>NC_134700.1:294407751-295007751 GCF_043290135.1 Rhipicephalus microplus | reverse complement strand
CAGCGCAAACGACTGTTGCTTTTCAAACGAGAGCCGTTGCAGAAAAAGATGCGTTGTTGATGAGAGTCCTTTGAGGCATTCACCACTCTCGAGAATGTTATGGTGCTATTCGAAACGCTGTTATCTACTAAATGGAGGGGCGCCGTGCTTTGCCCGGTTGAATACGAAGCCGCGCGACGCTGCTCGTCTTTCGAGATGCGGCGAAAAGCAAGTGATATGTGACGTTGAGGACAAAAAAAGGGGGAAAACGGGCATCGTAAATCGCTTCGACCGTCGTGTTCAGAAGCGCGTATCGTCTCGTGGAAGTGCTCGTGCATGACATCGAGAGCGCGCTTACATTTTTTTCCTCACGCCCCCGCGCACATTCCCAATTCGGTCTGGGAGTACGGTCAGCTGCACCCTGTCCTCCTCAGCCCTCAAAACCCGATCTGCTTCAATAACACGCGCCTGGATAGCGGACGCGTCTCTTCACCGCGTGGTAGTCCTTTGTTTACGAACGTCTGAAAACGGAATTTACGGAGTCCATACGCACGTCTGAAGAGGCTCTTTGGAGCAGAAAAATACCTGTAGGGGGCGCAGATCGTGACAAGTTTTTTTCTCTTTTCTGCCCTAAAGAGAGCTTTATCGAAGAAGTAGTGCGACGTGTCCCCGCGCGCCCTTTTTTACGCACCGTTGTGGCGCTGTCACTGGTGGTTTGGCGGCCCGGCGGGAGGTTAATCCGGGGGCCCCCAATCATCCTCTCAATTTGTGCCGCCTTTTGCAAGTCATCCGAGCAGCTGTAAAAGTGTCCGGGCCCTCTCGAGTCGCTGCAGCCCCGCGAACTCGAGCGCATTCCTAGCGCATGGTAATGGCCCCGAGCGGCGGCCCGCCGATGGCTGCCTAATCCCTGTCCTGGCTTGTAAAGCGATACTCCCCTCCTCTCGCGTTACTGTAGAGGAACCGAAAAAAAAAAAAATGAAAGGGTGTACCGCAGCCGCGGCGGCATGCGCGCGTGAATGATAGACGTCCCCGCGAGAGCCGGATCTCTTCTCGCTTGGAAAAAGGTTTTTTCTGCCGCTCCGACAGAATCTATTGAGAAGTCCGTGGCGCGTACAGGAGACGCATAATGGGAGACCCGCCCCGTTGTTTGGCGTACGTGTCCGTGCTCGCCTGCCCCGCGTGAGGACTGCGGCGGCGGCCCGCTTTTGGGAAAGGCCCGCGTGGTGTCGGCGGCGGCGTCTGACCCGCGGACAACGACACATTCGGCGCCGCGTCGCACGGCAGCGGGCACCGTTGTCGTCACTTTAAGTCGAGTGGTTGGCAGCAGCCGGTTGGAAGCACACGCGAGAAATGGCGCGGGAGGGGGCCGGCTTTCAACGCTTCGCGAACTTCTTCGCGACCTCCGGTATGAAGATGCTTCTTCTCTTTTTGATGATCACGAAAGAAGATGATGGGAAGGAGGGAGGGATGCCTCCTCTCGATCGTTCTTGTCAACCGGCCGACGACACGAACACCCCATGCATACGCACACACTGGCTCGGACTGCGGCGACGACAGGGAGCTTTGTCGTCGGGATATCGTAAACGCTCCGCGGATCCCTCTAGCGGCACAACACTTATTTATACCTGGAAGGCCAACAGGGAAGAGAAGAAAGGAGAAGCTTTCTTGTCGTTTATTCCACGGTGACAACGGGCTGTGGTCTCGAGAAAAAAAAGGAAGGGAGGAAGACCGAAAGAGTGCATTGGTGCTGCCGTATTGTGGCATGGCCACTTATCCTAATCTATAGAGGCCAGGCAATCCTTTAGGTGTCCAAGCCCGTTTGGTCCACTCATCGGCTTGAAGAGGCTCGACACTGAGAGATATCGTGAAAGTATATAAGGTTGCGTGAGGCAGTAGATAGAATCAACGAATTCTTGAACTTTTGAGCTTTCTAATGCCCGAAAAAAAATGGTTTAACTGAAAGGAAATGTCCTTCTCCCTCATTTCGCGTGCAGTCTACTGTTAGGATAGTAATCTCGAGAAATCAAAGATTTGAAAGATCAGAAAATCATTTCCATAGAAAACCACAGAATCCGCATGCTTCATAAAACAGGAAAGTTGTCAAAAAAAACTAAAGGTTGTATAAACACAAGCATGCTTTTATGCTAATGCCTTCAGCATGCCTTGTGTTTGCGTGTGTGTAAGAAAGGGGCTCTCTATTCGAAAACAACAGATTTAGGCAGGCGCATACATTATAATCACTGGCATACTGCTCGGCAGCTTATAATGGGATCGGGAGTGTGCTTTAAATGTGATTTGTGCTGCCAACGAACCATATAAAAGCCGACTGACACCCAATAAGTTCGAACGAACACACTATGATGAGTGCGTTAGTCGTTTTATAGAATCCTTATTGTGGAGCTCATGAGTTAGTCGCGCACACCTATTAAACCCGCTCTGTGGCGTGCCGTTCATAATATCAATGCACTACCAGGCGGAAAGTAAAAAAAAACGTAAGATAAGAGGCATATGACATATGTTCTAAATTGACTGTATTCACTCGTGAGGTAAGATAAATACATTTACGCCTAAAAAAACAAAAATCATAAATATTACGTGACATGTACGAGGACCTTATATTTGATAAGTACACCAGAAGCATTTTGTTGATTTTAGATACGAAATGAAAGAGATACATTCCTGCAATAACTATGAAGATATGTTTACTCGTGGTCTCTCCTTCGTCTGAAGTCACAACGAATGATGCCCACAGGCTTACAGAGTGGCGCGAACTAAGTATTTTATTTTGTTTTTCATATGTGTTAGTTTCAAGACCTTACTGCCATACTGATAATGCTACCTCTCGAAAAGAATTTTCTGTAACACAACGCTGATTGTTTCTAATTAATGTCCCTTTGTAGTCATCACTACCATTTAAAAGACCAAGAATTATTAGTGAACTTCAGGCACTTTGAGCATTTATATCTACGTATCTATATAGACGTCTACGTCAGGATACGATGGTGGTGGTGGTGGTATACTTACACAAAAAATTTAGCCTCACCATTTTTTTTTTGTTGCTGTGTTGCTGACTATGGCACCTCCTTCTGTATACACAAATTTTTGTAATTGATTCAATGACAAAATAAAACCATTTCTGATTCTGATTATGGGGGCCTGTTAGCCATAACAAAACATGCCGTTTGCTTCAGCGCGTGACAGATAATAATTACAGGCTCCTCATTACCAACAAGTTTCAGTTTCAGAGCTCCAAAAACAACAAGCAGCCGGCTGCAGCTGTCACCAACTAGCGTGTGCAATATTCAGGGGAAGCGCCACGGGTGGGCACGCATCAAGAAGTCTGTTCGGCAGTAATGTTGCCAAACACAAAACTTTCAACCCATGCACCGCGTTCACGTAGCCACCGGCAAAAAGAACGTGGCAAGAGAAAGTGGCAGTTATGACGCCATCATAACTTGTTGAATTCACTGCTGAGGGGTTCATGACGTAAGTGAAGTAAGGTGTTCACCACGGGTCACTTTGCTCGATCGCGCACGCAAACCTTAAAATTCATGAAAAATAGCTTTCAAGGTATTTTGCAGATGCCATGTTCACGGGAATCCATTCAGCAGGATATATCTCCACCACCACATTTCGTATCAGTTCCCCTGCTTTGAAAAAATACCTTATGCAGGTGCGGTGTCGATGCAACGTCAATTGTGGTTGCAGTGCTGGCTATCTAATTTTCTATAAAAAAGCAATAACCATTACATACTTAGAGCTATGACAAATGCGTCATGTCCGGTTAACGCCCATGGTAGTTCCAGTATTGGCTCCCCATTCATAGCATGCAGTTTAATAAACACTCAATTTGTGCTTCTTTATTCAGAAAACCATGTTCAGATGTTGCTCAATACCATTGGAATACACTGACGAAAGTTGCGCATGATATTTACATAGTCTCACCGTAAAGTACACATCATTTTGATAATACTTGTAGCCTAACGTGGTGGCTGACTTTACGTCAGGGCATGCGGTACCTTTCAAAAGACAGTGTAGTCGACTTTCCTGGTGAGCCCATGGTGCGCACACTACTATAGGTAGGTCGAGCATCCTCGGAACGCTCAGCTCAAATCAATCAATCAATTAATCACTCAATCAATCAATGATTTATTTAACGTGCCCAGAAACAAACATGAGGTGCTTGTGCGCAGGCACACGCTTGCCTGAACTGTATTGTTTATTTTTATTGCTTTATTTTTTAGTGAGCCTGCACAAAGACCTTATGGTTGTTTCTTGGCTCGATATATAACGTATTATTATTATTATTATTATTATTATTATTATTATTATTATTATTATTATTATTATTATTAGTTTGCCCTGACGAATTCGATCCACCACTAATGAGCGGATGATGAAAAGTGCGTGGCAGAACAGTAAGCAATGGCATGCACGTCCACACCGTCCCAGTTATGTAGCCTGAAGGACTCCCGATTGATTGATTGATTGATTGATTGATTGATTGATTGATCGATCGATATGTGGGGTTTAACGTCCCAAAACCACCAGATGATTATGAGAGACGCCGTAGTATAGAGGGCTCCGGAAATTTCGACCACCTGGGGTTCTTTAACGTGCACCCAAGTCTGAGCACACGGGCCTCCAACATTTCCGCCTCCATCGGAAATGCAGCCGCTGCAGCTGGTATACGTGAAGGATTCCCCACTTTTTGCTGCAGACCGTTTGCGCGCACACTTCCAAAACTCAGCTGGCCTGTCAGAAGCACTTTTTTCTTCTAATAATCCAATGTCGTTTATATAGGCATTTATAGGGAGTTATCAAAGGCTGCACTCGTCCTTTCTCTTATTGAATGGAGAACATTTAGTCTTCTTGTGCGCGCGATCTTTATGCTTGACGCTCTTATAAGTTCGGGTAAGAACCAGAGGGGATACTTACGGTGTTTAGGTTTATACTGTGGAATAAACTTACACATGCTTCTTAACACAAGCTCCGTAAACTCCTCAACTTTTTCATCAACATTTTGTTTAGCAGTAACCTTTGACGAATTAACGTCTGACAAGTAATAATAATAAAAGTCGGTGTAATCACATCCCTTGAAAGCAAATGAGATTTGTTTAAGTTGACTTGTTTTCGCACATACAAATAATCTTGCATTAAGTGGTGGGTTTAATTTTTCAGTAAATAATAATAATAATAATAATAATAATAATAATAATAATAATAATAATTCATTATTTAACGTGCCCCGGAACAACCATAAGGCCCCAGTGCAAGCGCACGCAAAATACTGAACGATACAATACATTTAGTTTTCAGAAAAAGAAATCAAATTAGAAGAGAGCATGCACAGACAAGAAGAAATCAGTGCGAAATGGGAAGAATAAAAAGGCAACATGATACTCATGAAATGGGAGTGAAAAATAAAGGGGAATATGCACAACTATGTAGAAGCCTTCCTGAAAGACGGGAAAGAGAAGAATCTGTACATTGTGAAAAACCATGTTAAGAGAGTGCAGAGCTGAGGTAAAAACAATGACAGTACACTGTGAGAAACATCAAGACCATGAAAGTTAAAATTATACAGACTTTGTATTCTGTGAGCGGTAGAGTGTTGAAAAAAGTTGGCAGGTACATGAAGTGGTCCATTTCTCTGGTTAACTTACGCGGAATCCAGAAATTTACACAACTGAGGTAAAGGGCAGGATATCATACCATCAACTAGTTTGTAAAAAATGAACAGGTCAGCGCGATTTCGTCAGCAGTGAAGCGATTGAAAAGATAATAATATGGAAGTGTTATAACGAGCTCTCTCTATATTGTCACGGGGTCGTGACGTGGCTGAAGACAGGAAACTTCGTGTTGGTATTTAACTGTTTATTTGGGCGAACCTGTGCCCGGTAAAGAGAAAGTCTAATTACAGCAGCAGTCTTGCACAGATAGCAGTCTCGGACTGATAGCGGTGAACGCAGCGTCGGCCTTCGATCAACAACTGACAAGCGGCGAAGCGCGTCGGCATTTATACTCTTGCCGTCGAATGTTCTAGCGTTATCGCTGGCGGTGGCGTAGCTTACAGAACTATCTGTACCGTTCGCACAGTGGGCGTGATCTTATCGAAATGATCTACTACAGTCCGGAACCTTCTAGAAAACTGCAGGCGCGGTTTGCGCTAAGAATCGTGTGGTGTTTTGGGACGATAACAAAAACTTGGGAAAAGGAACGTGGCATTGCCCCCCTCTGAAAAAAGGCATCGTCCCGATGCTTTAACTAAAGATGAAAGTACAATATTAATGCAAGAAAGTACAATGAATAAATTCCGATACAACAATAATACAAAAAAACACTGGTTCAGTTTGTTAACGCGCATGAAACGGCTTGAGGCGCGCGACATGGACGACTTCAGGTCGCGATCGGCGTCGTTGAGAGTTCGTGATACCGTCGGGGACAACCTCGTAATCTAGTGGGCCGAGACGTCGAACCACCTTGTACGGTCCGAAGTACCGTCGCAGAAGCTTTTCACTTAGTCCACGTCGGCGTATCGGCGTCCACACCCAAACACGTTCACCGGGCTGGTATTCCACGAAGCGTCGTCGAAGGTTGTAACGGTGGCTGTCGGTCGTCTGTTGATTCTTGATACGGAGACGCGCAAGTTGTCGGGCTTCTTCGGCTCGTTGAAGGTACTCGCTCACATCGAGGTTTTCTTCGTCGGTGACGTTGGGTAACATGGCATCGAGCGTCGTTGCCGGGCTCCTTCCGTAGACCAATCTGTATGGAGATATCTGCGTCGTCTCCTGCACCGCCGTGTTGTATGCGAAGGTCACATACGGAAGAATGGCGTCCCACGTCTTGTGTTCGACATCGACGTACATTGACAGCATGTCGGCGATCGTCTTGTTAAGCCGCTCGGTGAGGCCGTTGGTCTGTGGGTGGTACGCTGTCGTCCGGCGGTGGTTTGTTTGGCTGTATGCAAAGATTGCTTGAGTTAAGTCGGCAGTGAATGCCGTTCCTCTGTCGGTGATAAGGACCTCCGGGGCGCCATGACGTAGGACGATATTTTCGACGAAGAATTTAGCTACCTCGGATGCACTGCCTTTTGGCAGGGCTTTTGTCTCGGCGTAGCGGGTGAGGTAGTCGGTAGCTACCACGATCCACTTGTTTCCGAAAGCCGACGTCGGGAACGGCCCCAGTAGGTCCATACCAATCTGCTGGAAAGGTCGGCAAGGTGGATCAATTGGCTGCAGAAGTCCCGCTGGCCTTGTCGGCGGTGTCTTGCGTCGCTGACAGTCCCGGCATGTTCTCACATAACGAGTGACGTCGGTGGTAAGACGTGGCCAGTAGTACCTTTCTTGTATCCTCGCGAGCGTGCGAGAAACACCGAGGTGCCCTGCCGTCGGATCGTCGTGAAGGGCCTGCAGGAGTTCTGGTCGCAGAGCTGAAGGCACCACAAGGAGGTACTTAGCTCGAAGCGGTGAAAAGTTTTTCTTTTGTAGAAGACCGTTTCGTAGAAAGAACGACGCAAGTGCGCGCTTGAATACCTTCGGGACTTCGGCGGTCCTGCCTTCGAGGTATTCTATTAGGGCCTTAAGTTCCGGGTCGGCCCTCTGTCGTTCAGCGAAGTCGTCGGTAGTTATCGTTCCTAAGAAGTAGTCGTCATCCGGGTCGTCGGGTAGCGGTTGGTCGACAGGCGCACGAGAGAGACAGTCGGCGTCGGAGTGTTTTTTTGCCGGACTTGTAAATGACAGTAATGTCATATTCTTGAAGTCTCAGGCTCCATCGTGCGAGGCGACCTGAGGGGTCCTTCAAGGTGGCTAGCCAACACAATGCGTGGTGGTCGCTCACAACTTTGAAGGGCCTGCCGTAGAGGTAGGGGCGAAATTTCGACGTAGCCCAGATGATGGCGAGGCACTCCTTTTCTGTTGTGGAATAATTTGCTTCTGCTTTGGATAGCGATCGGCTGGCGTAACTAATAACTCTTTCAAGTCCGTCAGCCCTCTGCACAAGAACGGCGCCAAGACCTACGCTGCTTGCGTCAGTATGTATTTCTGTCTCGGCGAATTCGTCGAAATGGGCAAGTAACGGAGGTGTCTGGAGGCGATGTTTAAGCTCCTGGAAAGCGTGTTCCTGCGGCGTTTCCCACTTAAACTCCACGTCGGCCTTGGTAAGGTTAGTGAGCGGATCGGCGATGCGGGCGAAGTTTTTCACGAACCGCCTATAATAGGCACACAGGCCCAGAAATCGGCGCACGGCTTTCTTGTCAGTGGGCGGCGGGAAGTCGGCGATGGCGGATGTTTTCCGTGGATCGGGACGAACTCCAGACTTGCTGATAACGTGCCCCAGAAACAAGAGCTCCTCATACGCAAATCTGCACTTTTTTGGCTTCAGTGTGAGTCCGGAAGTCTTGATGGCTTGAAGTACAGCTTCAAGGCGCCGAAGATGCTCGTCAAAACTCGAGAAAAACACGACGACGTCGTCCAAGTACACAAGGCAAGTCTGCCACTTCAATCCTGCCAGTACTGTATCCATAACGCGTTGAAACGTTGCAGGCGCTGAGCAAAGGCCGAAGGGCATCACCTTAAACTCTAAGAGGCCGTCCGGTGTTATAAACGCCGTCTTCTCTCGGTCTCTTTCGATTTGCCAATAGCCAGTCTTGAGGTCCATTGACGAAAAGTACCTCGCGTTATGAAGCCGATCAAGTGCGTCGTCTATTCGTGGGAGGGGATACACGTCCTTTCTTGTGATTTTGTTCAGGCGGCGATAATCGACGCAGAAACGTAGGGTCCCATCCTTTTTCTTCACTAACACCACGGGGGATGCCCATGGACTCTTGGACGGCTGGATAATGTCATCCCGCAGCATTTCATCAACTTGTCTCTTCATGGCCTCACGTTCTCGCGTCGAAACCCAGCACCTCCACCAGATGTCACGGGGTCGTGACGTGGCTGAAGACAGGAAACTTCATGTTGGTATTTAACTGTTTATTTGGGCGAACCTGTGCCCGGTAAAGAGAAAGTCTAATTACAGCAGCAGTCTTGCACAGATAGCAGTCTCGGACTGATAGCGGCGAACGCAGCGTCGGCCTTCGATCAACAACTGACAAGCGGCGAAGCGCGTCGGCATTTATACTCTTGCCGTCGAATGTTCTAGCGTTATCGCTGGCGGTAGCGTAGCTTACAGAACTATCTGTACCGTTCGCACAGTGGGCGTGATCTTATCGAAATGATCTACTACAGTCCGGAACCTTCTAGAAAACTGCAGGCGCGGTTTGCGCTAAGAATCGTGTGGTGTTTTGGGACGATAACAAAAACTTGGGAAAAGGAACGTGGCAATATATAGAGTCACTTACAGCGAAACGATGGATTTAAACTTCTTTCAATTTTTTCGCTGTACTCGCTCAATGGTGTCACTGCCAGATTTAGCCATTCCATTCTAGATCACAGATGCGTATGCAAGTCGAAGAAGACATACTGCGGTGTACAATTTGTGGAAAGCTGCAGGCGAGCTGAATTCTAGAGAGATTCTGTAAACACATATGAGAGAACGAAGGCTACGCATGGAAGCGCGTTTAGAGTACGCAGAAAAAAATGCATGCTATCGAATATAGTAGCAAAATAACTGAATTCACCAACCTTACATAACAACGTGGCATTTACAGCGTACAGAAATGACACGATGGTTTTTTTTTTGTGTGTGTGTGTGTGAGATATTCTCATTTTGAGGTATTCAGGGAAAGGTTATCATTGTCACAGCATTCGAAGGAAGAACACCAATCTGACTGCAGCAAGGGACAGTCGTCAACTGAATGAATTTCCTTAAATACCTTGATGTCATTAGCATACAAGAGAACATAAAAATAACAAATTGCAAAAAAACGTAGTTACAGTCAGTTAAAGTTAAGATTGACCCTAATACCGACCCCACTAGTCACTTTGTACAAGGAAGACGTTTGTACATTCACGGCAACACAACATGATCTATTAAGCAGATAGCTGCGCAAGATATTCACAACAGGCGAGTCAACATCAAAGTTTGCAAGTTTACCTAGAAACAGTGACCTTGCTGACTACGTCAAAAGCCTTGCTCAAGTCACAGCAGACTACACCAGCTTGTCCTCTGTGAGTAATAGGAGAAGAGATTTGCGTAATAAACTACCAAGACTTGTGGTACTTGAGTGGCTAGGGAGAATGCCGTGTTGATTAGGAATCAATGAATTTTTCACGCTAACGTATAATATGTTGTGAAGAGTCAGCTCAGAGGTTTTCGATGAGACACACAGTAAGGAGATCAGGTGATAATTAGAAACATCAGTTTAGCAGCTCGACCTAAATACTGGGAAAACATGCACAGTTTTCTATATTTTGGGAAATGTGGAAGCGTTCAGGCAGTTATTAAATAGTGGAGTCAGTACTGGTCCAAATATACTACCTTAAGCATTTAGTATGGCGGAAGGGACGCCGTCTGGCCCACACGATAAGGTTGGTTGTAAGCGCCTATAATGCATGAGCAGATGAGCTTTTCATTTAGCGACAGACCACTAGATGTGCTAACTGCATTGGGCTGTTGTCCTATCCGAGTACTAGAGTCTGAAGCCTTACAAACAGGTCGAAAATGGGTAGTGAAACAGTGAGAAACAGCATGCACTTCCACCCCGCCCGAGTCCAGTAGCCTGAAGGGCTTCCCATTTTCGCTAGACAGTTTGCGTTCATACTTCCAAAACTCAGCTGGCCTGTCAGAAAGATCATTTTCTAATAATGCAGTATATGATCTGTGGTACAGTTTATATAGACATTTAAATACGGAAAGAGCTGAACTCTTCCTTCCACTTGCTAAATGGAGAACACTTAGCCTTCTTGTTGTGCGAGCGATCTTTACGCTTCAGTGCACTTGTAAGTTCAGGGAAGAACCAGTGGGCATATCTGCGGGGTGGGTGGAATTTGTCAGGGTGAACAAAAGAGATGATAATCAATCAATCAATCATTCATTTAACGTGACCTGGAACAACGATGAGGTCTTAGTGACTACTACTACTACTACTACTACTACTACTACTACTACTACTACTACTACTACTACTACTACTACTAATAATAATAATAATAATAATAATAATAATAATAATATAATAATAATATAATAATAATAATAATAATATAATAATAATATAATAATATAATAATAATATAATAATAATAATAATAATAATAATAATAATAATAATAATGGTGATAATGATGATGGTGATGCTGATGATGATGATGATGATTACTAGATAACAAACCACTTTTGAAGCTTTGTAGAAAATGCGTGAAAGACACTGAATTTTTACTACCGTTCGATCTTGCAACTTATGCGAGATCCCTTGAGAAGATTATATCAATACCATCCAATGTTTGGGCAGTGTGTAAGTTGCGCTTGACGCTTTGAACTGTAACTTCAGTGCATCCAGAGGCCACCATGTTCGACTTGGTCCCTCTTGGTGACGCCAATCTATCTCTTTTTTTTTATAACAGGACAATCATGGTATTGACGAATTTACCAGCCCAAATGTCTAGTCTTCAATTACCTTGACTACAGTTTGTTCACGAACGATGGTGCACGTTCGGAAAATCTGAAAGTTTTTTGCTACGAAAGTATGTTCCCACTTAAAAAAAAGAAAATACTGAAGGCTTATCTTTCAAAGAAAAGAAAGAAAAAAGTAAGTAGAAAGTGATGCTCAAGGTGGGTGGCATACGACGAGCAAACGAGCCGTATGTTTGCCTTCCATGCGAAAGACGTTTCGGTGCTTTGGGGCACCGGTGCCTTCTGTGGGCAAAAATCGACAGCCCCAGACGCTAGCCCGGCGACATCGTTCGGCGAAGGAATATATTTTCGCTAGTACGCCCTTCAAAGAATACCGCGCCATGAGACGCGCCCGAGGTGTTTTCCGAGACAGTTAAGACGATCCATGCCGCTTCCGCTCTTTTCATCGCTTAGCTCTACACCGCAGCAGTGCTTCATAGTATACGACGATAGAACACGTTCGAACGAGGCGTTGGGCGGAAACACCCTTATCCAGGCTTCCGAAGTGTCCCAGCGTGGCCGAGGCTTTGTTTCGTCATGTGGTGCAGCGGGCGGTGCACAGACGATTTCTTGACTCTGCGTAGATTTCTGAGCCTGCGTGGTGCCATAAGCAGAGAACCACCTTGCCGCCACATCGGCTCATTGTGTGCGCTTCTCGCGCCCGAAGCGGTCCGCGCTACAGTTCTGCACGGCTGTCGTACGCAGACAAAAGACGCCGCCTTGACTGCCCACAGGTATAAACGATGCTCTCGTTCACGCGGACCTCCGCAAAGTTGCCTGGGGCCACCGAGACGACATATGCAGGAGGCGACAGGTACACAAACGTAGCCCGCGGAAGAAAAACAAACAGGGAATCGTAAGGGGGGCGACATCTTGTGGTGGTGCTAGGCGCTCGCTAAAGGGAGGACGAAGAAAGGAAGTGTCTTCCGGTGCCGCATCCAGGCCCACAAAGAGAGATTGAGAAAAAAAAAGGGTGGGGGGGGGGGGGACGTGTTCTTTGTACCGTCCTCCTACATACACTGGAAACGTGAAGAAAAAAGGGACGGTGACGGCGCCGTGGACGTGTAAAACAAGACACGTGAGCGACCGAGCATAATTGCGCATCCGTCGTAAAAGGGGCGCGCATTGCGCCCGTTTCATCTTTTTTTTTCTTTTTAGTCCACGAAACTTGCTTTTTTTTTCTCGTCACTCTTTTGCCATCTTGTCTGTGTAACGGCCGTGGCATAGCGCGGTGTGGTCCCCGGCGAGTAGCAGCCAAGAAGGCATACGGATCCTCGCCGTACACACGGAGGGCGAGATGCGAGCTAGGCGGCAGGGGCAGCAGCAACATCAGCCGCTGAGCAACAGAAGCGGCACTGCCACGAAGTGCAGTCCAGATTGGCACGTTGAATTAGCCTATTTAGATGGATTGCGGGCGAGAGGAGATGGCTACTTGGCGGCATCCGTGTCCTTCGGCTTCTCTCTCTCTCTTGGAAGAGAAGAGGAGGGCAATCGCCGTCAGACGCGCGGCTTCTCAGAGGAGGTGTGAACACGGCCATCCCAAACGGACCACTTTGGGCGATCGAAGAGCTGCTCCGCACCGACGGGGTGGCAGAAAAAGGACGGGAGAACGACGCCCTCTCGTGTGTGTGTAATTAAAGCTCCGCCGACGTGTGAGGCCCGGTTTGACCCCCGAGGCGTGTGTCGTGCACGGCTCCCCGCAATTGCACGCACGACGAACGATGCCTGTGCGCACGCCCTTAAGAATGAACAATGAGGCGCCGAGGAATGAAAAATTGAAACGACTCGCGCGGTGCTCGCCGGAGGGTCTTGCGTGGCGGTGAGAGAAACACGCCCGGAATTCCTTCCCGTTCGCCCGCCTGCAGCTGATTTCTACCTCCCACCGGCATCTCTCTTGCTTTTCTTCCTGTCTGTCCTATTATGACGTGAAAGCGGCGTGGTGTCCAGGTGGCGATGAAATATTGAAAGCTGCCTACGTCCGCGCACGTCGCCGTGAATGCGTCGGCAAGGCTAATTTGCCCTCGTTCTCCGCATTGTAAACGAACGCACCAAGAATAATTCTCTTTGTTTCCATGAATCCTTGTCTCGGCACTATCTTCTTCACGATAAGCTAGCTAACATAATCCGCACGCGTGAAAAGGGCACAGAAGAATCAGTGAAAATATTTTCATGGTCGTGGGTAGTAGAGCCATGTGTAACACGTAGAGGCCTAGTACTGCGCTGTGCGTCACTGCCTTCGACCTACAGGCTTACGGAAGAACGTCATACGGCATTTGCCTAATTAGGAGCCGCGGCACACCTTCCGCAGGGCCGCACGACGACAGTCACTCTGTTTTCCTTTACAGAAGGGCCGGCTTAACTATAAGTGTCATGCCGACATTACTGCCCTCTGGCTGTCTCTCCGTCCGCACCGTCACTGAAGGCCACAATCGCCAACAAACAACTTCTTACAGATAACCGAAGCCCAACAAAAATATTTCAGCACAATCGATAGTAATGTATTCACTCAAGCATCCCTCCAAATTACTGCCTTTTCCTCAACGTACATTTTCTTTTCATCCTTGCATCTTATTCAGTTAGATTATCCAATGACTACTGATATCTTTATAAGCGTCTAACGATAGTCCCTGTGCTAAAAATGCGGTCGGGATCGGCAGATGGCTGCGGATAGCAGGGCGAAAGCGCATTCCATCTACGCTCGCAAGAGGCGCCTACTAGAACGGTGGCCGAAACCGCGAAGCGTAATTATCATAATTGCCGATGACCGATGAACGAAGCAGGGAGCCCCATCTAAAGCGCCAGCAAACAAAAGTATAGCAATCCGCTCGCAGTTCCAGTTGAAGGGAACGCGCCCACCCAGCGCTGTGCCCTCACTTGGTGCCACCGTATTTTTTTCTGGACTTCCGGAACGTGCTTAACGGAGAACCAAATTGGCGGCGAGATCCCCGGTGGGAGCAACTGCAGTTGTGGATGGAGGAGTACTAATACGCGCGTCATTGGAGCGAAATTCTTGCCGCGTTGAACGCGAAAGTGAGCTTTGGTGTCGTCAACGTGAGTTAATGAAGAAAAAATCATCATGTTACGGTGTCATATTGTCAACACTTGTGTCATCAAAACTATGTCACATAGCGATGTCATGACGCTATGTAACGTCAGTCACTTTCGGGGGAAGTGGGAGGCGGGGACAGCTGCTCAAGAAAAAGAAAAGGAACAAGGCTTTCGCCTTCGAGCTCTTCAAGCTGAATTGATAAGGGATATTTTTTTACATGTTCAATCAACAGCTAGCCGACATTAGGCAAAAGAAGCCCACAGTAGACAACGTCTAATGAACAATGTTCAATGTTAGTCAGTGTTTGTGCGATAGAAGTATGCACATTCGCTTCAAACGAACTTTAATTTTAATGCATATTTCGTTTTGATTATACTTTCAATAGTTTGTATGTTCTTAGTTACATCGTCAAGTACTCCTTCCCGAGTTTCAGATAAAAAAACAAAACGGACGCCTTTCATTTATTACAACCCGTAACATGTCAAACGCTGCCTCTTAACAGACGAGGT
Source organism: Rhipicephalus microplus (assembly GCF_043290135.1). NCBI lineage: Eukaryota > Metazoa > Arthropoda > Arachnida > Ixodida > Ixodidae > Rhipicephalus > Rhipicephalus microplus. The sequence goes on along the minus strand of NC_134700.1, from coordinate 294,992,658 downwards.
TGTGTTATAGGTATTTGGCCTGACGTCAGCAGCACAAATGGGGTTATAGGAGCCGCCGTCGAATTCTAAGAAGCCGCTGAACTGAATCAGTAGAGTTACCCCAGCCTAAAAGACCATGTTCTCATCTCTCTACCTAGCCATCATCATTCCCTCCCCAGTCACCTTTCCTTAGTGTAAAGTAGCAGGCAAGAGAGGTCGACCTCTCCACCGTTCTGTGTATTTTATCTTTCGCTGCTTCTGGTCATCATCATCAGCCTGACTACGTTTACTGCAGGCCAAAGGCCTCTTCCATGTTCCGTTAGTTAACCCGGTCCTGTGCTTGCTGCTGCCAATTTATACCCGCAAACTTCTTATTCTCATCTGCCCACCTAACATTCTGTCTCCCCCTAACCCGCTTGCCTTCTCTGGGAATCCAGTTAGTTACCTTTAATGACCAGTGGTTATCCTGTCTACGCGCTACATGCCCGGCCCATGTCCATTTCTTCTTCTTGATTTCAGGTATGATATCCTTAACTCCCATTTGTTCCCTAATCCACTCTGCTCTCTTCTTATCTCTCAAGGTTACACCTACCATTTTTCTTTCCATTGCTCGCTGCGTCGTCCTCAATTTAAGCTGAACCCTCTTTGTAAGTCTGCAGGTTTCTGCTCTGTAGCTAAGTACCGGCAAGATACACCTGTTATATACCTTCCTCTTGAGGGATAGTGGCGATCTACCTGTCATAATTTGAGAGTGCTTGCCAAATGTGCTCCACCCCATTCTTATTCTTCTAGTTACTTCAATCTCGTGGTTCGGCTCCGCGGTTATTACCTGCCCTAAGTAGACATAGTCTTCTACAACTTGAAGAGCACTATTACCTATCTCGAAGCGCTGCTCTTTTCCGAGGTTGTTGTACATTACTTTCGTGTTCTACAGATTAATTTTAAGACCCACCTTTCTGCTCTCCTTGTCTAACTCCGTAATCATGAGTTGCAATTCATCCCCTGAGTTACTCAGGAATGCAATGTCATCGGCAAAGCGCAGGTTACTAAGGTACCCTCCATTAACTCTTATCCCTAACTGTTCCCATTCTAGGCTTCTGAAAACCTCCTGTAAGCACGTGGTAAATAGCATTAGGGAGATTGTGTCCCCCTGCCTTACACCCTTATTGATTGGTATTCTGTTGCTTTCTTTATGAAGCACTATGGTAGCAGTTGATCCCCTGTAGATTTCTTCCAGGATGTTTATATATACTTCATCGACGCCCTGAATCCGCAGTGTCTGCATGCCGGCTGATATTTCTAGTGAATCAAACGCTTTCTCGTAATCTATGAAGGCTATGTATAGGGGTTGGTTATATTCTGAGCATTTCTCTATTAGCTGATTGATAGTATGAATGTGGTCGATTGTTGAGTAGCCTGTTCGAAATCCTGCTTGTTCCTTTGGTTGATTGAATTCTAATGTTGCTTCTGGTACTATGGGTCATTTCCTGCAAATATTATTTGCATTGATAACTTATGCTGAATGTACCTGTAGTCAGTATTCTGTGTCTAAAGTTTCGCATAAGTATGCCTTCCCGTACATATCAGGTTCTGTAATAATGAACATTAGGCTGTGGAGGTGTGTGTTTATAAACAATGTGGATGTTTTTCGGAAAATTCATGGTTGGCCCTGTAAAGTGACAGCTTTCCATGATGACTTGTCTGGACTCGTCGCGCCATCTGTTGGCGTGTCTGGAAAGTCCCGTAAGTGCCAGATTGCAACATGCTACGCACACTACATGTAACTCACCGCAACTTCTCTCCAATGCAACATCGGGCATAACACAACTAACACAACTCATATAAAAAGGTACAAATAATTTTAATCGACAATTCAATGTCCATAGTCCACGCAGTAATTGTGAAAAATGTTGCGGTGAACGGCTTAGAATAATTTAGGGCATCAGTAGTAACCCAGCGCGAATCCAACGCGTGGTACTCACAAGACCTCGGGTCAGTTGGCACAATGCAACAGCGCCTGCTTGTTGCTGTTGTCTCAATAAATGAATTGGGAGGTAAAACAACAATAAATTAAGTACTTCGTTTGTTTTCGAAGCAGTATGGTCAACAAAATCATTTTGTGTGCTTTCATTCATTCATTCATTCGTTTGTTCGGCTTGCCATTCACATGGTAACGCCTTGTGGTACGTGCGTCAGAAGGTTTCCCTTTATATTCACGCCGACACGCCTATATATGTTTAGAACTGTAGCAGGCTTTCCCCCACAAATACTTTTTTTGCGGTGAAGCGAGATATGACGGACACTTTTCAGAGACGTGAGCACGCCGAGATCCTTATTGAAGACTGCGGCGAGCCCCGTAACCGTCATTGTCGTTTGACGGAAAGAAATGTTAAAGTGCTGCCTATCAACTGAATGTTTGATAAAAAAATCACACACTCACACACACACGCGCGTATATATATATATATATATATATATATATATATATATATATATATATATATATATATATATATATATATATATATATATATATATATATATATATATATATATATATATATATATATATACGCGCGTGTGTGTGTGAGTGTGTGATTTATATATATATATATATATATACGTCTGATGAAGATTGGTCTCCGATCGAAACGTCACCAATAAACAGTTTTTTAGAGGCTTATACTTATTTTACTTATTTTTCCTTAATTCTACGGCAACCGAAGCCAGGCTCTATATAATAAATAAATAAATAAATATATATATATATATATATATATATATATATATATATATTTATTTATTTTTTATATATAAATATATTTATATATTTATAGTTGGTATGAGCCAGGCCACGTCACCCCATTCATCTTAGCGTCATATATATATATATATATATATATAATATATATATATATATATATATATATATATATATGGTGTCGCAGCTGTTTTTAGCGAGAGTTCTAAAATATCCCGACACATGCAATGACGATGCGATCAAATGCATGTTGCTGGCTGTTGCCTGGAGTAAGTCAGACTATTCTTTGTGTTCTGATTATTTGCCCAATTTGGTCACATTTTTAACTAAATTTTTAAACGAAGAAAATGGGCCGGACATACCAATGAGAAAGTTGTTTATTGGTTTGCTAAGCGTCCAATTACACATTTATTTTTCCCAATAACTGCAAATACCCGCGAAAGGGGAAAAAATGCACAACATATCCACAGAGTGGATGATGATCAGTGCAGCGAAGCGTCCATCAGTCCGTTCGTTCCTGCATCTGTCCATCTGTGCGTTTGTCTGTGCGACCGTTCATCGTTGCGTCCATCCATCGGTGCATCCGTTCATTTATGTGTCCACACATCCGTCCATCTGTCTCTTTGTCCATCCATCCATCCATCCATCCATCCATCCATCCATCCATCCATCCGTCCGTCCATCCGTCCGTCCATCCATCCGTCCGTCCGTCCGTCCGTCCGTCCGTCCGTCCGTCCATCCATCCATTCATCCATCCATCCATCTAGTGAACACCCAAAGTACAGCCATTTCACATATTTTCATCGTATATTCAGCGTATAGAAGAACCGCCATCTAGCGGACATTCTGAGGACTAAACGAGAAGTGGCACTCGCGCACTTCCTTACGGCCTGTGCTTCGTGCCTGCTTCCAACCTTTCGCCACCTCTAGTTCATGGCTATAATCCACTACATACTGGTTCACTATATCCATGGCACTGCGGGCCAACTCTCGCTAAACTTTGCTAAACCTAAGGGAGTTACGCCGAGCGAGTTTAACGTGAGTTCTTTTTGGTCATATAGTTCTCAGCGTGCGTCCTTCTGATACTAGTTACTTTTTTAGTAAGCATCCAATTCAAGACAAATTTTACTAAAGATTAAGTCCCCAATACTCGTCTCTGTATGTTGTTTCATCAGAAACAACTATCTTTTTATTTATGATGAACATGTGCGGGTTTCCTCCACAATTGAAAGGGGTGCGCCCGTGCCGTTTCTCTAGTCTGGCCGTGGAGGTTGCTACCTGCTACTGTGACGACTGCTGCATACATCGCGGACGCACGGCCCGACGCATAGGGAGCTTCGCCCCCCGAAATACCACGTGACAAGCCCACTCGCGCGCCACTGAGCACGATGCTTCTAGTGCTCCCTAACATTGCGCGTACGAACGACCATAGCATTTGCCCGATTGGGCTGCCTGGACAGGGTCGCGATAAAGGTGGTGGCTTTGCGATGAAGACGTTTCGCTATCGGCCACAAAAGCGATAACCACTGTGACTGCTTACCACTGTCATGAACCGGTGTGAAGGAAGCGTATCGTTCGTGCGCGGAACGTTAGGGATCACTAGAATCATCGTGCGAACTGGCGCGCAATTGGCTTTGTCACGTCGTATGTTTTTTTTAATTCGCTGGCAATTGAAGTTAGCAGAAAAACACTAATAATACCAGATATAAAGGTAGGAAGTGTCTAATCGAACGTTTTGCAAACCTATCTACAACTTCCTCATTGAAATTTTTTACCCATCTTCGTTCCTTCAGAAGTCAGTTAAAAGGTTCTAATTAAGCAACCGATCAGAACACAAAAAATTGTCTGATTCACTCCAGACAACGGCCAGCACCATTCATTTGGTCGCGTCGTAATTGCGTGTGTCGGAATATTTTTAAACTCTTGCTAAAGCTAGCTTGGGCACCCTGTATGTGGTTAGGAAAGAAGATAACAATAAAATCGCACATGCCCTGAAGATAGCAGCACAATAAAAATCTCTACGCAGACTAATATTGTGTTGGTTATCTTTGGAGCATATGCAAGTTGAACAATCGGCTAGCAGTCTGGTTAACTCTAAACGACTATGGCACTGCGGTGCTTCAGTGCGTGTGAATTTTATAAGTATTTTTAAACCCTTCTCCTTTATACCTTCCTTTTTTCCTTTCATGCCGGCTTACCCAGCGTGAAAGCGCAAACCGAAAAAGTTTTTTCTGGTCAAGCTCCATGCGTTTTACTCAAAATCTTCCCCCTCTCTATTTCTCTCATCTTTCATACGCTAGAGCGAAGGGTCCAGAAAAGCTAGAAGGCCCTGGATTTGATACATAAGCGAACACAACGTTTGATTCTGCTTTAGAACGTAGGAGTTGTTAAACTCTGAATTGCTTTCGTTTCTAATTCGTGCTACAAGCCCGTAGCAGATGAAAACGTTCTCTTTCATGAACCTTCCTACACCATGCTGGTTCTGTAGAAATGATATTTTGAGCCGAAAGAATAAAATTTGAAAAATGAGGTGTCACTATTCATAACGTTTTGCCGGATAACAGAATAGTTCAGTCTTATGATTGTGCCAAGCGCGTCGTGGTCGCTAATGAAAAAGTCGCAGCTTTACCGCAAAGGCGAAGCAATGAACGCGAAAGCAACAATTTGAAAGGTCATGTGCAGATTGGAAAGCAGATCGAAACGTGCCCCGCGTTTTTCGCGCACAAATTACGCACGAAACGTACTCACAGGTACGGATGCACGCGAATAAGCGTCTCATTTGTTACTTCCATTAGTCTGAAAAGCACGCGCTTTTCTCGAACGGAGAATGCAATGATTGCAGTGACCTTTGCGCGCCCGGTAGCTGCAGCTGAATTGTTCTACGTAAAGCCCGAGGTCAGCCAAGACGTACAATCCTCCCCTCCTCGCCACGGCGAGATAAGGGCGCGCGAGGGAGCGTAGCTCCCCTTTTCTAAGCCGGGCAAAGTACGCGTAGAGGATTTGAGCGGGCGCCGCTGCGTGATGTATAGCGACGTGCGGTCATTGCGCCATCCTACTGGTAATGCCGAAAACACAAGTGGTAGATATAAATAGCTTGCCATTTTAATGGTGAAGAACGTACTCCGAGGTGGCTCAGTGTTTAACGCCTCGATTTTACGATGCAGAGGCCCCACGTACAATTCCACGTGCCAGAGTGCTTTTTTTATTTCTTTCTTTCTTGCGTTTTCATATATATAGATACGTATGCATATACGGTACATGACATCGACGCCGATGCCGGCGGCAAAATCCAGCCAAGAGTGTCTATATAATTGCTATCGCAATAATATAAGGTGGAGAAAGATAGAGAGAGAGAGAGAGAGAGAGGAAGAAGAATCATAATAATGTGTGGGGTGTAACGTCACAAAACTACCATATCAGGGTGAGACGCCATAGTGGAGAGCTCCGGACATGGGGTTCTTTAACGTGCATCCAAGACTCGAAGATAGGAAACATTGCGCTTGGTATGGAATAAATAAAAAGCTTAATAAAATTCCATTGGTGACCACGATTCAAGACATGGCTCCTATTCCAGAACTTGAAGGGATACTGAGACTAAAATTTTCAGTGATCATGTTTTGCGTCAAATCATACGCCAATCCCCCGAGAGCGTAAGAAATAATGCTGTAAGTGAGAGTGCGCAATGAAAAATTCATTACAGCGTGCTTTTAAAAGGTAGTCGTTGTTCGTATCTGTACTTTGACGTCACGGATGGATGAAAGAATAAATGCTATGAGCGTCTTCTTTATAACGGGGCGGTGACATGTGTGCCACCAGGCTCGCAAGATAAAAAACGTGAAGAAATATTTCTTTTAGGGGCGAAGCTCCTTAGGGCGTGGGCTGTGCGTCCCCTGTAGCCTGTATGTAGCCACCTCTAGTTTAGTTCTTGCTGTGTTCACTAGATGGCGGTACCGTCCCCTGTATGTAGCCGCCTCTAGTTTAGTTCTTGCAGTGTTCACTAGATGGCGGTACCGTCTCCTGTATGTAGCCACCTCTCGTTTAGTTCTTGTAGTGTTTACTAAATGGTGGTACTTGCAGCTGATGATGAAAAGATGCAAGATGTTATAAACTAGAAAGCGGTACTTGTAGTTGATGAAAGACGCGAGATCTTATAAAATAGGAATGATGTCACATATGGCGCGTGTCATTGGTTGAAGGCAATCGTTCGATTTAGTGCGGCGACGTACGCTAGGGGGAGCGATGTAATTGATTGATTGATTGATATGTGGGGTTTAACGTCCCAAAACCACTATATGATTATGAGAGACGCCGTAGTGGAGGACTCCGGAAATTTAGACCACCTGGGGTTCTTTAACGTGCACCCAAATCTGAGCACACGGGCCTACAACATTTCCGCCTCCATCGGAAATGCAGCCGCCGCAGCCGGGATTCGAACCCGCGCCCTGCGGGTCAGCAGCCGAGTACCGGGGAGCGATGTAATAAAATCGAGTGGGCAAAATGTACAGAGGATTCATGGTTTACCAGGTTTACCTCCGGAGCTTCGCCCACTCATCATCATTCACTTCGTGGATATGGCGGAATTTTTTTATGTTGGCCTAATCCCTTACCTACTTCGAGTAAATCGACCTTATTATAACAAAGAAAAACATAAATTTGTGTTTAATCTTTCTGCCTCTTGAGGCAGAATGACCTCGTTTTCCTACTAATTCAGTCCTTTATCTCTACTTTTCTGCCACCAATATTCTAACCGTGCTCCATCTTGCTACGAAGCGCCGCCACTATTACACAGAACACACAACACCAGCAAGATGGATCCTTACCAGCTGGCCCGATACAATTGCCTAACCGTGTCTTACTTGCTTCTATCGCGGACGTGTTCAGCTTTCCATATTGTCCCTGAAACCCGAACTCCATGTAGGCTTGTACCCACACGTATTCCTGGGTGGATAACGCCGCATTCAACCAGAACAGGTTCCATCGTTTCCTTAACAGCATGCTTCTTCTTTGCTGAATCTCGTTCTATATCTTACGACGTGTTATGAGTAGCGCCACCAAGCATGTGCACGCACAAGTTTTCGTGACGTTTGCTCGTCCGCGCGTGGCTTCTTCGATCATCTGCTGCGCGCCACACGTGTGGGTCTCCTGTCGCGGCATGGCGGCGCAGCGTTGAGATGGCATCATCTTTAAGGCGCAGGTTGTTCGTCGACAATCCGGAGTCGGTTAGAAACTGCATGTAGCGCATGTACGCGTTCAAAGTGAAGTTCAGCGAACAAAGTAAACTCCGCTTGCTTGCCGTCTCCGCCTCGGCGCACACTTGTTTCAGTGCCGGATCAGGCGGCAATTGGCGTAACGTCCTGTCTTCCCCCGCTTCACTGGCGCAAGACTTCACAGGGTAAAATATTGGTGCCATGACGACAAATTCAAAATCAAAATATTCCTTTGCCGAAGCTTATGTCTTGTATTCGCGTGCACGTACACTATTCCAGACTTCGCCAACTCACTTCACAGGTGACCACACGGCACGAGCATGTAGACGATTGAGAAGGCGACGCGCAAGCTGCGATTTTTCGTGTTTTAGGGCTGGACGTAATCACGACTAGCCAGACTGCTGAGTGAGGTCACCAGAATTAGTACTGTATATACCCTGACGTCAATTAGTGTCGAGGTTGGTAGGTGCGCTACGAGAAATTTGACTTTAATATCAAAATAAAGTGTCTTATAAGCATAACACCCCGTCAGGGGCCCTTAAGGGAAAATAAATGATGATGATGATTTTATGGGCGTCACACTTTTCCAGAGCCATCTCTGTATACAGGATATTTGTGTGGCAGAGTAAACTAGCCATTGTGAAAAGGTGTCAGTACCCTTTGAATTGACATATTCTGGCTTTGAATGCAGTCTCATCGTAAATGTAAAAACATTTTCAAATCTGTGCTGTCACATTATAATATATTTCTTCAAGCTTTTCTACTGATAAGAAGGCAGGATGGCTGAAATTATGATTGATATGAAACGTTTTTGTGCCTTGTACATTTCTATTTTATGTTTAGATGGGCAGCAAGGGGAAAAAAAAGCCAGATCCCACGTATACAGAGGGAATCGATAATATGCGAAGCACGAATAGGGAAGGTTGATATGTCACTTTAAAATGGGCACAACATTACGATGCAGTCGTAAATTATGCCGTACATGATTTTCATGTCATCATTATTGTGTTTGCGCCTGACATTTGTGTTGGTCGTCTATTCACGTCAGGTCATACCAACTTTGGGATGTACGAAGCTATAGCGAAACGGCACCGAGCACGCTATGAGCGTAGCGTGTAGTCATGTTTTACATGACACGCATGTCATTATTATTATGTTTGGACGTGTCATCTACCTTCGTTGCCTATTCAAGTCCCGTAGTAACAAATTTGGTATCTGTGAAGCGAGTGAAACGGCCGCGAGCGCTTCATGAGCTTGGCATGTAGTCACGTTCTTACATAACACGCATGTCTCGATTTTAATGTGAGGGCCTGTCACTTATGTTCGCCGTGCAGTCTTGTCATGCCAGTTTCGTGATATGTCATGTGAACAAAATCACCGCAGGAGCAGCAGGATCATGACATGTAAATCATAACATTCATGACCTACAAGCCATGATTTTCATGTTATAACTAGTCACTTATGCTCGTCATACAGTCATGATATGCCATATCAATTTTGGTATCGATACCATTATGCAAACGGCTAGGAAAGCTAAAAGTCGTAGATAGATAGATAGATAGATAGATAGATAGATAGATAGATAGATAGATAGATAGATAGATAGATAGATAGATAGATAGATAGATAGATAGATAGATAGATAGATAGATAGATAGATAGATAGATAGATAGATAGATAGATAGATAGATAGATAGATAGATAGATAGATAGATAGATAGATAGATAGATAGATAGATAGATAGATAGATAGATAGATAGATAGATAGATAGATAGATAGATAGATAGATAGATAGATAGATAGATAGATAGATAGATAGATAGATAGATAGATAGATAGATAGATAGATAGATAGATAGATAGATAGATAGATAGATAGATAGATAGATAGATAGATAGATAGATAGATAGATAGATAGATAGATAGATAGATAGATAGATAGATAGATAGATAGATAGATAGATAGATAGATAGATAGATAGATAGATAGATAGATAGATAGATAGATAGATAGATAGATAGATAGATAGATAGATAGATAGATAGATAGATAGATAGATAGATAGATAGATAGATAGATAGATAGATAGATAGATAGATAGATAGATAGATAGATAGATAGATAGATAGATAGATAGATAGATAGATAGATAGATAGATAGATAGATAGATAGATAGATAGATAGATAGATAGATAGATAGATAGATAGATAGATAGATAGATAGATAGATAGATAGATAGATAGATAGATAGATAGATAGATAGATAGATAGATAGATAGATAGATAGATAGATAGATAGATAGATAGATAGATAGATAGATAGATAGATAGATAGATAGATAGATAGATAGATAGATAGATAGATAGATAGATAGATAGATAGATAGATAGATAGATAGATAGATAGATAGATAGATAGATAGATAGATAGATAGATAGATAGATAGATAGATAGATAGATAGATAGATAGATAGATAGATAGATAGATAGATAGATAGATAGATAGATAGATAGATAGATAGATAGATAGATAGATAGATAGATAGATAGATAGATAGATAGATAGATAGATAGATAGATAGATAGATAGATAGATAGATAGATAGATAGATAGATAGATAGATAGATAGATAGATAGATAGATAGATAGATAGATAGATAGATAGATAGATAGATAGATAGATAGATAGATAGATAGATAGATAGATAGATAGATAGATAGATAGATAGATAGATAGATAGATAGATAGATAGATAGATAGATAGATAGATAGATAGATAGATAGATAGATAGATAGATAGATAGATAGATAGATAGATAGATAGATAGATAGATAGATAGATAGATAGATAGATAGATAGATAGATAGATAGATAGATAGATAGATAGATAGATAGATAGATAGATAGATAGATAGATAGATAGATAGATAGATAGATAGATAGATAGATAGATAGATAGATAGATAGATAGATAGATAGATAGATAGATAGATAGATAGATAGATAGATAGATAGATAGATAGATAGATAGATACGGTCAAACTCGCTGAAATTCGCTAAGAAATGCTTGGCATTTAACATTCACAGTCTCGCCGCAGCATCGAAGCAAATAATGCGTCAGCAACACATCGGAATGAAACGCGAAGAACGGCAAGCAGTTCGAAGATGTCAGCGCGCTGGCCAAGCACAAAGAATGCATGAAAAGAACACATGCACAAGACGAGCGTGATGATGATGTCGCATCGAGGGAAGGGACTTTCGAGCACTCCGTAGATTTAACATTGCGGTCAAAGCACGAGACGTAAACACCAGCCCCATCACGAGATCAGCGGTTGGGCGACCCCGCCCTGTAAGGCAAAATACAGCTGGGAGAAGGCAAGCGCGCATCACCGTACACGTCACCTCGTTGGCGATCAAGAACACGCACTGAAACACTCCCGAGCTCTGCGGGCTCCTAGTGATAGTCGGTGTAGGAGGCTATACATATAGTTTGCCGTTACCATACTTATGACGGTCAGTGCCAACGGAACATGGACGAAATGAAGAAACGATTATACAGGCGCGGTTAATTCACTGAGTGTTCAATTAAAAAAAAATATATATATATATATATATATATATATATATATATATATATATATATATATATATATATAACCCTAATACCATTGAGCCCAGTAGCTGGCAGGTTTTACCTTCTTCCAAAATTCATAAGAGAGATAATCCCGGTAGACCGATAATTTCTGGAATTAGAACAGTGACTGAGAACCTTTCCCGTTATGTAGATAGCCTCATCAACACCATTCCGTCCAGCTTTTCTTCTTACGTTAAAGATACCAATCACTTTCTATCAGATATTGCTGACCTACAGGTTCCTCAAAATTCGTTTCTCGTTACGTTAGATGTCACGTCACTATACACTAATATCCCTCACTCAGATGGCATCGAGGCAGTTATCTGCGCATACAACGATTGCGACGCCGACAAACCAGTTTTCGCATCTACGTTAGCTACGTTGCTTAAACTCATTCTTGAACTTAACAATTTCGAATTTGATGAGACACAATATGTTCAAGTTAGCGGTACATCTATGGGCACAAGAATCGGACCAAACTACGCAAACATATTTATGGGGCTCCTTGAAAACAAATTTCTTGCAAATTGTGAATATAAGCCATTTTACTATAAGCAGTTCATCGACGACATCTTCCTAATCTCGCACCATAGTGAATCGCAACTTCTTTCTTTCATAGCAGATCTTAACAACGCTCATCCGGCGATTTCTTTTTCGCACTTGTATTCACCTGTGAACATACGCTTCCTTGATATCATGGTCACTCTACGTAACGGGAAGCTGATAACTAATCTTTACAGGAAATTCACGGATAGGCAGCAATATCTTCACTTTAGTAGTAGTCACGTGAAACACAATAAAACTAGTATTCCCTACAGTCAAGCAGTCCGTTTTAAAAGAATATGCTCTGATAGCCGCGAATTTTCCCGCCACGGCGAACAACTTCGGAGCGCGCTCGAAAAACAGAGCTATCCGTCTAGCATAATCACAGACGCCATCAAACGTGCAGAAGAGCTCGACCGTTCAGATCTGCTGAGTACTAACAAAAGACCCAAAGATTGTTCGCGGACTAATCTAATTTTGACACATGCGGCCTCACCTCCAAATGTGAACCATATCTTAAAGAAACATTTCAACATTTTAATACAGAGCGAGCGGCTCAAAGGAATCTTTACAGAACAACCACGCGTGGTCTACCGACGATCGCGGAACCTTCGTGATTTACTAACCTCATCTAAAACCACGTGTTCACATCATGAAGGCTGTCATCCCTGCAACAAATCACGTTAAAAAGTGTGCCCGCACATGACGACACCTAAAACAGTTTTAAGTACGTCGTCCAGTTTTTCTTTAAAGATAAATGGGAACTACACGTGTGATAGTATCAACGTCATCGTCATCTATCTTCTCGAGTGTTCAACATGCGGAGCTCAGTACATAGGTCAAACAGAGACAAGTTTCAGAATTCGTTTTAATAATCACCGTGCACATGCCGTAAGCCTCCCTAATCTACCGCTGTCGAAGCACGTCAGTATGCCTGGCCATGGTTTCGACAAAATTAGGGTCACTATTATTCAGTCCGGTTTCAAGACAAATCACGATTGGGAAGTAAGGGAATCCTTCTTGATCCACAAATTTAACACCATTCGTTCAGGTATCAATGAAAACGTAGGAAAGCTCACCTGTCTCACACTATAACAACATGACTTTTTAGATTAGTAAAATATTTTAGTGTATATTAAAATGTATATTAGTCAACCATGGTTTCTTTACTTCATAGCTCTTTTACATGTCCTGCCAAACATACGGTGCCCCGCGTGTTGATGCGCAAGGAAATTTGAAACTTGTATATTCATGCACCCGTCGCATGTAAGTCATGTCAACACAATGTTCTGACAGATTACCATTTTTTTACTTTGATTGTCCTAGCTGCTGTACCGAGAGTTTATCACGTGAGCCTATATAAGCGGCTGCATTGTATCATACCTACTTACTCTGACGAAGGCCGTGCCACGGCCGAAACGTTAGTAAATACAATTTCGTTTTCAAATGTGCTATCTGCAAGTACATTCAATATATATATATATATAAATATATATATATATATATATATATATATATATATATATATATATATATATATATATATATATATATATATATATATATATATATATGGGTACGAAAGATATTAACAACAAAACCGCTCAGGCCCCATAAATAATCAACACAGTGTTAGTATATGCATGAGATATTTACTGTGTTGGTTATCTTCGGGCGTGTGCGGTTTTATTGTTAACCTCTTTCCTATACCCACCCGTTTTTTTTTTTCTTTCAATGTGCATTCACTTGATAGACTGCACATGTGTTGTTGTTTCTTCTTCTCGTCCGCGATCTATTTGTGCTGTTGTGCTGGCCGTCGTGAGGATTATACAATCCGCCCAACTATATATGTCTGTCGTGCACAGCTGCTGACCCGCAAGTGACGGGATCGAATCCTGGAAACGGCGGCGGCTGCATTTTCGATGGAGGCGAAAATGCTGGGGCCCGTGTGCTCAGATTTGGGTGCACGTCAAAGAACCTCAGGTGGTCTAAATTTCCGGAGCTCTCCACTACGGCGAACAAGAACGGAAGAAAGCATACGGGCGCAGACTGTTTGTTTCAAGACCTCGTTGAACAACCAACATCATGTGCAGACGACGACACGAGTTTCCCGGATGTAATCACCGCTTTCGACTTCGCCGCGCGACAAAGAGCCGACCCTGACCCGACTTGTTACATTGAATATCTTGAGGGGAAACGCAACGGCATCCCCCAAGCATTTCGTCGCGGCCTCCGCGCATACTGTTTAAAAAATGGAGCTCTTGTAAAAAAGAACTTTGACTCTAGAAAGACAACCTACCTTCTCGTCGTGCCGTCGCCGTCAAGAAATCTTGCAGGTATCACACGATAAACCGACCTCCGCGCACCTGGGCTGTACACAAACGTTTGCGCAGATCCGAGAGCATTACTACTGGCCACGCATTCAAGAAGCCAAGCGCAGCGTACGGACGTGCCGAGAGTGCCAGTGCCGCAAGAGGCCGCCAACAAAACCCGTGGACTGCTGCAACCGATTCGGCCCTCAACAAGGTCCTTAGAGCAAATCGGAATGCACTTCCTGGGGCCCTTTCCAACATCCAACGTGGGCAATAAGTGGATAATTGTGGCTACGGATTACATGACGGTGCCCTTTCATCCGTGCCCTTTCATCCGTGCCCTTTCATCCGTGCCCTTTCATCCGTGCCCTTTCATCCGTGCCCTTTCATCCGTGCCCAAATCCGTGCCCTTTCATCCGTGCCCAAATCCGTGCCCTTTCATCCGTGCCCTTTCACGAGCCACTTCTGAATCAAGAAGCCGGCAGATAATTAGTTCATCAGATCATCCTGCGCCATGGTGCACCTGAGGTCGTTATCACTGACGGAGGGACAGCGTTATGCTCTCAGCTAAATGCGAGCCATCTTGCGGCTCAGCCACGCCAGCCATCGCCAAACTACCGCATCATCATCATCATCATCATCATCATCATCATCATCATCATCACCACCATCATCATCATCATCACCACCACCATCATCATCATCACCACCACCACCATCAGCAGCAGCATCAGCAGCAGCAGCAGCAGCAGCAGCAGCAGCAGCAGCAGCAGCAGCAGCAGCAGCAGCAGCAGCCTGTCTACGTCCACTTCAGGACAAAGGCCTCTCCCATGTTCCGCCAGTTAACCCGGTCCTGCGCTTGCTGCTGCCAATTTATACCCGCAAACTTCTTAATCTCATCTGCCCACCTAACCTTCTGTCTTCCCCTAACCCGCTTTCCTTCTCTGGGAATCCAGTTAGTTACCCTTTACGACCAGCGGTTATCCTGTCTACGCGCTACATGCCCGGCCCATGTCCATTTCTTCTTCTTGATTTCAGCTATGATATCCTTAACCCCGGTTTGTTCCCTAATGCACTCTGCTCTCTTCTTGTTTTTTAAGGTTACACCTACCATTTTTCTTTCCATTGCTCGCTGCGTCGTCCTCAATTTAAGCTGAACCCTCTTTGTAAGTCTCCAGGTTTCTGCTCCGTAGCTGAGTACCGGCAAGATACAGCTGTTATATACCTTCCTCTTGAGGGATAGTGGCAATCTACCTGTCGTAATTTGAGAGTGCTTGCCAAATGTGTTCTACCCCATTCTTATTCTACTAGCTACTTTAATCTTGTAGTTTGGCTCCGCAGTTATTACCTGTCCTAAGCAGACATAGTCTTTTACAACTTCAAGTGCACTATTACGTATCTCTAATCGCTGTTCTCTTCCGAGGTTGTTGTACATTACTTTCGTTTTTTGCAGATTGATTTTACGACCTACTTTTCTGCCCTCCTTGTCAAACTCCGTAATCATGAATTGCTATTCGTCCCCTGAGTTACTCAGCAATGCAATGTCATCGGTGAAGCGCAGGTTACTAAGGTACTCTCCATTAACTCTTATCCCTAACTGTTCCCATTCTAGGCTTCTGAAAACCTCCTGTAAGCACGCAATAAATAGCATTGGGGAGAGTGTGTCCCCCTGCTTTACACCCTTCTTGATTGGTATTCCGCAGCTTTTTTTATGAAGCACTATGGTAGCATTTGATCCCCTGTAGATTTCTTCCAGGATGTTTATATATACTTCATCGACGCCCTGATTCCGAAGTGTCTGCATCACGGCTGATATTTCTTCTGAATCAAACGCCTTCTCGTAATCTATGAAGGCTATGTATAGTGGTTGGTTAGATTCTTAGCACTTCTCTATTACCTGGTTGATAGTATGAATGTGGTCAATTGTTGATTAGCCTGTTCGAAATCCTGCTTGTTTCTTTGGTTGATTGAATTCTAATGTTTTCTTTACTCTGTTAGCTATTACCTTTGTACTAAGTACCTTTGTACAATTACCTTTGTACTATGCACTAAGGGACAAAGAAGGCAGAATAACTACCAATATGGATAGGATAGTTAAAATAGCGGAGAAGTTTTACAGAGATCTGTACAGTAGCCGGGACAACCACTACTTTAATACTGTAAGAACTAGCAGTAACTACCGCATACCATCCGCAAACTAAAGGCCTCACGGAGCGGTTGAACAACACCCTGGCATCCTTGTACGTCGATGTTGGAACACAAAACGTGCGATGAGGTGCTCCCATATGTCCCTTTCGCTTATAATACGGCCGTTCGGGAGACAACAGGGCTGACACCATTCTCTCTTCTTTATGGAGGGGAAGCGACAACTCTACAGGGACGTCATGCTACCGCTTGTAAACGAAGGTGACGTGACGTAGCGATATTTCAACAGCGTGCTGAAGACGCTCAACAGCTGGCTCGAGCCAGTGCGAACGACAAGAAAGCAAGCTACGGAGACTCGGCACAACAATCTTCGACATTGCCGGACCCGTGGCGAGCAAGTTTGGCTGTGGGCGCCGGGGGGGGGGGGGGGGGGGGCGTGACTGAGTTTCAGCGTCGACACGTACGGTCTCAAATTGTTGTACGCTTGAAACATTATTTTGTGCGCCAGCAGTCATATTTGTACCCTTATTTGTTTGAGTGCTTTTTGACTTCACCGCTTGTTTTTAATATCGAGACGATGTTTTCTTGAAGGACAAGCAATGCCACGTGCCGCTCCGGAGTTCGCAGCTGGAGCCGTCAAAGGACAGCAGTTGCGTCATTCACACAGGTTATAGTCGGCTGAGATAAGCTTTACACTTCCGATGGGTCCATCGTATTAAGCAGGGTGATATCTGATGACACGCATGCGTGTGTTTTTGTGTGACTACCCAGTGCCTAAACACTGGCATAAGCTGCAGGTTGTTCTTCTCGCTCGCCGTGCATGCACCGGTTGCTCTGGTTCGGCTGGTTCTTTTGTTCGAGGCACAAGGTCGCCTCATCAATAAACCTTAGTCTTTCGCACCCTCATCCTCTGTGGATTCCGGTGGCGAAGACGCCTTGCGACAATATCCAGGTTTCGGAACGCTAAACGCCAGCTGTTATTATCTTCAAAACCTTGTGGTTTTGGGCGCATTTGTATGTTAAAGCAAAACTTTCTTTTTATTCTTTACTATACTGTGTCTGCGAAAACTTACTTGATGTTCAGTAAGGCATGACGCCAGAAAGTTAGGCAGGACGCGTTAAAACGAAGCCAAATGGCAAAAAAAGTAAGGCATCTTCGCACTGTAGTGGTGTCGAACCATGCGGAGGCAGCCTTCTTTCTTTCCTCTTCGTTTTTTCATTTTCTTCATTTTTATTTTATTTGTCAATTGTTTTTTTTTTTTTCATTTTTATTCGCGGTCTCGCCTGCGTTACACCCAGCAACAGCATACGATCCCACTGCCACGCCCGTAAAGTGCTTCGCACTTGGAATCTTCTACGATGGGAGATGAACAAGATCATCGTAAGTGAA
This sequence comes from Rhipicephalus microplus, assembly GCF_043290135.1. Lineage (NCBI taxonomy): Eukaryota > Metazoa > Arthropoda > Arachnida > Ixodida > Ixodidae > Rhipicephalus > Rhipicephalus microplus. The sequence goes on along the minus strand of NC_134700.1, from coordinate 294,974,676 downwards.
AACGTTTTCACGCGTACGGGTTTCTCTGCAGATAATTTATTTCTTTGAAACGGCGTCACTTAACGTGGATACCGACAAGTGACCTCTTTCTCTGCCCCTTTATGTGGCAATATTTCTACTCCCGTTTAACGTTGTTCAAGTCATTCTCTTTGCTATTTGAGGAATGCGAGGTTGCTTGGCGACAAAACAGAATGAAAAGATGTACAAGTACAGTATAGTCATTGTGCTTGGCGTGTGGAGTTATTACGTCACAGGGCTATAAAAGTTTACCCTGCATACAATGACTCACTATGCTCGTCTAGCAACGCCGTCGGAAAGATGAATGAAACTCCCGTGTTTTCCTATAGTAGTCGTACAGCGTATGGCAATGTGAACATGCATGCCTTATTTTCCGGTAATTTCGTTCCTCCTTGGGCTGGGCTTTGTACTCACCGATTGATTGAATGAATGATAGCAATCGCTTCTCGCTGACACATCGTCCAGCAAGATGCGAGACGTCGTTGTAAAACGAACCAACAAATAAGCGACCGAACTTCATCGTTGTATCAAGAGAGGAGCTTCGGCTGCAAATATACATGCACCACGACAATTTAATGCGTTCGCGTTCAGCTTATACGGTGTGAGACTTCACTGTTCACTGGCTTCAGGACATTGGAGTTTGTTCGTAAGGTGTGTGCAGACGGGGGGTCAAGGAATCACCTCTCCGAATCTCTCACATCCTATTGATAAACAGAAAGAAGCAAGGCGTTACAGAGCACCAGGACCAATGCAAAGTTACCTGCAGTATTTGACATCTCGTCGGCGAGGACCTTTCGCATTTATACTGTGAGTGACGCGAAAGACCCGCACAAGTTCAAAAGATGACTCCGCATTTTCCTCCCCTTTCTGCAAACACGTCGCAGGCGCGCCTTTGTTAACGCGTGTAAAGCAACAACGCGTCCTCCTGTGACGTCCGCGACGGAATGCGTGCTCGCTCATTCGTGTGGGCCTTGCAGGCGTGTCTACTAAACGTCGCGATAGATTTTTCACGCACCGAGCGCCCCTTAATTAGACTGAGTCGTAGGCGTCTGCATGCGAATGGCGCGTCTTTCTGTGTGTGAGCACAGTGGCGCTCTCACATGCGGGAAAGTGTCGAACTGGCGCTGACGCGAACTTTCCACAGAGGCTGTCTGTTAAACACAAAAGTCGATGCCTTTGACTGCGCGAATTCATCACAGATTTAGCGTCATCCTCAGTCAACTATTCTATCACCTTCTTAATTTATCTCTTTTACACTATCTCGTACGGAGAGCGAGCAGTAGCAAAATTTTTGTGCGTATGCTTTATTAAGCATGCAGGCGTTCCTTATCAAGGCCACGGTGCAAGAATACTTCAGGTGAGCGAACGCCACGAAGTGAGCGCTTGGCGGGGAGGGACAGATTACCTTCTTATTTGCAGCATGCCGGACTGAGGACCATGGCGGACTGCTGGCGAATTCCGCAAAGCGCATCCGACACGTGGGCCACGGCTTCAAAATTTGAGAAAATTGGGTTATCGCGCGATATCAACGACGCAACACGCATAGAGCGGTGGCGCGAAAGAGGGAATGGTAATGGAGGAGGTTGACGGTGCGGCGAGGGTGTTGTGGCGACAATAAATGAGCGCCGCTATACTTTCCTATACGTCACGGCGCTTTTCTAGATTGAGAGGGGGGGGGGGGGGGCAAAATTTGTGGTGCCATCTCTCGGGCTCCTTGCGAAGCAGAACATTATCGGGCAGCGGAAAGTCCTGGAGTTCGCTCACCTGAAGTATCCTTGGACCGTGATCAAAGCGGAAGCCGTACGACGATAGTTAAAGCGCGAGAGCAAAACGACGACACAGAGACAAGAAGGACACAAAAGACACGAGAGACCTTCTTGTCTCTGTGTCGACGTTTTGTTCTCGCACTATAAATATCGTCATGCCATACCAACTAGCCCAAGCTGCCACACTTGGAAGCCGTACATGCGTCATCAAAACAAAAATTTGACCATCGGCGCAACCGTGCCGTGGTGTCATGCAAAGTGATGCAGAAAATCATCACGCGATGATGTCATCATGCGTCACGAGTTCTGGTGTGACGGATTGTGACGTAATGCACCACGATGTGGTTACAGCACTCTCCTTTGGGCAGTGAACAAAAACCGGACACCCGACCTTGAGAGAAAGAATTGAAAAGCGCATGTTCCTCCGTGCTCCCTTCCATAAACATCGATGGAGAAGATGGCGCCCGCCTTCGTTAGGTGAATCTACATGGGACCTCACGAGTTCCAAAATGTGCAGCTGTCGAAGCGATCCCTCTGCGTACGCTATCTAATCGAAGAAACATAAGTACAATAGGCTCCAGATAAAGAAAAGTTATTCAAACTGAAATGTCCGATAAACGATACAGTGGTATCAACGTTGGATGGCGACCTACAGGCACAACGTTAACGAAGTTATGTTAAACAGCCGTCATCTTCTTTTGGTCACTGGCTATGTATACAGTACGTTAACGGGAATTTCCGTCTGTCTTGTTGACGTATCGAATAAGAAGTACTCAGCAAGCATATGAAATGGTGGTTTATACAGAGAATATATTGAGAGCGGCAGTGCAACTTGAATACGTGGAAGTGTGAATTCGCAAGGGCGTTTCGGTAATGATGAATTCTACTCAGCTTCGCACTGATCATCCAGAAGGAGAGCAGAGCACTATGAACTTTATATGAATGTGCACTTGTTATCACTGCGTTTAAAGCGCCAAGAACCTGTTTCTAATATTTTATCTCCAAAGCGCAGTTGTTCATTCGTGAAAGGAGTCCGAATGATTCTGCACAGCGTTCATGTGCATTATAACGCTTTTTTTTTTAAAGCTCATCTTTCAGCCTGTCCCTATAACGATGACGCGCGCTGCAATGAAGCCATGTCTTCGTTCAGATTAGTAATTTTATATGCCTTCTAGGTGAACGTTATTAACATTTTTTTAACCTCCTCCTCAGTGTTAATAACCAGAGCACTATCTGATCCCGGATACTGTGGACTGTCACGCGCTGTCTTTTGAGGGCACATCGACTTCGCCGTTCATGGGGCCTTAACTCCACACACGAACGACATGGTAAATGACCACTCGAGCGTTGCTGACAGTACTTATAAGGCTTAGCAATAAACTGTCTCATTCCAGTGCAGAAGGCCCCTCCGCTTGCCTGCTGCTAAGACCACGTCTTCTACGTGATATAATTCACAACATCAACAACAACAACTACTACTACAACTACAAAACAACAACAACAACAGTAACAACAGAAGCATAAGTAGCAACGATGATAGAACCACAATAACAAAAACAGCAGCAGCATGCAACACTAATAAAAATACTTCAGCATTTGGTGCTTCGAGATACGTAGATAACAGTATCTTTTAATTCGTGTTCTATATTTAGACAAATTAAGGTTATCATCGGAGTCCTCTATTTTATTCGCAGGCCGTGTGCGAAAACTGGGGCGCCGAAAACGTTTCGAAAATGTCTGCACGCATGGTCTCCACGTTGAAAGATGGCTTCTCCGCAATATCAAGCACTGTCAGAGGAAGCCGATTTTTGTGTTCCTGCGCTTATTTGAGCATGGGAGTGAACATGTCGTCTAGGCGCTAATGTTATTTATAATACGACAGCAACTAGGCAGTGCTGTCATCCCCTTCGCCGAGTTCATCGCTGTCATTGGACCACACTGTAGCAAATGCAGAGTTGCAAGGATTTCTTGTTAAGGCGAAAGTTCTAGATGCCTCATCAAGTGGGAAATTTGACCGTCGGCGGTGACCGCGCCGCCGCGTCAAGGACAAGTTATGCAAAATATAATCAACACAATGTTGACGTCGTCTCGATGCCACACATTCTGGCGTGAAGTTTAGTTACGTAACACCACACGATGCTGTTGTAGCGCCATCCTTTGGGTGGCGAATGAAACCCGAAAGCGGCTCACCTAAAGAGAGGAAAATGAAGGCGGCGCTTGACAATGGCACATGAAGCCACGGCTCTTGTTTGTTCCTTGCTCTCATGTTCCCAGGAGAAGAGGATGGCTTCCGCCTTCGAGTCATCCTAAATGGGAAACCCGCTGAATTTTTTTACAGTGCTAAGGTTTATGTGGCCTATTGCTATTAGAGTCAACGCTCGGTATGGCCGCAAGGAATTAAGACAAAAAAACGCTAGAATAAATAAAAAAGAAACATGCGTTCTACATGCAGACTAGTTTCGTTTGGGACACAAATAATTGCCTTTAGCAACTTACCACACCTTCCGATGCGGAAAGTCAAAATGTGGAAGAGATTAATGTTCTGGTCAGTATTAACGGGGGCAACTTCAGGGGCAACGCTCTGGCGTCGTACGGTTACGACACTCGAAGCTTCTCCCACTCATCATGATTCACTTGATACGTGGATTGTTTATTTAGTTATTTCAGAGTTATCACTTGAATATGAAAAACAGAGTAAACCATCGATAAACAAAACAGACCACATTTACTGAAGACCTGATGCGATACTTCATACCCATGGTACTGCCACACTTTGTACACACGGACAAGCCTCTTCATGAGCATGGGGTTTATATACCACCAGATTGTAACGATGAAACAACATGGCGTTCACGCAAGAGAAGGGAGCTATGTATTTCAAACACAGACGCCGCACCATCGGCTCAACTTATTCCAAGACTCTCTCTGTTTTTCTCGTCATCTTTCTGAGTCTCTACTCCCCAGGAATCCTTTTTCGTAAGCATTGAAGTCGCATCAATCACGTGTCCTTGACTAGAACTCTTTAACCTTAACCACATGTCATCAATTTCAAACTCCATGCTCATTTGGACCAAGCATCGAGGAGTTTGCAATGGCGTATACATCACACAGCTCTGTAAGCAACATTCGAAATTATTCTCTTTATATGACTACTTGCCTAAATGAGTTCTGGTTGCGGTGGTGGTGACGATTGTGATGCATGTGATCTAACGTCAAAGCTCAGTGAATAACGTAGGCCAAATTCTTTATAGCTGTGTTAATTTCGCACGCAAAAATAATGGACACAAATAGCAAGGTGTATATATATATATATATATATGGCATATGGCACAACGGGAGCGTTGTCATCAAGGATAAATATATTTATCCTTGTTGACAACGCTCCCGTTGTGCCATATCCCATACCTTCCCGAAGACTAACTGGCCCATTGAATTATTACTTCCACTATATATATATATATATATATATGGGAAAGAAATGTATACCAAAAGGCTCGTTTCGACACAATATTAATGAGATCTAACAGACAATAAGGGCAAGGAGTGTGTAGGGGAAGTTATTTGAACGAATAAAAAGAAAGAAAAGTGGGTGAAAAAATAACTCCCCGTTATATATATATATATATATATATATATATATATATATATATATATATATATATATATATATATAGCATGAGGGCGCACGTGGCCGTAGTGTTGCAAATGGTCAAGTAGAGCCTCCCTGCCCCGCCTCGGTGGTCTAGTGGCTAAGGTACTCAGCTGCTGACCCGCAGGGCGCGGGTTCGAATCCCAGCTGCGGCAGCTGCATTTCCGATGGAGGCGGAAATGTTGTAGGCCCGTGGGCTCAGATTTGGGTGCACGTTAAAGAACCCCAGGTGGTCTAAATTTCCGGAGCCCTCCACTACGGCGTCTCTCATAATCATATAGTGGTTTTGGGACGTTAAACCCCACATATCAATCAATCAAGTAGAGCCTCCCTGAGAGAAGGGTAGCAACGCAAGCGTTTAATTCTCGAAACTGTCGAATTGAAAGCTTCTGTTGTTACCGTTCTCTCGGAGGATCTACTTGACTATATATATATGGTTGTGTGTGTGTGTGTGTGTGTGTGTGTGTGTGTGTGTGTGTGTGTGTGTGTGTGTGTGTGTGTGTGTGTGTGTGTGTGTGTGTGTGTGTGTGTGTGTTCTGGCAGGGTACAGGGAAAAGATGATACTTTCACAAGCTACCTCGAATTCGTGCTCTTTTTTTCTCTGCAAGCTCGTCATCTCTATTCTGGACGAAGCAGGCAAGATAGAGCACATCGTGAAACAAATCTATGACAGCGCATTTCAGATGCTTGCTGCGAAACGTCTCCAGATGGTCGCCGAGATGATCCAGCTTTGCCAGAGCTACGGTGAGCTGCAAATGCAGCGCGCTTCCACTTGTTGCGGTGCTAAGACACCGGAGATCTTTCATCTCTGTACTCTTGCCATGACACCGCCGACAACTCTGCTTTAATTTCACTCGTAAAGGATTTCAGCTCTCTATAGTGAAAAGAACAACCAAGCCGATGGCACCCTTATCACCTTCGCTTTTCCAGGACATTGGATCGCAAGTTGCTGAAGTGTTGCTGCCAACTCATGCTCCACCATCTGTTGCCGCACCACTGACGTATGCCGCCGCTGTTGCTCAGCCACGTGCTTCACCGTCTCCGGCTATCTATGAAGCTACTCGCAACGTTTATCCGTCGCCGTCACCTGCACGCCCGTTTAAGGTCCATTATTCAGCGAACAGTGCCCTACCTATTAGCCAATGGCGCACTTCTGTTATTCGGCAAGAATGCTTTTCATGTGGCATTCCAGGGCACATAGCTGCAGCCGTCACAGCTTCCCTTCTCATCTCACCGCAGGGCCTCAAGCTGCCTGCTCAACATCGATATCCCGTTATTGCCGATTCACCTCCGGACGTACCTCCCGGACACCGACCATCCGGCTCGAAAAACGAAAGCGAACTCTATATTGATGGCGTTAATATACATGGACTTGCTGACGCTGGAGCTGCCGTATCTGTAATTAGCGAGAAACTCCGCCGAAATATGAATAAATTTACCGCTAAACTTACCAACCTATCTTTGCAGGCGGGTATACGTCCCACCATGTTCAGCCTGCAGCTTATAGTGCACTGCGCGAGTCGTCCTTCAATGTGTTATGTACGACGGCTAATTCATTGTTTTATTCCGTTCTTTGCATGAAGTTATCCTTGGGAGTAATTTTCTTTCGTCAAATTCTGTTTTAATCGACTGCGCTTGTTCCGAACTCACGGTATATGTGCCGTGCTTTGACTCCGATGATCGCGCTTCGTGTAGCGTGTTTGCTGCTTCTGAAATTGACATTGCGGCCACTTATGCACGCCGTCAAAATTTCTTCCTCCCGTTTGCCGTCATCGCTTTTTGCAACGGTCACGCCGCCATTTATGTGTGCAATCCTTGGACAGCCCGTCATTTCTGCTATGCGGAGAATGCCTGGGAAGCTACGAACTTTACGAGTGCGTTCTCCCTGCGACTATACACCATTATATATGGCCGCTCTCCCAATTCATGCTGCCGCTCCACCCAACGCGCCTAATGATGTTCTCGACGTAATCTCGGATGCCATTGACTCCGAGCTCACACCAACTCGGCGCCAACAGATCATAAACCTTCTACAACGCTTTCGCGCTTCATTCGAATGTGACAAATTAGGCTTAGGTCGAGCATCCGCGGTCGTTAACCTTATTGACAGTGCGGTCAACAAGCCCCGCAAACTCCTAGTTCACACTGGAGCATCCGCTTTCTATACAGCGACCGAAATTCTCCAGCTCCGAAAAGCAGCGTCGTTCGCACTGGATGCGCCCCGCTCCGCCGAATATGCCACCTATACCACGGCATGAACGCGGGATGAATGCGCTGTCACCTGGTTGTTGTCGTGACTCGCAAACGCGACAACGGTATCCGGTGGTCTAGTTTCGATGATTCTCGTACGCAGGCAGCAAGAAGAAGCAGTACTGCTTACTTTGCTGGTAAGTAGCTGTCCTGTAATTCATGAAGAGCAGAAAAAAACCGTCGACGCCAGCGGCGTTCGTGTGTTCGTCTTGCTCTGGAAGACCGCGGCAAGCTCGGTCACTCCAACGATAAGCTCGGTCATCTCTTCCACGAAATAGGGACGCGAACTAAAGTTGGTTACAACATTCAGTTACGTGCACTGCGACATGACAAGTGAGGCTTGCCCGCCGTTTTTCAAAACCCCTGGACTAGCGCTGCTATTGGTCCGCGGTGACGTATTCGGCGGCAGACGCCGCAAAAATCGGTCCGAGAGCAATAGGCGCGGAGAGGCAACGCCGACTAAATTTAGTCGGCGTTGGGAGAGGGCTCTTTCGGTGGATCTCGCCACCGCCGAATCGGATTTGGCGGGCTTTCGGCGGCCGGAATGCTCAGTGTGAACGCGGCTTAAGACAGCGTCCGTACCAGTTATCCACTGACGCTGTGTCATCGAATCGACGAACCAGTGGATAACATAATTAAACGTGGCATCATCGAGCCTTTCACCGGTAGTTCTCGTCAAGAAAAAAATGGCAGCATATCCACGGAGTGAATGATGGAGAGTGGAGTGAAGCATCCGTCCATTCGTTCTTGCTTCCGTCCGTCCATGCGTCCGTCTGTGTGACCGTCCGTGCGTCCGTTTGCCCATCCGTGCGTGCGTCTGTTTGTGCGTCCACACGTCCATCTGTGCGTCCGTCCCTGCGTTCGTCCATGCACCCACCCCTGCGTCCCTCCATACGTCGATCCGTCTGTGCAGCCATCCTGAGTCCGTCCATGCATCTGTCTGTGTGTCCGTTCGTCCATATATTCAACACTCCAAGTACCACCCTCTCGCATCTCTTCATCATATATCACCATATAGAAGCACCGCCATCAAGCGGACATTCCAAGGGCTAAACGAGGGGTGGCACACGCACACTTTCTTACGGCTTGCGCTTCGGGTCTACTTCCCACCTTTAACCACATCGAGTTCAGGGTATATTGTTCACTGCATTCATGTCACTGCAGCCCAACGCTCACCAAACCTTTCTAAAAAGAAGGAGGTCACGCCCGGCGAGTATAACGTAGCAACCCTTTCTAGCCAGATGTTTCTCAATGTACATGCCAATGTCTGGTAACGGGGAATGAGAGACAGGAGAATTCGGATTTTACTTTCTTACGGCTTGCGCTTCGTACATACTTCCCACCTTTAACCACCTCGAGTTCATGGCATATACTACTTCACTGTATTCATGGCGCTGCGGCTTAACGCTCGATAAACCTTTCTAAAACCAAGGAGGTTACGCCCAGCAAATATAACGTAGCACCCCTTTCATCTCAATGTATACATGCCAATGGCTGCTAATGCGGAATGAGAGACAGGAGAATTCGGCTTTTAGTTAACGCGCACGCTACGAATTCTTTATTGTTCAACAACGCACAGGAGAAATCTCCGACCGGAACCACCTTGCAGGTCAAAACGTAAGACTGGTTACACACTACAACTACGACTACAAGGGACGAACGGGTACCGCTATAAAGAGCTTCGCCCCTAAAAAGACGGGTTCATCAGGTTCTGTGTTGACAACCGCCGACTCAACAAGATAACACGCGAAGACGTATACCCTCTAGCTCGCATCGATAATGCCTTGGACTGCCTACAAGGAGCAACAGAGTTCTTCGATAAATTTACTCTCCGGCTACTGCTACTGGCAGGTGCACGTGGAGGAAGACGACCGCCCGAAGACAGCCTTTTTAACACCGGATGGACTATATATGAATTCACCATGATGCCCTTCAGACTCTGCAATGTGCCTGCCACTTTCAATATAATGATGAATAATATATATATATATATATATATATATATATATATATATATATATATATATATAGAGAGAGAGAGAGAGAGAGAGAGAGAAAGTTTTTCAATGGGTCAAATGCATTTGGGAAGAGAACAGAGACAACTTATCGGTTGTCTTAATTTTATTTCCAATGGTTTCGACCAGAGGACCGTTCTTCGTCAGGTTTTGCGAACAAGTCTGCGAGTGAACTCTGCAGCAAAATGACAAGTTAGGCCAGTTGGATTACGTTGATATATAAAATTTTGAAACCCTGCACCCAAATATGAGCACACGGGCCAACGCATTTTCGCCTCCATCGAAAATGCTGCCGCCGCAATCTGGATTCGGTCCCGTGACCTGCGTGTCAGCAGCCGAGTACCTTAGCCACTAGGCCACCATGGCAGGGCGTTTTTATACGTCGAAATAACAGGAAGCTATTTATAAAAATATGACTGACAGGGAAGGAAGGAACAGGAGGGAAGGGAAAGGCAGGGGTTTCTATAGGAGACTATCCTACAGAAGGGAAAGGAGTGGGGGAAGAGAGAAAGAGAGCATGCACACGCAAATTCACACTTCATATTCATCATAACGCCATAAGTCTGTTGCTTTCTAGAAGTTGAGCACTGCTTAGTCGCCCTCACTCGCGATGACCTCTCAGATGGACATTTCACAATGCTTTCTGCCTTCATCACTCGACGATCTATGTGATGTTCTCTGTGCATTGTAGCGAGGACAGTCAAAGATGTGCTGTGATGTCTCCTCGTTGCACAGTTATCCCAAAGAGGGTTGTCAGCCATTTTGATTGGAAAGGCGTGAAGGGGGGAAGAATAAACAACAAGAGGGAAGGCAGGTAGGTTAACCAGGCACATGCCCGGTTCGCTAGCCTACGCAGGGGGAATGGGAAGGGGGGCACAAATATGAGAGAGAGAGGAAAGAGAAGGGAAAGGGAGAGAAAAAAAAAGGATTGTCAGTCAATCGGCTGGCGCGTATGCAGCGGTGGCACTATACACAAAAGTTAAAGGTGGTCACGTAGGCATGTAGTCCTCAAAAAGCACAAAACAGCTTTGAATGCTTTTTGAGCCGACGAAAGGCGAGGACGGTGTTCCAGTAGCATCAGCATATAAAGTGGCCGATCGTCCAATTGTCGCAATGCGTTCGAAAGCTTCTGTCTTTCAGAGGCAAATCGAGGGCAATGGCATATCAGATGGTCGACGTCTTCTTCGGTGCAGCAGACGTCGCATTCCGCATTGTCGGTCAATCCACTGAGGGTTCTATATGCTTTTGTGAAGGCAAACCCCAACCAAAGGCGACAAAGAAGCGAAGCTTCACGTCGACGAAGTCCGGATAGAAGTCAAAGTTCCAGTCGAGGGTTTATTTGGTATAGTCTCGTATGTCTTATGCTTGGAGTGTTCCACTCCTGCAGACTCAGAGTATGTGCCAGGTGACCAAGTTGCTTTGCAGCGTTAGTCCTTGACAAAGGAATCGGAAAGGTGTGTTCTTCTTGGTGCGATGTGCGAGCCGCGTTGTCTGCGGAATCATTGCTACTGATCCCACAATGGCCAGGCAGCCACTGAAACTTGACCTCGTGGCCTGTTTCTGTGACGTGGTGAACAAGCTTGACAACTTCGTAAGTTAATTGTTCATGGAAACCTCGTCGAAGCACTGACTGCATGCTCTGTAGGGCTGGTTTCGAGTCGGAAAACACAGCCCATTTACTCGGTCTTAGGGATTTGATGTACTCTAGGGCGCCACGCAAAGCCGCAAGTTCTGCCGCCGTAGACGTAGCGACGTGTGACAGTTTCATTCGCAGAGTGATTCCTCTAGCTGGAATCACCACCACACCGCCAGAACCAGACGCTGTGGTTGAACCATCGGTGTATATGTGCACGTGGTTGTTGTACATTTCGTGCAGAAGGCTTAAGCTCAATTGTTTTAGGGCTGATGAAGGCAAATTTGATTTTTTCTGTACTCCTGGAATTGAAACACGTACTTGTGAAAGTGTCGGGCACCGCGGAGGATACACCAGTTTCTCAGCAGGCGTAAAACCTGACGTAAACGACGCACGATGACCACAGGGAGGCCCCGCACTAAATTTCGTGCGGGGCCTCTCAGTTGCGAGGGTTACCAAGTGGTGGGAAGGATTCCTAGCATGTTGCCTGAGGTACGTACGCATCGTTTCAATGGTGATGTGCGTCATGATCGAGTAGTCCTGTGCAATGGCAATTGTTTCAGCTGTCGATGCGCAGCGTGGTAAACCAAGTCATATCCTAAGCGCTTGGGCTTGAATATTTTGGATTGTGCGCAGGTTAGTTTCGCACGTGTTAGATATAACAAGTAGGCTATACCACAGGAATCCAGTAAATAATACCTTGTACAGCTGTAACATAGACTCGACAGACATTCCCCAACTTTTCCCAGCAAGAAACCTGAATAAGTGACAAATGGCCGTCAGCCGCTTTTTCACGTAGTTTACGTGGGGCGTCCAAGACAGGCTTCGGTCGATTACGACTCCCAAGAACCTGTGACTCCGGCTGCATGACACCAACTGTCCGTTAATTGATATGCCGTAAGCGGACATTGGTTTTCTGGTGAAAGCCACGACTGCACACTTCCCACTTGCGATTTCGAGCCCTTGTTCGCGTAGGTGGTACGATGTCACTTATGCTGCCTTCTGAAGTCGAGCGCGAAGTTGAAGTCGAGTCACACTTGATGTCCACACACAGATGTCATCAGCATAAATGAAAAGTCGTACACTGCTTGGTTGCTTGCCAACTAGTTTAGTGAGTGTTAGGTTGAACAGCGTCGGGCTTAGCACTCCGCCTTGCGGGACTCCTCGGCTGCAGTAATACTCGGGTGTCGGGCCATTCTCTGCCATCACGTGAAATGATCACGTGAAATGCACGTGAAAGGCGTGAAAAATCATAATAAAACAAGGAGCTGGGGGATATGTGTGATTAGCTTATGTGTTAGAAGCAATATTGTCAAGCGGTTGGGACATTAACGAAAGAAGCAGTCGGCATGTGATACAGCCGAAACCACGGAGCAACAGTATTCTAGCTCCGTGGCCGGAACTCTATTAAGGCGGACCTGCGACCAGAAAACGAAAACTCCGACTACAGCTATTCTCACCGCACACTGATATTGGCGAATTTAGCGTCCGCCATTGATAAACTGTCAAGCGGTGAAGCGCGTCGGTATTTATACACGTGCCATCAAAGATTCCAGCGTTCTCACTTCAGGCCGCGTAAGTTTTCGAGAAAAACTCTTTAGTATTCGCGTTGTACGCGTAAGTTCGGAAAAATACATCTTCCCAGCCTGCCTTGGTCTCTCACTCGTGCAGGGGACCATGAGCTTCGGCCACAGGAAAAGAAGGCAAACGACGGTCATGAACTGTCGTTATATACTGACTACAGTGAAAGTTTCTTTACAAGCATAGTACAAGAAACAAAAGCGGGAGGAAGAAACCCGTAATTAAATGTCGGTTGTTGAACCTCGGCTGCCGGAACAAGAAAAAAACAAAAACAAAAGGGCTAGTTCCACTAGATATGCGCATGTTCATCGAGGTTTCCGCGAACCTTTTACAATCAACATTTCTGCCTTGTGACTGCGCTGTCTGAGAGGACGGCGCCATGCGTTGACCAACGCCGGTGACGCAAGTGTTCCGAGAGGATACTGCGCTCGTTCCCGTCCTCTTCACACCAGATTTATCCGTCGAGCAAGCAGCCGCATACACGGAGCGAGGCGGCCGCCGCCGCAGAGGACCGGAAACGCGGTCCACGATGAATAAGTGAATCAAGTGAGTGGGCTCCTTTCCCTCCGCTGGTGCTGTCTGTCGGAAGTTCCGAGGCCTTTTCCACCGCCGGTCGACGCCGACGCTCTCAACGACGTCGTCTCTTGACGTCTGCGAATGGCTTTCGCGATTTTCGCCCTCGCCCACTAAATCGCCAGCTTGCGAGCGCGTCCCTTCCCTCTATTTTTTTTTTTTGACGCATATTCTGCGTTGGTTTAAGATGGTAGAGGGGGGGGGGAGCGAAGTTGTGATTGTCTTGCAGAAACGAACGGCTCCCTCCCCCTCCTTCGAGCAGTTTCCATAATTGAAGGCCCCGCCGCTGCTTATAGTATCATGCGCACCGCATCACGTGCAGGACAACCCTGGGCAGCGCCTGGCAGCCAGGGACACACACACGTTGGCGAGCAAAGGGGAAGGTAACGGTATGAGGAAAGGTTAAGCGTATACGGCGCTGGCTTTTTGTTGTCGGCTGTTCCACCTGAGCTCTCATTGGAGGGAACAGTGAAGGGGCCGGTATCCTGGGGGGTCCTCGACGGGCCACCCATAAGCAGGCTACGGAGGCGCACCTCGCTTCCTATTGGCCGAAGCACTTCGGAGGTGGGGGGGTTGCAAGGCAGGGAGGGAGGGGGAATCGATGAATCTTTTTCGAGTTCGCCGTCTCGTCGTCGTCGCCGTCGGCAGCGGCGCGCCATCGGAGGCGCGAGAGAAAAATAACAAAAAAAAAGAGAGCCAGAGACCAGGTGGGGGTGTTGCGGGATTGAGAAGGGGGGGGGGTGTAGTTGAAGCCACGAGAGGCAGAAGAAGAACAAGAGAAAGACGACACGGTGTGGAGAGAGGGTGTGAGGGAGAGAAAAAAGGGCATCCGCGCGAACGTGGAGACGGCCCGGATCCAGAAGGGTCCAGGACAGGTACGGCCGACATGCGCTCGCCCCGGACGAAAGCCGCGCGCCGAGGTGTGGTTCGGACCAGGGTACGACGCTGAGCGGCTTCGCCATGGCGCAGCCGCGATGGTCTTCCATCGCACCGCCGCACCGACAACGTTCAACGTCGCCGTCTTGGTGGTCTACCGTCGTGCTGGTGACGCTCTTCATCCTCTTGTGCTTCTGCTGCCTCCCTCCAGGATCGGAGGCAGTGGGCTCCGACAACATGGCCAAACGCAAACCGGGCCGAGGCCGAGGATCTAGATGGTGGTGAGTGACCGTTCCACTCGGGATCCCCGCTGGGCGCCTTCTTTTGCCACTGAGGAACTCAATCTCGCGCACGCCTCAAAACACCGCCGGATAAGGGAGTCGTCGTCAATGTCTCTTTCCCTCGCTAACGGGTTGTTGCGTCTTCCGAAGTCCTCTCTTCTCGGGTCACGACTCTGCATAATCCGGGCCGCCTAATTATGCCCGGCTGATCGGTATCGTGCACGCCGATGCCGCCGGGCTGGCGTCCGTTCATCCTTCTTCAGTGTGTATTCCTCTCCCGCTGAATAATATTCCAGCAGCAGCAACTCACCGGACGAAGGAAAGACAGCTTTGCATTGTAAATCAGCTCCGTGGCATCCGACGCCTTATCGGATGGGACGATCGATGGCAGCGCGCCAATAATACGCAGAGCTAAACACCAGATTCAATGAACTCGCGGGTCACCCGCCTTTACACTTGAACGCGTTCCAAGTTTCTCCTTACGTGTTCTCTTCGTCCGTCGAAACAGTTCATAACCCAAGTGGGGTAATATTTAGCCAGGCAAGCGAACAAAGTTGTTCGAGAGAGCGCTGGTGAACGAAGCCGTGTGTATTTTCGGAAGCTCTCTATCACGCAGGTGCCTCACCAGGCTTCGTCTACTGTGCATGGCTACAATGTAAGCGTTGTTTCGGACAATTCGTGGCATCAGAGCAGCTGGCCGCCCAAAACAACGTCGTGGCCTTGATCGTACGACGTGTGTTGCGCAAAACACGTTATTTTATCGATTGCCCACTCTCTTCAGACAGGACGCCGTTCAATGCATTTCTCACAGCGCCTTCCTAACGATCTACAACGTATATTAAGAAGCCGAGTACATTTTGCTCGCGTATAAACGATAGCGATGTGCTGTCAAGGTGGCCTTGTGCAAATGTTCAAATGAATATTCCCGTTTCTCCTTGTAGAATGATTCATCAACACCGAATAGCTTATTTAGAAATATACATATAAGAATATAGCCTACAGAACAACGGAGCAGCCACAGCTAGCGTGCGTACAGATGCGCACAGCGAATCCCACAGTGGAGGCATCCGTACAGGCAAAAACCACCTGGTAATGATGCGTAGGCGAAGGGACAGAGCTTCAGAAACGAAAAGAAGGATGGGATTTTCGTCTCCTCCAGTCTGAACGGCTGGACTGCCCACACACACGTGCACAAAGCCACTGGTTGACGCACACACGATCGGCGGAGGCGCGAATGTACACGAACTAATGTTCCGCACCGTCGACTCGGATAATGGGTGCCCAGACGGATTCTCCGAAAGGCGTCGCGAAGCGACCCGGCCCTTCGAACAGAACCTGCCATTTGGGCACCGAGCTGCGTGGTGGCTCGACGCACGCCGTATCCACTGTGCTCATATACACAAACAAACGCGCACCACTGAACACGTTTGACACGTGGGCCATTCTCTCCAGCGAGCATGCACGCCACCAGCGTGTGCTGAAAGGTGTTTCTACTCGCAGAGGCATTATAATGGTTTCAAGCTGCGTTTTGCTGGTGACCACATAATCGCACGCAGCTTCGGTTTCCGGCCGCAGGGTTCCAGAGGCCAAGCTTCACAACAGCGAAAAAAACACGACTTTCAGCTGTAACTCGGCCAGTATCTTCGTGCTCGCTCTTCAAGGTTAAACATTAAGCCTTTCTTTAGCTCTGGTGTCCACCAATTCAGCAAGCGTGCTATAGGCGTGACCTCCAACACAATTATTGTTGTTTGCGTCATCGTTACATTATTCATAATTTAATGATGTTCGTCTTGCTTGAGCTATGCATGAAAAAAAAAAGTTGTCTGTGTGTGGAGTACCCGTTGTTTGAGGCCTTGAAGTCTTGGGACATTTTATGGGAGCTCAGTTTGAAAAGGTCGACGACCGAAACGTTTCCATGCATTCTTCGACACATGTAAGCAATTTCTCACGTGGCAGCGAGTAACACGGGTCTTTTAATGTCAATTAATAAAGCCTGAAGCAGTATAATGCTAAATTTGAAATGACTGTCCGGAAGATTCGCACCAAGAAGGGATCAACACTTGTTGTATCTCACGTAAGAACAAAGCGGACCCGACTTCTTTAATTCTACTCATAAGTCAGCCTTCCTCTCCTCTGCTAGTTCTGTCTAGTTTTATATTTCTTATGCGCTGTTAGGAATTCTTGGTTTCCCGAAAATACGTTAATTACTACAAGAAGCATACAAGAATGCTTACAAGCAGCTCGCAATATCTCCAAAATGAATCAAATACAATGTCTATATACAGAAACACTGTGGCTATAGTCCTGTGTTTAGAGATAAGTTTTTTGGAGGGAACCCAATGTTAAAACAAAACTGCGTGATAGCTGTAACAGATGTATAACCATATAGTTCAATAGTCTCGATTTCTTTCTGCGCAAGGTAGAATTTGATCTCGAGTGAGGTCAATATTTATTTTATGTAAGCGTATATACCACCCGGGCAGTAAATAATGTCTTAATGGGATGAACAATTACAAACGGAAGCATGCCGAGATGATAAAATAGCCCAGTTGGCGGGCTGGTGTTCACATTTTGTTGTCTAGCCACTCGAAACAAACGACCGATACATCGAATAATGGGCTAGAAAAAACAATTTTTCTTTATTCATCTTTGTAAACACGGGTGTATTAGTGGTGGAAGCACGTGTGGGTGCACTAAAAATAAAAATCAGGCAAAAGAGTGAGTTGGGCTAGTTGGCTGGTATTCGTAGTGGAACAGCGCTGAGGCTAATCATAAAGACGGTCTGATTAACACGAGCGCTGGCAGACAGCTGACTGCTTTAATCAAGCGAAACGGAAAAATAAAGGAAAGAATGAGGAACGAAACATGCGTGCGCAGGCTGTGCACGTGAAAAAAGACGACATATGTAACATCATTCAGTTTTTTTTTTTCAAGTCAATTGCATTACTGTATTGCGAGCTGTCATAATAGGCTGCCCAGGTTTCCTTCTTCTTTCTTTCCTTTGCTTTTCCGTTTCGCTTGAATGAGCAATCAGTTGTCAGGCAGCACTCCTGTTGTTCAGACCTTCTTTGTGATTCGTCTCTGCACTGTTCCACTATGAAAAAACAGTCGTTGACAACGAGACCATGTTGTTAACCATTAGGCTTTCATAGTATTTCTTTCAAATCCATGTATCGAAACTTGAAAAAAGCCTGTATACAGGTGAATATATATATATATATATATATATATATATATATATATATATATATATATATATATATATATATATATATATATATATATAAAACACGCAACTATATTCCCGAATAACACGAACAGGCAGTCATTCAATGAATCACCGATTCACCGATACAGAGCTGATATATTCAAGCATTGAATTATTCTTAAACTACTTCAATGCATTGTTTCATTTATAGTTTCACACGCATTTATAAATAATGACGTTATTCATATCTGCTCTCCAGTCTCTGCATGAATACCGCTTAGGAGCCGAATACATACCATCACACGTCATACTTTCACGTATTTCAGCGTTACAGGCGTCTGCTGCTGCTTTTTGTTTAAACTGGTGAAGCGTGTAGATTTCTAAAACTGCGCACGATGTCCAATTCACAAGTGTCTCATTCATAACATTATACTTTCTTGGCCAGACAGCTCATAACAGACAGGCAGACACAAAGAAGAAGCCGGCAAACGTGCGCATCTGACGCAATTTCCCAACAATGTGAAGTCGGTTGGACGTAAACTAAACATCTTCTTATTAGCTTTGTTGCAAAAACATGTACAACATTTGCGGGGACCCCCAGTGCAATACGAGGATGCACTCCATCCTCCTGAAAAATAAAGTTGGTAATTGAGCAAACTGTGACACAGTTGACGTTCTTGACTGTTCAGTCAATAAACCGGCAAATTAGCCCATAGCCTCAACTTAAATCTACCCCTGCCCCCTTTGTTTTTCTACTTCCCTTTCCCACTTCCCTATATAGCAGCTAACGGGGCATGTGTCTAGTTAACATCCCTGCCTCCTTCCTCTTGTTTTCTCCTTTCCTTCAATGTTTGGGGCAGGGAAGTACATATCTTGTTATCTATCTATACTTCTCTCAGTTTTCGTTCAGCTGAATGTTTCTGTGCTTTGCTTCACATATCTAAATTCAAAGTATGAAAATGAAAAGGAGTTGACCACAATGTACATATTACGGTGTCAGGCATGGAGAGCAGTGCAACGTTTCTGGATGATAATTTTATGTGTCATAGGCAAGATGTAGGCAGGTTGTTATCACAAGATACTTTTAGTTGCAAAACTGATGTAACAGATGGAATTTCTGATCACAAGCTGGTCGTAGCTTCACTAAGTATTATTCGGTCATCTTTGAAATCAAACCAACAAGTTCATAACTTCAATAATGCGGATGACACTTCCATTCCCTACCAGTTGCAAATGGCCTTCAATGCCCTTCCTGACACAAACGGTGTAGATACGCTATGGAAGTATTTCACGGCAGTCCTGAAAGATCGCTTATCACTTTTGGTGACAACAAAGTTTAAGCGCTTGCATAAATGTAATCCTTGGATAACTCACAATATTATCCACTTAAAACGGTGACTCCGGCAGGTCAGGCAAAAAATTCCAAGAAATTCTGAGGACATTGCCAACCTTACTACAGCTAAAAAACATTTTTGTCGCGAACATTGACAGAGTACATGAAAAGCTCGTGAAATATCACTTATCACTTTTCATGGCAACAAAGTTTAAGCGCTTGCAGAAATGTAATCCTTGGATACCCCGCAATATTATCCACTTAAAATGGTGACTCCGGTGGGCCAGGCAGAAAAATTCCAAGAAATTCTGAGGATATTGCCAACCTTACTACATCTAAAAAACATTTTTATCGCGAATATTGACAAAGTACATGAAAAGCTCACCCCAGAAGTTTCGGATAAATATGTCAGGCTCTAAAATAACTATAAGCGGTATAACTGTAAATGGAGCCACATGTAACGGTTCCGTCTTGATTGCTTAAGAATTTAATAATTACTTTAGCTCAGTATTGACCCGAAGTCCAAGCAACCTACCCCTTGCTATTACGAGCGACATACAAAAAAAAATGATGAGCTAAGAACAATTTCCCAAGAAAGTATCCTGTCCTTGTTGCTAAAATTAGATACAAAAAAATTCATTAGGCCCGGATATGCTACCCAATGAGTTTTCAAGACACTACTGTGAATGGGTCATGCAATTTTTGTTTAAAATTTTTAATGTATTGTGGCGAGAAGGAAAGGTGCCAAAAAACTGGCTGATCATCAGAGTAGTGCCTGTATCAAAATCTGGTGACAAACTCAATGTAGCTAATCCCCGTCCAATCTCTATCGCATGTACCGTGTGTAAAATGCTATAGCATATTATTTCCAAACAATTGGTGCAGTATATGGAGGATAATAAACTCTTATACAAGAATCAACATGGCTTTCGCAAACGCCTGTCAACTGTCACTTAGCTTTTTGAAACAGTACGCACATTTGCCACTGCACTTAACTCTAGAGAGCAAATAGATATGATCGCAATAGATTTGTCAAAAGCATTTGACACTGTTTGTCACGAAAAACTGATCGGCAAAATGGACGAGCTTGCTGTTGCTGCAGAGATTGTCGAATGGGTCACTGCCTATTTGCATAACAGGGAGCATTTCGTAGAAATATCCGGAGCACGCTCGCACACATTGCCTGTGACATCCGGAGTACCACAGGGATCGATATTGTGTCCAATTTTATTTCCGTTGTATATTAACGATATTGCAAAAACTGTTTACTCTTCCGCTGATGTGATACTGTTCGCGGATGTCACTTACTAGAGTAAGAAGTATTGCAGACCAGGTTTTGCTCAACGACGCTTTGTGTGCTGTTGAAAAGTGGTGTGAAAAATGGGATATGAAAATTGATTTCAACAAGGCTACTCGTACGCCGGTATCAAAAAAGAAAGCGCCATTAACGTTCACGCATAAAATAAAAAGTTAAACGAGCTAGTGAGGTAAAGTATCTCGGTGTTACAATAACTTCGAACTTAACTTGGAACAAGCATATTGAAAATATTTGTAGTTTGGCCGAATGTAAGCTGGGTGCTCTGCATCGAAAACTAAGAGAAGCCATGCCTGAAACAAAGCTGATGGCTCATAAAACAGTAGTTTGTCCAACACTAGAATAAGCCAGTATTATCTGGGACCCACACAGTGAGAAGCTTGTTGATGAGCTGGAACGGATCCAGCGAATCGCAGCCAGATTTATTTATTCGTGCTACCAGAGAACGCGGTCAGTGACCACACTGCTCTAAAGGGCCAACCTTCAGAAGATCTCGGAGCGCAGACAAATCGCACGCTTCAAGTTTCTTTATCAACTGTATAATAACACACTAAACATCGATTCACCTTTGTACTTGCACCGCTCAGCCAGAACATCAACGCGAATCAATCATTCGTGTATGCTATTTTGTCATGTGCCACGAGAGTTGATGTATTCAAGTTTTCTTTTTTGCCTCGTACGATTCTTGACTGGAACAAGTTTGATTTCTGTGTATTTGTTGCCTGTGGGTCAGCTGAAGTTTTTCAGCGACGTCTAGAACATAATAATACATAGCACTGTATAGTTTGTTTTCCCACCCCTGTAAGAGCCCGCGATGGCCAACAGTATTGTGAATAAAAATAAATAAATATGTATACGTAAGCCCGAATGTAAGCTTTTTTTTTTCATTCGGGCTAAGCGTTGATTTGTGTCAAAAATTTTATGGTACATTCCATCACGACCTCATCATGGCAGTGAAGAATTCGTTGATTGCAAAATTATATCGTCAAAGCGTATGTATGCACCAACATTCTGATGAAAGTTCTATACATGTTGGTACATTATTTTTGAATGGAGAAAATGGGAAACTGTGGGCAAGGTTAGGAGCCAAGCATTTTTTAAAATATTTATGGTCATACGGGGAGTTAACGTATTACGGGTTTTCTCAGTTTATTACTGTGTGATCTTCAGTGCTTGCCAACAATGTTATGAATTCAATTTCTATTTCGTAATGAGCCGGCTATCATATGTTGTCGCCAAAGAGATATGCTCAATACTAAAAATGATGCGGTGTTTATTTTTCAATTGGTTACTCTGACAAATCTAGATGTGTGTCAAATGTCCGTCGAAAGAGAGGTTTGATCATAAGTGTGTTGATTATAGTTGAACATAGCTAAGAGCCATGAATTTAGGCTGTGAAAGCCATCTATCTATCTATCTATCTATCTATCTATCTATCTATCTATCTATCTATCTATCTATCTATCTATCTATCTATCTATCTATCTATCTATCTATCTATCTATCTATCTATCTATCTATCTATCTATCTATCTATCTATCTATCTATCTATCTATCTATCTATCTATCTATCTATCTATCTATCTATCTATCCATGACACAAGTTGGCAAAAGAAAGATAATTAGCTTCTTCGGGATAGAAAGCTATTCCGCGCACAGCATTGCCCGTCATTCAATGCCTAAAAAATATAAACAGCGTGCACAACGAAAAAGTTCCAGTCTTTCAAGCACACTGGGGTGTCTAGTAATGCGTAAATCGTCGCATTGAGGCGGCTATCATCAACTCGGCAGACAGAGGTATACAGGGCGACAAAAGAAAAGACAGGCAAGAAGATCTGTCCGGGCACGCTGTTGTGGGGGCCACTTGTCAGCTCTGATGATGATGGAGTACCCCGGAGTGCATGGGATGAGTGCAGAAACTAGCGTGCGCACACGTATACCTCGCAGAGGGAGAGACGTTCTCATGTAACAGTGAAGCTACAAAGCGCGCATTCTTTAAAGGTGACGATTTGTAAGCGCTCCGTGATAGATGACAACATTGTGAATGGACGTGCGAATTGCAGGAGAATAAGCACGGCAGGTTTCGTGTCAGCGTAGCTGCACGGACAAAACAGTGGTGATTGAATGAGTGGGATTTCTCGTCGAAGGAAAGTTTCGCATAGGGCTGGTCTTGATAACGTCTCATCGAAGGATATGCGCGCCTACGAGGCTATCCTTTTTTTTTTTTCGTTACCAAGTTAGGATGATACTCCTGCCCGGTGTTCTCTAGTTTCTCGCGTAAACAAAACGGGAGCTTTCACTCTGTGAAGCGACTTATTCGTAATTATTCTGGATTATCACAAACATCTTCCTTTTTCTTTTTGCGTCGACCTGACTTGAGTTGATGCAATCGCACACGAAGTTGTGCCTGACCTTACGCTCGTAATATGCTGTCTGCATACCTGTACACATCACGTAATAGAGTTTTTAAAATGTCTTGATTAATTTATACGAATGTTGAGCTGAAACAGCTTTTTAGCGAACGAGTCACACGTGCAGTGATCCACACTGTCCGGTACCCGAAACGATGAGTTGTGACTACCCATACTGTGCATCTTGGTACGAAAAAAAAAAAATCATTCATTCGCGGACAGTCGTTCATGAGCTGTCATTCTTGCAAGTGCGCGTAATGACAGTCTAAAAGTAAATGGCATCACTTTTGATGCTTTTAAGATGTTTTGAAAAAAAAAGACAAATATTCTGGGTCTCATAAATTTGGAAGTCTCATAAATCTAAATTTGTAGGACTCATAAACGGGAGGACTCATAAATGAAATACCGGCTGCGACGGCTGCATTTCGGATGGAGGTGGAAATGTTGTAGGCCCATGTGCTCAGATTTGGGTGCACGTTAAAGAACCCCAGGTGGTCGAAATTTCCAGAGCCCTGCACTACGGCGTCTCTCATAATCATGTGGTAGTTTCGGGACGTTAAACCCCACATATCAATCAAAAATATTACCATACTTTCAGAATGTGGAGGCGCCTGATGTACCGCCTTATTGAAAACTTTTCAGACAGACGTTGTGTGGTGATAACGCAAAGTAAAAATGGATAAATATAAAGAGGCAACAACGCCAAATGCTAAACACCGTACAACTAAGAAAGTCGTTCATCTTTAGCGCTCCTCAAGCAAGCATATGCTATTCACATGAATGCCTTATATTGTATTCGCTAAAAGAAAGACGTGAGCGCAGTGCCGAGTAACTGACAAGTTGGGTTTAACGTCCCAAAACACCATATGATTATGAGAGACGCCGTAGTGGAGGGCTCCGGAAATTTCGACCACCTGGAGTTCTTTAACGTGCACCCAAATCTGAGCACACGGGCCTATACAACATTTCCGCCTCCATCGTGAATGTAGCCGTCACAGCCGGGATTCGAACCCGCGACCTGCGGGTGAGCAGCCGAGTACCTTAGCCACTATACCACCGCGGCGGGGCGCGCAGAGCCGAGTATCTTCACTGCTTGGAACCTCCTCCAATGTTCGCATCGAAATAGGCCAGCAACATTTCCTCATGAGTGCCTGGGAACTAAACGCCGCTTTGACAAAAAAAAAGAAAATTGGAAAATGTTCAGTTTTCAGCTTTAAAAAAGTAATCTCGTTCTTCGGGTACTGTTTATTTGACATTGTGTAAAAGGGGCATCGCGTTTCTAAAACTAATATTTTCTTTCACCGACTGCGCAGATACTCCTCTTAAAAATCGTGCAACGTAGAATAGAAGTGCCACGGCCACTGGATGAAAAAGCACCCGTGAGCACTTTCATCCAGCGGCCGTGGAAGTGCTTCACTTCACAACATCTTTACAACGGCTCCCGTTTCCCATTTGTCTCTTGCTTTTCTCTCGCTCGTTCTCCGTCGTGAAGTGAACTTGTTGTTGCACCGAGACTCTCGTCTCTTATTTGCCGGGCCTCCCGTATAACTCGACTGCTACTTACCGCCGCTCCTTGGTATGCCCGAGGCAGGTAACCCACTCGCGTGTCAAGTGGTTTACACGCCAAAGTGAGCGATGCAAGCCGATGACGGCTCGCGTTTACTTGCCCTCAAACACGGGCAGTCGACAGTATAAACAAAGCGAACAGCAGCTACGCGGTTTCCACAGAGCTCATGATCGCATCCAAAGAAAGGATCCTCAAGTGACTCCCCACGCACGAAACCGCTGTGCTGCAGCGTTGATGCTCCAAGTTCGCGAGAGAAAGAGAGACTCGGACCATGGGGGATAATAACGGTTTGCTTTTCGCGGAAAGGTGTACAGCTGCCTCTCGGCGAGAGGGCGCTCAGGGCCGCCGCACCTGTCGCTGAAAAGCCCCGAAAGGGCTTAGCGACCGCGTACAACACACGACCGAATGCTCCGGGGGTCGAGTGCGGAAGTGCTATAGACGTCGCAGGTGCGTGTGCCCACGTGGCTCCGTCCTTCTCGTCGCGTCCTGCGCGTTGCCGCTTCGTGAAGAGGACGACGCGCTGTGCGTTGCGTTTCTCCCCAAGACCGGCAATTTGATCGTATATACACACGACCGCGTGTGTCTCCCTCGTCGTATATATCCGCGATCATGACTTCGAACCCCCTCTTCCTCCCGGCGGCTTATTACGTGCGCCGCCGCATTTCAAGTTCAGGCGTTGTTGAATAACCGCGCCCTTTCTTTCGAGAGATCACGCTGCCGTGAGCGGGCGTGATGTAGGAAGCGACGCACGTGTGTGCATAGCCCGCAAGCGGCCGCAGTCAATCCTAGCCAATTTCCGCTCTCTGACCCGTTAGAAGAAGGCGGCTGCAGACTGCCCCGCTTTTCGAGGTGCGCCTCGCGTGTTTCTGTTTGTATGTGTGCGCGCGGCCCGATAAATCTCTTAAAGCTGCACGAGGGCGGTAGGCGCATCCCGCGGTGCCATGATTATGCCACGGTTCGTGCTTTCATAGCTGTGTTCAGTCTGGTTCCGCACGGTGTCGGCGTTTATTTACTGCCGTACTCACTGTGGTGTCTTTACGGAGGCATTGACTATATTTGTGGAAAGATTGATCAGCGTGCGCTTCGCGAACGTCTCGCGTTTCGCACCCCAATGGATCGCATGGCGAAAATAATTAGCTATGTTGTGCCCGTATGCTCACCGCCTCGCCTATGAGCTATACCTCAGCGGAGCAATGAAACAAAATGTCGCCCTTTGGTATTAGGAAGTGAATAGAGGAGTTCGTCACTGCCGTTTATTTGCTTCATTGCGACGAAACTCAATCGGATGGCCCAGCAGAAATAAATAACATCGTGTCCTTATTGAAGCAAACGTCTTTAGTAAACCCGTTGAATGTGACTTACATTAGTGTGTGTGTGAGTGCGTGCATGTGTTATTGTAATCGTGTATCCTGGTGTACAGAAATGTTGGCGCACATATAAGGCACAGGTTACTTTTCA
The DNA here is from genome assembly GCF_043290135.1 of Rhipicephalus microplus. NCBI lineage: Eukaryota > Metazoa > Arthropoda > Arachnida > Ixodida > Ixodidae > Rhipicephalus > Rhipicephalus microplus. The sequence continues at coordinate 294,948,741 of NC_134700.1, read as the reverse complement.
GTAAGGGAGGTGTTTAATAGAGAGAACATTGGGCCCTAAACTTCTAAGCGTAGCAGGTCCACAGCACATACAATATACAACTTAGCAAACCGGTGAACAGTCAGAACAACACATTCACCAATCACGTAGAGCGTTGATATACACCATGATGTTAAAAAAGAAAGTGTGTGTTCCCCTTGTACGCTTGCAATATTGCTACGCAGCTGCATTTTTACGTAACAATATCATCACCTTCAGGAGGAACCCTATTTTCCGAAAAACACACGCACTTCAAAGAAAGTTTGATTTTCACCGCGCGCTCATTGGAAAGCATACTGCTTACGAGGCGTCGATCAATAAGACGCGTCAGAAGAACGCATCTCTTGCATATAACGGTGGCGCTCATTTCTTTGCAGGGCCCGATAATTAATAATTACGTTCTTTCCCGCCTAAGTGTTCCTCTTTAATTTTGGGAAACGGAGATTGCTATCGTTACCAAATTTATTGTTAAGCTTTGGAGCGCCTCATACGGGTTCACGTGCGAAATAGCGTTGCATGCTGTCAAGTGTCGATTAACTCATCGATAGCTTTATTGATAAATGTGACGTTACGATCTCCATGCGAGAGGAAAGTAAACAAATATGAGCAAAGAGAGCAGTGCACCTGTCTTTCTTTAATCGTATAAACAGACGCGCTCGTGTGCTATGCGTGACATGAAGAGAAAGATGTGTTTGAATTACACGCTGCAGCGTTTGTTCAGCTCTGACAGCTTCAGAGAACTCTCGAATTCTAAGCACATTCAAAACATTAGTGCCCCCGCAGTTGAGACTCCTGAGATTACTATGGGTTCCGGGACACTGTGGATTAAGACTAAATGAATTGGCCGATTCCTTAGCACGAGCCGCACTTGAAGGGCCAGTTTTGTCCATACTGCCAGATGTGGAATATATCACGGCAATAAGATATCGAAAATCAGCAATCTCCACTGATACGATAGAAAAAGTAACTACATGGACAGACTATAAACACCTCATGTTTCCATGGCAACCCCACTGGAGTCAGTCCAGAAAGCTCGAAGTCTTAATTACTAAATTTCGATGTCGTGTCCCCCCCCCCCCTAAACCTGTATCTACACAGAGCTGGTCAGACAACATCACCCCTCTGCACATTCTGCGGAGAAATGGAATCACTAGATCATTATTTTTTGTATTGTCGCCGCTACGATATACTTAGAAAAAGGTTACTAGTTATGCCATTTCGGAAAATAGGCCTTAGATTGACGGCGGAAACGGCGCTAAGCTTTGGTGCCTCAGTTTTGGGACATTTCATTTCATTTCATTTATTTATACTGTTAGCCCAGAAGTGGGCCGTTACAGGGTGGAAGTACAAACAATTATTTGCGAAAAAGAAGTACCGTACAGGTCTCGAGATAATTTCTCGGTATTATTGTGACCAGCAACTCGAAGTTATACATAACATACATAAATGGAACACACATGCGATGCAATACATACGCGCAGAACAGCACATGACGCATTTGAGGCGGCACTTTTGCACCGCGCTGAAGATTTGAAAGACAACTACTGCAGAATCATGCAACCAACAAAAAGTACACACACACGCAAAAAAAAAAAAAACATATGTCACTGTTATTCGGAAAATAAACGTTTTAGATTCTGTTCAAATGATGTAAGCGAGGAACAACCAATTATAGACTCTGGCAGCATATTCTAATCTTCAATAGCACGTGGAAAGTAACTGAACTTGCCATTGCCACAGGGATGCTTTCAATGCCGTTTGCGATTATATTCAGGCAACCAAGCGTATAGCTTTGTGATCTTCAATAAAAAAAAAAACTATTTATTACTCCCCAGGGCAGAGTGAAGTAAACGCAGATGAGTAGTAATTATAACACCTCAAATCTCAAAATTGCTCAACTTGATTTTTTTTATGTTTGCTCTTCTTATGTTGTTTTTATTTTCACATTAGTCTTATTATAATACCAATTCATTACACATAGTTAAAATGATCACAGAAAAACTGCACTACACTTTCTTGGCCAATCCCCCTGAGTGGGTATGAGCCAACATCCCAGGGAAACAAAAACAAAAACAAAACACGCTGCTAGCACACTGCCTGGCTGGACGTGGGCCACATAACTTCCCTTTTGTGTTAGAGCAAACAGTAGACGACTTACTGTACTCCACTGTGTGCTATATGGGAGAGCTGTAAGAGTTCCCTACAACCGTGACGGCAAAGCCGCACTCAGATGAACACGTCACAACCGCGTTTTAAGCATTTAATGTCTCACGGTGGCCGTCCGTCCGTGCCCTGGATGCTGGTATACTTCGAAGAGTCTCCGCACTTGCACTAGCACCTCTTTATTTTTTTTTTTGTCCGTAACGATACCAACACAAGCATGAAGGCGCACCAACCCTGAAATTCGTGCCTAATATTCTCAAAGTATTTCTCAAAGATAGTGATCGAAAAGCTACAATAGGAGGCGCTTCGACAGAGGACTTTGAAAAAAGATTTACCTCTTACTTCATATGGAATTCGTTTTTTGCCTTGTGATAGTTCTGTGCAAAATTTGGATGTTATATTTCTACTTGGTCTTCATTTGGTTTGGCGTAGTATGCTATCGTACAGACACTGTGATGTGAGAGTTTTATTCGTTAATGAGTTTTTCGTGGAAGCTGTTATAAAAGTGCGAGATGTGTATAAGACTGCCGACTGTGTTGAAGACGTAATATCTTTGTTTGACGCGTTATCACGCATGAAACACGTGTGATAGTGATTGTCATATTATCTTGACCTGTAGTCAAGAAGGCAATAAAGAAAGAAAAAAGAGGCGCTTCGACAGATCATTTAAGCTTCGTCATCAGAACGAAATGCCTCCTCTTCTCTCAGCAATCACGGCACAGTGGAGAACGCGATAGACGCCTCGGTTCCCGGATGGCGCCCACGACGTCGCCCCCTGTAACGTCTCCCGTCATGCAAGACCGAACCCGTCTCAGTGGGCCTTTGCCCAATACACTTTGCAATCGGCAAAGTGCCCTATATATGCGAACGGTATTATTATCGCTTCCTATGCTCCTGCCATATATTCCCTCGAATGTTCATATACCCTTGGCCTAAATCGACAACTAGCGTCACTTACGTTACGTGTCCCTAATCTGTATCTGAAGAACAAAGAGTTGCACTTCCACTCTCGACTGAGCTAGTGCCGTATTTCCGCGATCCAACAACATTGATTGATTTGTGGGGTTTAACGTCCCAAAACCACCATATGATTATGAGAGACGCCGTAGTGGAGGGCTCCGGAAATTTCGACCACCTGGGGTTCTTTAACGTGCACCCAAATCTGAGCACACGGGCCTACAACATTTCCGCCTCCATCGGAAATGCAGCCGCCGCAGCCGGGAATCGAACCCACGACCTGCGGGTCAGCAGCCGAGTACCTTATCCACTAGACCACCGCGGCGGGGCGCGATCCAACAACATAACAAACGTTGACTCGACACTTAGAAGTACAACCGAGTTCATCATTTGGTTCTCTCTCAGTGTCTTTAGCATATTTTTATTCAGGCTCGTAGCCAGCGGAAGGGGGAGAGGGGGCTGGCTTCCCCTTCTACGAAAAATTCAGAATTCCAATAAATGGAACGTGTTTTTCTGAGGGCTAATAATAAAAATAGATGTTTAATAGATGCCCTTCAAAGAGTGCCCCCCCCCCCCCCCGAAAAAGAATACCTGATTACGGACCTTTTTATATGTGTTTTAAATCGAAAATATCTCGACTGCAGGCATGCATTCGTTGACAAGCTTTGTTACTTTATTGTCTAAAAAAAAGAAAGAGTAGTTCTTATTCTTTGTTGTGTGTTCCGACTTGTCACGCATGCAGGTTTTTTCATGTGTACACGTCAACTCTCTTTCGGAGAGTCGCGCCTCCCACGAAGCCCCGAATAGCGTTTAAAAAAAAAATAACCCTCACAGGCTAGCTCGCCCAACGCGACGGGAAGGCCAACTTCTTCGTCAGTTGATGTGTTGACGTTGCCCCCCTAAACCCTCCCTGCGCCGGCAGTCTGGTTTTCCAGCGACTGCGGGGCTCGAAGTCACTTCGCCTGGTTGTGCACCGTCTTGGTGATCTGTGCTGTGAGGGCGTCCTCATATGACGACGTCATGTGATGACATCCCCATGTAAAGTTGCGTAACGTCACGTCACGATGACGTTCAAAATCCGGGCGATCTTCAATGCCATAATAACGTCATATGATGACACCATCACGTGATGACTTTTGCCTCACTCGCGTCGACAGTACACGCCGACGTGGTAGGCCGGTCAATTTACGCGTTTGGTGAGCTTCTGAGGCTTCCCCCCTACTAACCTCCACGGAGAGTTGACGTGCATCTCTAATAAGAGTTGTAACCGGGGGCTTGCCAAACAAAATAAAGAGGGCTAAATTGAATCAGCAAGAAAAAGAAAGAAAGAAACGGAGAACGAGGCAATGTACCTCGAGGTAATATGGCGTTTTCCTGCTTAGCTCGGGAAGTCCGGTTCAATGTGCACGTGGTGAACGCACTCAAATCGTGGCAAAAATAACCGAGCATAGATAGATCTGCATGTACGTTTGCGAAACCCGAGTAGCCAAGTTTAATTCATAGTCTCCCACTACATAGCGTTCCTCGTTATCAGATCGCAGTGTCGGCACGTAAACCCCAGAATCATTATTTAAATGAAATAGCGAAGAAAGACCCTTATCTCTATAGACGGTCTAGGCGGTGAACGACTTAGTTTAAGCCTTGTACGGATTTGCTACTTGTATAATGTCAACAGAAGGGTACCGACGCGATGGAAGATGACATATTAAAAAAAAGTATTAGAAGAGTGAACTACAGCGAGGGGGAAAGAGCATTCAAGCAAGAAATGTAGAAGACCAAGTTGGTCTAAACGCAGTTGCCAGAGATATCTTAACTGTAGTTTAAGTAATAATGCAGAATTGGTTTTATTATTATTATTATTATTATTATTATTATTATTATTATTATTATTATTATTATTATTATTATTATTATTATTATTATTATTATTATTATTAATATTATTATTATTATTATTATTATTATTATTCAAAAAGCAGTTCATGCCAATTTAAGGCGCCGGCTACTAAAACAGTGCAGCATTTAACAGACTGCTCTCGAGAGACGAGATCGCCTTTGACAACATTTCAGTAAACTTTCTTATTTTGTGTAGACATTTCAATTGCGCGATCACTTGTTTTTTTTTTAATTTTTGTGTGGTGTGAACGGTGTGAACGGACTAAGTGCGTAAGTGGTGTGCTACGTGCCTTTGTATAGCCTTGTGTTTGTTATGTAATATGCGATGACGACTGTTGCACAGGAGTCGAGGCTCCTTTCTACAGCTTTCAGGAATGGGCAAGCACTAATACACCGGCCGCTCATGTACTCACTTTTCATTGGTTACAGTGTTTGTTCTCAACAAAGCTCCCAAATATTAGAAACAAAAATAGACATCGCGAATGTTCTGCGAATCAGGAGACAAGTGCACGGCACATTATGCAGTTTGATTGTCTGGAAGCGTGTTGCATATATCAGCGTACACTAGCAATGAGAGCTGCGGCGGCTGCATTCCGATGGAGGCGGAAATGTTGTAGGCCCGTGTGCTCAGATTTGCGTGCACGTTAAAGAACCCCAGGTGGTCTAAATTTTCGGAGCCCTCCACTACGGCGTCTCTCATAATCATATGGTAGTTTTGGGACGTTAAACCCCACAAATCAATCAATCTAGCAATGAGACCTGAAACTTACTGTGTGAGTGAACAAGCATGCGTTTCAGAGACAATGGCTGAACATTTCATCGTTCATGGATTCTGAAGCATGGAACTGACGTGATATGTTCTTTTCATTCTTCAACTTTTCCCCCTTGCTTCTGGCAGCTTTCTCAAGCCAGTCATGTGCAATTACTTCTAATAACATCCCTCATACTTTTTCTGACATTATTGTCTGTTATTTTTCATTAATGTTGTGTCTTACAAAAGAAAAACGAGCCCTTAAAATTAAACGTAGTGTTATGATTACCGATAACCAGCTGAGTACAGACAACAGCGAAAACTTTGCATATGTCGTCACCACGAATACCGTAATTTCACAGAGGTGTCGCCACCAGCCTGTCCTTGCTTTCCAGCGATTCTTCTTAGCAAGTTTCCTCTTTAGGCTTAGCAAATACAGAAGCTTACAGTGCCGCATGCTAAATTAATGTTCTACAACTGACAGTATAACTCCGTCCCTCAGTGAGCTGCTGCAATGACTTGCACGAAGCTGGAAAGATGGTCATTTTATTCCAGAAAGAAATTCAAGAGCCCTTTTCCAATCGAGAGAAAGAGGGCAAAGCGGAGCCTTTCACCTGCATATCTAACACACCACACTTATTTATTTATTTATTTATTTATTTATTTATTTATTTATTTATTTCTCATCCTAAAACTATTAGTGCACAGTACTACCATTTTCAGATTTTATTAATAGCTATCTAAAGCATCTCGCTATGTGCAAACCACAAAATGAAGTGCTCACTGCAACCCCCTCTCTCATAACTTTAGCACGAAAACGTCCCATTCCAACTAAGCCAAGAAGTCAGCATTTGTAGCGAACGCGTTAATTGGCTGATGCTGGCCCACGCTGCAATTTATATTTGTTCAAATGCTCATATATGGGCACATTTCCCTCTTATTTTAGAGGGTGGGTCGTGCTATACACGTGTGCACAGAAGCGAATGCGTGATGATGATGTCTTGGCACCGGTGACCATTTGTATATGCATGCCAATGTAGCGCCGCATTGCCGATGTTGTGGTACGTTCTTCCACTTACATTCTTCAATATACCCTTGACTAAATCAATGTTTATCCCCTTTCGCGCAACAAAAACGCAAAAAAAAAATCAAAAAGTGGCGGGGGGGGGGGGCGGAAGCTTTTTGTAGCGATAAGCTTGGCTCGGCTTCTCGAAAATTGGAAGTCATTTACACTTGCTTATCAGCTACCGCGCTTCTCCGTCCCTCACTCTCGAGGGTTGTTAAAAATGCGTTCTACATTTCCCTCCACCATACGCAATCCCTCTTTCTCCTCGTGTTTTTTCTGTCATTTTTTTTTTTCATAAATGCTTTCAGGGGCAAAAAAAAATAAAGAAAAAAACCAGTTCTACTTGGACGCTCCCTCAAGCCTGCCCGTGACTCAGTTTGTCACGGCCAATGCGCGCCGTAAATCATTCCCGAGTGGCGGTGTGCTGATAAGGGGCGCATAAATTGATACATGCACGCCACCGCGCCTATCGCTATCCGTGACAGCGCCTACACAGCTACACCACGGTGCACACTACTGTCGGGAACGCATCGTCTCGCGCTTAGCGGGGAAGTCCACGTCTGAAAAGAAAACAAAAAAAAAAACCCTCGCCGTGGCTTGTACGACACGCGCATAAACAAGGTTGCTGATACCGGAGGGATAATCCGTCTCGTCTAGCATGTGTTCGGCATGCAGCGGACGACTGCCCGTGTAAGCGACGACGAACGGCGACACGGTACGTACAGGAATGCGCCTTGCATCATCAGTGACGCTGGGAGTATGCAGAGCGAGGGGCTGCGCTATAAGGACCCCTTCTTTGACGCACATATAGAATCACTTGAACTCGCCCCTTTTCTTCTATAGGAAGATTCTATAACTCATACATTTCTGTATTGTGGGTCACATGCATACTTGCGCACGGTGTCTTCGAATAACTGACGCTCTCTCGATCGTGGGCTTGTCGACAATCAGCCGTTTATCATATAGCAATAACATAATTTATTAATTCTACTTCTACTTTTATGTTGGCGCATGTTATTGTTGCATGGATTCGAACGTGCGACCACCGTGGTCGCCTGCTTAGCACTGCACATGAATTAAGGTGTGATTCCCAGTGAGGAGGAAGGATTGTGCAATAATAAGAAAGAAAGAAAGAAAGAAAGAAAGAAAGAAAGAAAGAAAGAAAGAAAGAAAGAAAGAAAGAAAGAAAGAAAGAAAGAAAGAAAGAAAGTGTTAACTGCAGATCACGCAGTTTTCGCGACCAAACTATTGAATATAGACAAAGGCTTTAGATTATGGCATGGTTCGTGGCAGCACACACCTGCTGTCTTTGAGAAACTGCAGCAAAGCACTGTATCCAACAAATACCTAGGGGTACCATTAGCTTTATATAGAGAAAATACGCAATTTTCGAGAGACAAGCTAGGTGTATGAAATGGCAACGAAGACTTTATGCTGGTGTAGGCGGGATGTGTCAATATTTGCGAGTTCAATGGTATGTATCTTTTTTTAGGGGGCAGGGGGCAGCTAAAATATGATACCTTCTCCAGCTTCTCTACAGCATAAGAAGTAATATTCAGTGGTTTCATAGGATTTTTGCAACATATGTCTGGAACTCTAAATATGAGCGAACGTCTAGGACCAATCTTTTTCTGTAAAGTCAGAGAACGTTGAGGGTCAAGAACAGGTGATCAGTAGATTCTTATTCTTAAAAGATCATATCATGATAATTCAGATCATGTTACCGGGAGCTGTACCAGAATTTTCAGTCTCCACCATGAACAAAAAAATGGCAGCATATCCACGGAGTGAATGACGGAGAGTGGGGCGAAGAATTCGTCCGTCCATTCGTTCTTGCTTCCGTCCGTCCATGCGTCCGTCAGTGTGACCATCCATGCGTCCATCAGCCCGTCCGTGCGTGCGTCTGTTCGTGCGTCCGTCCCTGCGTTCGTCCATGCAGCAGCCCCTGCGTCCGTTAATGCGTCCATACATGCATTTGTCTATGTGTCCGTTCGTCCATCTATTCAACACTCCAAGTACAACCATCTCGCATCTTTTCATCATATATTCCCCATATAGAAGCACCGCCATCCAGCGGACATTCCAATGACTAAACGAGAGGTGGCACACGCACACTTTCTTACGGCTTGCGCTTCGGGTCCACTTCCCACCTTTAACCACCTCGAGTTAATGGTATATACTAGTTCACTGTATTCATGGCACTGCAGCCGAACGCTCGCTAAACCTTTCGAAAACCAAGGAGGTTACGTGCAGCGAGTATGACGTAGCAAACTTTTTCAGTCAGATAGTGCTCAATGTACATGCCAATGGCTGCTAATGGGAAATGAGAGGCGGAGAATTCGGCTTTTACTTTCTTACGGCTTGCGCTTCGTATCTACTTCCCATTTTTAACCACCTCGAGTTCATTCATGGTATATACAAGTTCATTGTATTCATGGCACTGCGGCTCAACGTTCGCTAAACCTTTCTAAAGCTAAGGAGGTTACACCCAGCAAGTATAACGTAGCAACCCTTTCTTGTCAGATAGTGCTCAATGTACATGCCAATGGCTGCTAATGGAGATCGCAGCCTGCACGTTAACTAAAAGCCGAATGCTCCTGTCTCTCATTCCCCATTAGCAGCCATTGACATGTACATTGAGCACTATTTTTTATTGTTCAACAACGCACAGAAGAAGTCTCTCACCTGCACCACCTTGGAGGTCAAAATGTTATACTTGTTACATACTACGGAAGACGAAAGGGTGCCGCTATAAGGAGCTTCGCCCCTAAAATTCGTATAAATTGTTTTGCTTCGTATGCGGGGTGGTCTCTTCCTATAGGTTCCAAATAAGTAATTTTTTATGTAATACTTCAACAGCGTGCCTTTAGAATCACCCATGAAAAGAGCTGGTAGACATAGTTTTTCCAACCCCACTCTATACAGAACAATTTACGGGGAGGGATCGAAAGCGATGTCCTTAAGATGTTAGTTCCACGTGGGGCTAAGACGTTTTTAGATGCGGAAGCATCTTATACTCGCGCCTTGTAGTGCGCCGTCCGTGCCGTCCGCGCCGTCCGCACCGCTTCTCGAACATTCGACAGCTGACGCGCGCGCATGCGCCGTCGCCCACTCTTCCACCATCTGTGCATCCCTTCCTCCTCTACACACCGCGCGCGCTTCACTCCTCCACCATCTGTGCACCCTTCCTCCTCTACACACCGCGTTCGACATCTACAATTCTCCTGATTCTCCAGTGGACGCGCATGTGGCGTCGCGCTTCGAGAACATTCAACAGCTGACAGTGCATGCGCCGTCGCGCTGTATATATACTCAAGGTCGGCGCTCGCTCGCTCAGTTGCCGCTCGTCGGTTGGTTTGTACGGCGCGTCGACGTCCAAGGTCGCGGTGAAATGAATTCCAACGAATCCACAAACACAATGATCGACGTCCCTTCGACCAGCGCCGCCCTTTCGCATACGTGTGTACGTGTTCACTCTTTTAACACCCCCTCCTACAACCACGTTAACCAATTTAGCCATCGACCCAAGTAAGTCGCAATTTAACACCCCATTTCACAACCACGTTAACCAATTTAGCCATCGACCCAAGTAAGTCGCACTTTAACACCCCGTTAACCAATTATATGGTCCGCATCCTCCTCAGTGTTCCCCCGAGGGAAGCTGCGGGCAATTTTTTTTCTTGAAACTTTACACGGGCACAATATACCTGCGAAAAAACGGCTTGAACAACGAGGTATATTTCTGACGTGGGGAATGAACTGTATTTTATCTAACAAAGCAGTGACCGGCATGTGGTTATTGACTGTAGGGATGCTGTGTTTTATTTCCTGTAGAGATCTTTCGAGAAAGGGGCTACGCCTATGTGGTACTCGTTTTCTGTCTGTTCAAGGAAATTGTGCCCCGCATGACCTTTTAATGCTTCTATGTCTTCGTAACATACGGAGGTCACGTATGGATGTACGAAATGCCGAGCCCCAAGCGCGATCGGTTAACGCCCATTTCGTTGAACAGGTAACGATGCTAAGAGAAGTGCTGGAGTACCGAAGGGCAAGTGATGAAATTCTTAGTACATAAGACTCATTGAAAGCGCTAAAGGTACATAAGTAAATATAGCCAGCCTTACGCACACTGGTGAGTGATGCGTGACATAAGTTTATATGTATAAAGCGTATTGACATTGTAACAAAAACAAAACTGGGCACGATGGCCGAGATGCTTGAGTGACTAATCTGACACCTAGTAAGTGGTCAGTGCGGCGCGGGCTCAAATCTCCAATATATATATATATATATATATATATATATATATATATATATATATATATATATATATATATATATATATATATATATATATATATATATATATATATATATATATATATATACTTTTTTTCCTTTCTGTACGCCATTGCTGTTGGTGATTACGGCGCTCTGCTGTCAATCAGACGGGACACGGATTCGGTAGTGACCGTGGCTCTAGCATATAGGCCAATATCATAGAGTACTTAGATTTAGGCGCGGGTAAATATGTGTAAATTTGCGTGAAAGAGCCCCACGTGATTCAAATTTTCAGCACCCTTCTCTGCCATGACAGCGAATGGGAGCGTTAAGCGCGTGCTGTATAGCCTGTATAGTTTTCCCAGTCCAGTCCTCCTGTATGGCGCGCTTCACAAACGTACCATAGTTTTGGCACGTAAAGCCCATGCAATTGCAACCTTCTTCTGAATAACTTCATTTTACCAATTCCTGGATTGTTCAAATATCATTCAAATATTCTCTCTTTTTTTAATGACTACATAATCGTCTACCTTATCTATTTATTGATGGCTGGTTGTGTACCAATGACTGCACCACAGGCTTGCACACAATCTTAATTTTCTGCTTTCTCGATGTAACACCAACTACGGTAAAATGGTATAATCATTTTCCTCGCTTAACATTTGGAATAACTTTCTATTATCACTTGAACGGCTAACTTCTTCAAACACATTTAGGCATGAATTAAAGCTTTATATTCTTTGTAGATAGCTTCATTGATAGCTTTACGAATGTTTCGCTTTCATTTTGATCGTATTTGTGTTTCGATTTTGATCTTTTCTAGGTATATAATGTTGATCGTTGGATGTTTCTTTGTGTTACAGATGTCTTGTGTTCCTTTTTGATGTTTCTTTATTTCTGAGTTGTATCCTATATTTTTTTGCTGTTTTTACTGTACACCTTCTTTTTTGTATTTTTAATCGAGAATCCCGTTTGCAGTCACTGGCTTTGGAACCTTCGTCTGCATATTTTTTTTGTACCGATCATTGCAAGTTCAATTGCAATAGCCTGAAACTTAAATTGAATCTGAATTATTATAAGTATACTGCGTGATTGCTGAAGATTCAGTTGCTTGTATTTTCGCTAAAGTATTGCGCCCAGAATCTCTGATGCAGTGCCAGTTTTATTTGTGAAAATTGAGCAAGTAAACATGTTTTACAATTTCGTATTACGCAATCTATTATTTAACCAGCAAAATAAACAAGGTTCTCTTTTAGTTAACTGCAGTCTCTATAAGGCAACATACTATATTGAACACAAAGAAATTATGAGGAAAGGTATAGCTGTAGTATTGCCCCGCCGCGGTGGTCTTAGTGGTCGAGGTACTCGGATGCTGACCCGCAAGTCGCGGGATCGAATCCCGCCGGCGGTGGCTGCATTTTCGACGGAGGCGAAAATGCTGTAGGCCCGTGTGCTAAGATTTGAGTGCACGTTAAAAAACCCAGGGGGTCGAAATTTCCGGAGCCCTGGCGTCTCTCACAATCATGTGGTGGTTTTGGGACGTTAAACCTGACATAGTAATCGGTTTTGATTTTAAGAATGGGTGTCAGTTTTTAGTAACGAAACAAAAATAAACGCCTTTTTGGTCCATCTCCTACCTCAAGTGAAGTATGGACAAAATGTGGTCCTACAATATTTATATTGTAGGGCTTTAGGTGAAGTGTGAATAAGTTTAGGTAAATAATGTTCCCATTTGCTGCTAAGAAGTCCAGTGAACTTACACTCGTTACTTTATTTTTTTAACCTGCTTTCTATCTTCGATGATCGCACCGTCCTCTTGTGAAACGATGAACCGCGACTCTGCATAGTGTCGCGCAACAATGCAGAGGACTCCCCGGCCCGCGTGCCGTGGGAAAAGACGGTGCTCTGCGGCCTCGCCATGCGCTTTGCTTCCGAGAAACAAAGCTCCGCATCTGTGCACACACGGAGGCTCAGTGTGTACTCGAGCCGCTAAGCAAACATCTTGTGACACGGAACGCCCGTTCCTTAACATGCGCCGCGCAGAGATCTCGTGGCTCGTTCGGTCTTTCGGCCCGTCCAGTAGATCAGCCGCTCGGTAGAGCGTGCTCACTCCAGCCCCGTTCGTTGCCGAAATGCGGCTCTAGAAATTCAGACGCCGCGCATTCCTTTTTGCACGGTGTCTCGCCAGGCGTTCATAAAGTTTGCGTGTGTATAGGACGCGGTACGAGTTCGGCGAGAGAGTGTGGGGAGAGAAAAGCGTTGCTGGCCCAGTGACGCACGTCTGAGCTGGAATACGATTCCGAGGAAGAATGCGTCACGTCACGAGGACATGCTAAGTCTTGGTTCTCCGTGGCGAGGCTTTGCCACGCACCTTTTGCGCGTACCGGGAACACATGTGTCCAGACTATCGCGCACAACGTGACGAATGTGCAGCACAAAAAAAAAAATTTATTTTCAAGCATGCATACCCCGGAAGCAAACTGACTCGTCGTGAGTATGTCATCGCACGAATACATATGCTACGTTATTGACGAGCTCATCCATATATTTTTTTTTCTGAATGCGTATTTGTGAGGTTGAGGATGAGGTTGAGGATGTTGTAGGTAGCCGGCGGATCTAGCCTTGCATAATTTGCAGGCAATTTCCCCGCCCGGTTTTCTCTTTGCTAGTTGTAGCTAATGTCCTTTGTTTTTTGACTAAGCACGAGCAGGCTTTTAAAAAAAATTAGGCATTGTTACCTGTTACGTGATGCATTGCTGTGTGTTTTTTTTTGGTATTGGCCTGGTTAGTTCCCTATAGTAAACTGCGTATCACAATTAAGGTACGGGACATAGACAAACACACGCAGTACGGCCCTGTGCTTTGTGTTCTCCTGTGGCGCTCACCTAATTTTTCGCTTTGCATTTTACTAATAGTCTGAAAGCCTCCCGCAATCGTTTACTGTAATCAGCCTTACGAGTTTCCTCTAGCTGTGTTCGCATTTCTTTCCGCTTGTGCTGCTCGTCATGGAAGTGGTATTCGCTTCTCTCCGGCGCTCAAGGTTGATCGAAGTTGCCGCATGCCTGACATAACGACATGTGTGCACGATTATCCGCCAGCCTGGGCGACGGAGTGAGCATTTCAAAGCTCAGCTCATGGAAGAGCTTCAGATTCGATCTCGATTGCACCCTGCTGAAAAGTCTTTTTTGCTCCTTCCTAATTTTAAATGAAGAAGAATGGTAACCGACACGGCCGACCCTTATCTCGTTCAACAAGACGGATGGCTAGCGTACTCGAGTGAATGGCTCTTGAGTTCACAGACACACACACACAAAAATGATAAGTGAGCACGCAGATCACTCGGAAAGGCAGACAGGGAGGATCTATGCCCGGGAAAGCCTCCACATGCTCGTTAAGGGAGCATCAGTTCGCATCGAGGCGGAATTGAAAGGCTGCTAATTTGTTATACGAGCGCGATAGAAATCGCGCCTTTCCAAACGTCACTTCATTCGCAAACAACGCAGGTACATTCGATAGAATTTCGTTCCTTTCTCTGCTTACATTGTCGTTCGTTTGGATGGTGATCAGCGGAATGCGCTCGCACACAACTTGGAAAGCTCTTCAGACTGAGCGCGATAAAATCGGACAGCATCGACCTGTGCCGCGCGCATCCCAAGCCGCATGCAGGGGCGCCCCTGCAATATGGGAAGTGCGCGCGCTTCTCGGACGACGGCCACGCAAGCTGCGGAGGGGCCTTCCCCGATCATCTAAAAGAAACCAAAGCGCGACATCGCGTGCCCCTGTGTTTGCGCAGGCATGCAGAGAAGCGAGCGATGTGCTTTCACGATAAGCACATGCACGCTGGCCGCAGAGGGAAAAAAACCAGGAAGAGTGGCGCTTTAAAAGTCCCAGCGCCGGGAGACACCTTACATAACCTGTCTCGCGTTTCCAAGTCCGTGCTTTGGCCGCTTTTTTTTCTCTTTCGACCAGTTTGCTCTTTTGTTTCTCGTTCACAGGGCGAATGTTTTCCGTAACGTTAGTGCCACGATCGCTCTTCGGGAACGTTGCAGGAGAAACACTCTGCTTGGGCAAAGCGAAGGGCGGGCTCAAGAATGAAGAGGCGGAGGGGGGAAGCGAGCGTCTGGTCGTTGATGGAAGAGGTGGAGCTGCCGATCGAAGTGCGCCCTTCTCTTCTCGTAATGGCCACTCAAACAGACGAAGGCATCTCGCGTACAGGAAGCGCGAAGATATGCGACGAACAGCACCGAGTTAAAAGCAGCACGGTCTCCCGATTCGGAAGCCACTTGAACGCGTGAACAGCGGACTCGCCACGATGGGCCTGGCCGCTTGACGCGAGTTCGGGCGTGAACGTGGGCCGTGCGTGTATACGGAGATGCCTTCCTTTGATGGGAGGCATTCGATGACGCTTGTCCGACAGTTGACAAGCCGAGGTGACGATAACATCTGCAACGTTGTCTTGCGTGCTCATGCCTCGCCTGCAGCTCTCGTTTAGGAGGGCACAATTCACGCTCTTCTTCGCTCCGGGTGCGCGTCTTTCCGTGCTTGGCTTCTCTCTACTCTGAGCAAGACTTGTGCGCTGAGTACCCTTGAGAAAACACGTGTCGACGAGCATCAAGAGCGGAGCTGTTGAGGAATGGAACGCCATTTGTTTTTTTTGTGGTTTCTTGGTGGTCCGTTTTCGATAAAACATGCCAAGCATTCGCCACACCAATGGAAGCTCTTGCTCCTGGTTTCATTTTTTCAGAACAGTACGACAGACGTATGCCACTTCTTGCACTCTGTATGTTCTTTTTCCTGCTCTCATCATTTATATATCTCACGTTTCACGGTGTTTAAAAATGGTGTAGTATCTTTCGATTCCCATATTTGTCAAATGAAAGCCTTGAGACGTGATGTGTATATATTATGGCGATTATAGCATCGTTATCGTGGGATACGGACGTTACGTTAGACGTATTCCCACGAGTGAGATAATGTGATATCGCATTTTTTGGCGTATCACGGCAATGCAGCATGTTTACACATTTGTAAATAATGTGGCTTTGCGGTATCACGATATACCCGCATTCGGCAAGCTGGCCTGCACCTTCACACGCATCCTTCTGTATAGCATATGCTGCAGCAGCTGATAATTATACTCGAGACAAGAACGCCATGCAATGTCCCGCATGCAGGCATTGCTGCAAATCACTTCTGCGGTGTCCCGCAAAGTTGCGGAAGGGTAAACGGGCTTTCTCTATGATGAATTGGTATGGATTTCCTGGTGGCTTCGTGCGACAAGCGGGCGCTGGTACACTTTCTTTTCGTAAGCCTTGATCCATATGTTCTAAGGGCGGACACGTCTAGTTTTCCCGTGCGTTCGCGTGGGAGTTGCCTGTAGAAACGGACCACTAATGGGAGTCTCCATATGAAGTGAGATGAACTTTATTTTGTCCTGGAGAACTGGTCAGACACCCCCTAAGTCTGTTGTTTTCTACAATTACGTTTTGATGTATCCACTCCTGCTTGGGCCAGCACATTGGCCTGCAGTATTGTGAAATAAATAAATAATAATAAGTGGACGCGGCCAGCAACTGTGGCGGACACCCCCTAAGAGGTGTCCGGCCGCCGCAGTTGCTGGCCGCATCCACGCCAGGACTGGAAGACCGTGGCTTTCCGTCCGTTCGCAGGCCTCCTGGACTGCCGAGTATAGGACTGAGAGTTCGACGCTTTTAAGAACCCTCTTCCAGTCTTCTTCTGTGCTGAACTTTGCGCCATGTAACGCCATATGCTTACACGGAAATGTTACAAAGACGGTTCATGTTATGTTGCATTGCGATTATGAGATAAACTAGTACCACCAGACGAGAGGCGTGCCAAGCCGACGTAACGACTTGTCCCGTTGTCGCTCCGTGTGCAGGGGCCTGGCGTCGGGAGGTCCCGAGGAGCCCAACAACGCGGTGGTGGCCACGGCGCTGGGCAGTGCCGTGATGAGCGGCACGCAGCTGCAGCTGAGCGTGCCGCTCAGGAGGAAGCAGCGGGGCCTGGTGCGCGCCAACCCGGGCTCCCTGCAGGCCATCGCCAGGGGCATGAGACTCGCGATCGCCGAGTGCAAGCACCAGTTCCGCAATCGGCGCTGGAACTGCCCCACGCCCGAGTACATGCGCGGCAAGTCGCTCTTCGGAAAGATCGTCCACAGGGGTGAGTCTGTTATCTCCGAACGGTGCTTATATACACCAAGGAACACGTGCGCATAAATTATACCTTTCATAACCGGATACCTCTTAGCGTGTATTTGGTTCTCTTATTGGTTTACCAATAAAATATATTAAGCACAGATTGCTTCTAAAGTATCTGCACACCTTATTAAAATCTGGGCTATAGCTCACGCTTAGGATGAACTGCGCAAAAAAAGTACGGTACGAAAGGGGAACGCACAAGACACAGCGCATGCCCTTTTGTAGCTTCTCGCGCTGTTTGTCTTCAGGATATCTTCACACCAATAACTTGCGAATGTTATCTTGCAAAAGTAATGCCTTCGACGAAGTCATTCACTCTTCCTTTAGCATCGAATTCCCCAAAAAACACTGGCGCTCGAAGGGACGCACGGCGTAAGCCTCAAGATTTACTTTTTGCTATTTGATACCGAAAGTTTAAACGCACGAGCGTGGCGTGGCGTGTAGACCTTGAGCGTGGCGTGTAGTCATGACTAGTCAGAATATGAAAATTATGACTTGCATGTCATTATTTCGACATTAGGGTCTGTCCCTTATGTTCGCTATGCAGTCATGTCATACCGTACAAGTTTTGCAAAATGTCTTGGAAACCAAACCTCGCGAAAGTAGCTAGACCATGAAATGTTAATCATGACATTCATGACATACATGTCATGATTTTCATGTTATGACTAGTATATTATGCTAGTCATACAGTCATGTTCTGTCACACCAATTTCGGTATTGATACCATTGTAGAGGGGCCAGGAGAGCGAAGAGTCGTAAGTGACAGACAGACAGACAGACAGACAGACAGACAGACAGACAGACAGACAGACAGACAGACAGACAGATAGATAGACAGATAGATAGATAGATAGATAGATAGATAGATAGATAGATAGATAGATAGATAGATAGATAGATAGATAGATAGATAGATAGATAGATAGATAGATAGATAGATAGATAGATAGATAGATAGATAGATAGATAGATAGATAGACAGACAGACAGACAGACAGACAGACAGACAGACAGACAGACAGACAGACAGACAGACAGACAGACAGACAGACAGACAGACAGACAGACAGACAGACAGACAGACAGACAGACAGACAGACAGACAGACAGACAGACAGATAGATAGATAGATAGATAGATAGATAGATAGATAGATAGATAGATAGATAGATAGATAGATAGATAGATAGATAGATAGATAGATAGATAGATAGATAGATAGATAGATAGATAGATAGATAGATAGATAGATAGATAGATAGATAGATAGATAGATAGATAGATAGATAGATAGATAGATAGATAGATAGATAGATAGATACGACCACTGTCACCAAAGTTCGCTAAGAAATGCTTCGCATTTAATAAGCACCAGTAAAACACATACAAATACGAGACGGGTAGCTTTGTATCACGTACACACTGCTCACCAACCGCTGTAAATCTTATTAGTGTATTACATGTTAGCACATGCTTATTAGTGGTAATTCACAGTTTTCTCCTGCTAATTTTTATATAAGGACGTGTTGTTTTATTTATGCCCGATAACGATGCGACCATTCTCACGGAACTTTTTTTTTTTTCACCCTTTAGTGTTTACACTTATGAAACGCAGATATCGCATATCCCTCCCCCTCCTTCACACAATGCTTTTGCTGGAGCCTGGGGGACTTCGCCATTAAAAATGTAAAATACGTGAGCCCGTACGCACGCGTGACCTGCACACGTGCACGTGGAACGCGTGCTCATATACGCACAAAAGAAAAAGACGATGCGCTGTCGCCGAAACGGGAGCAACGCGCCGTGCGTAAGACACGACGCAGATAGACGCGCACATGCCGCACGCGCATGGCGAGCAGAGCTCTTAGGGACACGGTGTAAATCAGGTAGTTGCAACATGCAAGCCGCCAGCTCCGAGAGCAGGGAAGACCTCTCCGCATGCTCCCGATACGGCCGCCGTCTATCTTAATGACCGATCGCAGAGCACGCGCCGAGCCTCGTTTACAGCGTGCACTGCTTCCCCGCAGCCCGATCCCACTCCCGCGCCGACTTTGGAGAAAGTCCAGCCCAGTGCACGCTACTTTAACGTGGGCTCTATAGGTGCAGACGAAGTCGCGCAAGGCTGCACCTCTCCGAAGAGTAACTATTTATTTATTTATTTATTTATTTATTTATTTATTTATTTATTTATTTATTTATTTATTTATTTATTTCATAGCCACAGTGCCACATGAAAGGAAGGAAGGAAGGAAAATAGGGGGAAAAGAACGGCAGGGAGGTTAACCAGCCTATAGGCAGCCGGTTTGCTACCCTGCGCATGGGAGAGGGATGGCGGAGATGAAAGATAGTGGTCAGTGCAACATGGCGTTACAGTGGGGGAAGGGGGAAGCAAAAAATTCAAAGCGTACAGTTAGTAGCAATTTATGGGAGCATCAAGGGAACATACATAAACACATACACATGAAGATCAATAGCACACACCATAGCGAATCATTGTGCAAACAAAAAATAAAGAAACAAAAATAAATGTACAGAAGCATATATATAAATAATTTAACGACGAAGGGTACCATAGATATAAACGCATAATTATGAGAAAAATAATGCAGAATACATGAAATTAGAAGCATACTACAGGCTTCACCAGCAGTAGCATGAGGGAACAGCAACTCTAATACAAGGAAACCAGGGCGAAACCTGGTAGATTCTATGTTCTTTCTAGGCTTCAGGCAAGTTATTTCTTCTAGATTGTTTCCAAGTTTTATCTGGGTTATGCTAGGTCGTTGATTTCCGGCGTGACATAACCCGGATCTACAGAGACAGAACTTCACGCTGAAACCAAGCGTTCGCCCCTCTCATATAAACCTACCGTTGGCTTAGGCCTTCCATCGCCTCCTAGGGGGGGGGGGGGGGGGGGGGGTCTTCTCGCCGCTGCCATTGCATTTGCCGTTGTATTATCGCCTTGTACATACTCGGGGTCATGGTTCGGCTGGCTGCCGTGGCTTCGCAGCCTTTCTTTTTGGGGGGGGGGGGGGGAGGCTTGTTGTGGCTTGCTTTATTTCAAGTGAACCAGTGGCGAGTAAGGACATTTACTGAATTTCTGTGGACCATACCCGTTCATGCTTATGACAGTATCGTGCTAGGCCGTACAAATTACGGCTAGCTTAAACAGCCTCGCCGTTAAAAAGCCACCAGACAGCTGGTGGGTTAAACCGACATTGCGTATTTGAAACCGTTAACGAATAGAGCTAAAAACGAAGACAGTGACGGCACAAGAATACAAACAGGCTGGCTACCATGTGTTCGGGGAAGGGGGTAAGGAGAATAAAAGATGATAAAAATGAGATTTCGCACAAGAACGCCAAGAAAAGCGAAAAGGGGACAAAAGCAAAGGAGAATAAGACCTTCCTTTAAGAATGCCTCTGTATGAACACCTCTCCGGGAGGAATATGAGAACGCTATAAAAAACTTGTGCTGAGCACTGTCTCAGCTGGTGTCTTTTCGTTTTTTTTTTGACAATGGGCGATTGTGAACGCTATGTGCCACACCCGAAAGTACTTTTTTAGGCACACAGAAGCGAGGACACTCACAGAGAAGATGGGTGATCGTTTCCTCGCAGCTACGTGTTATCACGTCTTGGACTGCTGGCCAGTCCCATCCGAAATTAGTATACTTAAGGGAGCCACTACAAACATACTGCTATATAATATGCACATCCTTCGTATGTATAGGTTTGTGATGGCTTTCTGAATTAGAGTTGTGCACCCGTCCAGCGTTCTATACAGTGTCCCCCTCCTCGATGCTGCTCGTCGTTGTTTTTAGCGGCCAACCAAGTGGCCCAAACCAAAGTTTTATTGCCTGTTTGTCTACACTTGAGAGCCGACAGAATTTTAATGGGCACGGCCTAATTTTCAGGTCCAGACATGATTGCTGGACATCATTAATAATAAATGTCAGTGTTTTCTTTTCGGCCCCTATTGCGTCACATCATAGATTGTGAGGAGAAATTCAATTATGCAACGTTATTTCTCAGTTCCAATCAGGCTATATAAAACAGCAAAGGGGAAACAGATAAGTGGCACATAGTAAAGGAAAAAAACGGCTTGTACAACTCGTGACAAACATCGTCAATTATGTATACTTCCTAATTTCGATGTGTTGGTACTGCTAAGCTGCAGTGTTTCATTTTGCACTTGTATAACGAAACAAAATAGGCATATGAACATGAGATGTTATTTAAGACGTAAAAGTTATTTCAAAACGTGCTCTTCATTTATACATTTGGATTTCACTAGGTGTGAGCGTGCTTGAAGCTTCTCTGTCGAAATTCTGCTATCTCTCCCCGGCGAAAGAATTCAGTAAGGTGGCGTATAGCGCAGATTAGAGATGATCGAGACTTCTCGGCCAAACAGAACCTTTCTTGCGTTTTCCGGAGAGTCTGAAAAACAACCGGGAAAAGTATACAAAGCGTGCGTGATTCCCTCAGAATGATTCGCAATGTGAGAGTCGTGACGGACTTGGTTTTTCCTCCTCTTACCCGGTCTTCTTATTATTATTTGTCCATTACACGCACACACTCTTGTTTTCTTTTGTTTTTAGGAGTTTTAAAAGGTGCCCAAAAATACAGGTCGCTCACGACTTTGCGAAATGTGTGTGAGCGCCTCTCGGGGCAATAAAAACCAGCATTAGAGAGCTTTAGTGTTTTTTTTTGTCTTTTTTTCTTTCTTTCCTGACATAACGAAAGCTGCAGCCTCTCGATCGTGAGAAAATAACAGACTCCGCTGCGGTTCTCTAAGGATCGCGGTCTGGTGTTGTGGAGAAGCACCAAGTCTCATATAGTATGCGCTTCGTGTATACGCTAAAACGCGAACGGAGAAGACAACACAAGTTCTCACAAAAAGGTCGCGCTTTAAATACAGTATGTTTATAACAAAGACGAAACCGAAGGTGTTACGATTTCGAAAAACAAAATGAACAGTGGAAACCGGGGACAAGCAAGTGTATACTCCGAAAATTGAAATACTCAGCAGAGATTCGCAGAAAACGAATTCTGGTCACTAAGTCGAAACCCCGAGCCGACATGTACATCGTTATAACGCACTGCATACTTACACGTCTCCTGTACCTTGATCGAAATGTCAATGATTCGCAGAAAAACTCATATTCAAGCAGTGCGTGTTATTTATTTTCTTGAATGAAATGCGTGCAGATATAGTATCCAAAGAAAACAGCTACTAAAGCCGACAAGTCAGTGGCATTCGTTAAGCGTGGTGTGCGTGAAGCACTAGAGGAGCTCCGTCCATGTCCGATACGGGCTCCTGTAAAGGATGTTTGTTGAAAACACAATAATCATCAGCTGGAATATATAGACGATTGTACGTTGCACCGGAGGAATGAAGTTGGGAATGCACACAGCGAGAGAAAGAAAGAAAAAAACAACTCCCAGGGTCCTCGGAGCATTCTCCTGAGACGTAGTGTTTCGTATACTTTAATGCCTATAGAGGGTAATCTGGCGCTAGTGTCTACGCGGGCTCCTTCAGCGGCGTCTGTACCTTCATTAAAGTTATAGGAAGTACAGGCTTCGGATCGTTTTTGGACGGATTACGTTCTATAAGTGGAAATAACAGTATACAATATTAACTGAGAAACGCGTAACGTTTCGTCTGCTGCGATGCCAGGTGCGTCTGTCCAAATGGGCTGCCCCCAACGCACCTCTCGTTTTGTTGTGTCAAGTCGAGTCAGAGGAGCGTGACAGTGCGTCTAGTTAGCTTCGCAGTCGATTTAAATGGGTTTTCGCAACACGCGCGAACGAAAAAACCGTGAACTCGATGTAACATTCTGCACTGACAAGAGACGCTACATCTATACGCAGCGGTGAGTAGACGACGCTTCGCTTAAACAGCTGAATGTGGCTTGTAGAATTCCAAGGTCGCAGCAAATCTCAGACATAGTGGTCTTCAGCCTCTTTGAACAACAAAGGCGCTGCTTCAGTGCTTTTCGCCGCACCCCACTACCCACGCTGCGCGAAGAACGAAACTGAAACTGTGGGAAAAGATTCGTAGACAGTTCTCTAGCTGACGCAATCCAATCCGAAGCATGTGCTTCCTATAATTCCCAAGAGGGTACACGATCGCAGTGCCAGATTCCTCTCTAGGTATTATTGTATGAAACTCTATGTCCTGAGAAGACTCGAACTTGGCAGCCGCCATTTTAAGGTGCTTCTCAGTCGGTATGTGTATCAATCCTTCCCACCCTCAGAGAGCTACCCGCACCTAACGCCATTTCTCATTGCTTCCTTGATCAGCCCACCTTTGAGCAAGCGATGGTGTCACGTGATGACGTCATAAATTTTGGTTATCTGTGACGTCATGAAGGACGTCATCTCGTGATGATGACTTTTCCTGCGCTCATGTTCAGGCCAACCCTGCGGGGCGGCGACGGTCAATTTTCGAGCTTGATGAGGCACCTATAGTTTTAATAGGACAAATTGTAATAGTCTCTCTGGAGCAGAATTTTCGCTGTCAACGTCACTTTACACGGCCAATTTGTGTTTGTTTTCAGAAAACCACCGCAATGCTGGAAGGAACAGGTTGTTCCAGTCTGACTTGGGCGGTTGCAATGATGTCTGAAATTTTTATCTACTTTCTGTACGCGCGAAGAGAAATCGTATGAAGCCACTCAGAAGAACAGTGAAAGGGCACAGTATTGACTGCATGCAGTTGCATTGTCGTGAAGCTCTCCCAGAATCATGACACTTTGCTCCGTGACTAAGTTGTAAAATTTTCGCCTCGACAATAATTTTTTTCTTCTTATTCCATTCCTGTAGAGTCGGTAGTGAAGCCCACCGATTGGAATAAAGCAAAACAGAAAGATTCGGCATAAGTGAAAGTCGTAGGAAGACGTTGTGAAAACTTTAGGTCGGAGAGGCGACAAAAGAGGTCAGAGGTCAACCTTTCGCCACCGCTCCAAGTCATTATCTAAAAAAGTTCGCTCAGAAGCGCCTATCCGTCGACTCGCCAACGGTCATCGCGCTCCAACCAGGGGGTAACCTTTGTGTTGGCCAACAACAGAGGGACTGACGTGCCCACATGGGAGGCGCTGAACGGCTGGGAGAGTTGATAGCAGCGAGGAGGGCAGGAGGAAGAGAGCAGGGCAAAGAGAAGCGCAGGAAAATGGTCTCCGCCCAACATTAAATCGCCCCCCTTTCTCCCCGTCATTTTGAGCATTGACCATATACTATACGTCGTGACCACGGTCGTCGTCAAATCGCCGCCATTAAGGGACAGCTTTTTCACTGCTACCCTCCGGTCCTGCTTCCCCGTGGGTCTCTCTCCCCACCACGCTGCGTTGAAATATGCATGCGTACAGACGTCGCAACCGCGAAAGGTCGAATCGCTGTGTGAAGCGCCCCTCGGCGATGGAGAACCGAAGCGACGCGAGGGTATACCGCCACACCACAGACTATTCAGCTTAACTGTATCGTACATGGTTGTCATAACAGAAGAAATTCGCGTGTATTGATGGTCTTTTTTTGCGATATCATTTAATATGGCTATATGGCAGAGATTTGCTTTGTTACGTTTAACGGCTGATTTATCGCGACTTTTATATGAGAGCAACTCATGATATATTTTTTTTTATTGCACACGATCAATCTGTTCATATTAGGTGCGGAGCGTCCTTTGGAACATGCTTGCGATTTTGGGGGGAATACAGAGTTGACCACTGTCATTGTCACTCGCTACGTCTATTCAATAAAAAGCTAAGGAGCCATTTTTTTTTTCTTTGACCGTAAGAACAGATGCTTTAATTACGAGGACACCGGAGAAGCTTGTTTTTGCTGCATAACGAAAATTCCGCTTAAAAGACACAAACACGCGGAAAATAAACACATTTAAACACAATTATTTTGCGCGGGTGTGTGTGTGTGTGTGCTTGCGTATTTGTTCCTTTTTAGAGGAAAGCGTGTCGCACACTAGGACACGATCGCATGCACAATGTGTGAGAGTCAACTTTAGAAAAGTTTCACTCGCGGCCGTCAGAGGGCCGTTTCTTCGCTCCTGGCGTACTCAGACTCACTGATACAGACTCTACTGCCTTTGCCAAACGTCTGCAGTTTCCAGTCCTCGTTCCATCCAAGGAGAAAAATTGAAGTCAAGCGACACTGCCTCACCGTGCCTACATAATCACATCGGATCGAACCATATTCATTGTCACTCCGAATTCGCTTTAACGTAACGCATGGATAGATGTCGATACGTATACGACATCATAAGACTTCACCGCCGATGGCGACACATTGCATTTTTCATCCTGCTTGCACTTCTCGAATATACAGGGTGCCCCAGCTATATTTAGCCAGAGTTTAAAGATACACCAACACGTCAGACGTGCCAGTGAGTTTGTCAAGTGGTATTTTTTTTTTACAGTGAAAGCTCTTATGACATCACAACACGGGTCACGCGTGGTGCCGCAGTTGGCTGCCGCCGCCAGTGTCAGTAACAATGTTGAAATAAGAAAAAAAACTCAGTTTCTGCATAACGCAAACTTTTTGTAGATTACAGAATGAAGTCGTACCCCAAACAAGTTGACAATAGTCAAAATGTGAATAGAAAAGAGAATTGTAGACTTGAATTTTAAGTTTTGGAGCGAGAATATTTTTGAGCCCACCGACTACGCCCGTTATTCGTGCTAATTTTCTTAGACTCTGAATTCACATGAGCTTCCCAAGACATGTGTGCACTAAATAGAACACCAAGGCATTCAAGGTGGTCGACAGTAAAAACTGGGCGGGAATTAAAAATTATGTCCGCTCGAGGAGGGATTGGCTTACTCTTGGCTCGAAATATAACCGCCTTTGTTTTGTTTTAATTAATCTACATGGAGTTGAATAAAGGGCACTATTGCAGTTTAATTAAGGTGCCATTGCAATTTGAGATGAGGTGGTCGATGCTGTTTCCAGAAAAAAATATGGTTGCGTCGTCTGCATATATGATAAACATGGCGTCATCATTAATGTTAACGATGTCATTAATGTAGAGATTGAAAAGCAAAGGTCACAGAATGCTGCCCTGTGGAACACCGAAAAGCAGTGTGATGCAGTATTTGGGATCGCAAGTTATTTATTAGGACAACTTGTCGCCGATCAGACAGGTATGACCGCAGTAAGTTTAACCCACAACCACAAACTCCATGAATATCTAACTTTCTTAACAATACCTCATGATTAACCAAGTCAAAGTCCTTGGAAAATCAAACAATAAACCGATTACTATTTTCTTGCTTTGAAATTCCTGTAAAATATATTATTTCTGGTGAAGCAACGCTAATTCTGTGGATCTGTTCTTCCGGAAGCAAAACTGATGTGGTGTCAATACATTGGAGTTCTCAAAAAAAAATTAAGAGCCTACAATGAATTAGTTTCTCACGAGAAAAAAATAGGCAATATAGACAGAGGGTAGTAGTTTCCCAATTCATTTCAATTCCCCTTCTTGTAGTTCACTGTTACCTTGGATATTTTCATTTTACTGGGAAAGCTGATGTAGTTATACATGGTAGCACAGGTAGATATGGTGTAACAGGTAGTTATGATGTAGTTATGAGTAGTGTGGTGCAAGCAATCCAGAAGGGGTGGGGATTTTGGCACTGTTGAGTGAACGCACTTTTGAAAAGGGTACAGAGTAGTGTGGAAAATAAGGCATTCGATATATCACTGTTAGATTGAGAAGTTATGTCATTAATACGTGAAATAAAACATTTGAACAATTGTACTTTTATGATGCATTCGCATTTTACGTGGAAAATAAGGCATTCGATATATCACTGTTAGATTGAGAAGTGATGTCATTAATACGTGAAATAAAACAACTGAACAGCTGTACTTTAATGATGCGTTCGAATTTTACGAGCCGCAACTAAGTGCCCATCTACATGGTTATCACAAGTAGTTATTAAATTTGACTACCCAGTTACTTTTACTGCTTTAAAGTCACGTGCTCAACACATCGGGTGATTTTCTTACTCAAGAAGCAAGAAACATCGAACGTAAAAAAAAAGAGGGTGGGTGTAGAGAAAGAAGGTGTACAAGAACGTGCGGCGAGCAACAGTGTGTGGTTTATGTCCCATTTGAAGTCTGGACAATGTAGATGTAGAGAGACCACCACCACAAGCCAGAGGGGAAAAAGCAGCAGCCAGTTCCGCGTCCAAACATGCCGACCACACGCTGACCACGCAAAAGGACTCGGTGTGCGAGGCCCCACCACAAGCACCCTCGAAGACCCCATTGCTGCGTCGGAACACAGCGCCCACGCAGTCAGCGGGGGGCGTTTATTCGGGACTCGCGCGCCCAGGCGATGCCGGATACAAGACCAAAAAGCGAAGCTACAAGCGCGGGGGTGAGAAAACGAAGGAGTTTGCGGGCCTGATCGTAAAAAACTTGGGGCAGTTGTCATTATTAGGGCCATTAAAAGGGCACCTGGACTGCCCTGAGAAGGGGCGTCGACAGCTCCAGAAAGGCATCTCCTCTGCCGAGCATGGTGCGCTGCGGACGAGCGACCCGCGACTGTTGCCGAGAGGCCGCCTGGTGGGATGCGGTGTCCTCACTTCTTTCTTCTTTCTCTCTCTCGCTTCCGTCAGCTTTTTTTCTCCTCACTGTTTGTGAATATAAGTTTGCAGAGAGCAACGAAACGCGAGGCACTGTGCTCCAAAGTCAACGCACGAGGACAGCTTTGTTCCTTTCTTACTGGTTTTTTTTTTGTGTGTCCTCTTACAGGCTATTAAACCACCAGATAACTATATTTCTGCATCAGTCTCACTTAGGCAGCCCGTGCGTGCTGTAAAACACGAATCTCTCGTCGTTTCCCGCACAGCTCGCATATTTCCATCAACACTTCACGCAGACAAACGACGGTATATTGCCGGAGGGTGTACAAGTGCCCCAGGAATGAGGAACCCTTTCTACGCCAACACACTACGTCTGTGTATATGCGTACAATAAGGCCGTAGCCTATTCGCCACGGCGTTCATTGTTGGCCCGGCGCGCACGCGCTATTACTCCCCAGCGCTTTTCAGTGGGCGTTGATTGCGAAGGTTATACGGCCAACGAAAAGAAAGAAGGCATTGTAGCTTGACAGTTCAGTGCTGTTTCGGTTTGGGGAACAGCTGCCTCCGGGGGGCAGTTGTTCCTGGCAGTTGTTGGCAGAAAGCTGCCGAGCTGGTTCGTTGTTTTCGGATGCATTATTTACGTCATTGTAGTCTCATCGGAAAGGGAGGATGATGCCTTTCACTTCGACGAAGCATTTGCCAGCTGCCTTTCGCAGCTTTCTACAGTGCCAATGAGTCCTTAGCCTCGTTTCTTTCTCTCTTTTTCTTTCTTTCTTATCTTTCTTTCTTTTTTTACTTTCTTGTACATTTTTGGAGCCTACATTGCGGATAGGTGGCTGTCGGCGAATCCACCTCCACCCCGCGCCATGCTCGCGCTACGTGACATACAGTACTCTCGCCTTCTATGATGGCTTTTGCAGAAGCCCCAGCTGGCCTGCTCTCTTATTATGAGTGTTCTGAAACTCACTGTCTTGTTTACCTAAAAAATCTCATAAAAGCATATCTAGAAGGCATCAAAACCAATTTTGGTTCTCCAGTAATGCCCGATTCAATGTCATGGAGGCAAGGCTACAAACCATATTGTACTTTCACAAGCTTATCAAACGACCCACGTCACGGTGAATGTGCATCAGCCTTAGCACAAGGAAATACGGTCTTCAGTGCATAATTCTATGCTCATAATTAACAGCACCACCTGCATTTCAATATACGAGTGTTTGAAGAGAAGGGAAGGTCAGATTGCCGCGCTTACTTGCACCGCATTATAACCTATTCTTGCAGCACGCAATGAATCCCCAATTATTAACTAAATCTGTACATTTTTTGACAGCTGCGTTAAGTTTGCATAACTCCACAGAATACCCGGGAGCTGTTTGCGAGTAATAGACGGTGACGCTGCGTGAATCAAAATAGAATGGTTTTGTGACTCTTGTTCAATATCGCTGAGTCAATATATCGGTCCTGCAACTATGTGGACAGCAGTAATTTTTCTAACCTCCACTTGTGAATTAACAAGGGCACAAAAATTCAAATCTGTTCTCTTTCTGCTTCTATGTGCGCATCCAGAAATATTTTTGCTTCTCCAGTCATGCTTGCCGCTGGGTAGATTCTAAAAGGAGCCAGAACTGACGGTAAATATAGCCAAGTAGCCATGCCCTTTATTTTAGCGCATACTTGCCGCTAAATAGAAAGAAAAAGACAATACGTGTAGGGTTGTTAGTATTCAACAGCAAATAACAATTTTATTTAAGCATAAACGAAGTATAATGAACACAGTGTTGTTTTCCCTGTTGATTGGTGTCCAAGCCACGGGTAAGTTACCCATAAATAATAGGTTATTAACCTTCCATAACACATGCCAATAGTTTGTCTACAATAGATAGACCTCTTCCAAAGTTAATTTGGCCAACCAACTCAACAGACACAAAAAACGTTGAAGCTGATTTCCTTTCCTTGGAGCCATAAACCGAGACTGTAGAAAGTGACAATAATTCCAGTCCAACTTCAAGTAGAAAGATCTGATCGAAGCTGGACAGTCCAGCTTCATTTTGTTGCGAACATCCCTTTGACGCCCTGCATTTTAGTCTGAGAATCTGGTGTCAGCACTGTGCCAAGTGTTTATTTGCGAGCGTTCCTGCATCGTCTTAGTCGGGGCTCCTCGGTGAGCCCCGACCACTGATGGCGGGGCAAGGACACTTGCACGCGTAGGCCAACACGGCGGAGAAGCTTGCGATGATTCGTTATCCTTTAGACATGCTTGCTGTTTTATCTTTTACATATTACAGACAAATGACCAATAAATGCGCCAAAACAGAAGTTCAAGATAGCCAGAAAGTAGACATGGCGTCAAACCGAAATTTTCGTAACCTGATCGACACTGGAAGTAGCCAATATGGCGCAAAGTAGCCACTAACGGCCTTAACTTGAGACCTTAACTTCAGAGTGTCACAGGTATACGCCCGAAATGCCCACGATTTCGAAACAATGCTTTCGATTTGCAAAACAAGAGCGTTTTCGAGCGTTCTCACTCTGTGTAGGCCGCATGGAAGTTTGCTTTGTCCGACTCGCATACTATATAAAATGCACCTTTCGACTCAAGCTATACAAACGTTGGTGGTTGTGCGGACGGCGTAGATTCCCTTGTATTACGAGTTTCTTTCCTCCCCTTTTCACTCCCCTGCAGTGCAAGGTGGCCATCTCCTCGTATGAGAAATTAGGGAAATACAGGCGTATTTCGCGATGCCCTTCCTCCCTCCCCGACACGAAAGTGCAGACTGAGAGGAGTACGTTTCCCAACGTCCCGGGGGGCGCAGCGGCGCTTCTTACTCGACGAGTGTTAGGCCTAACGGCGCATCTTCGTCCAGGTGGCGCTGCTCGGACGTGGACCGGTTTAAAGAGTGGCCGATCACCGCCGCTACAGCTTAATTGCCGAGCGGCCCCCCAGGTGGACGGAGCGCTGTTCGGGGACAACACCTCGGAGAGGGCGCCACTTCGGGGCGGGCTCACTTCTCGCGCACGAGGCGGATAATATACGACGCTCCCGGCGCGCGCGTTCCTCGCACGCATCGCGGGCACCGATGCGCTGTGTAATTAAGCGGTCAGACGTGTGTGCTGAGAAGTCTGTTTGTACCAGCGGCGCACTCTTCTTGTTGCGCCTCTCTGTACATCCTCACGCAAGCAAGCGTGGTGGCACTGCTTGGCTTGCCAGGCCTCGTTAATGTTGTACGCGCGAACTGTGCGCCAGAGGGCGCTTGTGTATGGAGAGGCGTTTCGGGGACGACGACGCTGCGCTCGGAGGGTCTGACTCTGCGCACTAACATCACGCCTGCGCACGCCTGCAGTCAGCCTTTTTCTCGCGGTATCTCACCTCGAACGTTAAACCACGTGCAAGAAACTCTAACGAGCCGACGTGGATGACGGCGATGAAGAAGATAATTACGGTGGTGATCGTGATGGCCTTCTGTTACGAAACTGCTCAATGAAAGAGGTGGAACGCCTTATACGGTTTTTATGGTCGTACGTATAGGCGCGATCTACCGGTATTTTAGCATTTATGGGCTCCTGTAAGCTATCAAAAGCACAAGACAAACTACAGACGCGCGGTTAAAGCTACAGCTGCAGTGACTATAAATATGCGTGGGCCTCCTCTTCCGTATTTAGCCGTTGGAAGCACTACATGGAGAGAATGAAAATGATCAATGTCAGTACGCAGATGGCTTTGATTGCGCCGTGTGATTTTGGCAGGTACAGGGAGAAAATGTTTGTTTGTCGTTCTTTCTTCTGCTGAAGCTTTTATATACAAAATCATATCCTTCAACTAAAGAAGCATGCCTTTCTCTTCTGTTCAATCTTTGAAAGCCCAATGGCGCATCTAGGAACTACAAGTGGTGGCGGCATAGGTTGTATGTCTGAGCGGACTTGAAGAATAAAGTACAATGATGCATGACATATGGTGAATCAATTTCTGCTATAAAATATAGAATGACGTCGAACACGACATAACTAACTTCGCCGCTCCTTGTATATGACCTGTCTTCGAGAAAGAAAGCATTGAACACTTCATTACTTCACAATGACACAATGCATTGAGCCTTTGCATATGTACACATGTAAAATAGAAAGTTTTCGAAAAGGATCAATTGACCCCCCCCCCGCCCTTTTTTTGCCGCCGATGGCACGAAGCGAGAGTGAATGGGTTTCCCACTATCTGCGTAGATGGTCTAGAGGAGTGACAACATAGTCTGACGTAATGGCTACCACGATTCGGAGGCAGACACCCAAAAGCGTGCTTTTTCTGTCGGAGCATTCGTAAACCATACCTAGGGGGGTTAGACGACGTTCAGGGAGGGGGTGGTGAATAGGCAGACAGCCCACCACCAGTCGCGAAGCTCACACGGTCCGCCCCAAAAGCACACACGCATCCACGAAGGGCACCCCGCCCACAGCGCAAACTCGCCGCTTCCTGCGCGCGCACCGTGATTCTTGCTTGCTTACACACAGACATGGACCCCTCTCCTTTCGCTTCCTTTTTTGACGAGATTTCGTCCGTGCCGAAAGCCCGGTCGATGCGGCGACTGCGAGCGCAGATCGGCTTCTGCAGCTCGCCTCGCCTCCTCCAGCAACCGTGATTCCTCTTTTGTCTGAGCTCACTTCTGCGCTTGAAGGACAGTTGCGCTGGGAGCGTGCTGTATGTGTACACATTTGCTCGCTCTCGGAGGCCCTGCTCGTTTACTCTGTGCCCTGCTTTCTTGTGTGCTTGTTCGCTCTCCGGCGAGCAGGATGTGAATCCCCGCGCCGGCGAACAAGCGACGCACGCACCAGCTATCCTTGGCGCCGCAGGTGACCAGCTTATTGACTCGTGCCGGACGCCTCGGTTTCGTGCTCCACTGTTCGCGATCAGCCGCCAGCGTCGATGACGCTACCGCGCAGTACGCGATAGCGTTAAAGAGCTCGTTTCGCTCTTTAAAGAGAATTTAAAGAGAATTTCCGGTGTCGGCGATGGCGTCGTTGGTTGTGAGCGAAAAATTCATCACCTCGTCCGTGACCTAAAATCGAGAAAAACGCAAATAAAATAAATAATACAGATTTCCTGTACGAGTAGGGATCAAATCCAGGCCGTCTGTGTGCCAAGCAGGTTTTTTTTACCCCAGAGCCACAAAATTTGTTGAAAGTGCTTTGAAACACACGCAGTATATGAGTGTCATGTCGTGAGAGGAGTCTCCTCAATGCATTCCGTGGCAGAATCGTGCCAAGCGTCAAAAGATACGAACTGAGCAACGAGTGGATGTGCTTTAAAGGCCAACCCAGTGCACAATGCTCAGACATATTTGATCATCAGCAGCAGCTGAACCATTAAGAAAGTAAGAAAAGCAGCATAGGTTGGCGTGTTGCCCTACGTCATAGAATTAACTCTGCCGTATTGGGCACTTAGCAGCTCTTCTTGCATATGCATTCAATCATACTTTGAAACGGACAATGCTACGCTCATTCTTCGGGGCACGGTTGAGGCATGCCCCGAAACGAGAAGCAATTGACAAGGCGATGATGTGCACGAAGCCCGCTATCGCAACCTATAGGTGCAGCTCAAGCGTCCTCTAATTTTTTATCAGTTTATCAGTGTGTTGTAGACACACACACAAATATATATATATATATATATATATATATATATATATATATATATATATATATATATATATATATATATATATATATATATATATATATATATATATATATATATATATATACCTAAGAGACAATAATGCCAAGGAATGTATAGGCGAAGATATTAGAGCAAATGTAATCTAAATAAGAAGAAAGAAAAGTGGGTGAGAAAATAACTTGCCGTGAGCAGTAATCGAACCTACGACCTTCGAATAACGCGTTCGATGATCTAGCCACTGAGCTATCACGGCGGCTCTCCCTCCTAGGAGTCTGTTAGATTTCATTATCATGGTGTCAAAACACAGAAAAACGAGCCTTTAGGTATACACGTCTTGCCCTTATACTATATATATATATATATATATATATATATATATATATATGTTACGTCTGTACAGCCGCTTGTGACTGTAGACGATTTATTAAAGGACTGGAAACGTGAACAAGTTCAAAAGCGTAGCCCAGGCGTTGGAGTCACTCCTGGCCAGCGTTCGACGCCAGGCTCGCGCTCGTGCCACAGCGCCAGTGCCCCGCGCGCACTTCGTTAATGTCGTCTTCTAAGGCGACATGTCACTCTTCCTCCCTTAGACGAAGTCTCCATAGCGGTCTGGAGGTCGCCTAACCTCTGGTGGTCGCAGTTGCCGAGTGGCCACTGCCTGTGACGTCGACGGTTGCGAGGGAGTGTGATCTTGCATCTCGGGCGATTCAGGCGGTTGAGCAGCTGAGCTCGATGGCGTCTCTTCTGGCGTTGCGTCCAAGAGATCGTCAGCTGCGCTCCAATCTGTCCGCGATTGGGTTGTTTGTCTGGTCTGACTCGTTTTCCTCATGTGATTGAGGTGACGCCGAACCTTTCCTTGGTCGCTTTTTACAAGCCAGGATCGTGGTCCGACGCGGCGCAGTATTTCGCCTTCAATCCAATCTGGCTTTTTCAAAAACTGCCGGATAAGCACTCTATCGCCTATAGCGAAGCGGCGTGATTTTTGCAATGCCTCCTGGCTCTCAGGACTTCGCTTATCCGTCTCCCGCTTAAGAAGATCGAGAGGGCAGAGCAATTCTCGTCCGAACATCGCTCTCGCCGGTGTCATACCTGTGGTAGTGTGTATTGTCGTGTGCTGCCGATACAGAAATCTTGCAAGTCGGCACTGTATGGACTTGTCTGCATCTTTCAACAGCGCTCTTTTCAGCTCCGCCACATAGCGTTCTGCCTGGCCGTTTGTTGCCGGATGATATGCTGGTGAGGTTGCAGCCTGTATGCCGTTCGACGCATAGAACTGCTTGATCTCGTTGGAGATGAATGCTTTTCCGTTGTCGGAGATGACCTTTCGGGGAATGCCGAACGTTGCAAAGAGGCTTCGGAGCACGTCGATTACAGCCGCGGATGTTGCTTGTGTCACGTGCCGGACTTCCACCCACTTTGTGTATGCGTCCACAACAACTAAGTAGGTGCGTCCGAGTAGTGGCCCCGCGAAGTCAACGTGCACCGTGTTCCATGCTGTCTGGGGACGGTCCCACGTAGGAATAGGAGCTTTGGGTGGGCTCTTTTGCGTTGCTTGGCATTCACGGCACTGTCGCACCGTTTCCTCGATCACCTTGTCCATTCCGGGCCACCATACGTAGCTCCTTGCGCACTTCTTCATGGCTACCATGCCTCTGTGACCCGCATGCAGAAGTGCCAGAACACGGGATCGTGCTGAGCTCGGTATGATCACTCGGGATCCAAGTGTGATGCACTGGTGGTGGTGGTGAAAAACATTTATTTACAAAAGAGAGGTGTAGGACCTCTGTAGAGGCCCCTACAGACTAGGTGGAGTCTCTATTCCGGGACCCCATTGGTTAAAGCCGCCGTCTTGGCTCTCTGGACCAAGGCCTGCTGGGCCTGAAGGTCTGAGCAGCCGAGCAGGGCCGCCTCCCAGTCCTCTCGCCTAGGGTTTGGGTTAGGAGTAATGGCTGCGTTAGCTTGGCAGGCCCACACCATGTGGTAGGTGTCTGCCACCTCCCCACAGTGCTGGCACTGTCCTGTGACCGTAGGGTCGAAATGTTTGACTATGGCAGGACATAGCAATGTATTCGTCTGGAGGCGAAGCAAAATGCGCTCCTCTGCTTTCTTCAACCCCCGTGCGGGGGGAGGGTAGCGGCGATGACTTTCCCGATAATAATAAAGAATTTCCTTATATCGGAGGAGAGGGTAACCCTCCTCATCGGTCTCCATCGGCATTGACGAAGGTAGCCCGGAAATGAGCGCTCGGGCAGCCGCATCTGCAGCCTCATTTCCCCGCAATCCCTGATGGCCCGGTGTCCATATAATGCGTTTCGGATGAGGGTCCGTGTCTCTTATGCAGTTGCGCAGTATTGTCTCGGCTAACGGTGATATGTACCCGGCTGTATAATTACGACACGCTCGGCGCGAATCCGTGATAATATACCGGGAATTACTGTGAGAGGCCGCAAGGGCAATGGCGACCTCCTCAGCCTGTGTTACAGAATACGCCCTAAAGGTTAGCCCATCCACCTGTGTGCCCTCGTGAATAGCAGCCGCCGTGTACCACCCCTTGGAGGTGGGGCCAGCAACGTCCACGTAGTACACACCTGGCTTCTGTCCAAATTGTCGTTCCAGCGCCCGAGCGCGTGCGTCACGTCGCGCTGTGTGTTCATCTCTGTCCATTTTAGTGGGTAGAGGTCGGACCAGAAGGGCTGTGCGCCACAGTTCTGGCACTTTGACCCGTTCCTGTTGTTCGAAATCATGTCTTATGTGCAGACGTGCAAGCAGGCGTTGGCCAGAGTTGGTTTGGGCTAGCCGTGTGTACTGGTTTAAAAGATGGGCTTCCTTCAGCTCTTGGTATGAATTAATCACACCCAATGCCTTGAGACGGCTGTTGGATGTAGAGATCGGAAGATCAAGAGCCCGCTTTATTGTCTTTTTAATGATTGCCTCGATTCGTTCTTCCTCATGTTTGCGGAGGGAGAGGTAAGGGACGGAGTACATGACCCTGCTGGTGACAAAAGCGTGCGCTAGCCGCAACGCATCTGTGCACCGAAGTCCCCCCCTCTTGTTGGAGACCCTGCGGATCATGCGACCCACCTGGTCTCCTATCTTCCTTAATTTCGTCAATGTTGTGTCAATCCGGAGCTGCTGGTGAATGTATAGGCCCAGGACCCTGATCTCCTCCGCTCGTCTGATTGGGCCCGCAGGAAGAGTGATGGAGATATCTGTGTTGTCTTTAGGCATGCCTCTAATGTGAAGGAATTCGGATTTGTTGGGTGCGCATTCGAGTCCGCAACGCGCCGCGTAGGTGTGTACAATTTCGGCAGCCTGTTGCAGACTGGTCTCAATGGCACCTAAGTTCCCTTGAGTTGCCCATACCGTAATGTCATCGGCATAGAGGGCATGATGAATGCCCTCTATGGCCGCCAGCTGACGTGGCAGGTGCATCATTGCGACGTTAAATAGAATGGGGGAGAGAACAGCCCCTTGCGGTGTCCCTCTGGTACCCATTTGATACGGCCCGAATTCGGAGTCTTCAATGCGGAGCAGGGCGGCTCTGTCCGATAAAAAGTCCTTGACGTAATTAAATGTGTTCTGACCACAGTTAGTGAGGCTTAGGTGTTCGAGTATGACGCTGTGTTTAACATTGTCAAAGGCCCCCTTCAGATCTAAGGCGAGGATGACCCTGTCGTTATGTTTCATCGCCACCGGTTGGATGACCTCTCGGTGTAGTTGCAGGAGTACATCCTGTGCCGATTTGTGAGGACGGAATCCGAACATGGTAGGGGCGAAAGCCCCTTTCTGTTCAAGATATTCCGAAAGTCTGTCCCGCACCATCGTCTCCATCAACTTGCCAACGCAAGACGTTAGAGAGATGGGGCGAAGGTTGTCTATGTTTACTGGCTTCCCCGGTTTGGGAATGAATGTGACCAGTGATGTCTTCCACTCTGAAGGGACCGATATCCGACCACTCCAGATGGCGTTGATGTATTCCAAGAGGTGTGCCAGCGCAGGATCGGCCAAATTTGCCAGCGTCTTGACCGTGATTTTATCCTTACCAGGGGCTGTTCCTCTACGCATTTTAGCCATTGCCGCCTTCATATCATGTAGAAGAAAAGGGGCATCTAGGGTCTCGTTTTCTTTTGTGATGCACTCGCGCTGTAGTGCTAGTGCGGTCGCTCGTCGTCGGTAAGGAGCAAACTCATCTCCAGTGAGTTTCTCCACTGTACCATCCTGCACTGCCTTGTACAACCTCTGCATGATGCTGTCTTGTTGTGTCAGGCGTGCTATCTCGGCAGCAGTCAACGGAGGTCTCGATAACGCTTCGAACAATAGTACGTCACCTGGAGGCCAGGGTTCATCGAGACGTTCTTGTAATGGCAAACGGCTCAACGCATCCGCGTTTTGATGGTTCTTGCCACGCCTGTAGATTATGCTGTAGTCATACGCCGATAACTTGATGCACCATCTGATCATCCGTGGAGAAAGGACTTGAGCCGTTGGCTTTTGTGGACCCAGTATGCCGAGCAGTGGTTGGTGGTCAGTGACGAAAGTCACCTTTCTTCCCGCAATATACTTGTGGAACTTGTGGGCTGCAAACACCACAGCAAGGCCTTCTCTGTCCAATTGAGCATATTTGCGTTCTGCCGGCCCTAGCGTCCGAGATGCAAAAGCGATTGGCGCCTCTCTATTCTGGTCATCACGTTGAGACAGAACAGCTCCTATGCCATATGGTGAAGCATCACAAGAGACAAGAAGCTCCTTCTGTTCGTCGTAGTGTGCCAGTACGGTCTGACTGAGCAGCAATGCCTTAAGCTTGTCAAAGGCTTCTTGATGCTTTGTCTCCCATCTCCACGTGGCGTCCTTCTGAAGAAGCTGGTATAGGCAGCTGGCAACTGTTGCCCTGTTCTTCAAGAATCTGTCGTAGAAAGCCAGCATTCCGAGAAATGATTGAAGCGCTTGTTTGCAGTTTGGTGCTGGAGCGTCCGTTATGGCTCGAACTTTCTCTTCGTTTGTGTGGACGCCTGTCTCGTCGATTCGGTGTCCCAGAAAGAAAACTTGTCGCACCGCAAAGCAGCACTTGTTTTTTCCGAGGCGCAGATTGTAGTTTCGTAGCCTCTTCAGCACTTCTTCCAGTCTCTCGGCGTGTTCCGTGGCGTCTTTCCCACTGATGATCACGTCATCTAGGTATGCGCACACGCCTGTGATGCCTGACAGCATTGTCTCCATAAAACGTTGAAAAATGGCTGGGGCTGCAGAAATTCCGAAAGGCAATCTCTTGACCCTGTATAGTCCCTTCAGCGTGTTCAGGGTCAATATCTCTGCTGTCTCTGGCGTCACGTGAAGTTGCTGGTACGCTTGTGCTAAATCCAGGGTGCTGAAGACCTTGCCTCCCCTCAAGTGGCTGAGCACTTCATCAGTTGAGGGAAGTGGGTAGTCTGCCTTCTTTGATACCTGGTTCACTGTGCAACGGTAGTCGCCGCATATTCGCAACGAGCCATTCTTCTTTCGAACCAGTACGAGAGGCGTTGCCCAATCCGAATGCTGTGCTGGCTCGATTATGCCTTGACTTTGCAGTCGATCCAATTCTGCTTCTACAGCTGACCGGAGCGCGAAAGGAACCGGCCGTGCTTTTAGGAACTTTGGTTTCGCTCCTTCCACGAGGTCTAGTTGTACCGCTGGACCGATGTGTCCTGATATGTCCTCGTCGAATACAGATTGGTACTTGTCGAGAAGCTTCGAAACAAGTTCATCGCCGGATACATCATTGATGCCCGTGATCTGTATACCCAGGTGAGGAAACCAGTTTCGTCCAAGGAGGTTACAACCTGCTCCCTTGATGACAACAAGTGGTAGTGTCATGGTTTTGTTTCCGTGCGTAACAATCACCGTTGCACATCCGAGAACTCGAAGAGACTGTCCTGACCATGTGCGTAGGAGCATGTTGTCGGTCTGAAGCCGTGGTCGATCATCTGTCCACGTAGCTTTGAACGTGACCTCACTGATGAGTGTGCAGGCTGCACCCGAGTCGACTTCAAAATCCAAGAACTTGCCATGTACGCGTAGCCGAGTCATGACCTTCTGTGTGCTGAACGCGTTGGTTACGGTGTTGAGCTCGTAAAGGGCCACGTCTGATGAGTCCTGCTGAGTCGACACTGGTGCTGAGGCAGCTGTCGAAGTTCCTTGTTGGGGATATTCGATGCTGTTGCTCGTTTTTGCTTCTTTCCGCTTTTTCAGACAGGCTTTTTCAATGTGTCCGCGTTTCTTGCAGTAGTTGCAGGAGACTGTCTGGAACTTGCAAGTGTCCGGATTATGTAGCGCGTTACAACGCCAACAGCGTTGTTTCTTCTTTTGGGCAGAGGCACTAGAGTGACCTTGGTTGTCTATCTTGCATGTGCTTATGCAGGATTCGTGAAACTCTTTAAATTCGGTTTTCACGCGTTTCTGGTCTTCGATGGCGTTTTCAGCTCGCAGTGCAAGGTCGAAAGCTTTCTTGAACGTCAAGTCCTTTTCTGCGAAGAGCCGTTGCTGGACCTGCTCGTTCCGAAGACCGCAAACGAAACGATCACGCAGCATGACGTCCATAGGCAGCATTGTCGGATTCGCTGCAGTGTCTGCGCTTGTCCCGAAATTGCAATCTGCTGCTAGCTTCTTGAGCGCCGTGACGTAATCACTGACCGTTTCGTCGTGCTTTTGGTCACGTCGCTGGAATCGTGCCCTGCAGAAGACCTCAGACGGTTGTGGATCGAAGTGAGCCTTGAGCATCTTGACTATGTCCTCGTAGCTCACTTGGTTGGGCTGCTTGGGTTGAACGAGGGCGCAGACGATGTCATAAGTCTGTTCCCCGCACAGCGTTAGCAGATGAGCACGTTTCTTCGATGCGTCCGTAATCTCGTTAGCCTCGAAGAAGAACTGTAGCCTCCCATACCAGGATCTCCAGGAGCTGGGGCTGCCGCTGAATTCGGGTAGCCGACCGAAGTCGGGCGTCGCCATGTTATTTCCTTGACGTCGGTGGAGTGCCGATGAGTCGATCCAGTCTTCCTCGTCGCCAACTGTTACGTCTGTACAGCCGCTTGTGACTGTAGACGATTTATTAAAGGACTGGAAACGTGAACAAGTTCAAAAGCGTAGCCCAGGCGTTGGAGTCACTCCTGGCCAGCGTTCGACGCCAGGCTCGCGCTCGTGCCACAGCGCCAGTGCCCCGCGCGCACTTCGTTAATGTCGTCTTCTAAGGCGACATGTCAATATATATATAAACTTTCGCTGGTTTGGCACTGGACTGGACTGGTTTGGCACTTTCAACACAGCGTTCTGAAAATTCTCCAAGAAAACGGCACAGGAAGACATTTATTTCTTTTATTTACCTACAGAATTTCAAGTGCACATATTTATATCATCTTGCCGGGGCGTAGCCAGAACCCCCCTCACACACACACCCTCTCTCTTTGACCTGAGTAGACCAATATCCTCTTACACTCATGCAAAGCAAAAAACAATCCATATATAAAAGAAGCAATGCACAGGCGCTTTGGTTGTACGCACGGTTCAAAGCAACACCAAGGCCAATGAAGTGAACGTTGAGTGAAGTTAGGCGGACCCACGGCGTAAGCATGGCGAGCATGTCGATTACTGTGCAGTGCTCCGTGTTTGTAGGTGCCGCAGCGTTTTCAGTGCGTCTGCTTTCGCAGGCTGCCGCGAGACGGCGTTCGTGTACGCGGTGACGAGCGCGGGCGTGGCGCACGCCGTGTCTCGGGCGTGCAGCGAGGGCGCCATCGACACCTGCACCTGCGACTACCGGCAGCGGGGTCCTCCCTCGGGGCTCGACTGGCAGTGGGGCGGCTGCTCGGACAACGTGCACTTCGGCTACAAGTTCGCGCGAGCCTTCGTCGACGCCGCCGAGAGGGGGAGGGACCTGCGCTTCGTCATCAACCTGCACAACAACGAAGCCGGCAGGCTGGTACGTGGGTAAAGTTTGGAACACGCCTTCTTCTACATGCACGCCCACAGTACATCGCCGAGGCCAAACTTCCGTGCAGACTTCTTGGTTCACAATTGAGACGTGATGCGCAAGCAGAAAGAACGGGAGTACAAAAATGTTTCTTCTGTTCCTGATCTTCCACTCTGTTTGCACATCACGTCTAAAGTAAAACACCGAGGCAGTCCACTCGAAAACATAATCAATGTCCTCCAAGCGGATCGAACATTGCTGCTGCGCAACAGGGAAAAAAAATCGAGGCTGTTTGCGTCTAAAATATTGTTAAAAGGGAACATGCAAAGTTCTGATTCAGCATACACCTCAAATAGTTTCATTTAGTAATGTTGTAGGTAAAGCACAAGAGAATGAATGTGAAGCTTTTGTACACTTAATCTCCGAATAATTATGTGTTCGAGCTACGTCTATAATTTCACCTTGTCAGACACTAGCGCAACCTATTGGACATTACTACAGTTCTTTCAATTATCTATCTGTCTGCTCGCTAACTGTTTTTCTTTTTTCACCGCGCATGTACATACAATGTGGACGATGTGGTAACCTTGAGTATTTGTACTCCCCATTCCATTAGCAAGCTGCTTCTCTCTGCAGCTTGCTTGCCTTACAGAAAAGATAGTCATCAGGCTGCGCTCGAATGTAATGTTTCCATGCGTTGTGTCGTACATGGTATAAACGCGTAACATCAAAAAGCGAGGGTTACTTGTATGAAGCTAAGGAACCACCACGTGTGTGCCTCTGCACTGCACGTCCCTCTCGGATCACTGTTTCGGAGGCACTGCATGCTTTCTGCACCTTACCAGCTTCTGCACTGCCTCTGTGATCGGCCCATCTCTGAAAGTGACGATGCCATTTTTTAGGTCATTAGGTGACGTCCCAAAAATCGTTTATTAGTGACGTCAAGCTTACGTCATCACGGGATGATCTTTTACATCGCTCGCGTTGAGGCCGAGGGACGCCGACGGTCCATTTTTGTGTTTGATGAAAAATTAAAGGCTCTCGTTTAGTGATAAAGATTAATCTGTCCATTTTTTATGGGGAGTCGCGGTGTCCACAATGTGAGCACCTGGTACCTTACTTACGCATGCGCGGCTCTGAAAAACCGTTGTGCACGACCACTGCGATCATAGTTTCCCACAATACTTACTAGAGAGAACTCTGGCGCTAGTGTCAATGGGAGTTGCAACACACG
The DNA here is from genome assembly GCF_043290135.1 of Rhipicephalus microplus. Taxonomy (NCBI): domain Eukaryota; kingdom Metazoa; phylum Arthropoda; class Arachnida; order Ixodida; family Ixodidae; genus Rhipicephalus; species Rhipicephalus microplus. The sequence goes on along the minus strand of NC_134700.1, from coordinate 294,905,954 downwards.
GCGCTTCAACGAGCATGGGAATGATGGGTAGTACACACATTTGTCTAATTTTCGAACTTCTGGCCTGCTTCTGGCTTCGTGTGTGTTCGTGTGGCTTGGAGCTGTTTTTTTTCTTCACGAAAACATAAATTAGCAAATGTTCACCGTTTGCGCTTCACAACCTTATTCATTTAAGCTTACTATTTCGAATCAAGTCCCTAAGTTCAAAAGAATTTGTTCTTTCTTTCAAAACAAAACCGTAACCAGTAATAAACAAAGCCGCAAGTACGATTCGCCGCCCGCAAGTACGAAGACTTGCGGGCGGCGTGTGTAAACTACCCATGTGTGTACATGGCAAATGTGTGTACTACCCATCATTCCCATGGTCGCTGAACGATCGCAGCGCCAGAGTGCCCTCTAGTTAATTTTGAGAAACTCTATGACTGCGATGCCGTTCAACGTGCTACTCACCAATTAAGCCGGGTTGAAGCGAAGGCTGCTCACATATGCTAACGAGCTTTGCGCCTACAAATCGGCTGTTCATTGACCGGCTAGTCAGCAGGTAATCAACTAGGAGAGCGGCTATACAAGGCCGGTGAGTAGATGACGGATCAAATGAAATGGGCTTCCTTCATTTGTCGGTCGTTCGGAGACATTGAGCAATTAGTAATTCCGAGAAAGTGGGAGCCGAAAGCCTAACACTATAGCTAAAGCACGTCCGAGAAAACATAACAACTAAATCGGATTCGTGGCACGGGAAATTGACTTTTATTGGCAAAGGCCGCCCTAAGGAGAGCCCGCACGGTATCTAAAAACAAGAGGCACGCAAGAATGTACGTAAAGTGAAACGGGATATGCCGTTAACAGAAATTAGGCGACGTGCGGATATGTGCTAATAGGTTCCGCTGTGGTGGGTAAACAGGGCACACACAACTGGTGCAAAAAGGAGGGCACGACACATGCAGACTTGATCTCTAACCCCACAGGCATGCCTCTGTTCAAGGCGCTTCCAGTAGTACAAGTCGACCAATGTGTTTTATCAGTCAATGTGACTCCTACTGTAGTCAAGTTTGGTCGTAACGAATGTTCATCTGTCCATAGGAAGGCCAGGGCTGCAGGGGCGGCATCAGCTTTCCTCTCTGACGTGACTATCGGCGGTAGTTTGAGCAGATTGTGTACATGTATGTGAAAGTGATGAGATTCCCCCCTTCCTTATGCGTATGCTTGCGAAGAGAGTATGTAACTGTGAAGTAATCGCATAAGGAAGGAGTAAACGACAGGTACAGTGGCCATTTGAATCAACGGCCTCTGAATGGCCTCTGAATCAACGGCGCCATTGAATGAACTAGTCTTAGAAAACGCATCATTGCGACGACCCGCCCGATCTGAGAAGACATCGTCAATCTCTGTTAAGCATAGATGGCGTCCTCGTCGAGTCGAGGTGCGTTTCAGAAGTCAAGGACGACTCCGCTCACAAAGTGGAATGAGAGGGACACGCAGAATGTTTTTGTACATCCACAATTGCATTTTGGTTTCGCTTATTATGCTGAGCGAATTTCTTACTGACGATGCTTGTGACTGCATGCCTATGGGAATGATTTTTTTAATGTTAGGCTCCATATGTCAAGCAGACCTGGTCACAGTTATAGCTTTTAGTGAACATCTTTTTTTTTATTTTCCGTACTGCATGCGCGCGTTGAAGCATGCTTGCGATACGCAATAAGTATTTTTTTTTGTCATAAGTTATGCTGCACGTTGGCAACAAGATTTCCCTCACGTTATCTTTTGGGCAGACTTCCTCGCAACCTTGGTTGACATTACAGTTGCACTGTGACTTTTGATAGCAATGAAGTACTCGAATCGTAGAGGGGTTCTATTCCGCAATGAGCGAGGGCAAAGTAGTCGTTCTTGAGAAATGTTCACTTGGTCTCAATCGAAAATGCAGCTGGGACCGGACTACGCCTACTCATATAGAAATAGCTGGTTTGCTGCATCTATGTTGCGTATATGCGCTATAGGGAACTTAAATATGCGCAAAGACGCGTAATGTTCTCGATTTTTTTTTTCATAGCTTTCGTCGCTCTTCTTCCTAAAACGATAGTGTTGCGGCAAGGTGTCTTCTATTGTTTGCAAACTTGCAGCCGTCATTTTTCTTTCCGTCATCAGATTCAGAACTGTACAGAATATTTCACCGCGCAGCATACATATATGTATACACTGTTCTAACCAGTACGCCCATTCGTGTTTGAAGCACTTACAGTGGCGTGAACAAGAGCAGCTTCCCACCACACCAAATTCCGAGTGATCGGTTTACCAGTGATGAAGGAACGAACTCAGGTCTTGTTCAGATCACAGTGCACCATATTCAATTTCTGAGAACGCGTGAACTCCGACGAAAACTGCCAGCGCATGCAGCACGAGTTTACTTAGGCTACTGTGCACCATCTGTGCCTGTCGGTTCTGATGCGAGTCACGGGAATTTCACATGCTAGCATTGATTCCTTCGCGTTCATTCACGTTTCTGGTATTGGATCCCAATGCAAAAGAAACTACCAGCCTTCCGTAGGAGCGCAGTCACAAACGCGAGACGTTTCGAGCAGAGAGTAATATACTGGACGAGCGTGACCTTACCAGCCCCTGAAGGGAAGCGGGGAAAATGTATAGCCACGAATACTTCCGCCAGGGGAGAAACGAGCGCTAGTGTTTGAGGCGGAACTTTATCAACCGACATGTATCATCGGTACAGCTCTCGTTCCTCGCATTCAGTGTCACTGCCTGAACTTTGCTGAGCACGTTGCTGTAATATACTGGACAAGGGTGACCTTACCAGCCCCTGAAGGGAAGCGGGGAAAATGTATACCCACGAATATTTCCACCAGGGGAGAAACAAGCGCTAGTAGTCGAGGCAGAACTTTATCAACCGACATGTATAATCGGTGAAGTTCTCGTTCCTCGCATTCAGTGTCACTGCCTGAACTTTGCTGAGCACGTTGCTTCCTATAAATGCGAAGTCACCCCTTTAAAATGCACCACCTACACGTATTGCTAGGTAGTTCGTGCTCTGTGTCAGTCTGCGTCTTTTTATGAGACTCGATGACACCGCCAAAATGCCGTAAGTTAACGTTTAATGATTATTTCACGAAAGGCAACGCTTCTCCCAGTGCCGACTCGACAACTGGCAAAAAAGCTACAGGAACCAAAGAAACAGTTCCCAGCTGTAGTTCTGCGCTGCCTGAATACGACTCAGGTGCCGAAAGAACTCCTGAAAACCGATCGGAGATTATGCATGCACGGAAGCCATGATTCCCGACAACGGCATTGTTCTTTGCGTGTTTAATGGGCCAAGACGCCAGGATTTGCAACAAGACGAGACTATAGACGACGTTTGCTAATGACATGGAAACCAGGCGCTAACTACAGCGTTTCCTCAGTTATTCAGCGGAAACTGAAGTTCCAACCTCACTGGCAAGAAATCTTTTCCTGGCTGCTGGTGTATTTAAAGATCAGGAAGGAGCAAGACATGTGTGCCTTTTTAGCACACATGTCAGTTAAGGCAAGTTCAGTTAAGGCAGTTAGGGCAAAGCTAAGGCAAGCATTAATTAATCCCGCTGCAGCATTAATCCCGTCGCCGAGCCAACTTAAAACGCTCGCGACCGTGAATCCTACCCAAAATCTCGGAGTATCAAAGCCTTGACGAACACCACGACACGCTTTTCCGTATGCAGACATTATTCACTCTAAAAGTGCCCAAGAACGATATTGTGATAGTAGCACCGCTTAGTTTCTAAATCGTGTCAGCGCGAAGTCACGAAGAAAAAAAGAGCGGTGGGTACATGGCCGGGCGAAGGGGAGGGGGGGGGGGGTCGCACGAAAAATTTTGGTGGGGGGTTTGAACCCCCCCCCCCCTTTCCTTCACCCTGGCTACGCCACTGCTGGGCTGCGCGCTTGCCATTGACACAGCTCTGGCCGCCGCGTCGGCGACAGCGTCCGCCGTGCGCAACGACCGCGTTGATGCGCAACCAGTGAACAGGTTTCTATGCCGCCTTCACACTCGACGGTGAACGGGCCAGGGCAGTATAACACAGCGCACGTCTTGCGGCGGCGCGGCAGGGTGACTCCAAATGGGGGCTCTTTAGGCGCCCCCCTCTCGCGCCACGAGGCCATGAAGAATCGCGGATTGGGTTTCGGAAGCGAGGACCCCGTCGAAAAGCGCGGACTGGCGAACCCCCCGTGGACTTGCCGACCGCCGGGGCCCAGCGGCGGCCATAACTCAATGTGTCACCGAAATCCTGCTCCCGGGTGGCTCTTGCCCACTCGCATCGAGGCCCGTCTTTGGACTCTCTTCCCCTTTCTTCTTTCCTCTTCACTCAGGACTTTTCGCGGTCTTTAATATTTCGTCTTTCTGGTTCTCCTACACGCACCTGACAGCGCTCTTTCTAACTTTTTTTTTTCCTGTATGAGGTAGCAGCGGGGAGAAACACTCGGTCTTGTTTTGCTGACTCCCCAGGTTTGGTCCTTCGTCGTCGTTCGCCAGGTTGCTACTCTCCCTCGCACGACACGGAGTCGCTAAATTGAAGAGACTCTATCGACACGGTGGCTGGCCGCAATGTGGGTGAGGAAGAAAAGAGACAGTGCAGACCACACGAAATAAACTGTAGGTGAAGGGAACGCTGAGACGTGGCTGTTGGACTCGGCAGTATTGAGTTCGCGGTGCTGTATTTTGGTGCGCGCATGTGGGCCTAGGCGCCATCACTGAGATCCGTTTGAGGTAGAGGAGGTCACCTTTCTCAGCTTTCGCGATGGACGGTAAGACTCGCAAGGAACGCATCGGGGTGGAGGGCACAAGATGCGAAGGGAACGCGGGTGATTTCGGGGAGAGAGGGGGGGGGGGGGGTTGCAAGCGAAAGGAATGCCATACGCAGACGTTCCATTTTCTTTTTGTCTTGTCTTTGCCGTCACCTTTGCTCTTTCTTTTATCTTTCATTCCTGGGAGGAGCTGTCACTGACCTTTCCTTGTACAGAGAACTTGTAGCTGCATCCCTCCATCCTGCTGTACCCCTCTGCGGTCATCTTGTAGTCGATGACAAGCGTTGCGTAAGTGGTTGTGTGGGTGGGAGTAATGCGTCTTCTTCTGCTGCGACGTGTTGTCGCCGACTTTCTTGGTTCTTCCTTCTGTGTCCATTAATTGTTTTCCTTCTCTCATTTTCGTTCACCTTGGAATGCGAGGAGCGAACGAGAGGAAGGCCGCTTGGACTGTGAGATAACTAAGTGGCGGAGTCACGCTCTTCGTGGGGGACCTTATGGGTCTCCGGAGACCCCCTTACAGGGCTAACTTGACAAAACAGCTCTTCGGTTGTGTCGAGCCGGTGTCAGCGTTTGTCCCATTCGCGTTTTCTTTTATCGAGGAAGCGTCACCTCGCGACCCGAACTTCGTTAATGGCCGGCTGTATGACTGATAGTGGCGAAACACTGGCCGTCAGGGCGCCCTCCTTCCCCTGTCGTGATTGATGCGATGCACGAGAAACGGATGCACACGACGCCTATCCGCTTTTTCTTTTCTCCCTTTTTCTGTGCCACAGCTTGCGTCAGGTATACATTGCGTCGTAACGCACTTTCAGAATGGCCCTTCTTGACCGTTCGTAGTCTGGACGCGTTGTGGTGTGCTATGTCCGATGAATAAGACAAGTCTGGCCGCCTGCAGCGAACATCATCGCTTTTACCTTATCGCAATGAGAGCATATGGGCGCTGCCGGTTTGGCATTCCGAGCATGTCGAAGCTAGTTTTGAGGAACTGTACAAGGTGGGCACTTCACCTGACTGCTCTGTATACGGAGGAGGTGAATCGGGTGTTCGATGAAGGCCATGGTGGAGCGTGGAGCAGATCTTCTCTCGCCCCCCCTCCCCCCAAAAAGAGGTATTAGGAAAAAAAGACACGAGCTTTTTCATGCATGGGCCAGTGTATTTACCGCTTTGTGGCTACATGATTACGAAATTCCTGGTTCACTTCCATTTATAAAAGCGAACGAGACAAATAAACGAGCTTCCCTCATTCATTGCCTGATTCATTCAATATAACTTGTTTAACTATTTATCCTATTGTGGTGTAACCTGTCCCACACATGGGTTTAAAAAGTTATCTTTCGGATGGTAATGATGCAATGCGTTTACTTGATGTAGTAACTGCATTTTCCGATCGGCAAGCACTTTGTGAACATGCTGGGAAGTTAATGAACCCAATGACACCATGAATGCTATGAAAAAGTGCCTGATAAATGACGCAATGGCATATATCTTTAAAAGCGAGTGCAGATTATCATAATTGAATGCTGTATCTAATAACAGATGAAGTACGAATGGTTCACAAAATAAGGAAAAAAAAGAAACCGAAACTGCAATGTCTTCAACAGTGGCAAACTCACATGTCGGCCTTGTCCGTGAGACATTGCCTTCAAGATTAGTAGAGGTGCACCGCTCAGTCTCATATGTTTTCTGTACATTAAAGTTCACAAACATACGGCCTATTCAGCTTTTGTTTAGACGTATGCGTGGTGGCGAGGTCCTTCTGAGCCTTACCAGGGCCACGTCTTCAACCTGGCTTAAACACAATGGTTAGTTGCTGCCCTCCACGAATACGTCAATGCGCTGCCTGCGTGGGACTGCATACGATGCAATGTCGTTTATTCCCTCAACATTTTCCTGACTGTCGATCTGTTTCCTCGCTTTACAGCAGGTGACGACCGAGACGCGGCGCGAGTGCAAGTGTCACGGCATGTCCGGCAGCTGCACGGTGAAGACCTGCTGGATGCGGCTTCCGTTGTTCCGTGACGTGGGCAACCAGCTGAAGGAACGCTTCGACGGCGCATCGCGGGTGCTGCTCAGCAACCAGGGCAACATCCGGGGCTTCCGGGGCCGCCGGCGCAAGGGGCAGCCGCGCTCGTTCCACTTGAAGCCCTTCTACCCGGACCACAGGCCGCCGTCGCGCAAGGACCTTGTGTATTTCGAGAACTCGCCCGACTTCTGCGTGCCCAACGCTCGGCTCGGCGTGCACGGCACGCGGGGCCGTCACTGCAACGAGTCGTCGGCCGGCGTGGACGGCTGCGAGCTCATGTGCTGCGGCCGCGGTCACCGGACCGAGGTCCGCGAGGACTTGGAGCGCTGCGCCTGCACGTTCCATTGGTGCTGTCAGGTCAAGTGCAAGGTGTGCAAGGTTCGCCGCACCGTCCATACGTGCCTGTGAAACGACCCGCCAATGCCAGACACGGGAGGACGATGGCCTGCCGAGTCTTCAGAGTGCTTTACATGAAAGTTACTACACACGTCCATGCCACTTGTTAGCTGCGCGCATGCTAGCTAAGACCCATCAGACGCATTTGACGCGTGGCTTAACTAGCTCATGTAATTATGGTGGATGACCGAAGCTGGGTCAGTACAGATGTTGTAAAGTTCTCTCTGGTGTGGACTGGTGGGCGCATGAAGGGGCTCCTTGATTGAGTTCAAAGGCTGCGCCTAGACGGCCCGTTGTGGAATAGGCGCATGCGCTTGTCGCCTTGCTCTTCTGGTCTCCTTGTCACCGCGACCTCCAGATACGACTCCATGTGACGGTGACGTGTTCTGAACTTGTGGATCTCCATCGCCTGTCCTGGTGGAACAGCTTGAAAGTGGAAAGCCGCTTCTTGGCGTGCACCTTCGTTTACAAGCTTTATGTTACCAAGACTGTTTTCGTCCATGCGCGCGATTGTTGTCGACAGACCTGGCCGGTGAGCTGTTGTGGCATGTGCCGATGCACATCGTGTGACAAGGAATTGGTGACAGTTTGTGTTTATAATGGACCAAGTGGGGTAAATTGTGAAGGGGGTGCTTCCCAGGAAGATTGAAAACTGCTTTCTTCTTCTTCCCCTTCGCTTGCCGTGCACTTGTGTTACAAATTGTGAAGCATGGGGGAATGATGTGCCATCTGTTTATTACCAGCATATTTATATAGGAGGACCCAATTTTGCGGAAAGGCGTAACTTATTTGGGAGCACGCCACCACTTGGCATGCTCAGAAGGCGCGCGTCGTGACCGATGTTTTTTTTTTTTTCATTCAACAAGTCCGGATGAGTTTTGTTGAAACAAACAGCGTCGCCGCATACGCATAAAAAAAAGCCCTTAAGATAGAATTCCTTTTTAGAGTAGATGCTAGCCAATCTGCATATCGGAAGCATTATTAGCCGGCCAATATCAAACAATGTTTATGCATAAAGAGCTCCGTAACACACACACACATATACAAACACACACACACACACACACACACACACACATATATATATATATATATATATATATATATATATATATATATATATATATATATATATATATATATATATATATATATATATATATATATATCATTGAAATGCCAAGTGGTGACACTTGGCATTTCTTCATATATTCAGAGAGCAAAGTGCATGCGAATAACATTTGGCATTTCTTTTGTGCAGAATGTACAAGATTGAATTTCTTCACGTAATGTCAATCCTACATACATCGCAATCTTTACGCAAAAAGAAACAAAGAACAATCAAAAAAGTAATTTGTGTCCCATAAAAATTCTTTATCGTTCAAGAGACTAAAATGAATCCTTTTTTAGATGTACATTGTAGCATTAAAATGTTTTAAATACTCCTATTTTTCATCAACTCCTTAGCTTGCGTCATAACATTTTTTTTTTCGATCCACAAATTGAAATACATATCCCGATTCGTTTTCGAGAGCCCATTTCCGCCAATATAGACCAGATCTCAGGATTGAGCAGATACTTGTAGACAGACTTTAGCAGCATGCGCGGATATATAGCGATTTCCATGCTACACCATGACACCTTATATGGGCCTGTGCTAATCATTCTCCCTCCCCTTGTTCATAGACATATGTTTGGCGACGTTGGGAAATGACGATCTACACATGCAGATTAAAGCTGCATTGCTACATGCGCTAAGACGTTACGTAAAATAACAACTAAATGTTGCTACCGTAACATTATCGCATAAAAGCATGATCAGGGAGAATACAAATATTTTGCACACTTCTTTGCTCTCGTCAAAGAGCTTTGAATCTGTCAAAATCAACCCTTTCAAACGCAATCGGAGCTCTCCCAAACGACCAGTCGAATGTAGCATAAAAAATAAAAGTGAAGATGACCGAGTAGCACACAAAGAGGGTAGATGATTGACGTAGCGGCTGGCGACATGTTTTGTTGCGAGCAAATGTTGCGAACTCACCTGTGCTTGCCGAGAAGTGGACTTCCTAGCTCAGCGGTGAAGTCCGAAAGCATCGCTGCTCGCTGAGCCCAGTGTTCGCGCTGCAATAGAATCAAATCGTCTTCGTGTTCGATGACTTGTTGCTATTCCCTGTTCGTAATAACCCGCAGCCATCGCACAATGTGAGGAATGCTTCGAGTACACGTATAAGTGGACGCGAACTGACTGGCGCAGTTCGATAGACCCATTCAACGCAGTGCAGTATATCATTACTCGGATGCATGCGAGTTAATTTATTTTGATTATTAATATTAAGATTATACTATGTACATATTCAGTATGGTCATTCAACTGTGTCTTGTAAATGTTCTTCCGATTCATTGGTAGTCGTTTTCATTTATCGTTCTCTCTCTTTAGCAGCATGCAATACACGACCGAGTGCCTGCCTCCCGAGAAAAATAAAAGGCATACGACTCCCTTTTCATTATACACTCTTCAAATGCCCTGGAATCAAGCACCGTTGGCCTCATTGGCGAAAATGTTCAGTTTCTTCGTGCAGGAGTGATCTATGGCCTTTCGGACTTTCTGTGACAAATCACGAGTGCCTGAAGTGTAAGGTCATAGTTGTGACGATCATGCTCACAACGACATCACGCTCAAGTAATGCGTGAACAAAGTATAAACTGCGTACTGAATGAAACAAACGACGTCATATATTGTGGCATCAGGTATATGCCATAAATGTACATGCAATATTTTTTTTAGAAACCTTGCAGTAGATACATAATTTGAGGAAATTTGCTATGCAAATTTTTTGACACTGTTGTTACGTGGAGTAGAACATTTATTTGTATTGAAATATTAGTTTTATTGTATGAAAATAAGCACTGCTGAGTAATCCAAGAAAGCTGTTTGGAGAATATTGTAGGGACATTAAAGAGCAAAACACTTTTCGCGTATTAGTAAAGTATAATTTCACAATCCTGAAAACGCTTGGTAAGCGATAAAACGCATGAAAAGAAAGTGGAGACGCCACTTCGAGACTGCCGCACTAAACACAGTGACGTCATAAATTTTGAAGGCTGGATCCCAAGTAGTTTCTGATCAATAAAAAATGAAATGCATTGTTATTTGCGAGTGCCAATGACCTAGCACATGAAATTTCGAAAAATTTCATCACTCCAACGTCACAATAATACGAAATATACAAAGTATCCATTCTGAAACGTCGGAAGTCACTCGCGGAGATCTTGGCGTCAAATTTAAAAATGAAACTTCAACCTTGATCTTCTCCGTTAATAATGAACTTGTGATTGTGAAAATATGGTATTATAGTTCTCAGAGTGCATTTTGCCAATATAAACCAGGTCATTGTTCTTTAGTGTCTCTTAACACATTGTACAATGAGAACTGCTTAAGTTTGGGTCACGCGACACATTGATGGCAACTTCGTACAGACCACTTCATGCCAGATTCAACAAACCAAAGCTACTACGCATGCCTCGTATGTTGAGAAGCATGTACGTCACGTTTCACTTCATCAACCCATCTGCTGTAGATCAAGGATACCACTTGATCCCCATCTCGCCTAACTTATTCTTGTTTTGTGAATTGTGTCGCGAACCCAAAACGTGCCATCAGTGACATGATTGTATCGCCTTTTACCGTTCGCTCGTTGATTGTTCCTATTTTAAACTTTTGGCTGAATGTTCCTTCGGGCAGACAAGGCGCCTCTACCTGTCTTCACGCACTTTTTTATGCGAATTACATGCGCACTATGATATAATTATGCGTGCACAATGTTCCTCACATCTAAACAACTTCGAGCCTTATTGACGTTTATGCGTGATACGGTGACGTAGACATCAGTGCTTATCTATTTTTTAGACTGCACGCTTTGCTGCTCGTTCTTCTTAAAAAACCGGATAAGAAATTGTAGCTGTTTGATAAATCGCTGTCGGTCTTCTGTATAGTAAAACTTGTCTCATGTTTGTTTGCTTCTTTTCCTTTACGGCACCTGCTTTGAAAATAAATTATGCTAGAACTGTTCGTTACAATTGCTTTTTATTCCACCGTTTGATGTACAAATAACTGATATTGAAAGCAGATATGCTTGCAAAAAGTAAAGAGGGCAACGGACGAATTAATACACCACGGGAGGAACTATGAGGTGTGGTGACATTGATGCAACAAGTGATAGTCAGCCAACACAAACGCCGGATATATCCCCTGAAAGTGGCACAGGATGAGACAGCCACAGATTGCCTAGCGTATAAAGAAGGAATGAAATGGTCGAACAGTTGGTTCGCACGTATACCTGCGCATGTGCCCCGCCGATAGATGGTGCTAGCGTATCTGAGCATGCGCAGACAAGTTTTGTGGCGTACCTTTTCTTCCGACACAGTGGACCTCTCAGTTGGCGTTAAAAGGACATCTAAAGAGAAAACAAAAACAAATTTTCTTTTATTAGTAAAGTACCCTTACACAATCGCTCACCGCGAGAAGACACTTGGTAAGCGAGAAAACACGCAAAAAGAAAATGTGGGTGGCGACGCCAAATTTTTGGACGTCATAAATTTTGACACTGTTCACTAAGCTCGTCTTAGGTACAAATGAAACACAATGTCTGCTGATAGAGCCAGAGCCTCAAAATAACAAGTTTCGGGATCTGAGCCAATTTCGTGACATCCCCCGCTTTGAAATTAGTGATGTCACATACGCAGGTGTCGGCGCGAAACAAATATAGTACTTTGACCTTGATATGTCCCTCTAATAATGAACTGATGCTGATAATATTAACAACATTACAGTTCTCAGAGAACACATTTTCAATCTAGATAAATTCATCGTTTTACTATGTTAGGGCACTCCATTAGCGCGAACTTCAATGACGAGAGAGACGCTAAACTGTGACTAAATTTTTATCGAGAAATAATAACCGCGCGACTTCACATTTATACAAAACAACGACTCCCCAAAGTGAAAAGCTCATCAACAGTTACGTAAAAATATATAAACACGAAAGTTGATTGATATGTGCGATTTAACGTCCCAGAACCACCATGTGATTATGAGAGACGCCGTAGTGGAGGGCTCCGGAAATTTCGACCACCTGGAGTTCTTTAACGTGCACCCAAATCTGAGCACACGGGCCTACAGAATTTTCACCTCCATCGAAAATGCAGCCGCCGCAGCCGGGATTCGATCCTGCGACCTGCGGATCAGCGGCCGAGTACCTTAGCCACTAGACCACCGCGGCGGGGCATAAACATGAAAGGTATGAAATCACAAGGCACTATAAGGCGGTACACCTAAAATTGAAATTCTTTTTTTTTTTTTTTTGACGCTGCAATGGAATGCACGCTAATGCACTGGCTACCATCCTTGGCCAACTCAGCTGCTTCAACCATTCCTCACATTTTTTTGGTTGGCAGAAGTGAAAGTACTTCACATGTTTTTGCAATCATGATGTACAACTACAGCTTCGGCAGTGCGTCACGTGACCTTGACATTGTACACGCGTCCTCCCTGAGACGCGCCCGGTCTGTCCCACATATCTGCTGCCACATGTTAAAGGAAGCGAATAAACAGCCGAGTCATTGTCAAGCGCACTCGATGCTCCGTGAGCGCTTTTCCAGCCTTGTGTGCCGCATTCCTTCGCCCCCAAAGTTTGCGCTTCTCAAGAGTCCCTTTGACAGCTTATGATTATGATCGTGCCAGATTATGACCGTACAGTGGAGAGCTCCGAAAATTACCCGAGGTGCTTCGAAGTGCACGGGCCTCCAGCATTTCCCCTCGAACGAAATGCGAGGTCGAACCCGCGACCTTCGGGTCAGCAGCCGAGCACCGTTACATCACCGCGGCAACTCACGACTAGCAATGGTCGCGTGACCACGTTCGACTGGCGACTCGGAAGCAACTCGGAAGCGACTCGTCCGCCGTGTACGCCTGCGTTCGACCCATCGCCTCTGAGAACTCGCATCATGCTCGCATTGATATTGGCCCGCAAAGTGACCCTCACGTCCTGTTCCCAAGCATCTGAAAGGTTCAGTGGCTTGCGACTACAGCTGCGCGGCTGAAGAATAGAGCAGCGAGGAACTGATCCAAAGCCGTCGCTTTGCAACCACGGCAATTTGCGACCGTCTTTGCGACTGACTTGGTTAGGTGACTGGCACGTGCAGCTGTGAACGAGCCTGCCGAGTTGTCCCTCTCTCTTCTCTTGCAAGCACGCTCGCACATCTCACTTTTTTTTTTTTCAGACAGAAGCTGTTTTAGTCGAGGCATTCATGTTCGGGTTCGGCGTAGAGCTGATCACGTGACCTCATATTTTGGCGGGAGATAGTAAGAAATGGAAAGCTGCGCCGCTCTGAGAGAGGCGAAGGTTTGCTGCGGCAGGCGACGGAGAGCGGGCGAACCTTTGAGCAGCGCTACCCGACGGGGTGGCGGCGAAGCGCAGTGTTCAGATAGTGAACATCACTCGTTCTCCCGGTGAAGAAGCCGCCCGCCGTCAGCGTCGAAGAGAGCAAGAGAGGGCATGTCGTCGCCGAGTAGTTCGCGCAAGAAAGACCGAAGCTTAGCGCCAATCAACTGGAAAACTTGAAAAGAAGCACGATATAGCCTGATCAAGGACGGGCTATATCGGCTTCGCCGTCTCCACAGCATTCGCAAAGCACTGCAATTTCTTTAAAGATAAATCCTCACCAACTATATAGGCTTAACTTTCTGTTGCTATGAGAGGCATACCGATATTGTTTTTTTTTATTTCATAATTCTACACACACAAAATTCTCGCGGCGCAGTGAACTAACTTGAAGACATCTTTCTACTCGCCACATATGCGAGTGACTGCGTTTTCTCTAGCTTTACGATGAAAAGAACCAATTATTGTTTACGTTTAACGTCCCGCAACCATAATTTGATTATTAAGGACGCTGCAGTGAAGGCCTCAAGAAAATTATATACCACCCGGAATTGCACATAAATATATGCGAATATGCTTCAAGCGTTTTCGCCTTCATCTAAAATGCAGCCGGCACGATCGGGATTCGATCCCGCGACTTTCAGGCGAGCAGTCGGTCACCGCAGTGGTGATGAGTGACGGAAAAAACGAGGCCATGAGTTTTGTTATGAAATCATGCGCGAGAGACGAGCCCACGCACCGCGACAAATTAGTGCATCCATGAGTTCATGCTGCTTGGCTGCTGACCCAGTAATCATCTCAAAATTACTCCGAGCGCGAACACAAGGCACATACGTTCACACACCCAAACACGAATGGCTCATGGTGTGGATGTGCGCGAATGGCTCAGTAGTCGCGGGTTCGATTTCGGCAGCGATGGTCGCCGTTTGGTGGATGAGAAATGCTAGGTGTATCGGGGCATCTCAGTGGACGTTCAAGAACACCGGGCAGTCGAAGTTGCTGAAGGCATCTCTCGTAATCTGTTGGTTTTGTGGGGTTGTTCCCAAAGCTGTTCAAAGGAACAAGCGCCAGCACACGAGTGCGGCTCCACATTTGGATCACGCGAGACGGCTCAGCAAATGTGTTGTGCAGACATAGCGGAGGGGAAAGAGGGGCTCGCACATTCGCCTTTACCTTTCGTCTGTGCGAACTCCCGCCGTGCACCGTAAGTACCGCTACGAGTATTCTCGCTCAGATTGAGTGCGTGTCATGTGCGCTCCATAGGGCGAACGAAAACCTTTATTTTCTACAAAGTCCTTGCCTTATATGTGTACTGTTAAAATGGATCGCTCGCTTACTTTCGTAGGCAGCATATTAATTTATATCGCGCGTCGTTTAGGTCTGTCAGATGGCGTTAGCCAAAATGTTTCATGAATTGGCTTTAAAGGAAGATTTTGCGTAATATCGTTAGAACTGCAATGATTCGCAGCTTTTGTTTACAGTGATAAACGTCAGTAGCCTATCGGAAATTATTGCTAATGTTATATTATTTTTATTCTAGAAGTACGTTTTTTTTTTTCTGAATGTGAGTGACACCAGGCAGACGGGTATCAATCACTACTCCATATCTGCACAACATTGAGTGGACGGCCAGCTAAATCAGCCTTGCTGTCATAAGTGAGATTAAGCGGGGATGTTCCTTTGAGCCGAAGTTTTTGAATCTGAATCATTTCTATACTTTGAACATGATCGTTTCGGTGAAACGTTAAGTGATGTTATAGCCAAAGCGTAAAGAAAGTGACAAATACGAAGTCGGTTGTTAACGAGGCGATTGAAGGTTTACAGAGAAGCATTCAGTCTAACTTAAATTTAATTGCGCCAGTCACATCTTCATACATTCAAGGTATATATCACTAGGAGTCGGCAGCAAATCGACTGCTACGTACAACTCAGCGTTTCCATAAATGAGCCTGCGTTGCCATAGATACCAGACGTCGATACCAAGACATCACCAACCTCTGTCTGCATTTCATTGGCTTTCTCCGAGCCCCAATAAGAAGGAAGCACTGCTATTCAGAGAGCACCCAGACGCGGCACTACCTTGGGCCCACGGGACATCATCCTCCCCGCCGGGGAGCATACATGGTAACTTTCGAGTCTCGCAGCTTCGCAAGTCAGCGAAGACCAACGAAAATTTGGGAAGCTAGTTGTTGCTGAAGGTAAACGTATAAACGTATAAGCGAAGAATTAGAATTGCAGATGACGTACGAAGTACGTGGTATATATATATATATATATATATATATAGTAAGTGGTATATATAAGTGGTAAGTGGTATAAGTGGTAAGTGGTATAGTGGCTGAGTAAGTGGTATATATATATATATATATATATATATATATATATATATATATATATATATATATATATATATATATATATATATATATATATATAATGAAATTTTAGAGAAAATTACCATAATAGAAGTATATTGCGTTTCAGTAATTACTAAGGTGATTTCCCACCAGCCTCCTCTGCCTGCATTAGTTTCCGTAATGAAATATGCTTTCTAATGAAGTAATTGCGAAAGATGTAGCAGCACATTGTTGCTGTTGACACTTTGTGAGAACCACTTGAATACGTTTTATACAGGGAAAGTACGAGCGAAAGAAGTACGATGAGTAGGTTATTCAGTGGCAGATAAAGTGTAGCTAGAAATCGCGACTGTCTGGGACACGCTCGGCAACATCAACCCAGAGCGTCGTGGTTGACGTCTCTTTTGATTCGCAGGTCGGGTTTACGCGCACCGTCTCACACAGCGCGATCTGGCGAGACTTCTTGAAACGGCCTTCACTCAAATTCCGTACGAAGTCGTTGCTCAGAAACGTCCCAGCGCCCACCTCGACTCTCGTGCCAGTACATACGAAGGGCACGTTGTACACGGACAAGCGACGACGACAAGTTGCGTTTTTGTGCGTCGCCCTCTCCACCGCCTCGCTCGGACAGCACTGCAGGGAACAAGCGCACGGCGAAAAGGCAGGGCCGCCTCGACAGCATTCCGATCTGGACGGCCGGCCGGGTCTCGCTCCTGTCAGCCGCAGAATTGACACATCAGCGATTTTCGAGCCCGGGGCAGCTCGTCGGGCAATGCATGCGCCTCTGTACAAGGTCCGCGGCCAGCAGCAGCAACAGAAGCGCAACACACACACACACGACACGCAGGCGCGCTTCTTCTCTGCGCACGATGCCGCCCGCCCCGTCCATTTCGGCGGGCGCTTAGGGAAGCCCGCTGCCTAATAACCGCCCTTGCCCGGGGGCTGAGAGCAGGCGGGAAAATTTATTAGTCTCCCCCCCTCCTCCCCCATTCTTACCTCTTCGAGTGGTGTCCGGGCAACACCACCGGCGGCGCGGCCAGCACAACAGGAACTGCGCTCACTGTGGTAGAAGGCGATTGCCTCGCGAGAGGCGTGACTGCCGCGCGGGGATGGCGAGGGGGGACACCTCCGGCGGGCCACACAGGGCGGCATGAGGCGCGCATGAACCGGCTTGCCCGCCGCGCGAGGTGTCGGACCCCCGTTGAAGGCGTCGGAAATTACCGATAACGCCGGCCGACGCGAGAAGAAGTGCTGTTTATCTCCCCCCAATTGCTTGTCCCCCCCCCTCCCTCCGACCATATATATACACCTATACCTGCCAGCTTTCTTGTTTTTACAGTCGAGTCCCTGTTTCTTTGTTTGTTTCTTGCCCTTCGCGGCGTTTTCTCCCCCCTCGCTTTGCAGCCGTCGCCGCCGCGTGGTAGCAGTGCAGTCGAAACAGAAAGAAACCGATGAGGGGGTTATGTTGCTTGTGGGCTTTCTTCACCCGCGGGGGCTTTTGTGTCATCCTGCAGCGGCGACCGTCGGTTGAGCACAGGCTCTTCATTCGCTTCCCTAACGCAGGAATGAGCGCCTTCCAAAGTGGTCGGCTTTCATCGACATTTCCTTTCTTCTTCCCCTCTCTTTCTCCGCTGTGTTTTCATCACCGAGTTCGATTCGAGCCGCGCGCGAGGATGGAGCCGTGAACTGCGCGCACGGGGAGTGCTTTGTTCTGCGTGCGCAGTGATGCGCGGAGCCCGACGGACTTGATTGGAAAATAGGCGTAGCGGGAAACGGGGGCAAGCGGATTGCTCGAAGTGAGAAGCGTTCTTGTTCACGGTTGTGCCATTTGTCGAGCTTAGAATTGAGCTAAGTAAGCGCTTCTCATCTATAACACGAGGGGCTGCGTGCGACCCTGTAGTCTTAGGCTTCTTAGGTATAGAGACATAGCCTGGAGACCATATGTGAGTCAGGGCTATCTGTGAGCGAAGAAATTAATCGAGGTGAAAGATTCCGCCACCACTTAGAAAAGGCTAATACAGGTTCGGATCTATGGAGAGCTTTGCTTTATAGCACTGTTACATGAGAGTTGACGACATGTCCTTCCATTGTTGTGCGACTCATTTACGCAAAATAAACCGCCCCCCCTTAACACAAGTTACATTTAAAAGAAGAACAAACACCGGCCTAGTTTCGAACCTCTGGCCTTGCGAGCTTAGGCTGGCTTAGTGCCCTGGATGACCCTTCTTCTCACGCGTTTATTCTTTCCAAACTTCGTCCTGTAGGTCTCGTTCAATTTTGATATTGTTGGCTTCAAAGAGTCCTCAATGCAGCGGAGTTTCGCTAATTCGAGTGATCGCACTCCTATTTGACGTTTCCAGGCAACTGACGAGTTGCGTGCTCCTGTTTTGCGAACCAATCGGGTATACTTCTATGTGGTTGTTACGTTGAGCGTATACGTCGTGGGCGGCTGGAGTGCGTGAAGAGTAAACGCGAAAATTTTCCACTGCTAAATAGACTGGCGCTGCCGTTAAGGAAGTATCCAATTTTGTTGGTGCTTTGGAGTAGCAATTAACACTCTGGTAGACAAATATTGTAGTGGTCCTCAGGCAGGAGTCAGATATACGTACTATGGTAATTACATCTACGGCTAGCCTAATAATAACGTACAATTGTGGGTAAAAAGGTAAGGAGTGAATTATTTCTACTTATAGAGAGCGGCGAAAGGCAACAAACTTTGTTCGGAAGTAATGACGTGTTTGCATCACTCACCGCATAGCGCCAGCTTGAATTGATAGACTCTGATCATCTCACACAACGACAAGTCCACACGACCCGTTCAGCTTGCAAGTGCTTCTAGGAGCCCTCATAGTGGTACGTCTGGTGCTGGTGCTGAAGTGGACGACTATGCTTTAGAATAAATGGTTTAAATTTACCTCTTTGTTTAGACAGTGTACAATTATGTTAGGTGCTGGAGTATAACGCAGCGTGGGAATTTAAATCAAATATTATTACAAAGAATATGTTATGTCTACTTTGCATAATACCATCTCAACATGGCCTAATAGACAAGACCCAAGCTGGGCATAAGCTTACATATAGCGCCTCAATGAACTTGAACGTATCCCCGTAATAGCAATAAATTGTCAGACGCTCGTAATAATTACATCAAAGCTTTGTTCTACAAATCCGTTAAAGAGCTGCATGGCAAAAATTAGTAACAGTGCGCAAAAGAGCTGTTTCGACCTTTAAGTGTCTGCAAGCTCACAAAAGTTAGTAACAGCTCCTACTATAACTCTTTGCTTGTGGTTACAAGCTTTCTGCAATTTTTTAAGAGCGCACACTTAAGTTACAGTGATTCGGTCGTGAATAGACATGAAGTATTTATTGGAATGCAGTTCAAGTTTAACGAACGTCTCAAAATTCAAGGGTGCGGGCCACATAGGGCAACCTATGTTGCGGGTGAACTAAAACGCCAGCTCAAACTTGACACAAGGGACAACACCCAAGCATAAATGCAAGTTTTGCGAGTGCTGCGTAAAACAAAGCAACATACTGCAACACGCAACAGCTCGAGTATCAGGATAGCTTAAAGATGCGTGTCGGCGCGGATGCATGCACCGGCGTACTTTAGGCCACCCGCAAGGAAAACACGTTGTTTCTGTAATGGAAGCAAAATAAACTTCAAGTTCGACCGTGGCGCAAACGGAACGGGAAAAAAAAGTAAACAGGTGTAAGACATGATCTGCCAGCACTTGTGTTTCATACGTCTTGTCTGTTGTTTTAGGGTTTTCTTTATTTTATTATGAATATGTAACAGCAACCTCAAGTTAACACGCTTCCCATTGTCTTCCGTTAAGCTATGCAACTCTTTCGCTGAGCTATGCACCAACTAGCACAACGTAATACTCTTTTATGCCTATAATATAGGGCTGGAATGAACCATGCGTAAATAATATTGCAGAATGTGATCCCATCAATGGCTCACTTATTTTGTGCCTTGTTTCTAATGCAAATTTAGTTATATGCACTGCCAGAGGAGCCACTCCTGGGTGGAAAAGATCGCTGCGCTACTTCTGAACAAACCTGAGTGTTTTAGATGTGAAGCATCATATGGCTGACTTCAATGTGGTGTGCGGCGTGACTACATTTACTGCGCATGTGCGCCCCTCCCCCTCTCTCCTCTCCTACGCATCCCCCACTCTAGCTTCGCAACGCAAACGCAGGCAGCATCTGCTAGTCTACGCTCGCTCCCCCTCTCTCCACTTGATGTCCCTCCTCGCGGCGTTTACACCACCATTGCGCATGCGCGCCCCCTCCCCCTAATATTCTAAGCTGCGCCACTCGTTCGCCTGTCTACGCCGACGCAGGCAGAGTCTGCTAGCGAGTTTCTTAATTTAAAAAAAATCGCAGCTTATCCACGGAGTGAATGATGATGAGTGGGGCGAAGCATATGTCAGTCCATCCATGCTTCCGTCCGTTCGTGCAACCATCTGTACGTCTATCCGTCCGCCCTTCCCTGCGTGCATTCGTCTGTCCGTCCGTCTGTGCGTGTGTCCATCCGTCCGTCCGTCCGTCGATCTAGTGAACACTCCAAGTACGACCATCTCGCATCTTTTCATCATGTGCAAGTACTGTCATCCAGCGGACATTCCAAAGACTGAATGAGAGCGGGCTACCTACTACTGCTACTACTACTACTACTACTACTACTACTACTACTACTACTACTACTACTACTTCCACTACTTCCACTACTTCCACTACTTCCACTACTTCCACTACTTCCACTACTTCCACATAAATAAGCGACGCACGACCGTGGCTTAAAGAGCTTCGCCCCTAAACGCCGACTGCTTGCGATGCACGACTGTTTTCTGGCCACCCCGTATATATAGGTAGCTAAAGCAACGAATGGTGGCGCTGTAACTCTGGACAGGCTCATTCCCATTGTTCAACAATGCACAGGAGAAATCTCCCACCAGCACTACTTGGTAGTCAAGATCGAGTGCTTATGGGCCTTTTTTTACGGAAAGGAGGACTTCCTCTTTTCTGGGTTGTTGCAGGAGAGTACAGAAGTTGACGTCCCAGCCTCGGCAGTGCATTTTTGGGGAGTCACGCGAACTAGAGTTTGCAGAGCGACAACAACGCCGCGCCTATACATAGAGAGCTTCGAAAATGGAACTTCAGTACGGTATGCGACGGCGTCGACGACCCATTAAACCATCGGACCCCACTCACGCATATGTGAACCCCACGACCCTTTGTCCACGGCCTCTGTCTTAGGGAAGACGCCCACGTGGCGGAAAGAGTAAAAAGTGTAAGCAATTTGTATGGTTGGGACACCCACCTGTCGACTGAGTGTTTATGTGGCTCTCCAGTTATTCGTATTTTGCGCACCGACGTAAGCGCCATAGTTGGCTTACTTGCTCATCACTCTCGGTAAAGTAAGCAGAAGACCACTGTTGTCATTTGCGTCGTTGTACGTGTGGTACGATGATCTTCGCTTTTCTGTTTCGGTTAGAAAATGGCAAGGTTCCTCGTTAGTGTGGCGGCTGAAACGTCTAGGGATGTCTAATAATTCATCTGGGGTGGGGTGCTCTGCACCTACAAAAACTCGCCCGCCACACGGTTTTACTCATTTACTGTGAAACCTTCTGAGAAAGAGCGACGGAGGCAATGAAACGCCGCCGCACGTTTGGGCAGACGAGCCGCTCCGACATCGTGCGAGTTAATGCGTCGCTTCTTGTTCTCAAGCTTTCGTTCTGCCGTATCGGCGCTTGTTGGATGCACTCGATCATGTTGACACTGGTAAACGACGAAAGTTATCGTAGCCTAAGCATGTGTTGGTTCGGTTCAACCACTGGGCAAGGGCAATTCGCTTGAACGTTCTGCATTTATTATTTACAGAAACAGCAATGTGGCAGTCGTTGACTTCAGCAAGAACAAGCAGTGATTCAGACGTCACATTTGTAATCAAAACAAATCGGATGGTCACCACGAGCTCCACCTTATAGCCGGGCCTTGTTACGCTGGTCTGCGCGAAGCCCCTATCATATTCAGCGGCTTGAGGATTCAATAGACCTAAACAGCAGCGCGCTGACGGTCTGTTCTCATTCGCAGTATAGGAGGTGATCACATGTCTCCTCGGTGACCCTCTTCAAAACTTGTCACTGCTCCCACGGCGTCATCTATTGATGCTTTTCAACAGTCCGACTGATTGATTGATTGATTGATATGTGGGGTTTAACGTCCCAAAATCACCTAATGATTATAAGTAGTGGATGGCTCCGGAAATTTTGACCACCTGTGGTTCTTTGACGTGCACCCAAATCTGAGCACGCGGGCCTACAACACTTTGGCCTCCACCGAAAATGCAGCCACCACAGCCGGGATTCGAACCCGCGATCTGCGGGTCAGTGACCGAGTACCTTAGCCACTAGGCCACCGCGGAGGGGCAATAGCCCGACCGACCGCACTATGCATCATCAAACAAGTCTCACCTAACCAAACTGAAATCTCGTGCTAACCTAGTAACCTACCCTTTCGTCCCGCCGCTGTATAGCTCGCCTCAAGTTCTATCATGCATCGCCTCGTACTCCCGCCACCACGCTGCCCCTCGTCATTCAGACCGCATCAAGCACGGTGAAGCTGTGTACCCGCCAACTGCACACACCACTGTGCACCTTTCATCTTTTTTTGTCCACACAGCACAATATTCGAATGGCCTTCCTCCTGACGTTGTGCACCACACCAGGATAATCAACTTCAATGGAGCGATCAACCATCTACCCTTTAACCCATTGTAATAGCCCACCTCTCATGTTAAACCCCTTCATTGGGGCTTTTGAGGCATTGTAAATATATATATATATATATATATATATATATATATATATATATATATATATATATATATATATATATATATATATATATATATATATATATATATATATATATATATATATATATAATCTTTTTTTTTGGACAATCAGTTTGAATGTAGCGTGAAAAAGAGGGAACCTTATTGGGAATAAAGATGAAAAAGCTCGCCTGAGCTATGATGATGTGCCTGCAACATCACAGCAGGGATGGTGGTTGGGACAACGACAATGACGAGATAGAAATACTGACGATAATTTTGGCCCATTAGCCAAAACGTAAAAACCGAGATTGCTCACTGTGAATTCTTGTTGCGGACTTCCGTATACTGTATGATAAACAGGATCAGCTGTGTTCATATATTGAATCATGCTGAGCAGATGTAGTCTTATGGTACAGAAACTTGGTTGTCGCCTGATATTGCTGACTGCGAGTTGCCTTTTTCCCGTCAATTTACATTATTTAGGAAAGAGAGGGTCCAATCACGAGGTGGTGGGGTGATGATTGCAGTGAAAGAAATTTGATTGATTGATTGATTGATTGATTGATTGATTGATTGATTGATTGATATGGGGGTTTTACGTCCCAAAACCACCATATGATTATGAGAGACGCTGTAGTGGAAGGCTCCGGAAATTTCGACCACCTGGGGTTCTTTAACGTGCACCCAAATCTGAGTACACGGGCCTACAACATTTCCACCTCCATCGGAAATGCAGCCGCCGCAGCTGGGATTTGATCCCACGACCTGCGGGTCAGCAGCCGAGTACCTTAGCCACTAGACCACCGCGGCTACTCTGGCTGATAATTTGGAGGCTTCAACTGTTGACACTGATTCCTGTCTTGAAGTTTCTTGGGTAGCCCTGTCTTTGCCGCCACGTGTCAAACCTGTAATACGTGTCTGCAACCGCCCACCTCATGGTGAAATTCCAGAGTTCCTGGATGAGTCACTAACCTTTACACAACATAAATGGCCAACTTCGTCAATATTCTTAGCTGGAGACTTCAATTATCCGAATATTGAATGGCACTCGTACCGACCCGTTGGCAGCTCGAGGAAGCGTCAACGCCAGAGTTTTCGCGATGTACTGTCACCATTTGATCTGCACCGGATGGTTTCTCACTGCATGCGTGTAAATTGCCTTTTAGATTTTGTTTTAACAACAGAGCCAAACAGTGTCTCAGTAACCGTTTTAGAAGGCGTCAGCTAGTGATCAAAATATTTCGCGCTGCGAATTTATATGCGAATGTAAAAAAACAGCATAATGCAAATAAAGTCATTTTTGATTACACACGAGCGAATGTTGATTCGCTGCATGGTGACCTTTCAAGGTTTTCAGTTAATCTTATGCAATCCTTCCATCTACGCAATGCAAACATGAACTGGACTCTTATACTCGATAAGGTACTATTACTTAAAGAAAAGCACGTATACCTAAAATCAGTATAGCAATATCGACGCATAGCGCATGGTTTACGGCGCATCTGAAACGTTGCATTAACAACAAGAAGCGTTTACACACAAAGGTGAAGTTACGCCCCGTCGTAGTGGCTAATGTACTCGGCTGCTGACCAGCAGGTTGCGGGATCAAATCCTCGCTGCGGCGGCTGCGTTTTCGATGGAGGCGAAAACGCTAAAGACCCGTCTGCTCAGATTTCGGTGCACGTTAAAGAACCCCAGCTGGTACAAATTTCCAGAGTCGTATAAGTACCGTGCGCTAATCAATTGCGCCACTGGGGAAGACAAATTTCCAGAGTCCAATTTAGATGCCATGGTTAGCAAAGCATCTAGGACACTTGGCTTCAATCGGCGAAACCTATGTTTAGCGAACACCACCACTAAACTTCTCGCTTACAACACGATGGTACGTACAAAAATTGCATATGGATCACTAATCTGGAACCCGCATCAGGCATACCTAATTCATAAAATAGAATCTCTACAAAATAAGTCTGCTAAATTCATTGCCAAGAACTACCTACAAACATCAAGTATAACAAAAATTATATCTTCAGCCCAACCGCGGTGGTCTATAGTGGCTAAGGTACTCGGCTGCTGATCCGCAGGTCGCGGGATCAAATGCCGGCTGCGGCGGCTGCATTTCCAATTGAGGCGGAAATGTTGTAGGCCTGTGTGCTCAGATTTGGGTGCACGCTAAAGAACCTCGGGTGGTCGAAATTTCCGGAGCCCTCCACTACGGCATCTCTCATAATCATATGGTGGTTTTGGGACGCTAAACCCCACATATCAGTCAATCAACATTAAATCTTCAATTTATCTTGTTTCTCTGGAAACGCGTATTTGTCACACTTCTTTCCTTTTGTCGTAAAATTTATCACGATCTGCCATCACGTGTTGCTTTCCATATCAAAGATGCTGATCGTGTATCGTCGTGACTTGATCATCAACAAAATGTCGAGTCCATCTTCGCCCATACCAATATTTTTCTTAACTCCACGCTATTACGAGCCATCCATTACTGGAACCAGCTTCTTGGTGACATCGCTGTTATTACTAATTATAATGCCTTTGTAAGCAGTCTGAAATGTGCAGGGGTGCTATCGCCCCTGTAAAGTTGTTTGCGCCTCGTGGCGCACGTGTTTCGTGCATAGGCCACAATTCAGGTTCACGACTATCGAGCGCTAGGCGGCGTTGTGCTCGTGAGCGTTTATCACCACCACCATCATCATCATAATGTTTGTTAGAGTGGTAGCGCCGGTGGGGTCGCCTGGCGGTAAGCCTTGGTGGTGGCAGAGAGTCGCCGTTCTCCTCTTTGGCGGTTGTCTCTCGCGTGGGTCCCCGGTGAACGACACCGCGGGCTGCGCGCCGAGTGCCCTCGTGGTAACACAGGCGTTGGCGAAGCCGCCTTGTGTGTGTTCCTGTGTTTTGTTTTGTTTTTGAGCGTTCTGTAATATTGTGCAAGGCTGTTTTAGCGTGTTGATCACAAGTGTTGCATAATAATGGCAGCATATCCACGGGGTGAATGATGAAGAGTGGGGCGAAGCATCCGTCCGTCCATTCGTTCTTGCTTCCGTCCGTCCATGCCTCCATCCACCCGTCCGTGCGTGCGTCTGTTCGTGCGTCCGCACGTCCATCCGTGCATCCATCCCTGTGTTCATCCATGCATCCGCCCCTGCGTCCATCCATGCGTCCATCCGTCCGTGCAGCCATCCATGCGTCCGTCCATGTATCTGTCTGTGTGCCCGTTCGTCCATCTAGTCAACACTCCAAGTACCACCATCTCGCATATTTTCATCATATATTCCGCATATAGAAGCACCGCCATACAGCGGACATTCCAAGGACTAAACGAGAGGTGGCACACGCACACTTTCTTGCGGCTTGCTCTTTGTGTCTACTTCCCACCTTTAACCACCTCGAGCTCATGGTATATACTAGTTCACTGTATTCATGGCACTGCGGCCCAACGCTCGCTAAACCTTTCTAAAACCAAAGAGGTTACGCCCAGCGAGTATAACCTAGCAACCCTTTCTTGTCAGCCTATAGCGCTCAATGTACATGTCAATGGCTGCTAATTGGGAATGAGAGACAGGAGAATTCGGCTTCTAGTTAACGTGTACGCTGCGAATTTTTGTCATTGTTCAACAACGCACAGGAGAAATCTCCCACCAGCACCACCTTGCAGGTCAAAGCGTAATACTGGTTACGCACTAGGACTACGACAAGGGACGAACGGGTGCTGCTTTAAGGAGCTTTGCCCCTAATAATTTGGCGGGCGATATCGTTGATCTGAAAGTGGGTAAACAAATTGTGCAGTTTGATTCGTTCCAACCACGTCTGCTGTGGCCATTCGCTCCAAGAGCGTGGCTCTCTCTACTTCGAGACCCCACTTCGAGACCCCACAAATTTTCGCATGACAAATTCCGCCCACTTCTCCTTTTCCCCTCTTTTCCCGACACATTGCAGATTTAGGTGCAATTCGTAATTTTTTGTTCCTATTTGTATTTTGGTGTCATATGTATTTTGCTCAAGCATTTGTATAACCTCAGATGTTTGGATTACTGCCATTTTCAATATTTGCACATTTATCTACTTTTAAAAGACATGTTGTTATTGCTGGAACCCAATAATACCGGCACCAACTTTTTCTCCCCGCTTAGCTCTGTTAATAAGCGGTGTCAGTCCTTCTGTGGTTGCTATGCCGCTTTGTTAGAGCGTTTTTAAGCGTCTCACGCGTTTCATTCATTTAGCTTCATAGGACATTGATATTACTGCCACGACGATATTTCTTTACCAGCTTAGATGTCTGTTTTGAACTTGTGATACACTGTATTGTTCATAGCTCCCCCCCCCCCCCCTGATTGATACCTTCGGGCCTTTAGGGTACATAAATAAATAAATAAATAAATAAATAAATAAATAAATGTGAGAACATAAAAAGAACTCGTATAGGGTGCTTGAGCTTCACCTTCAAGAGTGCAACGCAACCATGTAGTGAGGCGCTGTGCGCTTCGCGTTCAACTGTGCTGCAAAGAAAGGAATGTGTACTAAAATTGTCTGTTTCAAAGCAGCTATATAATGCTCCCTGTATCTATAGTTCAGTGCCCACCACGAAATAGTTATTCTTTTTGCAAATCGGCGAAGCACCCCTTGCGCGTTCGTAAGGTGCAAACCATGCACTCATTGCACAATCAGCTTCTCCTGAAGCCCGGTTATATTCCACGATTTTGCCGCGCAATATTGCATGCTGGAAGGATACTGCATGCAGCCATTACAAGACATTCCTATATTGTTTTTTTTTTTTTTTTGAAGAAGCGGTTTCAAGCAATGAAGTGGCTCCATGCTAGAACGCCCGACTGCCAAGCAAACTGGGCGTAGTGTAATTCTTAACCGGATCAAATATTTTATTTATTTAGTTGCATCTATTCCAAATGTTCGCTTGTGCACAGCGCCGAGTTTTCGCTCACAACCAAGGACGCGGACGACGACACTGACCACGGAATCTCCACGAAACGAGCTCTTTAACGCTAACGCGTTAATAGAACAGAAATAATCATGTTAAGCGCAGTACAATGCCGCTTTCATAGATACATAAAGATGTTCATTCGTGAAACTCTAAATGCTACAATATTGACGATGGTCGGGTGTGAGCAACACTTAAGGCGTTTCTCGCTCCGAGTTAATCCACCCAAATTAAGGTAAGGTTTCGATCCAGAGGCGCGTGCAGACGCATCTTTTATCGCCTTGAGATCTGACCCCCGCTACGGTGATTGACAGAAGAATCTATCGGTCGCGAGCGCATGCATAAGCACCGAAAGTGCGCAGGTAAGAACTTGTCAACGCGACAAACAAGTTAAGCTGGACGAAGAGCACGCATGCAGAGCGGAGCGTTTCGAAAACGGCCGCCACAATGCGCGGAATGCTCAAAGAAAAGCCCATTAGGGGAAACGGACGGTTTACAAAAAGAAAAAAAAAAAAACGCCACAACCACACGTTTTGAATAAACACTTTCTTTTTATTCTTTTCTTGAATACCACAACAATCGGCCACGAGTGCAACGGAGGCACCGAAAAGGATTAAAAAAATAAGAAGTAAAGGCAGGTCTACAGGGAGAAGGATAACCAAACCGACTCTTCACAACGACATCGGCAACAACGGGAGGGGAAAAAAGAGATACGTGACGCCCGTATGAAAGTGCTGCTGTACAAAACGGCCCAAGAATGGAAGGTAATAAGGATGCCCATAGGCAAGCTCACAACGGAACCGCCGCGAGCTGTATACCCACAGAAGAAGGGGAAATCTGTTCTTTCCTGCAGTATGCTGCAGAGCTGCCCGGCAGTGCAGCACACGGTGGCGCGACGGACCACCGAAGGTCTGCAAGCCTCCCTTCGTTCGCCGCCGCGGGGGGACGCGTTGTCCACCGACGATCATCGCGGTCATTATACGCACACTGTCCGGAGCGCTTGCTCGCCGAGAGAGGGCAGCAGACGGCGGGAGTAAAAAGCAAGCTCGCAAGTCATGCTTTTCTTGTACACCTCAGCGGGGCCACGGATCGGTGTGAGGTCGGAATCCTCGTGCTATTCCTCTTTTATTTCTTCCCGCTTGTCCCCTTATGTGAAGCCGGTCGGCTGTGCCCTCTGCATAGGTGTTGCGGTGAAGAGTTTGGCAACAGTCGGCAGCGCTTGGCGCCCAGCGGGGGAGCTCGCTTGGCGCTCCGTGACGTCTCAATGCAAAAACGGCCGAGACGGGGGCAGGCGCGAACGAACACGCCTGGGCGACGCCTCTCTCCGATGTTTGCGCCCTCTCTCCGCGATGCCCACACACGGCGAGTGCTTGCTGTTCACCCTTGCTCCTCACCGCTTGCCGAGCTCTCTTTTTGCCAAGCCCGCCCTTGAGTGAACGATTGAGATGGACACCCAACTATGTGACGTGGACTCCCTATTATGGCGCGCACAGAGGAGAGTATCTCTTATCCCCGAGTAGTTAGTTTCTAAGCCCTCTCCACACGGCCTCCCATCGCCGCATGTTAAGCTCGCCTAAACCTGTGTCAAGAGGCCTCTATTACCCGCATGGACTGCGAGTTTTTTGAAGGGGAATACCTCTCATGGTCGAGTAGTTGTCTCTGGTGCTAAGTGGGCTTGGCCAGTGGAGATGGTCGGTAGATGTATTGTGCTCAACCCATTATTACTTTACTTTATCCTTCAATTGAGCCCCGGTTGGATGCAATAAGAAAAAAAAAACATACGTAGATCTTTAAGTTCACTTCACATCGCAGGTGAATGCGCACAAAACCAACGAAGGCTTGACGGGCACGTGCCTGAAAAATGTGACGCATCAGCACAACAGGTGCGTAAATGAATGAATTTCGTGTCTTTGTCTGTATACGAATGAAAGTTTCCCTCAAAACTAAGTGAGCGGTCACAAATTCTTGTTCGGTATATCGAACGCAATCACGTTGACCTTTGCTCATGCTGTTTCGCGCTGAAATTTCTGCCATGCAATCGCGTCATCTAGAACCGCACCGAAGCGTGTATATATACATCTACATAGAGCCCACTAGCCGCGCCACCCATAGCAGAGCGGCTTCTGCTGTGCACGACTGTAATGTACGAAACGTACGCCATGGCAAGGGTATACTCCCTGGGCGTCATGAAGACGGGATCCCCGCCCCTCCTCTCCATCTATAATGCCCCTCTTATTATCATATTCCATATTATAGGGGGTTAGCCGGTTATAACCCAACTTCCTTTGCCGCAAGCATGCGTGACCATCGCTGCAGCAATGTGTGATGGGGTCTATTTGCACGTTTATTTGCTCTTCATTGCTTACATAGTCTTTTGGCCAAACACCTCGCCCTTGCTCTTCAACACACATTTGCCAAAAAAATGTAGGTTCGCAAGTACCGTACTTTCGAGTGTACAAGTTGTACTTGCCTGCATGAGCCGATTAGAATGTTACCGATTTTCCATCTTGTCTATTCAATAAGGTATACCAGACTGGTCGATTCATAGATTGCCAGACATCTTGTTTTCATGATGATCATGATGCCTCTACTAATGGCTCATACCCCACTCAAAAGGATTGGCCAAGAATTGGTTCTCTGATTTTTAGGCCTTTCCCATAATAAATAGCTTTAAGAAAATTAGGGGAAAAAGTACTTAACAACAGAAAGAGTACAATAATTACTTTTTGCCATTCTGACCAGACAGTATAGTCTTTATGCCCCGCCGTGGTGGTCTAGTGGCTAATGTACTCGGCTGCTGACCCGCAGGTCGCGGGATCATTTCCCGGCTGCGACGGCTGCATTTCTGATGGAGGCGGAAATGTTCATAGGCCCGTGTGCTCGAATTTGGGTGCACGTTAAAGAACCCCAGGTGGTCTAAATTTCCGGAGCCCTCCACTACGGCGTCTCTCATAATCATATGGTGGTTTTGGGACGTTAAACCCACACATCAATCATCAGTATAGTCTTTATTTTGACTGTAAATTACGGTAGTATCTAACACGTTTATATTTATGTTTTGAGCTTGCTGATTAATGCTATAATAATACATATATCAATACGAATTTAGGGCCGTATTCGTTTTGTTTGGTGGAGATAACTGCAAACGGCATCAAAGGTGTCCCTGTCGCTGAAGCCCAGAGCCGAAACACCAAAGGTAAGTATATATGTCAATGGTGAAGGTCAGTCGTCCTGTGTTAGCGAATCGGATGAGAAGGAGTTGTTTTCTTAATAATCTGTAACGGCGACATGACAAAGTTGGTGCTCTGTTGATTCCACTTTTGAACAAAGCTACGTAGGGTAGATACGCAGTCCTGTGTGAATATATATTCGACGGAATCAGTTTATTCACACATCTTGTTTTTCGTCTTCATTGTTGCAGTTTTTTCATTGCAAGATACATTCTGCTGCCTCAAGTGTCAATAGGTACCATTCAAAACTGCACATACGTTTCTGGAAACAGGCGATGTTTCACAAAAACTTTCCTCCCGGGACACCTATACCTACGTCTCTTTTTAGTTTCTTTTTTTTTTTCTGGGTTTCATTCTGAGTTGATTTAAGTGCGCCGTAATGTCGCATGCAATAGCAAAACAAGACAAAAAAAGTTGCTCTATATGGCTGCCGCCTTTTATAAAACGAAGAAATGTTATTCACGGTATACAAAGCTGCCCTACATGTCTTCAGCTCGAAATTCGTGTGAAGAATGGCAAAGAACGACACAAAACAATTAGAGTGGGTATGGTGAATTTTAGCCCTACACTCAATCGCTTTGTAAATCTTGGGCCTTCATGCAGTGAAAAAAAAGGGGGAGGGGCACCGATAAAGAAAAAAAAAACATTCAGCCAGTTCCACGGGGTGGCTGACTGTGAAGTAGGAAGAGCGACAGGAGCAGCGTAGTAGTGGAGCGAGTTGCACATATCCGTAGTGGGATTCACCCCCTTTCTGATGGTAAATCGGACAACTATATCTGCGATCTACGGCCGTCACCCGGCATTAAAACATCGACCGAGAACATCTTTGCTGTTAATAAATAAAATGAGTTATTTCGCCCTGTTGAGTTTGGGTGACCAGCAAAGCTGAAGGGCGCACTCCTGGTGCTCCTCGGGCGTCTTCAACATGCGTGGTCGACTGATACATACCACGCACGAACACTCATGTGCAGCGCCCATAGACTGGACTAATGTGGCAGAACATGTATGTACGTGCGAAAGTTGTACCGCTCCACTGAAGTGTTCTGTACCTGCAGCGCTGGCTCGAGGATCGATTCACCCCTGACCAATTGACGATGTGAGTTGATGACGTGATGACGTGATGTCCTCACTTGCTGGGGAGAGGTCAGGTGGATTTCTTGTTGTTGTTCGCGGACAGGCGCCGCACCAAGTGTGTGCCATTTTAGAGTTTTACTGCGACAAATTGTGCGCTACGCATCCTCTTCCACCTACGGTGATCATATTATGCTATTGATTTTCGATTTTCGTAATACTTGAGGAACCACTCCGTGCGCATTGCTATTGCGCCTGCAGAGAATCGCTGGCCCCCGCCGGCTTCAGTGGCGGCCAGTATTTCGCCACGCGCCAACAAACGCCTGTGCTCACTCACACAAGGAAGGGACGGGAGAGTAGGAATGGGGTGGAAAGGGCAATGCGACCGCGGAGGTGCCTCTTGAGCTCTATTTAGCTGTGTCGTTAAAGTGTATGAAATGACGGTTTGTCTTGCGGCCCCCGCAATGCCGAAGCTCCCGCTGCTTCCCGCCGCTGCACACCCGCACAATGACGGCAACTCGAAAGACCGATGCGGTGCATGCGGTGTCGCTGCTGCTGCGTTGTTGGATGCCTGGGCGCGTTCGTGTCACCGAAACCGCGCACCACGCGGCTGAACTTTGTTGTTGTTGTTGTTGTTGTTGTTGTTGTTGTTGTTGTTGTTGTTGTTGTTGTTGTTGTTGTTGTTCTTGTTGTTCTTGTTGTTGTTGTTGTTGTTTGTTGTAGCACAGAACCATGTCCTGTAAGTGCCCGGCCTCTCCTGTGTATTTTATTCCTCGCACGCTCTTCGCGCCTTAATAACTATTTCCGATTGCATACGCCCAAGCTGCAACGAAATTATGCGGAAGCTATCCGCAAGACGTCATTTATGGAACCGCGACTTAGTTTTGTTTTCTCAAATTCAGGTGTGTTCTATTCGTTCATGACTGCCCAGGATGTTTGTCCGGACCTTCTCATTATTAATTCCTTTAGTTGTTATCTTCACCTATTTTCATACACTTTCTGTCTTTCTTGTGCGTGGACGACGTTGAGAACAATGGTCGCGTTGGAATCCGTTTACCAGTAGAAAGTACACCAGCAGCTTGAACAAGGTGGAGACTAAACTGTGGCGCTGAGCGACGAGCCCGACTACTTCATCGAAGGGAGGGATACTACCACTGCATGGTGTGATACTAGGGAATTTCAGAATGCCATACGCAAAGATAGCGCTACGGTTGCGGTTGCCTGCTATTTCAATCACTTCATGGGGGTCCTTCGCAGTAGGACCGCGTACAAGGTATGGGCAAACTTGAACGAAAACTTCTGCATACGCAATTCTAAAGCTGCGTTATCTACAGAAGGTGCTGAGAGACTTGCTGACGTAGCCTCTACATAGAGACGAAAGGATAGAAAGAAAAGTGCTTAAAGCGTACGACGAATACCTCTGACTGCGTTCATACTTGGCAGATTTCCTGAGGTGATCGATTCGTGAGCTGATAAACTCCTATAGTGAGTTCAACTTCATTCAATCATTACTACGACAGTTATTGCAGGGTGCCTTTCAGATGTTTGACTTTGGATCTATAGCATTCGAGCAAATTCGCATTGAAGGTGCAGGTAGCCAATGCGAAAGTTTTATTGCAATTGCGCCATTTAATCAAGATTAACCTGAATACTATATTTGACAAATTTTCACAAATGTTGATGCTCCTGAATTCTGGAACAACGAGCGCCGTTATATCCTACGACAGTCGTGATACGGCACAGGGCACAGTACTTGTAACTGCCGGATTCATACAAGACACAAGCAAAACCACCAACCAATAAAATGAAAGTGCGAGTAACGAGTGGATCTAAGAGGAAGGAGTGGAATTCGATGCAAGAATGCCACCATGACCACCGGAGGGCAGAAAATCTCTCTCTCTCCGCCTCATCCATTGAAGGGGGTGACTGCAGCGGTGGGGGAGTACGAAGATATACGCCGATGTGTATACAGCGCAAGGCGCCGGTGTGGTTGGGACGGGCCTTGCGCGCGGCAGCCCGCCAAGGAAGAATTCACCCGGTTCTCATCGCGGTAGACATCAAAGGCGAGAGTGTGGCGACATCTTGCTGCCGATCCCTGCACTACAGGCGGCATGCAGCTCTACCGGCGGCGGCGAGTCAGCCAGCCAGCCATGCAAGCGGCTGGGGAGAGGAGTCGGTTCCCACGGGGGATTTGCACAAGAGCGAGCTTAGCCGATGTGCTCTCCTGCCGCCGCCGTGTTTTTTGGTTCCGGATCTGCCGACTGCACTTACTTGTTCTTTCCTCCTCCCTCGCCCTTCGTGTGCATGACTGTTTGAAACAGAAAGAAGGAAACAGCCAGGTACACACACACACCTGGCTACGCCCACCACGCCGTGGCGTTTTTGTGGCCTTCTCGGCGGGCTTTCGGTCTAAACGCTCCGTCGGGCAGGAACACGTTGAATGGGACTGCAGCGGCCCCGGCTCTGCTGCGGCGAGTGCTATCACGAAGCATTTATTGAGACAGGAATACAAGTTCGCGGTACTCGGGTTGCTGCTGCTGCCCCCTCTTGTCGTAATCGGCTTTCTCTTCCCCTCTCGCGCGCCGCTCTTATCCGACGGCGAAGTAAAACACGACGATGACGACTCTCCCATATGCCGGCGTCGAATTCAATGTAACCAAGCAGGGCTCGCCCTCTCCCTTTACTTCAACATTCGCGATTTTTTTTTCTCGATCTCTCCTTTCACTCGCAGTTCCATCCCGCATACGGGGGCACCGCGGGAACGATTCCGTTTCGACAGAGGCCCCGAACATCATCTCCACTCGCTGTTATGGGCAAAAAAGCTGGGCGGGCGCGCACGCGCGCGTAGTACATATAAAACGAAGCGACCGCGAGCCCCTCGGAAGCGCATTGCCTTGCAGCGGCATCAGAATTGCCGGCATTGTGGTGGCAGTGATGCTGCATGCAAACGGGGGGAGGACACTCTGAGTGCTTCTGGAGGGGAACGAATGTCTATCGACACTCCCATTGCCCGAGATTACAGGCTCAGAATTTTTTTTTTTTAATGAGGAGCATCTTTTAGTCGCATGATGTCGCGCTTCGGCGTCGGTGGTAGCGCCATCCACTGTGCATGATCGTATCTCGTGCAGAGACACGCATGTTCACGCGCGAGAATGAGAGGTGGAGGAAAGGAAAAGACGCAACTTGCGCAGTCCTAATTGGGAGCACGGCTCAGCGCCTCTAGGGGTGGGGTGAGGGTATTAAAAATGTGGAGAAGACAAAAGAAGAAGAGAAAGGCGTCCATAACAGAGGACGTGGTGGTTGTCCAGCCCAGTGTCCCCAAGGAAGCGAAGAACCGCCTTGAAGACCGGGGTGTGGTGCCGTGCAGGGAAGAGGAGGTCCCTCTATGTAGTCACGGGCAGACCATGTCGACGGTGTGCGGGGAGCAAGACGTCTCGTTGCGTGCGAAGCGCTGGGCGAACACACAACAGGGACTCGATAGTTTCATCTGCCCCGCACGCAGTGCAGGCAGAGGACGAGGCTCTGGCAAGCCGACGACGCCGGGCCACAGGCCAGGAGCAGCCGATGCGTAAGCGAAGTAGAAAGGACATCTCCCTCCTGGTGAAACCCCCAGTCAGACAGCTGGGTCCCCCGTGGCTCTATCCTGGCTACACGATCGTGATGGTGGCAGCGTGGCAACAGCCTCCTCAATGTGAACCTCGAAACGTTTGAGACGACCGCGGCATGGCACAGATGCACTTCTTTCGCCAGGGCGCCTCGTGCCGGCCCAGGAAGGCACCCACAAACGTGCCGATCCCCTGCCACTCTCTCGCCTGGCAAGGACGGCGCAGGCAGCGTCTGTTAGTTTAAAACAAAAACAAAAAAACACGACTGCTCGTGCTGCACAACCGTTCCCTGGCCACCCGTATATATATGCAGGCACTGTATCGTGCATTAAGAATTCATTCAAGGGCGCGTTTACTGGACTTTCACTTGACGTTGAAGGCAAGGCTTCTTCTTCATTCAATAAATAAAAACAATAAAGACGAAACAACAATAATTACAAAACCATACCGCTATTCACACGATGGCCCCACCACTCTGCGACGCTTTTACTCGAGTTCACCCCATGGGAACATGCGGGCGGCTTTTTTTCGTATTCGAAGCCTTTTGCTCCGTTCTCTCCGTGTTCACTAAACACACTCTATGTCGGTGCGTGGAGCCACAATTCATTTCTCGGTTTTTTATTTCTCGTATTAACCCCCTCCCGTCCCCCACTTTTATTATGGCGCTTTTGTTTTGTCCACCATACTACTTTTATTTTGGCTTTTTTTCGTATTCGAAGCCTTTTGCTCCGTTCTCTCCGTGTTCACTAAACACACTAGATGTCGGTGCGTGGAGCCACAATTCATTTCTCGGTTTTTTTATTTCTCGTATCAACTCCCTTCCATCCCCCACTTTTATTATGGCGCTTTTGTTTTGTTCACCATACTACTTTTTTTTTTTGGTGTATCCATCCCTAACGGCCACTCCAATCTTACATCTACCTTTTGTTGCGCTGTGATCTGAGATCCTACGGAACGGAGCAGTGTTTTTTTTTTATGCTGCCTTCTATCTATTTCTATATTACATCGAAAGCTTTTATGAGATCACAACTCGGGTACCGAGCTACCGTAGTTGTCCGCCACCGCCGCCGTTGTCCGTAACCACATCGCGGTGTATTAGAAAAAAATAACCTAGCACAAATGTCCCAGTGCGGCTCGAACCCGGATCTGCTGGGTGCCGACCCAGTATTCTATCACTGAGCCACGCCGGTGGTTGGGGGCAAACTTGCCTTAGACAGGCTTCATGTCAGAGACGCAATGGCGTTAATACGGCTTAAAAGGCGTTTTAAAACCGCTAGCGTAACGAGTGGGTCGTCCTTTGTTCCAACCCATTACAAGGTCTTGTTTTTGTTCAACTGTGGTGCATACCCACTTCGGAATAATTTCTGATCGTCATCAGTCACTGCATGAACAATTGCCACAAAATTCCTCGCAATGGTTAAGCGGATACCACGCTTCTCAGTAGAATGAAGAAAAATAGCATAGCGAATGTAGGCCTACTACCCCCCCAAAAAATATTATTAATGTCCTAGTGGGTATCGAGGAAGTGTGCTTGCAGTAATTACCCAATGAGTGTTTTGAAAAGGCTCTGAAAGGCCGCTCTTCTAGCTTTCGCTGTGACGGTGCGGTGTCTTCCGTGGAAACCGGGCGTTTTTTTTCTTTTCATCCCTCATTCCCCTTTTCCCGTTGTAGGTTAGCAAACCAGACACGCCTGCGGTTGACCTCCCATGCCTTCCCATCTTTTTGCTCTTCCTTCATGGTTGCCTCATCTCTCTGTGCACCAAACCACAGAGCAGGCGTTGCCGCACATTTGTATCGTTCGAAGTATTCTACAGCGATTTCTGGATAGCCACAAGTTTCAACTGGCCCATTTATAGTGCCTTACTGAATGATAGCAATCCGGAGGAACTTCTGATATGGGTGTCCTTTGTATGGTTTAACGCTTTGCGTTGCTAAAGCTTTGTTTCGTCATGAGAGTAGCAGTGTGGGCTTACTCGCATAGCATCTTGACGCTGTTTAACAAGGACATACACGGCGCCGTGGGCGTCTCGATATCATTTCTGTGTATTAGTTTGTTGTCCAGTTCTCCTTCACGCCAATCAAACGTAGTCATCAACTTCCATTGCAAATATGGGGGAAGTATTCCCCCGGAAATTTGAAACCTGTTATGAGCCAATGATATCATTTCTGTGTATTAGTTTGTTGTCCAGTTCTCCTTCACGCCAATCAAACGTAATCATCAACTTCCATTGCAAATATGGGGGAAGTATTCCCCCGGAAACTTGAAGCCCGTTATGAGCCAATAATATCTCATACTAAACTATCAGCCATTATTAGAATGGCTATCCAGTCTTCAACTCTGGTCGCTCTGGAGTCGTTGTTGAAGTTTCTTCGAGAAACCGGACTGAATCATATAATAATAATATTGTCGCGGGAAAATCTGGCAGAGGATGACGTCGACGAAGTGCTGTGCAGAGCCAATGGGCTCGCACCATTGTTTTTGAAGACTAACAACCTAATCTATATTATTTTCCTTCTGTGTCGACATACGCACAAATTTTATTATTTTTTAAAGTTAGGTTTTTATCTAGGTTATTATATTTTGCTATAACAAAAGCTATATAGTTGGTACATTTGAGTGAGCTTCAAAATTTCATTCTAAAGTGTATAACGTTTTCGTTTTATAATTTCCTTTACTATAAAATTGAATAAAACTTCATAAGACTGCTCAATTATTGGCCGATCCCCCACAGTGGGTATGAGCCACAAGAGAAGGTCAACAAGAACAAGAAAAACACATAAAGCACGCCGAGACTGAGGCAGCGTTGTACGTTTTGTTGT
Organism: Rhipicephalus microplus; assembly: GCF_043290135.1. Classification (NCBI taxonomy): domain Eukaryota; kingdom Metazoa; phylum Arthropoda; class Arachnida; order Ixodida; family Ixodidae; genus Rhipicephalus; species Rhipicephalus microplus. Next base: position 294,867,438 of record NC_134700.1, on the reverse strand, counting down.
TAAATTTACGCTGTTTATACAGTTTCTTTTCCGTAACATCTTTGGTGGAAGATGCGGAATATGACTCGCTGCAGGAACACGGATCTTCACAGTGGACGGCGCGTTGCAGCTACGACGGCCGACCAAGCAACCCAGTGTGTACAAAATCCGTCGGGCCCACAGCCGATCGTTTGAATGCAGCCCCACCACCATCACCCTCTCAACGGCACAAGTGTCATCTACATCGATGACTGGCTGGCTCTGTATGAGCAAATCAGTAACCACTGCTGAAACGTGCTGGCGAATATCCTCTTGGCACGGCAAAACTCTGGTACGAGACGCATGAAGAAGAGTTGAATAGTTGGAATGTGGGTAAGCAGAAATTACGTGATTTACTTGGGAAGCCCATCGGACGACAAGTAACCGCAAAGAAAGAGCTCGCAATCTGTGCCCAGAGGTCCACAGAGCCGTACATCGCTTACATCCAAGACGTATTGGCTTTGAGCCGCAAGGTAGACAAAGAAATTCTTGAAGAGGAGCAAGTCGGGCACACACTAAAAGAAGCTGCCGATGACGCATTTTATTCTCTGTTGTGCAAGGATTGCTTGACTGTGGAGTCGGTCATAGCAAAATGGCGTCGCTTCGAACAGGCCAAATGTAGGCGCATCATTCACCGGCTTGACCAACACGGCAGCTCCCCTGCCATATGACAATAGTTTGGGTTTAACTTCCTAAAACCGCGATATGAATATGAGAGACGCCGTAGCATTGACAGAACCAGCGTACCACGATAACTGCATGACATAGAAACAGGAGCTTTAACGAATGACGATAGAAATCAACGTGAGATATAGTGAAACGTATTATACACCAAGGTATTGCAATAAAACCTGATTATGTCGAACAGGCTATGTTCGTCCCCACCCCGAATGGAATAATAGCAAAATCGATCAATTGGACGAGGTTGAGGTTTCAGTTAGGCACGTTCTGGAAGACAGACTCTGTTTCGCACTTAACAATGAATTTTGCACTGACGCTCTCGCTTATGACAGTGAGAAAGCTGGTTAGTACGCGTAATTTCGGGCGTATGAGCATTTTACACCGTTTACCACAACGATCCCAGTTTCTGGCGCCTGATCTCTTTGTTCTTTTTTATCGCAGTAGCTCAATGTTATGTAAACTAACTCTCAAGCTAGAAGGTGGTTATTTTTAATATTCACACTTATTCTGCGTTTATCAGTATTGTAATAGAGAAGCGAAACTTTTTTATCGCAGTAGCTCAATGTTATGTAAACTAACTCTCAAGCTAGAAGGTGGTTATTTTTAATATTCACACTTATTCTGCGTTTATCAGTATTGTAATAGAGAAGCGAAACCCGTAATATAGACCCCAGTTTCTGGCGCCTGATCTCTTTGTTCTTTTTTATCGCAGTAGCTCAATGTTATGTAAACTAACTCTCAAGCTAGAAGGTGGTTATTTTTAATATTCACACTTATTCTGCGTTTATCAGTATTGTAATAGAGAAGCGAAACTTTTTTATCGCAGTAGCTCAATGTTATGTAAACTAACTCTCAAGCTAGAAGGTGGTTATTTTTAATATTCACACTTATTCTGCGTTTATCAGTATTGTAATAGAGAAGCGAAACCCGTAATATAGACATTTCTATGCAAATAGCTCAAGATTTCTTTAATTTACGTACCTTCATCATGGCACTAACAAAATGAAGACATAGGCCCCAGCTTCGATAAATGTTTCTAGTGAAGAGGTCAGCAACTTCGCCTAAAGTTGCCTTAACGGGCTGCTGCTGGAGGTGGAAACAAGGGACGTGAAGTTCTTCGATATAAGAAGTGTTTCTTTACATAAAAAAAGAGGGGGGGGGGAGTATGAGACCTGCTTAGTCTCTCCATAAAATGTTACTCGTTTCAATACGAGTGCATGACCCCGTGTAGCTGCTCCTGCGTAATAATCAAGGAACGACACACCTTACGAAAAAAGCACCACCCTTCTTTAAGCTGCAAAAACAACCTACATGCTTTGTCATCGCCTGAAGAGGCCCCCGCCAACGCCCTCTCCTTTATTCCAAGTCACGCTTGCAAGGGGCTCTTCGCCTAAGCGCCGGAGAGTTTACAAATCTCGTCGTCGTAATTGCTCCTCCAACGCCTTATGGCCGGCATTAAAGAGGACCCTTTTGCTACCTACGGGGCCACCATGGAAGCTGTGGCGCCAGAGACTGCACCCGCAGACAGTATACACATCGGCGACGTTTACAAGCCGCGATGAAAGAGCGCGCGGATACAAGCAAGCTGCGTGGCATCGACCGCGCACGCCTCCGCCGCGGCGACGTGCAAGAGGTTTTCCCCAAGAGGACCGCTACTCCTCCGAGACTGGCGCGGCGTTTACGACGTGGCGCGCCGTCGGGACGGCCCAGCGAAGATTGAGCAAAAGAGATGACTCAGCGAAAACCAGCAATCCCCCCCCCCCTCAAGGCCCTCCAAAGAAGGAGGGAGGGGGATGTAAAGGACAGCTCGTTAAACGGTGACCGCCTGCGTGTGTGGGGTAAGAAGCTCCAGACACACACGTGCTTCTTCCGGTGGCGGTCAGTGGCTCAAGCACGCGCGTAATTGAAAGCGTCCAAGCACTATCCGTTGGCTGGCTCGTGTTTACGTCCCGCTGAGGGGTGGCAGGTGCACGCGAAGCACACGCCTCGTGCGTGTGGGACGCGCGTGCAAGAGACGAGACAAAAGAGCCTGGGAATTGTTAGCGATCGACGCTGCACAGCGACGAACGTCTGCGACTATATTGATTGAATCCTTGTGTTTCCGAAGAAGGCCTCAATGTGCAGAATATGCACAGCGACGTCCCGCAGGCAAGAGCCTCCGCTACGCGGGAAAACGAATACCGTGTGGGTTGCCATGGACGAGTGCCTAACCTGAAGCAAATGGTATAGCCCCGCGGACAAGGTATACTGCAGGCCAATCGTAGCCTTTCTTTTCTCCGCACAGGACGTGCATATTGGCGACTGCGGTTCGCTGCACCTGCAGGCATTTACGTTCTCTCTTTTTCTAAATGGCAAGCACGTTGCGCAGCCGGTGCAAGAAACATGTGGAGAGGTCTCAAACGAAAGTGCTACAAGATGTGCTGGCGGTGGCATAGTTCGGAGGAAAAAGTCGACGCCATGCACAAAACCTGATGTGCATAAACGAAGGCTCTTTAGTCACGTGCTCATTCGTGCTCGCCGCTTTCGAATGCTCTCTCTGCTTGACGGTGATCGTTCGTTTCTGATACGGTAATCTGGTCTTCTGTTGAGGTCAGTCGTCATTTCCTGCTGCCACCACATTTCAAGGTTACCTTTAATTGTTCCATTTCGGCATTTCATGCGTAGCAGTGGTTGTTGCCTGCCGTAGCAGAAGTGTTTAGATGCTAAGCACGAGGGAGACTGTCAAATTCCAGGCAAGGAAGAAGATTAGAAGAGAGCGTTGCGCAACGTGACAGACAGACAGACAGACAGACAGACAGACAGACAGACAGACAGACAGACAGACAGACAGACAGATGAATAGATAGATAGATAGATAGATAGATAGATAGATATAGATAGATATAGATAGATATAGATAGATATAGATATATATATAGATAGATATAGATATATATATAGATATAGATATAGATATAGATATAGAGATAGATAGATAGATAGATAGATAGATAGATAGATAGATAGATAGATAGATAGATAGATAGATAGATATAGATATAGAGATAGATAGATAGATAGATAGATAGATAGATAGATAGATAGATAGATAGATAGATAGATAGATAGATAGATAGATAGATAGATAGATAGATAGATAGATAGATAGATAGATAGATAGATAGATAGATAGATAGATAGATAGATAGATAGATAGATAGATAGATAGATAGATAGATAGATAGATAGATAGATAGATAGATAGAAAGCTGAGTGAACATGGTTGCCCCCATTTTCCCGTCGGGTGGAGGTCTCTAAATATTTATGTTGTAGAACTGCTGATGGAAGACAACACGTTTGGGGAAAGCATGACATTCCTACAAGCCTCTTTTGCCCATTCTTGTTTGTCAAAAGGAAGGATGTTTAGAACGCTTGAAACCACTTCAGAAGTGCAAGGTCATTTACAATGCGTCATTGTTTTACGCACGAGAAACACGTGACTGATATATTCTCAATTGAAAGTATCCGAAAGTCAGATAAATTAAAAGCAGTCTTGCGTAAAAGCGTATTAAAATTGTTGAGGCATTGGGGAGCACGATTCGCCAGCTCGGACCTGCAGTTGCGCAAGTGACGCTTCTGGGTCGCGTTATAGGCGGGTGGCCAAAGGCAGTCGAGCCCTGGGTCCTACGCAACCTGCTCTGAAATTCCCCTTTTCCAGCCCTTCATTCGAAATGAAGTTCTCTATATAGTGGCGCACGGAAGCTGTACAGCCACGGGGACCAGCCACACTGCGAGTCGCATGAGGCGGATAATCCTACACGTCGACTGCCAATGAAGGCAGTGCCAACTTCCGTGCTTGAGGGAAAGGAAGCCTGACGAGGCCACCGACAGCGGTCGCCCACAACGGAAGCCGTCCTTTAGCGTCTTCGTCGTAACAAGGCGCGTGCAGTAGAAGCAGCTGCCCGCAGCAGCGGCATCATCATTCAGGCGGGGGCTCCCGGTGTATCTCCTCCTTTAATCTGCTTACCGAGCAGCAACGGGAGAGAGAGCGTGCCGTCGGTATGAATCGGCGCGATGCCGAGTGCATGCTTGGGTGGGCGGCCAGGCCATGAGGTTCGCTTCTGTGCTTGGTACGTATGATATACCGAAAACACGCCGAGAGCGATGTCAAAGGCCCGAGATTCCCGAGATTGTGCGCGTTGTATATGGGTGGCGCGATGAATAATTTTTTTTTCTGTGTTCGCAGAGGATAACGTACGTTTTTGTGCCTTACCTGCCTGTGTGTACGAGTTGTGCAACGCGCACTTGTTTCGTCTCGTTGGGACCCGCCTCTCGGCCCCGTCCTTTCCCAACTTCTGCATTATATCGTACTCATAACGCTTTCTTGGTTCGTGGTTTCAATGGAGGTGAAAATGCTGTAGGTCCGGGCGCTCAGATTTGGGTACACGTTTAGGAACCCCCAGGTGGTCAAAATTTTCGTTGCCCTCCACTACGGCGTCTCTCATAATCACATATCAATCAATCAATCAGTCAGTCAATCAATGCTTGCATCGCTTTTTTGTTGCTTTAGTTTAATGATATGGGAGAGCATGTTTAGGAACCCCAAGTGGTCAAAATTTTCGTTGGCCTCCACTACGGCGTCTCTCATAATCATATGATGGTTTTGGGAAGTTAAACCCCACTTATCAATCAATCAGTCAGTCAATCAATCAATCAATGCTTGCATCGCTTTCTCGTTGCTTTAGTTTAACGATATGAGAGATCGAACAGGTTTATAATTCATATATACGCTCTATATTTTGTTTTTGGGGTGGACGTGTCCTTAACGTGTCTTATCGGTCATTGCGTGCTTATATAATGAAAGTGTTGTAAAGCACGCACGCACAGGCCCATGTGGCTGCATACACGTACGCACGCATGAAAACCCCCAGGATCTTCCACACATGCGCATAAGACGGCTTGAAGCCGAAAGCCGTCATCCAAGCTAAATGAGTTACGTAAACTTTTGTACCTCACGACGCCTTTTTTTTTTTTTCAAGGCCAGTAGCTGCTGAGACACTTAAAGGGACACTAAAGGCAACTATTAAGTCGACGTAGAATATTGAAATAGCTGTCCAGAAACCTAGTAAAGTTAGTTTTGTGCCAAGTAAGTGCTTATTTTGAAATAAAATCACGTTTTAGTGGTCCCCATTGCGTTAGAGCACTTCTAATTACCCACCAGACTGTCTCACGTCACTGTCGCCATGCACAACGTTGTCCGGCTTTACTGCACGGTTGCCGACACTAATAGCAGCAGAAGAAAAGCAGTGGTAGCCACAGCAGAAAGAATGGCTGTCATTGACTCCGAGATGAAAGACGTGTTTCGGTTCAACTGGGCCCCTCTAGATGGCATGACCTGTCGAGTTTGAGCAGGCCAAAATTGAATTTTTTAACCACTCGCGTCATTCCCCATAGTAATGTCCGGCGGTTCTTTTTTTTTTTCTTTCGTGTCCCTTTAGGGCTTTCACCCCTACCTCCGCCAACCAACGTGATGCGGTCCCAAAAGACACAGAGGGGAGGAAGATGGCTGTGGAGCCGTCTTTACGGTGCGCCCAGAGAAAGACGACACAAGATTCGATTAAGGATCTGCGCGACAAACACCTACGGCTCATCGCTATGTTGAGGTCGTTGATGAGCGCAATGCGCACAATCCTCCCTAGATTGACGACACCATAAGCTCGAAGCGCCCTGCAACGGTTCTGGATACCTTGGAGCCAGTCCTTGCAAGCCTTTTTTGACATCAGGTGTTGCAGCTGCACCTAAGATAGTCGGAGTGGACTTGCAGTTTTATGACTGAATGTGCGGTATACACACTGCTTTGCGTGTATTACACTTAACTTTTCTTTCATTCACTACTATTTTCCTCCCCTTTCCCGAGTAGAGTAGTGAACCGGGTTCAACCTGGTTAACCTCCCCGCCTTTGGTTTTTTTTCATCTTTCTCACCTTTAAAAAATCACAACATATCCACGAGGTAAATGATAACGAGTCGAGCGAAGAGGACGGACAGACGGAAAGATGGACGCATGGACGGACGGATGGATGCATGAACACACGGAGGAATGCATGGATGGACGCATGAACGAACGCAAGGACGGACACACGGGTGGGCACACGAGGAGACGGATGGACGGACGGACGGACGCCTGGACGGATGCACAGATGGACAGATGGACGCATGGACGAACGCAGGGATAGACGCACAGACAGATGGATGGACGCATAGACGAACGCACGGACGGGTGGATGGATGCATGGATGGATGCACGAGAAAATGGATGAACGCATGAATGGATGCACTAATGGACGGATGCATGGATGACGCGCGGATGGATGGACGGGTGGACGCATGGAAGCAAGAACCAACGCCTCAAAATATAGGAGGCGCTGCAAGACATACGGAAGGACGGAAACGCGGACGGACTGATGGACGCTTCACTTCCCTCATCATCATTCACTCCATGAATATGCTGTGATTTTTTATTATTTGTCATACTACAAGTAACGTCCTCTAGTATCGTACCATTTGCATTTTTCGGCGTATATGAATTTTGTTATATGTACAAGTACCGCCCTCTACGGCCGGTTCAAGAACTAACGAGAGGTGGCTACATACGATTACGACGGAACGCTCAGCCCACGCCTTGAAGAGCTTCGCTCCTAAAAAAAAAAGCCTAAATATGTGTACCACCTCCATGCAACACACGCGATCAGGCTTCGAAGGACTGCTAACCTCTACCAAGAATAAATACAGCGCGGACCATGGTTCCTGGTGTTCATCGCGGAGATTTTTACGACTTCTCCTTCGTATCCGACCTTGTTCATATCTTTCTGCTATTTCGTACTTACCCCAACTAAACTCGCCTCATCTGTCTCGCACCAAAGCAACTTGATACTTCCTCATTCTACGGTCTTATCGTACTATGGGCCACGCAACAGACCATGCTGTTCACACAAAACGGTGACGATATGGAACTTTTATAACCGCTTGTGATCGTGTATACGTCCCTCCAAAACAGCCCACCCGGTTATCTATTCTACACAGCAACATACTGAATCATTTAAAAAAAGAAGTTTCCCCGCATATGTACCTTATATAAGACATCCCCTCTATGTGATACATTACAACATGCAAGTTTTTTTTTTTTTTTGAGTTTTTCATAACTGGGAGATCTGCAAGGACAACGAATGAGGAGCGCCATACAACACGAGCATCTGTGATCATCTGCCGTCTATCTCGTTCTCCACAGTTCCTTTATATCGAATGCATTCTTAATTTCCACCGAGAGACACCCTTTCACTCTAATTTAGTTTTTTTTTTTTTTTACCAGCTGGATCGTCGTGTGTTAATATGAAGTTGTTGAACAAGAATCACTTGCTTTCAAGCTTCAAGGTTCAACCCCGCCCCCCTGTACTTTTTTGTCTTTCTAATAGGGATATTACGGTCGCTAATGGTATACTCCACCGAAATTTCGTCGCATTACCATCACCACCCTATTCAATTATTTCCAACGTTCTCCTTCGTCATGAGCACGAAAAAAAAAACTCATCCAGCACCTCATTTCGAGTTTGAGTGCATATATATATATATATATATATATATATATATATATATATATATATATATATATATATATATATAAGGGAAAGAAGTGTATACACTTCTTTCCCTTATTTCATTGAACGAGGGTCTCGTACTGGCAGACTTGGTGTGTTTAGGTTGTATAAGAGGGACAATTAATCAGCTGCCCGCTCATAATAAGTTCACGTGCTACGTGACGCCAAACATGCGCATAAGAGTGTTTTCACACTCGTTGTTTGGCTTATAGATGGCGCTGACTGTCGCTCCTACTTCTAAATTCACAGATAAACCCAAAAAAGTGGATGGAGGGAGTGCCGCTGTAATAGCTCAGTGGTTAGAGCATCGAACGCGTAATTCGAAGGTCGTAGGTTCGATTCCTGCTTACAGTTGGTAATTTTTTCATTCACTTTTCTTTCTTCTTATTTACATTCCATTAATGTTAATAACTTCCCCTGTACATTCCTTGGCATTACTGTCTGTTATATCTCATATATATATATATATATATATATATATATATATATATATATATATATACATATATATATATATACATATATATATATAGCCGTCCTGTGGCGGGGCGTCACCCATCAATACATTGCAGACGTCAGCTATGTGTGCACGGAAGCTGCGTCATCCAGGTGTTTTTACGTGAAATAAAGTGCACCACGAGGGAAGAGGCAGGAAACGGACGTCTCCGTTTAGTTTTACAGCTCGGCGCAGCCATACAGTTCTCGTTTTTTTTTTTTTTTTTTTTGCTATGTCCATTCTGGGGTGTTTTCTTTAAAAGCTGCTCTCGTGGAGGCATTGACGTCTCATTTCAACAGCCGCCCACGAAGTGGTGCGTCAATATTTAATGCCGCTTGGCGATGTCGCACTTCATAGACATCGAATGCAGCCGAAGAAAAGGCAAAATAAAATAAAGTAAGTTATAGAAAAGTAAAGGAAAATGAAAAAAGACAGAGCTGTGGTTCCTGCGAGGTAAAAAAATGGCCCCTCCCTCAAAGCAAGCTTGGCTGAGTTTGTGTGTGCGACAGCCGAGACTCCGTCTCTATATATGGAGCAGCCTGGGAAAGACATCCAGGTGAAATGGTGTTTAGAGCTCAAACGGGGTGCGCTGCATTAGTTGGTCATATGCATCAGCGTCACCATTGCAGCCTGATTGTTGGAAGTACTTCCTTGCGAGTAAAAGAAGGCATTTCCTTGCTTTCGCGGCGGAGCAACCCGCGACTTGACTGCTGACGTCACGGCATTGAATACCGGCCGCCGAGGCCGCGTTTTCGATGGAGAGGCCCGTGTGCTTACTAAGATTTAGGCGCACGTTAAAGAACACCAGGTGGTCAAGATTTACAGAGTCATCCACTACGGCGTCACTCATAACCATAACGGGGTAGATAACGGGTTACAACAACAATTATTATAGAATTATTATTAGCACCAGAGCTGTTCATGTTTGCCGAAGACCAGTTAGTGGTGAACAGAAATAATCATCATCATAAATTACCACAAGCTCTCTTCGTTCTCTTCTGCTTCGCTTGTTTGATGATTTGTCCCGCGTGTGATGAAATAACTCGGATCAGCGAGAGTACAGAGGGAGAAAGAAAGGGAGCACAAAGGAGACATTAACACGAAAAAAGAGACAGAAAACAGAGAACTCGATGCAACAGAGACAGGAAGCATGCCACAGCCACGTGTGGTATACAAGGAGGCGGAAAAGGAAAGTGTGGGGGGGAGGGGGGAGAAGGGCGAGGCATAGGGCAGTATCAAGGTGGAAAGGGTAGTGACGAAAGGGTGAGGATGCATAGTACAAGAAAAGTGTGAGGATGGAGAGAATACAAAGAAGGAGGGGAACAAAACCAGTGCTTCCTCAGTCGTCGCTCCAACAGGGTGCCTTAATGGGAGTAGTGGGAATCGAGACACTCTAAGCACTGATAGTGCGTAGCGACACCAATTAGTTTTATGTGTATAAGCAAAAAGAAAAAGGAAAGAAAGTTCACATTTTCATCGCTGCCTACGCACCGCATTCTCGGAACAGTTCCTTCTGTTGTACACTGTACGGAAGAGAAAGAAAAGACGTAGGTCAAAAGACAAGGACCGACAACATACGGGGCATGATTAGATAGATAGATAGATAGATAGACAGACAGACAGACAGACAGACAGACAGACAGACAGACAGACAGACAGACAGACAGACAGACAGACAGACAGACAGACAGACAGACAGACAGACAGACAGACAGACAGACAGACAGACAGACAGACAGACAGATAGACAGACAGACAGACAGACAGATAGATAGATAGACAGACAGACAGACAGACAGACAGACAGACAGACAGACAGACAGACAGACAGACAGACAGACAGACAGACAGACAGACAGATAGACAGATAGATAGATAGATAGATAGATAGATAGATAGATAGATAGATAGATAGATAGATAGATAGATAGACAGACAGACAGACAGACAGACAGACAGATAGACAGACAGATAGATAGATAGATAGATAGATAGACAGATAGACAGATAGATAGATAGATAGATAGATAGATAGATAGATAGATAGATAGATAGATAGATAGACAGACAGACAGACAGACAGACAGACAGACAGACAGACAGACAGACAGACAGACAGACAGACAGACAGACAGACAGACAGACAGACAGATAGATAGATAGATAGATAGATAGATAGATAGATAGATAGATAGATAGATAGATAGATAGATAGATAGATAGATAGATAGATAGATAGATAGATAGATAGATAGACAGACAGACAGACAGACAGACAGACAGACAGACAGACAGACAGACAGACAGACAGATAGATAGATAGATAGATAGATAGATAGATAGATAGATAGATAGATAGATAGATAGATAGATAGATAGATAGATAGATAGATAGATAGATAGATAGATAGATAGATAGACAGACAGACAGACAGACAGACAGACAGACAGACAGACAGACAGATAGATAGATAGACAGATAGATAGATAGATAGATAGATAGATAGATAGATAGATAGATAGATAGATAGATAGATAGATAGATAGATAGATAGATAGATAGATAGATAGATAGATAGATAGACAGACAGACAGACAGACAGACAGACAGACAGACAGACAGATAGATAGATAGATAGATAGATAGATAGATAGATAGATAGATAGATAGATAGATAGATAGATAGATAGATAGATAGATAGATAGATAGATAGATAGATAGATAGATAGATAGATAACCTTCTGATCAGGTCTGTTACGCCTCTTTCATCAAACAAAGGGCGTGGCGGCACGCCTAAATGTCTAGAGCAACTTGCGCCTGCAGGGGCGACCACAGCGACGACGACGGCAGCGACAGCAGCAGGGCTCCCCGCGCTTCGACAAAGAAAGGGACGCGCGCTCTCCGCGGCGCCGTTGTCGTTTTCCCTCGTAACTTTTAAATGGAGGCGGCACTGCTTTGGCGAACCGCCGACGCTGCACATCTCACGATGAGCTATGTATACGTGCATGCATACATGCGCGGCCGGACGGGTGCATGCCACGAAGCTCGCGTTGTGAATCATACCTGGGAACGTGGACACGCTTGTGGACGAAGAATGGGGAAAACGCGGTGATATACCGCTGGCGAGCATGAATGTGTACACGACGAGTGTGCTGCTGCGAAAAGGGTGCGAGATGACAGCTTTAGTGCTTAGAGAAATAAAAAAGAAATTCTGTGAAGAGAGTGGAAGCATTGGAGCAAACAAGCACTGCAGGCAAGATGCATGATCGGTGTGACTGAAAGACGGTTACCTTAACAGCCGGGAACACGAACCGCATCGAGTCTTCCGAGCGTGAAAAGCTTTTCTGTTGAGCCGAGAGTACACATCGAAAGTGCGGCATCACGTCATGCGATAGTCGTTGTGCAGGTGAAGAGATGCTCACACATATCTATGGGATGGTCATGTCCCGGCTGGATTCGTGGCGTCAGCAAACATTTATTGTTATCTATTCTTATTCTTTTTAAATAGCAGCTTCCTTATGCAAAGCGTAAGCGTTATTTATGGACTATTCTACAATATTGTTACGGAGATGGAGTGAAAAAAGACGAAGGGCAGAAGAAGCTGACAGGTGTGCGAGTGTGTTAGTCTTCCATAGTGACTCTTGCGTGTGTTTTTCCTAATAAGTACATCTTGTAAATACGCCTTCAACGCCGTGACGTATTGGTGACAGGTACTGTAAATACACAGGTAAGAGTCGATATCGCTGGCTAACACACTCGCACGGCTGTTAGCTTCTTCTGCCTTTCGTGTTCCTTTGCTCCATCTCCGTAATAATATTTTGAAAGTTATATGCCCTAACCTATAGCTCACTCAATAGCGCGCTGCACCTACTATAACTGTGTCCTGCACAATAGATGTATAAACTGCCTGTCAAAATGAACTCACTTATATACGCTGCTGGCCAGCGCCATCGATCCCAAGTTGTTTGGCACCTCTGCCTGAATTACTCGTCCAAATCAATGTATTTTTAAGGGCGATGCTCCTCCTAGTCTAACCTTGTCCTGCGTCCGGCGTAACCGGCAGTGTCATACAGACAGACAGACAGACCGACACACACACACCACACACACACACACAGAGAGAGAGAGAGAGAGAGAGAGAGAGAGAGACGTATGAACGGACGGATGAATGGATGAATGGACAGACGCCTCGCTCCACTCAGCATCATTCACTCCGTGAATATGCTGTTATTTTTTTTCTTTATAGCCTCGCCATTTTTTGGATACATTATCTATCTATCTATCTATCTATCTGTCTATCTATCTATCTATCTATCTATCTATCTATCTATCTATCTATCTATCTATCTATCTATCTATCTATCTATCTGTCTATCTATCTATCTATCTATCCATCTATCTATCTATCTATCTATCTATAACCATGACTATATATGTGTCCTTTTCAGGAGAAGCAGGCATTACTGGAAATATAAGACGGTGCCAACGCCGTTACAATGAAATACTTTTTAGGCCGGACAGATTGAGCAAGCACTGATACGTGTACGGCCAATTTGTGACGATACGCTGTGATGCAGCAAGTTAATCTAGGGTAGACTTACTGATTACCAAGCATCACACCATAACGAATGCTTATAGATACGACTGAGACACATTCATGTCGGCGCTATGGTACGCACCAAGCAGAAAAAAAAATCAGATAAGAAAAGAAAATATAACGCATTTCATTTACGGGGAAACTATATAATCAAACGAGGGCACTGTTTCAAAGGAGGATTCTTGCTGATAACATGCATCCCTGTTAAATGGGTCTAATAAATGTCTATAAGGGGCACTCCCGCTGATATAAGCTAGAGAACTCATGTGGCACAACGAAATTTTGAAAGATTTTCGCATGTTTCTTTCAAGCATGCAGCTCTCACATAGAGCGTTCATCCAACTTTTCGTCAAGTCTCGAAGGTATTCGAGACTTGGCATCGACCCCTTACGAGTTTCCATCGTCATCCATCAGTTCAACGCGTTCCGAGGTTACAACGTTGCCTCGCGGCGTCGTTGGCGAGCAAAAACGCCTGTTTAACAGGCGCTCTGGTGCGGTCACTAAGACAATTCATGGCACATTCTGATGCATCGAGGTTACCATATATCCCATTTTAAAGAGGCGAGCCTAGCTTTTACAGGTAACGTTAAGAAACGTTATACATGAGTAATTGGTGTGAACAAACAAAGCCTTATTGTACACGACTCGGAATGCGTTCGTGCTTTCGAAGTGTCCACTCAAGATCGCATCAGCGCATTGACGCAAATGCGCACAAATACACACATTGGAAAGGAGGGGAGGGATCGAGAAACACAGCATTCTTTCTACTCAAAATGTAAACATTTTGAGCAGTTAGATATGCATTCATTTCATATATACTTCAAGATATGCGTGGATATTTGACATGGGTGCCAATACATCGTTTTGACGGTTGCGCGTGTTCGCAGCGTAATGACGCAAAGAGAAGCCCCGTTGGCGCACGTGTTCTCACGTGCTATAGTCGTTTGGTTTTCACACAAGGCGCGCACTCGGTATCTGCAGGGCGTATATGTTCAAGAGGTTCGTTCTCGATCGAACCAAGAATATGGGAAAGCGTGCATGTTCACGCGTGCAGCCTCAGAGACGTTGTGTGTCCGTGCCCGCCGAGAGAGGGCTCGGAGCTTCCATTGTCTTTCTACACACCTGCGCCAGTGTCTTTCGACCTGTTTACCTTGATAAAAAACAACTCTATCTGGCAGCCCCCAAGAACCGTTCTTTTGTTCGGCCACTCGAGGAGCGATATGATAGCATTCTCGCCCAGCTCCGTCTTCAAGAACGGCGAGGAAAAGCTGATTCTTCGCGTCAGCGATCAGCGTCGAGGGCCCTCTTCGAGAGGTTTCTTTCTCTCTTTCGCTCATTGCTTCTTCGTGAGTACCGTTCTCGAGGTGCCTTTTGTCCTCCTCGTTGTCGAGCCATTGTCGCGGACGCCCCTGATCGAGTTTCAACAGCAGTGTGCTCCGTACCGTGCTTTGCCGTGTCGTATGTTACTGACTATCGTGAGTTTTCGACACCGCTCCTGCAGTGCTTCATCACCGAGTGCTGTATGTGCATCGCGCCGGGCCTTCCCCGCTTTGCGTTCACCAGCGGCTTCAAGGAGCGTTGATCATGGTCCCCATGCTTGGCGAAGTCTGTAGTCTGCAACGAGAAAACCAACGGTCCGGTGCCTTCGACAGACTTTCTCCCTTGCGAGCACCGAGGCACTTGGCTAACCGGAACTGACGTGAGCACCAGCTGTGACGGAAGTTGGAGAGTAAGCTATGCTGGTGAGTTCACGAACACAATGTGTTGATTCAAAAAGAACCATGTGCCTAGATTGCTGAAAGTGTGGGCTTGGCAGCCACCTGCACGTATACTGCCAGGAAGAGAGGGACTGAAATTGAAATGGTCTGTTGCCAGTGAACTGTGCTTAGAGTACGCAGAGCGGTAACGAGACCCCAAGGCAGCCAGATAATTAGCTCAGAAAACAAGGGAACATGCTCATTCAAGTTGTGTCCCTCACAGTCAAACGCATTGAACATACGACCTTAGGACACATCAGAGCAAAGAAGGGTAAAGAAGAGAAACCAAACAAATTGATGTCAAACGCATTTGCAGTGGTTAATTCATCCCACTCTCATACAGACTACAACGCATGTAAGACACTATACTTTCTATGCTGATTGGAATTGTTTTTCAATAAGGAGCTGCCGCTCTCCGTCATCCAATTTCGCGAAGCTGAACTCTGTTTAATACGGATAAATTTTATTACATTATTAGACGGGGCAATGGGGACCCTCATGTCTCGGCTGGCATTCAGCGGCACTTCCTCACTGCAAAAGTACACAACGTCAACGCAGTTACTGAGCTCGTATAATTTTCAGGCGATTTCTGGTGTAAGTGTGCACACAGTGCGACTGTCTGTACCAAGCTGCATGTTGCACTGCCCTATGTCGGAGGAGTGCAGTCCCGTAAGCGGGCTTTTCCACGCACGAAACTTGCCCTAACCAAAATATTCGCATTTCTCCGCGCTGGGACACGTGATTTGTACAGTATATAGCTAAAGGAGGCAGGCAATGATGATGTAACAAGTCGGCGTGTTGACACCTTATGAATATGATTATCCCATCACTGGTTACTTCTTTGCGGTTAGGCAAAACTCGTGCGCGCGGAGAAGCCCGCTTCCAAGCTCTCCATATCAGCAAGTGCTCTGCATAGTCACTGCAGAAAGCGATCCCGGTGCGAGGCACGTGCATGAAGTCGGCCCTGTTCTCTCAGGACGGGGGCGCCACGGCGTCGCTAAACCGAGCAGGTCGCGATAAGATCAAAACAATGGGACCGTGGCCGAGGGGGTACACGGAGACTGACACACAATGCAGCACCGCGAAGACGCCGAGGAGGGAAAGGGGGCTTGTTCAGGCGTGCGGGGAAGATTGACAGAACGGGGACTTGATTCAAACTAGTAAATCAAATAATTGATTCATCAAATGATTGATCGGCCAATCATACCCCTTTATCGGAAGCCTACTAGAGTCAGCCACGCCTCCGCCATATATTAGCACACACAGGCAGATGATTGAGCTATCCTTTAGAAACCAGGAAATTGGTGTTATCTATTGTCTTGTACAGTACTCACGAATCAAATCACACAATTTTCGGGCAACGTAATGCACGCACTTTTCTTTCCAGCGTCTACATTTCGCTTAGTTAACAGCGTCATTGAGGCATCACAAGAAGGGGGTGGAGGTTGTGTCATATCGGCGTATCTTTTACTGAAGCGTTTACATGAGAACCAATGTTACGTTTATCAGCCAGATTTGGAGCTACGGGATGCGGTTACCATGAGCTTATAGCAGTCAACACGTATAAAAAAAGTTGCGTTACATTAGTGAGTACTGTACGCAAAGCTTCCCCTCTCGTATACCTCTCAAGGCATGATGTAGTCACCGCAAAGTATTTTATTTAGTTAGTTCCAAGTAGATTTTACATCTTGCAATCGCTACAGGTATACAAGCAAGCTAGTGGAAATAAGTTTTTTTTTTTCTATTGAAATAGAAAATAAACGAAGGAATTGTTGTCACCGTTACTTGGTGACGGCTATCCCTTTCCACTTGATTGTTAGAAATAGGGAGTAGGAAAAAAAACGAAATAGCATATATACCTATATACATTCCTACATAGGCGAGTGCAAAAATCCTCACATGGGCAGAACAAACACGTTGCCGCCACGCTCACTTTTAACTACAGTCAGCTCAGTAATGGTAAAAAGTATTTGATTTTTCGAAAACGCACTGCGAAAACGCGTTCATTGCTTTGCGATTTATTTTATAGATGTCCATGGGCCTAGTATTTTATTCAACACGAATGGTCGCTCGGGATCTAACCTGTGCAGTTCTTGTTCTAGTCGCCTTCGGTGTGCGTCTTGTTTCGGACAGTCGAGCAAAAGGTGACAGATATCCTCGTCGTCGTGGCCGCGTGAGCATGCTGACGATGTTGCACGCTGAATACGAAGTAGGGAGTGCTTTGTGTAAGCAGTTCTTAAGCGATGTATGAGAGTGCCGATGCACCTTGGGAGATGATGGTCTAATTGGCATTCAAGATTAGGATAAACAGCATTATAGGATCGATTACTTTGTTTTGTCTGTGAACCAGGTAGACAAGCATAATTCACGTTTCGTTGTTATACATCATATTGACCTACAGGAATGAGGCGGGTTTGCGTAAAATGATGAGCGGTTTTCTCCAACTCATCTGCCAATTCATTTCCCTTGATTCCGCAGTGACTGGGAACCCACTGAAATGCCACTCGATGATTCGACTTCATAGCTTCTGAAAGCTCTTTTAAGAGAAGTGGTTATGAGGGAAAAGAAGAGAAAAGTGAGCCCCGTAACTGTCTGCATCAGGGTGCGACACCTCAACAGTAGCTCACAAGGGATGGGGTGAGGAGGGATTAAAAGGATAGGATTAAAGGCATAGAGAGAGAGAGAGAGATGCGCTGGGACAGCAAGCGAGGGCATGTGAGGGGGTAGGAGAGATAGGAAAGATGGAAACACGGTCACAGCAGTCCGAGGATGGGGCACCACTTGCGAGAGCTCTTGTCGGCGTCTTGAGATGGCGTAGGGCAAGTCCAGTTGGTCAGAGGTACGCTGTCGTCGGATATCGGCGTCAGGAGATGACGTAGGGCCAACCCAGTCGGCCAGAGCTACGCTGACGTCGGAGATCGCGAGGGCACAACCAGTCGGCACGGTATCCAGCTTTTTTATTATAGCGTACAGTATATGCACATCAATGTGTCTTGAAGTGGCATTTTCCATGAGTGCCGCCAGAGAAGTGTTGCTTCTGGCTAGCCACAACCTTATGCATGCTTCTGCGTGCAAGTGTAGGAGTGTGCTTGTGTTATTGTGTGTGCGTGCGTGCGTGTGTGTGTGTGTGTGTGTGTGTGCGTGTGTGTGTGTGTGTGTGTGTGTGTGTGTGTGTGTGTGTGTGTGTGTGTGTGTGTGTGTGTGTGTGTGTGTGTGTGTGTGTGTGTGTGTGTGTGTGTGTGTGTGTGTGTGTGTGTGTGTGTGTGTTTATAGTTTGTCCAGACTGTAGAGCATGAAGGCCTATTCGAGCAAAATTTTCATTTGCCTGCGAGGGAAGAAGGAGGAATTATGCTGAAGTGACCACAACAATAACAAGCGCCCCCCCCCCCCCCCCCATGGATTTAGAATACTGCACACGCCTATGACCATGGCCTTTTCACAAATTCAGTGTCAAAAACTGCTCTAAGGGCTGTTATGGACTTTATCAAAAGAACTGTACTGGATAATAAGCTCTAGGGACTATGCTAAGTGACTACTGTACATATACACACCACCTGTCCCCATCATCACCCTTACCTTCTGTGTAGAGTAGCAGGCTAGAGCACACTTGCTGAAGCCGACCTTTCTGCATTTTAATAAATTGTCGCGCTCTCTCTCTCTCTTTCATGTGACTAGTTTAATACAGAAACGCAAACTTAGTCGCATGGTTAGAGAACTATAACGATGTTTTCCTTTCATAATGACAGTGCGCACTTGGAATGACTATTCATGAGCCCCACTCATCTTAGATGTGCGGTTGATAAATAGCGATAGAGTACATTCTCAAGACAGCACATCTGGATGCCCTTGCTACACATATCGTTTAGAATCGCCCAAACGTGGATATTTTATTAGTGATCTTCTATGTCTTTCTTTTTTCAGATTTCAATGTCAGTCAGCTGTTTTTGGAAGTGTGTCAGAACTACGAGCGGGCTGCAGGAATGCATCGAAAGCTACGACATCCTACGAAGGGTAGCTGTTTAGACGAAGCCGAAAGCCACAAGAATTCGCTAGGAAGCCGCAAAGGACGTCTCCTGTCGAGAACTTCGTGCATTTACGGACCCTGTGATTTGACGAGAAAAACATCGCGTGTAGTTCCCGCCGTCAACACTGTTCCTTCTTGTTTTCACAAGGTGATTACGTCAGACAAATTTGTTGACTGAACTACGTGAGGTTGTGTCCATCAGCGTGGCGACGAAGACGTCATGCTCCGACAGTTCTGAAACTTCTGCAAGCCTACTACTCTAAATCTACCTGGATAAAGCTGCCAAGATCATCGAGTCACTGCTCACGACGAACGAAGCCGGTCGTACCACCGGCGAACCGATTCTAGCGGGGCGCATTCGAAAGTCCTCCTCAGGGAGCAACAGCTGACACCATTAAGGTGGCAAAGAAAGCTGCCACAAAGGTCCTGGAAGCACCCGGGGCCTCCCGTGAAGCGCATCACCACTGGACGCACCGAGAGTCACACGGGCGAGAAAATTTACGCGTCGGGTGCAAGAGGGGCCGAGAGAAGCTGCGTCGGGTCCGGCCGGTCGGTCGCGTAGCTGTCCCGTCGGCGGCGCCTTTGGTAGCCGAAAGGTAGAAGGATCCCCCCACACCCGTTCGCCGGAGAGGAGGCGCCTGGCGACTCCGCCCTCCGGACGTCCAGCAGCAGGCCGCGAGAGAGGGTGTCCTCCCCGCGGCGGCGCGCCGAACGAGCACTAGCCATGCCGCCGGCCTACGCGCGGAGCGGCCAGCGCCGTTGCAGTTAGCCCCGCCGAGAGACCCATGGATTACGCGGTGCGCTGGTTCGCCGCTGCCGTGCTCTTCCTCGCCTTGCTCCTGCGCACGGCAACGTGAGTACCTCTCATATGCTACCTGCGCGCTTGTTCGCTTTCTGGGACGTTGTTTCGGTCTGACCAGGTGTGATGATGGGTGTCAACGGTATTCTTTCCCGTTAGAACCGGTACACTTTAAGCGCCACCAAGAGGGGTCATTTGGTTTACAGGACTGTGTAGAAGAATATGAGCATCCACCTCTGTATTTTACAACTGCGCATTTATTTATTTATTTATTATTTAATTGTTAATTAATTTATTTATTTATCTATAATCTTTTCACATTCACCGTTTCCCGCGACAGATCTGCCTCAGACGAGCTTCGTGTTCGATATCGAAGGACGGCCGAACGAACGGCGCAACTTTTGATAACTCCGCAATGCGCGAGCACCCTTCGCCTGAAAGGCGCGTTGAAATTAAGGCAACGAGTGAAGCGAATGAAAAAGCGTCCTAGACGGTCACCGCTTCTCAGAGAACTAGCTGTTATAATTAACCGCTCGTAACAAGAGGGTAAAAAAAGAAGAGAGAACGAATGCTTCTGTTGGTTACGCTTTAATCAGTGGACATGGAACCTCATGGTGCCTGTTCCAAAGAGCTGCGATATTTTCATTACGCCGGTTTTACCGGCAGTCCCGCGATGTCATCGTGTATCGGAAGCGTGACGAACTGTCAGCGACATCATTTCTAAAAAGGGTTCCTTGCTCTGTCAGCTGACTGACTAACTGTAGCAAAACAAAAAAAAGTGCCCTTGTCTGCTGTCTCGCAGATAGCGAGACGGTTTCCTCAAAAGGAACCTCGCTGCAGTTGCTGGAATCTCGTTCTCTTCCGCAGCCTGTCTCCGGTAGCGAATAATAGACAAATAAAGCAATAACGAGGTTATGCGCGCGTTGGCCGAAACTGCAGCGGGTCAAAGCACCCGTCCGAGAAAGACGCGGTGCCTTTGAAACAGAGGTGATTTCTGCCTAACGGGAGAGATGAAATACTGCTCCCCGAGACGGATAAGGCCGTAAACGTCAGGTTTCAGCCCTTTCGTGGGAGAATGGCCTTCCGTCTCGCGCCCCTTGTTGGCGGCTCTCCGCGTGCTTCCTTACATTTTCGCGTCCAAACATCTCGTCCGCGAAGGAATTCCGGGAGCCATTGTGCCGGCAAAAGTGTACAGGGGTTAATACACGGATCGTCCACCCTCTCCTCTCGCTTCCCTCTTCGCGTTCTTCCGACGCGCGCGATCTCGGCATAATGTGGCGAGTCGTGTGCTGCACGGTCAACCATGTCTATAGGAGCGGCTGCGATCGAAGTTCATCAGAATGACAATTTTCAGCCGTTGAATTGGCAGAATTTCACTTAACCGGCTTCAGTTCGTGATGCGCGCATCAAGTCATCAGTTGCAATAAACACTAATACATTGCTTTTTTTTTTGTTGATAGAGTCGGTGATTTTGTATGCACTGGGCACCTTCCGGGTGCGCACAATATAAGCACCAATGAAATATACGATGCCTCGCACACACGCTTATAGATGCATGGTGCGCACACTTTTTCCACGCATTCAAACGAACCAATAATTTCATTTAGGGAAGCACTCTAACAATTATATATCTGAACGGTGACTTAGAAACTAGCGTTCTTACTTTCGGCTATCAACATGTCATCTAGATGCACTTCACCACATGTTTTATAAGACGAGTTTAAGCTCTCACAACTTGAACGCGCGATATATCTACATGCGGAAAGAAATGATGGTCTCGTTCAAGTTAAAGCTTAGACGTCGCTCAAAGTCAACTTCAATCGTGCTTGCATTAGCCGTGTACGCAGGACAATACGTTATTTCCATGCCGCCAATAACTGGGCATGCGAGTCGCGTTCATCAAATCGCGCGCACTAAGAATGAACTCTATAACATAGATCGTATAAGCACGGCGCTTGCGCTGTGGTCACAAATGTTTGTCACGCGTCTCGCCTGTAAACAGCACGCATCCTTGTATGCACGCGCTGCCACTGTTCACACACGCGGCATTTCCTCGAAGCGCAAAAACTTCGCCTTGCGAGACGCGCGCGGAAAGCGTGAATGTTTTGCCCACCGGGTGGTGGCGTTGGCCAACGTCTCGATCCTCGGCTTCGTAATGCGTGCCATTGACCCGCGATCGGGAGACGGCGAGGAAACCGAATGAAGGCAAGAAACGAGGAAATATATCAATCCTCGCTGGTCCTCTGACGTTCGCCTCATTTGCACATTGTTGTTTAGCGTGGCAAGATGCGCGTGTGGCCCGCTCGTTATGCGGCTTTGCTTCCACATGACTCTCGCTCGCCTGTTTATTTTACTTTTTTTTGTTCACCTTCAGCATCTCATCTGGTCTCGTGAGAACTGTGTGGTCTGGTGGAAGCGGCGCAATAGTCTGCGGCACTTATGTATTTAGATAAGTATTTCTTCAACTTTTCATAACTGATGAGTGGGGTTCAACGTCCCAAAACCACCATATGATTATGAGAGACACCAACGTGGAGGGCTCCAGAAATTTCGACCACCTGGGGTTCTTTAACGTGCTCCCAAATCTGAGCACACGGGCCTGCATGTTCAAGTGCCTATTATGTTATACCTACCCTGGTGAGTTTGAAAAACCTGTGATCACAGTTAGTGCACACTTCACAATGAAAAGGTATACATCCTGCTTTGGTCGTTTAACTTAACCAATTTGTATTTTTTGTACAATGCACCGATTCGCAAAAGCGAATGTGGTAAATGTCACTGTATTTGCAGCTTCATTGAAACAAGTAATAATTGCGCAATTCGTACAGCACGTGAAGGTGTAGGAATGTATTGTCTTATGACTTGTGCTTCCTTAAAAGATTTGTTTACACCAGTGATGCGGCATATTTGTTGAAATGCTATTGGTTTTCAAATGATGTTTTTATTCTTGAGCTACACCAAATCACTATTTGCGAGGGCTGTTGTGCAACACGCTCGGCATTGTGCACGCGATGTATCTTGGTTATCTGTATATGTCTTCTCTTATCACGCGCAATCACTCACAAGTGCCTCAACCTCGTGTCTCAACAAACTAAAATCAGAAATGCTTTTTTTTTTACGTTGTGATTTTGTTTTTCGTCCTTGTTCCTTACAGCATTTAACCATGCATCTGGCATTCGCGGACTAAAACGTTCTGAGAACTTGACAACAGACGCCTAATTTTTGTAAAGTTCATTCGATTCCGCGTTTCGCATTGCTTTTCTGTCATGGGTATAATTACGATGACATTTTTCATGTGCAGCATTTCGGTGTCATCAGTCAACCATCGATTTGCACGACCTTATACTACGCGTTTACGCAGTCCAGTTCTGCGTAACATTGTGACCGTAATAACTGCTCTTCGCCTCTCTTTTTGCTTCTCTCTGTTACTCCGCCCGGCACTGTTTATTTTTTCATTGCATGTCAAGTGCTTCGTAGCGCTATCGTAACCGTGGCCCCGGCTAAAGACATCATCACAAAAAGAATATGTATAGTTGTGTAGTGTTGCGCCGGCTCCATTGTCGATTTCGCCGCCATCACTTGAAAACTGAGCTCGTGCACGAGGGGCGAACGCACGCATGCAGTGCCCGGTGTTGTGTTACGCCGACACGTATGCCACCACTGACACCGCTTCGACGCTCGAGACCTTGGCCGTGTTTATTGCTCCTCTATGTCTGGCTACCTGTAATATAGAGAATTGAAAAACGAAACGTAACATACTACCGCTCAAGTTTTCTCTATGCGTGTTTGTGACACGAAGAAAGCGAAGGAATAAGAGAAAAAGCTTAAAGACGTTTTACGGAAGTTATTTGGGCATGCTTTTGCACAGCTAGGCGAGATGGTAAACAGTGAAAGGAAGTCATACAAAAAAATTCACATGCTTGATCCCTCATACACACACGAATGATGTAAAAATGAACTGTAATACTGAAGTCATCCGCACTCCCATTAAGCCTTGTGATTCACAAAAGTAGCGTGACGAGTAATTTATTTGGTCTCAATTCTTATTCCTGACGTTGCCGCAGTCCTAGATCATCTCGCATGCACACGATTTTGAGACATCGCAAAAGGGACGTCTTACGTTTTCTTGGAATGCAGTGTTGACGCTCCCGAGTTCCCACACACCGGAGCCAGACAACGTGTAGGAAGTATTTTACTTTGATTTTAAAGTGTGTGTGTGTTTTTTTTTCACTGACCACGCTGGCCCACTGCGACGAAGATTATCCCGACGGATTAACACAGTCTCTGCATGCAACCGAAATCGCAGAAGATACTCATCGTTCTTTAGGTGCACCACGAGCAGATCTGCCGCTTCGTGAGTCGCTCTCTCTCAATGACGTCACAATGTGATGGTACATCACTGATATTGAAACCGAAAATGATTTCCTAAAGTATGCCGGTACATACTCGATGCTTTCCCAGGCGCCACAATACTCCTGTCGGGGTCCTCGACACTACTCTTTTTATTTGAAGCAACAGCCGGAAAGCGGTTAAAATTAATGTCAGGGCTCTATTAAGCTGTGTTGGCTGCGGCAGCTGCATTTCTGATGGAGGCGGAAATGTTGTAGGCCCGTGTGCTCAGATTTGGGCGCACGTTAAAGAACCCCAGGTGATCGAAATTTCCGGAGCCCTCCACTATGGCGTCTCTCATAATCATATGGTAGTTTAGGAACGTTAAACCCCACAAATCAATCATCTATTATGCTGTGTGTCGCGCAGGGTTGTTAAACAACGCATTTGGGAATAAAGGAGAAAACCAAGAAAGGAGGGAGTTTGCCTGTTAACTATATACCTTCAGCTTGGGGAATAGGAAAGGGAAGCAGAAAGATAGAAGTGGAAAGAGAAGGAAATGGTTAGCAAATGCGCTAACGCAGTGGCGCTATACAAAATTCTCAGGCTTTCACTATAGATCCTAAGTCAAACCATTTAAGACATGATTATAGTAAAGAGCTCGATGTTGCAAATCATAAAAGACAAACTTTATTCACGTCAAAATGGAGATATATACAAGCAAACAAACACGGATGTATTCGTTGGCTTGCGCATTTCAGAAGCATATATAGTTAACGTATTTCAGTTAAACTTAGCGAGAAGAGAAGAGAGAGAGAGAGATGGCATCTTGTATCGACGCAAATCTTGTTGGACTCTCACGACAGCATGGGGCGAACTTCGCGAACACTAGGCTGATATATAGTAATCACAAGCAGCAACAGTTGTTAAGCAATCAAGATGCTCATGATAAAGTGTGTCTGCACTGGTCTTATCCGGCTTTCTCTCAAATAAGTTTTACGGGCCGAATTCTCAACCTCATTGCGAGGCACGCATGTCTTCTATTCGTCGTACAACGAGTTTATGTAAGAGTGCAGCCGAACCCCTCGGACTGTATGCATGTGCCATTGAACTGCCTGCAGTCTCACATAGAGGCGAGCGTTTATTTGCCTCCGTGTGTCCAACGCGGCGTGCTGTAGTGGTTGTGGTGCTCACCTTCCGAGCCGAAGGTCGCGGGTTCGGTATCCGCGGTCGCATTTCGATGGAGGTCGAACGCTAGAGGCCTGTAAGCTGTACCTGTGACGTCAGTACGCGGTCGGCTACCCAGGCAGCATCCGGCGTATTTTAAAAACAAAAGACCCGTCTGAGTAGCCGTCGCGTTATTTGTGCGCCAACAACTCCATACATCATCTCAATAAAAAAAAGAACATGGTCAAATCTTTCGGAGCTCTATACTGCGGCGTTCCTCATAATTACATATATTACTATAATTTGCAACATTTGCAACTTATGCGCGGCAACTGTTTGCTTGATAACTTGAAACAGCTGACTTGTAAACAGCTGACTTGACACGAGGAGAAGAAAAGAAGCGTTTTTATATCGTAACGCTCCAGTGTTGGCTGGTGCGCACCCAACGCCTAGCTTCTTCACAGGGAACCATCGATATGTTCCCATGCATCAGCTCTCTTTCATATCGCTTCACTCAACGCTAAAAGATAAATAATAACCGTATCGGTTAGCCGACCGGTGCTTGTGCCTTGATGCAATCGGGACGGACGACTTCGAGTGCTCTTCGCTATCCGCACTTACTGAGAGAATGGGGAGAAATCAAACGTTCCCAGAAGCTTTTTTCTGGGAGTGCAGCGGTTAATTTCTTGAGAGAGCGCGAAATTCGTCACACATTGTTCTGGATTAGGCTTCCAAGAAGTTCGCGCCACACACAGTGCAACCAGTAAAACGAGCGAGCCACTTCGTTATGTGCCCTTGTGAGTAAAGATACTCGTCATGAGTGTGCATGCATTGTTCGTTGATCACGCAACTTATATAACCTGTAGTATTTCTTAAAGTGTACAACACGAACAGCATCAGTGCAACCTTAGCAGCGTTTTTTTTTCTTCTTCTTGTATACGTGTTGACACATGCGCGTGCTTTTCAGAATGCCATAATTCACAAAGCCAACCCGCTCAATTTTTAGTCTTTGCAAGAAATTATACGAACGTGAATGTCGGCATAACATTTCGTGTCGTTATTTGTGTAATATATAACATCTGCTTTCTTCTTTTTTTTCTTATAGTAAAGGCTGAAACATACAGCGCTGTATGCCTATGTATCATGTATGCGTATTTAGGCTTGTAGCATACTTTCGTAAGATAGTTCGTGGCACTTCGCGACAGGTTAATTATTGTGTCACAATGGTCGGAGCATTGACCACAGCGCTTATCAAAAGGATAATATATATGACAAAATCAGTGTCGGACCTCTTGGATGTGGCTCTTGACAAGCATGCCAATAAGAATTAACACCTCGTGCGCATCAAAGTGATATTTTCATGTGCTTTTTCAAGTCTGAATCCACATAAAGATAGTTGCATGTACAGCATGCCTCCGTCGGATTGAAACAGGACAATTTAGGGCTAAGTCGAATTTTGTCCCAGTGCATTCTACAGGTCACACTGAAAAAAAAATCAAGAAAACACAATGGTCATACATTCTGATCACTGCTCCGCGTTACTCACCGCGGCAGTTCAGCAGGCAAAAATGACGCGGGCTCGATTGCCTGTCGCAGCTTCAGCCTTTCGGGGAAGGCAAAATGCAATGACAATCGTCTGCTTAGATTAGCGTCGGCGCCAAGAAAACCTCGGGTGACGAAAATTACTGCGAAGTTGCTCATCATTTCTGTGCGCCTAACAATCATATCGTGACCCATAGAAGTCGAGAAATTAGTCAAGTGTGCGTAGTTGGAAAGCAAACGAAGCAGTGTAGCCGTAAAAGCAGGAGCGCTGCAGTCAAACTTTCCAGAAAGTCTCTTCTGCAGGCGCGTATTTGCCAATTCGAGACGTTCTGACGTCGACATAAATGCTGCATGACAGCTGTTTGCTTAATATTGGACCCAACAATAATCGCGACCTGTCATTTTACATCTCATCAAGCGCATTAACAAAGGCTCCTGAACTGAAATTTGTTAGCATGTTACTGCACTGTTGCGTCGAAGCCAATTAATCGTATTCTTTCCTCTCGCAGTTACTAACAGCCTTAAATGAATATTCTTATATTTTTTTCAGTGCTGTCCTGTCACTAACTGTCTTTCGCCCCTTGTCCCTTCCTAAAATACTAACCATATAGGCCCGAGCAGATGTCGTCAAAGTCTATATATGGCCTCACCGCAAGCTAGAGCTGCCACCTGCATTTTATGCTTGGATATCATCCGGCTCTCACGGTAATATAGCTTCATTTCTATAGCACATGGGGTAGTAGATGGGTATAATATAATTTTAGCTATTGATACAACTCCGGCGTATCTCGAATAATCGTCCGTGTATCGGTGCCTCGTTTACGCTGCATTTCAGTGGCCCGCTTCTCCCGGCATTTCTTCAGCGCCACCGTTCTACGTCGTTCGTTGTAGCCGCCGGCAATTACCGTCATGCGCTTCTAGAAGGTCCTCTCGCTTCCACTCTGCCCTTTTCATTTGCCCTCCTCTTTGGCACAAGAGGGCGCACCCAGCTTTGATTGTCCAGGTCCGCTATCGGCTGCTGCCCTCCGCGGAGAGACGCGCAGCTCATCAGATAGATTGCTGCCGCAGATCAGCTGGCGCAGCGTTTTTCGTCATAGGCGCTATTCTCTCAATTCTTTTTTTTTTTCTTCAACGCCCGCTTAACATTCATTGTAGGGCACGTATCTCTCACCAGAGAGGTTTACTGACCGCTCGAGAGGTGTCGTCTGTCGGTTTATTTTGGCGCTGCAAACTCGACTAGGCCTTAATCACGTTTAGCGCCACTGATGTTGCACACGTATGGATTGCACACAAGTTAAATTAGAAAAATCTCGCGAGGCGCTAAGCGTGATAGAAAGTTGTACAGAGCACCGTAAAAGCAAACAGCTCTTGCAGAATGGAGTGCATGTCCGGCTCAATTACATTGGCACTCACGTACACCACGCTGGGTTACGGTGTTAGGCTGCCCACCTGAAGGGTTCGATTCCGGTCGTGGCGGTCGCCTTTCGGTGCAGGTGAAATCAGAGAGAGTGCTGCTCGAAGTCGGTGCGCGTTGAATAACGCCAGGTGGCCACGATTTCCGAAGCCGCCTCGTACCGAGGCATAAGAATCAATTAAAACAATGCGTCCCATGACAGTGCTATTAAATGAACATTATATATGGACCTGTGACGTCACGTTGACCATAAGTAGTGCTGCGCACTGCACGTCAGGGCGTGTTGGTGTGTTAAGCGCGCCATCGAGTCGGCTTTTAATGGCCCTACTCCTCTAACTGCACATAACATGTATCGACACGTTTTCTCTGCAGCTTTCTATAGACTCGCAGCAGACAAGTCCACTGTTGTTTTAGCAGGCGAGGAAAGCGCAGGCCAAGCCTGTCGCTGTTTGCAAAGAGGGCGACGTAGGGGAGGGAATAAGTATTATTCGCGAGCGGTATATATGCTTGCTCCTTGAGCTATCAGTGGTGATTGCCTAAAAGCCGATTACCCCTTGTTGCCGTCGACTTTCGCCTTATCCGAGTAAGACTGGTGGCATGTTTGCACTTGGCCTCTTTTTTTCTCTTTCTTTTATTCTTGTGAGGGTTCCTGCATGCCGCACCTGCGTACTCTCTCGAAGCAGCATTTGTACACATGTCTTTGCAATAGCAGAACTGCAAAACAGTCGTACTTATAGAACGTAATCAGGATATAAATACTGACTTGCCACTCTGCGGATTTCAATGCGCTTTTCATGAATGTGTAGTTTTAGTTAAGGAACCGCAGTGCTGCCGGCTCATCTAAACAGAGAAAGCAGTCACGGGAAAATCTTCCAATTATACGTTGGTGAGTCGACTTATCTAAAGAGTAACCAAGTTTTCGTCTGACGAGCAGACATATCTTCCTCTTTCCTTTTTTCTGCGATCTATTACAAACAGACAGGTCTCTGATGAAGTGAGTGAAAATATTTAAGTCCGTGAATTGTGAGTAAGCGCAAACACACATGGATGTAGAAGAGAGATGACATAGAAGGAGAGGAGTGACACGGACAGCTCTCATCTATATATGTACTTCTCTGTTCGCGCTTACTCATAATTCACGGACGCAAACCAACTAGCCGACCAACGTGTTTTAAAGTTTAGGTCGTCTTTTGGGCGTTATCATACTTTGAGAAACTCGAAAGGCTCTTCTGTCACTACCTTGACGTTAACGTAGTGGCGTTCTCTGCCAAAAATTTTATTATTTCTTTTATTCGCAGCATTCTGGATTTTTCGATCCTGGTCAAGGTGATAATTTCTCGCTCACGACAACGAAGCCGGTGCCAGAAATTCTGCGAAACGAGCTCTTTGACGCTCTCGTATTATCATCTGGCGTTTTACGTGCAATAACCAAGCCCTTATTATGAGGCATATCGTAGTGGAGTGCAACGGAAGTTTTGACCATCTTGCGTACATCGCATGGTACACGGTGGGGGGGGGGGGGGGGCACTATCATTTCATCCCCATGAAAATTCGGCCAGAATCAAACCATTAAGGTCGATAAAGCTGCCTCCAATCACGGAGGCCGTTCCAAACTACGTTATGTGCAGGAAACTTTCGGAAGTGAGAAGAAAAAGGAGAGCCACATCGATTTTCGATGACTTTTAAAACAAATCTACTCAAAATGGGGCAATACATGCTTGCAACACAATATTATGAAAGAATTTTTTAAATAAAAATGAGCTAAATTCTGCATCTGTTTCAATCTAAGTGAGCCAGATCCATTAAGCCAGTGTTGCGTCAACAATCGTGACCAAAACAACCAAAATGGTCGCATCCAATTTGTTTCACCTGTGCCCTATAGTTGCTTTACTGTCGTGCTTTCGTTCCTAAATACCTCTTTCCTGGGCAGGTTGCTACTTACTGAACGACGTGATGATGTGGGATAAATCTCGACTATAAAGAGTAAAGTAGCCTGACTTTTGAAGCGATAAAATTAAAGGGCTTGTTTCACAGGAATTCCAGTGCCGGCGTCGTCAGTTGTGAGCGAAAGGTCATCATCTTGTCGCTGACGAATAAATTGAGATAGATATAAATAAAATGAACAATGAAAACTTCCGAGTGATGATGGAACTCGGCCCTGGCAAGCAGGTGCTACACCACATATCTGTTCGGAAGTGCACGGTTAAAATAACTTCCTTTGCTTGAAAATGCAATGAAAATAACTTTCGTGCTTTAAAAACTCGTGCGTCCTGTATACCTTCACACTAAACATGCAATATCGCAGTAATATTGCGTGGTCGTAAATTCCCATCGGGCGTCAGAGCAAGTAATTATCACACCGATTTCGTGATTTAAAGCCGGCCACCAATTACAAAAGGCAAAACCCCTTACTGCGCGCACTTCTTCAATACCACGTGGTGGGTGCATAGCAAGTTCGAAAAGAGTTATTTTTTTTGTTTAAAGCATGTTACCCATTACACATAATGCAGCCATATGCGAAAGCTTCCCTCACACAAGCCGCGTTCAACTTTATTGATTACATCGTAGTAATCCACAATTTAAACTTCTCGAGTAACATCACACAATAAATAGTATTCACTAGGTGGTTGAAGTGCGCAACAGGGACGGGATATCGATATCGCTTCAACTTTTACAGGCGAGGCTTAAAGGTTCCCATATCTTTCTCTGATTTCTCCTGCCATTTAGTGTTTCTTTTCGAGTTCTGCGCTACATTTTCAAGCCCGTCTATTAGTTCAAGACGGCATATATTTCAAATAAAAATAAATGAAACGAAGTTATTGGGCACTGGTCTACTCGCTGAAAAAAAAAGGAGATTCAAAACGATGCGGCATAAAAAAAACTAGGCAGTAGAATAAGAAGAAGATCTGTAGCATTTTGGAACATATTAGATGGTATGCACCACGAGCAACAGGTAAACAAGAGAAAGATGGATCCAGGCCTGTTGCGCCTATTGTTAAATATTGACCCCAAAAAAAGCGATTGGACCTCATAGCATACCGTATATGTTTCTTAAAAGATTTGCAGAGTGGATAGTAAATACTTGTGCCATATCTCTAATAAATCATTAATGACGTGCTCACTTCCAGCT
The DNA here is from genome assembly GCF_043290135.1 of Rhipicephalus microplus. Classification (NCBI taxonomy): domain Eukaryota; kingdom Metazoa; phylum Arthropoda; class Arachnida; order Ixodida; family Ixodidae; genus Rhipicephalus; species Rhipicephalus microplus. Next base: position 294,835,849 of record NC_134700.1, on the reverse strand, counting down.
GAGTGGAAAACTGCTAAGGTTATCTCCGTGCATAAGTGTGGTTCCACATGACAGATATCTAACTCCAGGCCCATTTCCTTAAACCTCCACAGTAAACAAACTTCTCCAGCACGCAGTGCTTAAACTTATAAATATATACCTCGAACAGGAATCCATTCTGTCACCCTATCAACATGGCTTTCCGTCGAGACCTTTCAGCAGTCACGCAACTACTGGAACTGACACACGACATATCACAAAGTATAGATATTAGAAAACAAACACATGGCTTTTGATTGTGTGCCACACAAGAAGCTAATCCGGAAGCTCGAATGTAGGATAGATGAAAGCTATATCGTGAAGTGGATAGAAAGATACCGGAGTAACCACTTCAAATTTGTGCACATCATTAACGAAAGTTCTTTTTTAGCGTCTGTTACATAGGGAGTGCCCAGAGCAGTCTACTGGGTCCAGTTCTGTTCCCTATGTACATCAATGATTTACCTTCCAGATTAAATGTTGACCTCCGGCTATTCGCTGATGATTTATATTGTACAGAGAAATTAATTTTGATGATGATCACCATGTACTAAATAATGCACTGTACTCGATGTCTTTTCCTGGTGTGAGGTATGGCAGATGGCTTTAAATGCCGAAAATCTGTAACCCTTACTGTGTGTAGAAAGAAATATCTTGTTTCGCTTACGTTATTAACGACACAACTCTCAGTCGTGTATTCGAGCGTAAGTACTTAGGCGTCACTTTAACACACGATCTTTGATGGGAAACACATATCAACAATATAACCTCAAGTGCCCTAAAGCGCCTTTTCTTTTTCAGAAAGCGCCTTCATCTGGCGCACTCAGATACAAAGCTGCTAGTATGCAAGATTCTTGTTAGACCAGTGTTGGAGTACGCCAATACTGCTTGGTTTCTGTATACAAAGGAACTAATTGCAAGAATCGAAGGGGTGCAGAGGAAGGCAATGAGGTTTGTATATAATAAGTACAACTTAACGAATTCCCCTAGTGAGTTACTAAATAAAGCTGGTCCACTAACACTACAAAGTCGGGTAAAGATAGCAAGAATGAAGTTCTTGTTTCAATTAATTCATGGGGACATAAACATCAACACGTCAAATCTAATCTCTCTCAGTAGTTCAAGATTGACACGTTACAGGCCCTCGTAAACACTTAATGAATACACTTCTAACTCAAATTGCTTTAAATATTAATATTTCCCGCAAACCATAGAGAATGGAACTGACTGCGTCCTGCTGCTACTAACGCCTCATGCTTACATGTGTTCTTAGAAATGATAGAAGCAAATTTACATGCTGTGCAGTCTCTGTGAACATAATTCTTGTTTTTTCTTGTATTTCTGTATTATGTACGCCCTCCCTGCAACGGTCTCCTTGTGTGATCGGCAGTATTGCTAAATAAAATAAAACGCTGCCTACCTAGTCCCGAATAATACGCGTTTTTGCCTGAAAGGGCCACTCATCGTTTACGCGCCTATCACCATTACGCCCACACAACAAAGAATAGCGCCGACAGAAGAACAAGGATGGTGTTTTTCTTGTCGCAAAATGTTTCTATATCGTTCATTCGCTGTGATTTAGACTTCTTTTTTGAGCAGAGTCAAGTCAAAATTAAACGTTCCAACCTTGAAGAGCTTAAAGCATATTGGCAGGCTAGCTGGGTGAGACATTACAGCACATGGCAGCGCACACCAGGTTACACAAAGAAAGAACACGCACGCAATTTCTCGCAATAAAAATCAGTGGATGTTCAGCGCTTGTGACGTCCCTTTGTGTATGTGTTGTTTGTGTAAACTAAGGCCACATGCTGCTGCAAGAGCCACATTCAAATTTTACTCCTCGATTTCAGCGATAGTGGGCTATCTAATCCGCGACAGAGGTATTTTGGCGAGATGAGCACACTGGCAAAAAGTTGTTGAAGCAGGCCTAATCATATTAGTAGCAAATGATAATAATAATAATAATAATAATAATAATAATAATAATAATTTGTTTACGGTGCCCAAGAACAACCATAAGGACTTTGTGCAGCCACCAAAACAATAATAATAAACACTACAATGCACGCAGTCTACCAAAAAAAATCAAATAAAAAGACCAAGAACGCACAGACAAAAATGAATTAGCGCTAAGTCTGAAGAATAAATGACAAGACGATAATCATGTAATGGCAGTCAAAAATAAAGGGAGTATACAAAACTATCTGGAAGGCTATCTGAAAAACGGAAAATGGAAGAATCTTTACATTGTGAAAAACTATCTTAAGACAGTGCAAAGCTGAGATAAAAAACAACGAAAGAGGACTGTGAAAAAAAAAAATCAAGACCATGAAGGTTAACATTACATAAACTTTGTATTCTGTGAGTACTAAAGTGTTGAAATAAGTTGGCAGGCACATGAAAGGATCGATTCTCTCTGGTTAACTTACGTGGAATCCCAATATTTACACATATCAAAAGCAAAGGGCCAGATATCGTACCGTGAACTAGTTTGTAGAAAAATAAGAGGTCAGCACAATTTCGTTGGCAGTGATGCTGTGGCAACGATAATAATCTAGCAGTGTTAGAATGAGATCCAGAGTAATTTCTGGCACAACGATAGTTGTGAATGCTTAGGGAGTTTTTCTGGGCTCGCTCAATGGCGTTACTGCCAGATTTAGCCATGTCATTCCAGATTACGGAAGCATATTCCAGTAGGGTAAGAGATATTGTGGTGTGCAATTTCTGGAAAGCTACAAAAGAACTGAATTCTCGAGAGATTCTGCAAACACAACCGACGAAACGAAGGCCTCGCGTGACAGTACGTTTAGTGTGAGCGAAAAAATTGAGCATGCTATCAAACAGAACACCAAGATCACTGAACTAACATAACGACACGGTACTGACAGAGTATAGAAATGACAGGATGGATGTTTTGCGAGATACACTCATGAACTTGGTCCTTGACGTATTCAGGGAAAAGTTATTGTTGTCACACCATTTTGAGGAAGAACACAAACCTGACTGCAGCAAGCGACAGTCGTTAACTGAATGAATTTCCTTAAATATTTTGATGTCATTGACATACAAGAGAAAAAAAGAGTAATGAAATGCAAAATAAACATCGTTAACAAAAAATTAAAATAAGAGTGGGCCTAATACCGACCCTTGAGGAACCCCACTAGTAACTTTCTACAAGGAAGACGTTTGGACAATTACGGCAACATAACATGATCTTGTAAGCAGATACCTGTGCAAGAGATTCACAACAGATGATTCAACATCAAAGTTTGCAAGTTCAACCAAAAACAGTGAGTTGCTGACTACGTCAAAAGCATTGCTCAGGTCACGGTACACTACGTCAACCTGTCCTCTCGGATAGATAGGTGGGGCGATTTGCGCCATGATTTGCGTCAACTATAACGTCATGCATATAGCCTATTCTCCTGAGAAACCAGCTTCAACTAAAGCACAGCATCATCCTTGGTCTTGAACCGTGATGCTTGTTATTATTTGCAGGTCTGTTCTCTCTCCAACTTCACTTAGGCGACATGCAGCTAAGGAGATAAGCACAATATACAGTACATAATATGTCACGACATTCTACAGTTCAACAAAATATTTTTGGTTGAATGTTCTTTGGGCATAATAAACATAACACACTACGACTCTAGTATAGCTCCGATCGTTTGACTTCAATAGTTCTGGTTTAGTTTTGTAGTTTTGTACATTTTATCCGAGAGAATACTGCAACGACTTAAATTGTTCGTGGCTATCCATAGCATGCGAAGTCGTCTCACAGCTCGACAGCGTGAAAACCACAGGTCGTGTCGTCCATGCAGGAAAAACGGCGTTTTCACTGCTTGCCACTAATCAGCCGGTAATCTATTAATGGGACCAACGCCGAGGGTTAAGGGTGGGCAATTCCCGCAGCACTCAACAGGTCTTTGTCACTGCTTGGCTAGTGTGATCTTTCCTTACAGGAGTTAACGATCTGAAGCATAGTTTAGCGATTAGTTCGGGTTAAACGCATATCTGACGATTACATGCATGGGCGAGTGCATTAGAGGTGTTCATCTCAGCCCTCCTACTTTCCACTCCCTTCCCGATCAGTGCTCTCGAACGCGTTCTTCGATATCTGCAGGTTGGGATCCTGCCGGTAGAAAGCTATATTTCGTTCATTTTTCTTTCTTCACATTTACGTTGTATACGATTACTTCCAATAACATCTCCTGTACCTTCCTTGGCATCATTGTCAGTTAGTTCTCATTACTGTTGTGTCTAACAAAGAAAACGGACCCTTAAATTTACACTTCTTAACTACAGTTGAGATATGTTAACTGACGCCTAACAGGTGGTAAGACATGCGAGAAAATAGTGTTGTAAGCTGTACGTGCGACTAAAGCTGCCACAGGTTGCAGAGCAGGAAGTTTTCCATCGTCCATGCTTCGCTTTTTCTTTTTCCCCGGGAGTTCTCTACGCCTTCTCTTTATCACGTACCGTATGAAGACGTGAATCATACACTTCGCATTCCATAGAGAGACGACGCTCCCCCGGGATATAAGCGCGCTGGGAAAACGCGACCTGTTTCTGTTCCGCATTCGATAACCATATTCCATCTGCTCTTTAAATTTTGCTGTTTTTCAAGACTACCGCTCCGTTTCTTCTTCTTCCTCGAGCCGCCTGTTGTATGTCTACACGCCTCTCCTCTCAGGAGCAAAGACAACAGATCACGATCGAAGCGAACACTCGAGTTTTCTTTTATTGCCACTGTTCCTCCGCTATCTCCGCTCGTCTCATTCTCAAGCCCCGTCGGGGCGTGAGAATAAGACGTAGCAGCAGAGTATACGCCGGAGAAAACGTGCTCTCCATAGAGCTCTTCGTGGCCAACAAGCAAACAGAGCGTTCGATCCCAGACTCCGGGTACATATACTCGGGCGCGTGCTACCGAACGTCCCAGATTCATCGAGTGGAGACAGGGACGAGAGAGGGGCTCTTCTTCTTCCTCTGGGAAGGGTCAGAGATTAACAAAACGTGGACAACCTTCGAGTCCTCGTTCCCATGTAGGACGCTCTTTCAAAATCTCCTCTTCCTCACCTTTATATTCGTCGACTTCATCGCTCGTTTACGACCGTTCTCGAGAGTATTTCGTTTTGCTTAGTTTTTCTAGTGCTCGTTTCTTTATTTTCCTGTGGCACAGGGTAAATGAGTTTTGGCCGAGAAAAGGATCAGTTGCGTCGTATATCAATATTTCATATCCGCAGCGACGCCCCAGGAAAATCCATGTACGGCGGCTCGCTCGCCGGTGCGGGCAGATAAACAAAGACGAGAGGAGATGAGAGAAGCATAAGCCTCGCTCGGTGTTGTGGATGGGCCCGCTCTGAATCTTAATAGCGGCCAACCGGCCTTCGCTCGGCACTCTTTCGCTCAATCGGCGGGATTGTGTGAAGCGATTGCACATTTCGAGGTGGTTCCCAAGGTACACAAACTGTACACATAGGCTGCGGCTTAGTTATAAATCAAGCACTGGCGAGACGGTGCGCGCCCACGGCATAAAGCGAGGCTTCAGTCAGGAGTAAGTATCAGCAGCCCCGTTTCATCGGGCATGCCGTGTGCACGTGGCCTATTCGCGTTGCGGAAACGTAAGGTAAGATCGTGGTGGGGGAAAATGATAACAAGGAAACGTTTGGGACACACACGCGAGTTAGGTGTCTTCCGTCAGGACTTTATCATCACCTTCGACTTGGCAGAGACTTGGAGCGTACGAGTTCCGGATCGTGGTTTGTATATCTTAGTTCTCCGAAGAAAGATACGAGGCTGTTTACCGAAGGATTTTATGCGCAAAGCGGTTACACTAGTTTATGAGATAGGATGCGTGTAGTTTAATCCGTCAAACGAAAGTGAGTTTTGGCACCGGCTTCAAGTTACTGTCGGCGCCGCTTTGTGTCGTTCTGACGAAGGCCGCGAAACATGGCTCGTGAAATATTAATTTGCAGAGCGGAGAAACGAAAAATAATAACGCTGAGTGTTGAAAATAGCGGTGTATACGTTAAGCCGGATAACATTCTATCGCTCGTGTTGTAAAGCGTTAAAATATAGGTCAGACGCACTTGAGAATACTCGAAAGCGTGCGGCTATGCTAGACGTATACTTGTGTATATTTAGGTAGTCAACCAGCCAACAGCGCACAGTTTCGCTCAGCACAGAACTTGCGTGGTTCCGTCTTTGTGTGCACCAAGCATGCACATACATATCACCCGCAGACACGCGAGACAACTGTTTGCTTAGTTGTTTTAGTTCACACAAAATAACGTGCTGTATAATGTTAACAAAAACCAACGCACACGTCACCTCACATGTCGCCGACAACGCTGAGATTCTTGTAAATTCTTTCACTTTTGTAGTACACCAAGTATTAAATTTCTTGCTTCACTGTCCTTACACTTGTCTCGCTCCAGCCATATTGGCAAAGCGTGTGTACAAAAAAAAAAAAGCTGCAAGAGTCTGTAAATGTATTAAGTCAAGGTGACATGGTTTGTAGATATGGGCGAGAAAAAAAAAGCGGTTGGTAACAATTCAACTCGCAGAAGGGCGAAGCAAACATGTTTTGTACTTGCCTATTCAGACAGGTGACCTTCAACTGGTACAACAGCACTTCGGCGTACGCAAAGTTCACGGATCGTTGTAGCAACCAACTGAAGACAAGCCTTGACGCGCCCCGTAGTTTGTAGCTATCTTCTATGAAATGAAAAAGAAACACTCCCCCTTACAGGGCGACGATAAGCATCGACGGAAAGACATCGGCCACGGCATGTTAAAGACAGCACGAGTCGGACGTGCCAGCGAGGCTGCAGGACGGCCGTTCGCGTGTGTGCGTGTGACTGCTGTGGCCGCTTCGTTTGAAAAGCGCCCGCATCAATCTACGCGCCGAGTGACACGGCGTAACAGCGCTTATTGCAATGGCGCGGCTCGCTGCAGATCTGGGCACCCACGTGTTTACGTCAGGTAGTAATGCCGGCCATAAGCAAAAATAATAATAAGCGTCCACCGTCGAAGAAAGGAGGAGTGACGGCAAGAGTGTAGACGAAGACTGGTACTCTGTGGCTGTACACAAGTCGTCGCGCCATTCTAGCTGGAGGACATGCAAGGACCTGCGAAATATTCGAGGTTATGAGGGGCGTTGTTGAACGGAGTGGACGTAGTCCGCTGTGCACTTTGTTTCGACGGAAGCGTTAGATGCCTCAACAAACGCGATAATTCACCGTCGGCGTCGTCCCGCAGCGTCGGCGTCAACAAGAATGACGAAAAAAAAAATCATTTCAAGTAAAGTCGCAAATCGGGCTAGTTGAAACATAATTAGTCATGACGGTCAGCGCACACAAGACACGGAGCGCTAGAAAGAACATGTTACGAGCACTGTCTGTCAGCCGAAAGTTTAACGGAAAGAAAGCTGACATGTTTAGGCAGAAGGGAAGGCACAGACGAAATATCATTACCCCCAAGCAAGCTTCTTGTCGCGTGTGTTGTAGATAACGAAACCTCAGAATCTGTGTAAGGTATTCATGGCTGGCTTACGAAGTTGCCTTTCGCTTTTATCATTTTTTTTATTTCGAGCTCTTCTGTCACTTCACGTATGCGTTGGTCCTTATTAATGACAAAAAAAATTATCGCGTGATGAGATTACCACATGACGTAATCGCAATCCCACACATATCGCCTAAATTTGAGACGTCATCAGCGCGTCACTGTGACTTCACATTGCGACGTCATCACAAGGCATCTTCAATCGGTGAAAGGTCACGAGGGCAATGCAAAACAAGATGAGGCGCTTGCAGAAAGCATTCGGAGGCTGGATCGACTGCGATGCAAAAAAGAAAGCGGCTTTCTGATGCAAGTCCGAAAAATCACAGAGAACGAGTATTTAGGGAAGACAGACATTGCTACTCCATACCCCTGGCGTTATTGGTGCACTCAAAAATTATTTTTGTTTTAAACAAGTTTTGCAGAAATATAATTTTTCACGTAAAAAGAAAAGGCATTGGATCACATAATAAACTGTCTCGTGCATCTTTAGCACACCGGCCTCTGAGCTTAATTTACTATAGAATATCCCCCAAAAGTCACTTTTTGTCAGTTTACCAACGCTTTTACTCCATAAATATTTGCTTATAGACATTTAAAATATTTTTTCACAGATAGTACGTCAACTGGTAAAAAAGTTTTAAAAAATTGCGGCTGGAACATTGCCGCAGTTACACAAGACATTATATTTCGCATCGAACTATATACGTCAGTAACAGTGTAAAAACGCAGCAAATACAAGGAGTGTATACAGCAATTGAATGCATTGAAATAATATAACAATAAATTAAAAAATTATTTCATATGGAAGAAAATCCCCGCCCCTCATCAAGCCAACTCACGCCTAGTCTCAAAGGCGAGCTATAGCGAAAAAAAATGCCCCCGCCTCCCCGAATGGAATCGTGAGGAAATGGGAAGGAAATGTTTGCGCCGAGAGTACACGCGAAGTAATTTTAGTAGCGTAAATTAATGGCGAGACGAGGATTTGTGCCGTTACACATTTATCAGCACCTCTTTTTGCTGTCATTGTTTTAGTCATTGTACCTGGCGGCCATAATGTCAGCTTCTTATCAACCCAAACACTAGACACGCGTTTCAAACGCACTGCATTGAGGCGGTGGCAAGTCACGTTTCAAGTCAAGGACGGGGAGGCTACGCTTGCAAGGGGCGAGGATAAGCGCGCGCGCCACAGCTGTTCCTATGGGAGAGGGTGGTGGACGGATCCCGACGGACGCCTGACATAGCCCGACTAAGAAACGCATTCGCATTTAAAACGACGAGGCTGTCCATTCACACCGCACGCGCCCCGCCATGCACAGCGCCGCCGCATTTCGCCTGGCGAACGATTGACAGCGCGAGGCGGAAAGATGGAGAAGGCGAGGAGAGAACCAAGTGACAGGACAACTTCCACGGCACCAAGAGAGCGATGCTGCTAAATCGAATATACTTTCTCTTTTTGTGCTTCGAGGTGAGGAATTCGGAAGGAAGGCGAGTTGTTTAGCACGTCGGGCCACACAAAGGAGGAGAATATCACCGTCCAGGACGCCTGGCAGGCTGTAATTTGGGGCGTGAGAAATGGCGTCTTTGTTTCCCTAAAATTGCGCCCTCGACACGCGAGGTGGAGCCAAATGATGAGCGAGCCATTGGCACTCGCTCAGCGGGAATCTTTGCGCTGCGCTTTCCTGGCGAAACGCCGTCCTCTCTCTCTCCCCGCTCTCCTCTTGGCCCTCAGCGCAGATAGAACCCGCAGTGGACCGACGGCTGCATCGTTCGTCGCCGGCTTCCCCCTCGTGAGTCCCGGCCTTCTCGACTGTTGCGCGCGGACGCAATGCCGAGTGCGTGGCGGATGCCACCGGAGACGAGAACACGGTAAACGGTGAGGGAGAAGCGTCGGCTGAGACGCGGCTAATGGTTCGCACCTTTTCAGCTGAAAAGAATCTCGCGCGCCGGTTCCGGGAATCACCGGAACCTCGGCCCATGCTCCGCTTACCTTTACTTTTGTGTGCATTTTTCTAGCCTTCGTTTATCCCACCGCCAGACTTATTCTTAGTCGTTATTATCACTGAATTCTGGTCAGTGGTCATTTTTCGAGGGCGTCGTCGGTTTTCGGGAGTTCACCGTCCACTGCGAGAGTGTCCGTTGTGGATTTTGTCTTAAGTGGTGCAAACCCGTGTTTCGCTGCGGCGGGATCGCTGGTGCAGCTTGGGCAGCTTGCACCCACCCTGCCGACTCCCATGCATGGTTCTTTGCGTGCCTGCAGAAATCAGACGCGCACGTGTACACTCCCACACGCTCAACGGAAAGTTTTCTCATCCGAAAGAAGCTGATAAATTTATTTGACGCCAAATGAATCATATTCGAATTATATATAGTACACCGATTTTCGTAATCGGCACAATCGCCATGTCATGTGTATTTCCATTACGTGAACATGCGACACACTCGGCAAGATCGTCGTGAACGCATCGCGATCATTTCCATACTACGTAAGTTCTTTAAGCCGAACACGAAGCCAGATGCCTGCCAAAGTGCATGGAAGGAGTTTATCTACACCTATAGTTTTCGTTATCTATAGAAAGCATCATACTGAATGTTTTCAATGTAATTACTAAGCAGCGTAGAACACATTGCGGCAGCTGCGTTTTCGTAACGGAATAGTATATAAGTAGCGTGTTATTGAAGCCATGCGCCACGCGGGCACCCAACCTCCTTCACTAGAAAGGCTCGCAATATACTTCGTTTTATACCATCCCTTTAACGGCAAAGCAATATTTTACCTTTCCTAATTTCCAGCATTTTATTAAACCATGTCTTTTTCTCCTTTTACTTTTCCTGGACCATTTCATTCTGCATAAGCTCACTTTTGAGGTATCCCTATACGCCAGAGGGAATGTGACGAGAAGATGTCCACGCACGTGTAAGTCGACACCGAACGCCTTCCACTTGCTCTGTTTCGATGCACGAGTACATATGCTCAAAATCTAAGCCCAGACTGGATTCGACTGTCAACGCTTATTTCTGCTCTCATTCTCCTCACGTAAGCCATTGTACGCAGGAGAAAGGGAGGCAACCTTGACAAAAAAAATACAAAAATGGGGCTCTCTAATTACTGTGGGTGTGCGGGCGACCATCCTTTATAGTTCTCATTTATTTCTCATAGGTTGACACCCACATTCTCCGCTTTCACTCGTTGTGTAGTGTAATCCCAAAACCGTCGACATCGGGAAGTCACCGAAGGGCATGCGGACGACGCGAATAGACAAAGAAAAAAAGAAGAAACGAAATACTTGGAGGTGCAGCGAAAGAGGCGTCACGTGCGTCGGATAAAACAGCCGCGTATCCGGCTGCCCCGCAGACACCTTCTCTGGCGGCGCCCTTTTCAGGCATCTCGCGCCGAAGCTGCTGCTGCCTTTTAGCGGCACGCTCGAAAGGAGCGAAATGTGCGGAGGGAGCTCGCCGCGCAGTACGGGGTCCACACATCGCACGACGGCGGCCGTGTCTCTACTTGTCGCGTTTCGCCCGTAAGCGCCCACACGATCGAAAAAGAACAGACGCAAAGTGGAAAGAAACAGACAAAAAAAAAACCCTTACAAGCACGCACTCCTATTTAGTCTCCACGGTAACCGCCCGCCATCAGCCTTCATATCTCGGGCGCGCTGTTTTCGTCAACACATCTGTTCGCATATGCGCAAGATAAACGAGCAGCTCGCGTGCTTTCAGGTCGGGTCCGGAATCAATCGACGGGTAGCCCCACCTAATGCCCCTCTTCCCCTGACAACCACAAGAGGCACCCGCTTATCCTCAACACTTCATACATCTATCTATACTATAATATCCACTTGCCTGCGCCCACAGCCTCTGTCTTCAACGCTTGTTGCAATCTGCGTGCGTCGACGTGTATGTACACACGTGCCTTTGTTGCAAAAACTCATCACTCAGTAATTTCATTTTGCGCTGCTTCTATCCGGATCTGCGGCTGAGCCATAATGCTCTTAATGCTCCCTCTGAGGCGCAGGCGGAAGCCAACGATCTACAACACGACTTGTTCATAAATTTCAGGCACGCACTCTTCACAGGCGTGGCAATGCTGATCGCATAATCTCTGGTAAGCGCGTCCTGCAGCGGAGGTGGGTGCCTCGTCCACTCCTCGTTTAATGAGCTTCGCGCCGCGTTTTGCTCTCCGTTTCCTCTCTTTGTGAGAGCAACCTTTTTTTTTTTTTTTGCTTGATCCTCTTTCTGTCTTACAGCAAGACGTCAAACAGAGTTTGTGCTTGCTTACAACCAGTGAGTTCAAGCGCCGGCTGGGTGCGTTTGGGGATGAAGCAGCTGAGAAGTTAGACAACTGTTTACACACATTCCATGTCGCTAACAAATGTCGAGAGTAAACAAATCGTACTTCATTATAAACTATGCTGAAGTGATACGCATCCCAATTAGTGTATATGAAAGCTGAAGATCATGACGGTCATGCAAGCTATAACGTGAGTCACGGCTGTGTGTGTATATGACTGATGGGCTGTGGATCTCCAGTCGGCTAAAGTGTTAATCCTATCATAATGATTGTTTTGTTTATACGTCCCTAGACCAGGGTATTATTACGAGAAAGGCTGTAATAGAGAGCCCCGAAATTTCAACTATGGGATTGTTTAACATGCACATACACAGCTTCAAGCATTTTTGCCTACACCAAAAATATGGCCGTGGTAGCCAAACTTCAAACCCATAACATTAGCGTCAGCAGTCGCTCCCCATAACCACCGTGGTGGGTGAATAAGGTGTTGGTTAAGACAATGAATGAGGTATCTGGTTAATGGGGCATCATCCTGCACAATTGTGCCGTGTAACACACATACACAGACGAACCCAAACAAAGCTCATTTGCTTCTGTCTAGCAAAAGTACAATGGAAATCGACATTTAGAAAAGCCTAAGCAACTTGGAAGCCACGCAGAGGCTGACCAATCGTCAGATACGCTGTGGGAGACGTGGGAAATTCGCGGCGGAAATTCGAGGAGTGGTGTTGAATCGCTCGACCACAAAGTTGTGAGCGGGTCATTAATCCACTATTTTCTCTTGCTGCGTACGCCATACGCTACAGCGATGTTCGTTATTTCTTCTGTTCTCACGTGAGCTATTCCATACCATGCGCCACGTGGCCTTATTTCTCGTCATTTTGGTGCAGGACAGTGAAGGTGTCCGAAGGCGTGAACGGCATCAGCCATTTCAACAGGCGGCGGCTCATCGACCCCAAGATGGAGGCGTATCGGGAATCCATGTGAGTTCGGTGCATCCAGCAACTACATGGACGAATCGTTCAAAGCTGTGTTTCGTCGCACAAAGTTCGGCGTAACACATTTTTCCCCCGCAAAAGTTAATAGTATCATAAATAAACAGGTACGAATCGCGTGCACTTATCATCGTGTGTTGTTTGCTAGACAAGACAGGCGTCGGGGCAATACAAATTGACGCTATGCCACGTCACTACTTTCGTAAAAAGTTTCATTCTTCCTTTCTAATATATTTTTACATCTCTCTATCTCCATCCTCTTTCCGACCCTTTTCCCCACTCCTGTACAGGGTAGCAAACCAGTTCTTCTCGATTAACCTTCCTGTCTCTTCCTTTTGTTTATTCCTCTCTCTCTCTGTACTTGGCTTTTGCCACGAAATATAAATAGTTTTGTCCTTACCTTTTCATCTGCTATTCTACTTCATTATGCTAGCCGTAGATGTAATTAAGAGTATACGTATATCTGACTCACGACCGCAGATCGCTTTCTGTGTATGTTTACCAGAGTTTTAATTACTATTCCAAAACGCCAACGAAACACGACACAGCCTTAAAGGCAGTGGCAGTCTATTCTTTAGCGGTCATAACGCTTTTCACGTTTAAATTTCATGCACGAGAGCCGCCCGAGGCGTATACACTCCACGTAACATTTAGTGGCCAATGAGGTCGCGAAACAGGGGCGAGCAACTCGCAAGTAGATGGAGAACGTCAAACCAGGAGCGCTATGCCGCTCAAGATCAGCGAAACTCCGCGGCACTGCGGGCTCTTTGAAGCCAACAATATCGAAATTGAGCGAGACAGGAAGAAGCTGGGAGAGAATAAACGCGTGAAAAGTTCGAAGCCTTTTTTATATAACAAATATAAGAAAATATAGATAGATATGTGGGGTTTAACGCCCCAAAACCACCATATGATTGTGAGAGACGCCGTAGTGGAGGGCTCCGGAAATTTCGACCACCTGGGGTTCTTTAACGTGCACCCAAATCTGAGCACACGGGCCTACAACATTTCCGCCTCCATCGGAAATGCAGCCGCAGCAGCCGGGATTTGAACCCGCGACCTGCGGGTCAGCAGCCGAGTACCTTGGCCACTAGACCACCGTGGCGGGGCTATAAGAAAATATCAAATATAACAAAAATATATTATAACAAATGTCACAAAAGTTTCAAACAGTTGAGAAAAGGCCATGCGAGCTATACGAGGGTACTGTGAAGGGGAGAACTGATAGGTGGTCAGCTGGTATTCTGCAGTACTAAGAAAGTGCAACAGAACCCTGTATACTTTGAGATAGCGCACCAGTCTATAGCGTGCAATGACAAAATTTGGTTCGAAAGCCGATGCCGGACCATTTCCAGTTGTATATGTATTTACTTAAAGCGTGGGATGAAGGAATCGCTAAAAAAAAGGTCTAAGGTGTGGCCTCATCTGTTGACCACCTGCCAGTAATGCACTCTTTCATCATACCATGATTGGCCCCCCTGGTGCAGCCTTCGGTCTCCAGCGGCTGCTAAGCAACTGTCCAAGGCGGCAGTCAGGCCTGCGACGCAGCGGAGTGTGCTAAGAATCTCTGGGTCCGGACTAGCCGCCATTGGAATCTGAACTTGGCTACCTTCAACGCTAGAACGCTATCTGTAGAGAAGCTAATCTAACCAAGTTCGAGAAATTAGAAGGTGTTAAATGGGATGTAATAGGGCTCAGCGAAGTTAATAGGAGGACACGTGAGGCTTATACAGTGTTGAAAAACGGACACGTCCTATGCTACCGCGGATTAGCTGAGAAAAAAGAACTAAGGGTGAGGTTTCTTATACACAATAATATTGCTGCCAACATAGAGGAATAGAATAGCATCGGTGAACGGCTGGCAAGTATCGTGATTAGGCTTAACAAAAAGTACAAGATGAAGGTAGTACAGGCCTACGCGCCCACATCGAGCCATGATGATCATTTGGTTGAACGCTTCTATGGAGACGTAGAGTCAGCAATCATTAAAGGCACGGTATACTATTCTGATAGGAGACTTTATTAAGCAGCGCCTTTGGGAATATTGGTGCCAACGTTCTTTTTTTTACTTACTTTTCAGACGTTTCAACACTTCTTGCTTATGGCCTTCCAAGTGCCACATCATACTGTTTCTTTTGCCCTAATCTGTTGGGAAATCCTACTCCCCCGTCGAGGCCAGCGTGGCACATACACACAGGGCCACGCGGGAATATTATTTACAGGACATGCCGCGTGATTCGTGAATGGATGCAGGCGGCCGGGCCATAATAGAAGGACGCGCGGGTTAATGATGTGCCCGGCGTCATTTGTCTGTGGCTGCCGTCAAGAGACGTGACGCCGAAGCCGTATCCCGTTTACATCGGCGTCCTTCACGTTCGACAGCCCCCCCGTATAACGAGGGCTTGCGGGATCTTCGCCAGCACTGGAGAGGCCGTGTCAACCGAGAGAAAAACAACCATGGAGCAGAGATCGGCTCCGTTTGCACAAAACCACGGCGTAATAAAAATAAAAAAAAACAAATAAACGTCGTTCTTTCCCCATAAGAAGAAAAGAAATCCTATACTGCGTATCTAATAGTCCCACGTAAACATTGGACGGACGCATGTTTCCACATGAGACTTGCCCAACGTCCCTCGCAAAAACTGACACGTATGAATGGGCAGCTTTTATGTATGCACTTATATTCGTATATCTATATGTGGATCGTCACTCACCAATTGAGCCTATGCATTTCACTCAATCTGCGGCAATCACTTCTGGATAATTTGAGGATGCTTCGAAACAAATGAGGCGAACAAGACCAAGCTTTAACTATACAATGCCAAAATGAAATACATATATATACACAGTAAATTTACATAATGAAGAAAGAGGCCTCTCAGTAAAAACTGGCAGGTGGGTCTTTTTTTGTGTATGTGAAAGAAAGGTAAAACAAAATATCAGTAAATAATGCGAAAACAGAGCAGCTAGTGAATGAAAAAATGAACATAATTAATGTCCTTGTTACAGCTTTGGGTAGCATAAAACAATATGTGCGCCCCACCGCGGTGGTCTAGTGGCTAAGGCACTCGGCTGCTGACCCGCAGGTCGTGGGATCAAATCCCGGCTGCGGCGACTGCATTTCCGATGGAGGCGGAAATGCTGTAGGCCCGTGTGCTCAGGTTTGGGTGCACGTTAAAGAACCCCACGTGGTCGAAATTTGCGGAGCCCCTCCACTACGGCGTCTCTCATAATCATATGGTGGTTTTGGGACATTAAACCCCACCACATATCAATCAAATCAAATCAAAACAATATGTGCCAGCAAGAAACAGCAAGATTATTATTAATTACGTACTATATATATATATATATATATATATATATATATATATATATATATATATATATATATATATATATATAAGTTACGCTTCTTTTTACGCGCTTGTCCCAATTGATTGTTATCTGCCCGTGGGTATCCCTCTATCTATCCACGTGTGTCGAGAGGTTAAAATGCACCGTCTATAACGCTTATCAATTTTATATATGTATTGTTGCCTTCTTCTTCGCCTAAATATAAGAAAAAATAGCTAAACGAACATTTCATGCTTGTAAGTGTCTGCTTAGTAGGTTAGTTTATTTATAGCGATTAAACGAACAATTATTGCGGCGCCAAACTTGTATTGTTTGAGCATCATGGGTCCTATGTTCAAACAACGATTTGTTTAATGCATACAAAACGTGGGTCCGACACTGATTATTTAACTGTGGCAAATTGAGCCTGCACGTATACAGTCCACGCATTTGTCTTAACGAATGTTCTGGTTGCATTATCAGTTTTTTCATCATCCTAATAGATATGTCTGCAACTTTTCGTACGTCAGCTGATAGGTTACCAGTTTCGGCTCCCCACGGTCAGAGAAAAGAAAAACAGAGTGTGGTAGCGAGATCACACTGTCATTGCTAATTCCCAGTCGCACGTCTCTCGCTTCAGTGTGGAATAAAACGCTAGAAGCGTGGGTCTATTATGAGACTTGCCCAGTTTCACATAGAAGGGAGCTCACAGGCACACGGGCATGGCCCGAAATGTTTACGCTACGGGGGCGTGTGTTTGCATATGTGCGTTCGTTTGTATGTGCTGCGTCTACACACGCACACAAAATTTTAAAATCTCGAGTAGTAGGTGAGAGCCCCTTTCAGCTGACTATATATGCTCACAAGGTATCACACGCCGCTTACGGCGCCCGGTGCAAAAAACTCGCCTTGACGTGTAAGCCTCGAGCAATGACTTCACACAAATGCGCGTACTTCCTCTCCCTTACTGACGTCGTCGTGTACGTGCCCTGTTATCGGCCCATAACCGGGCGGGCCTCGCAAGGGCTGCGTACGTGTGTGTGTCTGTGTGGCGACGCGCATACGGCGGCGTCGTGTGGATGGGAACGTTATGGCCCCCTTTATGCCTCGCGGCGTAAACAGACAAGCTTGGCACAGGGCCCGGGGGTCCGCTGAACCTCCGCAAAAGAAGAGAGCTGTAGGACGCTGGCTGAAGCGCCAAGGGTGGGGAGAAAAGGGACGTGGAAGAGAACGCCGCGTTCGCCGCAAACGTCATCGCGTGTAAACGGTCCTCGAGCGGCACAGCTGCCCATGTAAAAACGCTCCGCCGCTCTTTGCCCCCGCTCTTCTTTCATTCCCTGCCCTCCTGCGTGTTCATGCCCCTCACGGTATGATGGCCGCAGATGTCGTGACCCCGGGGCTACGTCATCCAGGATTTCTATGTTCTGCCCCGAAAACACCCCTGCAGCGTGCCGGGTGATAGGCCCAAATCTTTAACGACGGATATTACTTCCCCGTAACTGCCCAAAAGACTGGATTTGGTGCGCATTGTCATAACAACACCGACAGGCACCGCTGTGCATTTCGTTTTCAGATCCGTTCAGGATTAGTGCAATAGAAAAGATGCATAAATACGTAAACACGTATTTCTTCTTCTTCTATCTATCTATCTATCTATCTAGCTATCTATCTACATATCTATCTATCTATCTATCTATCTATCTATCTATCTATCTATCTATCACTCTATCTATCTATCTATCCATCTATCTATATACATATCTATCTATCTATCTATCTATCTATCTACATATCTATCTATCTATCTATCTATCTGCGGTATAGGTCATAGAGTTGCCTAAAATTAACTAGAGGGGACTCTGGCGCTGCGATCATTCAGCGACCATGGGAATGATGGGTAGTACACAAATTTGCCTAGTCTTTCTTTTTGCGGGCGGCGAATCGTACTTGTGGCTTCGTTTATTGCTGTGTTTCGGTTTTGCATTGAAGGAAAGAGCGAGCCCTTTTTAGGGCCCGATTTAAAAAGGTAAGCCTAAAAAAGTAAGGTGGTGAAGCGCAACCACTGAACATTTGGTCATTTTTGTTCCGTGACAAAACAGCTGGAGCCAGAAGTACGAAGATTAGGCAAATCTGTGTACTACCATAGGTACTGCCCATCATTTCTATGCTCGCTGAAGCGCCTTGCGTTGCAGCTCCCATAGACACTAGTGCCAGAGTTCTCTTTAGTGTGTATTGGGAAACTCTATGGTATAGGTAACGGCTCAATGATAAGTCACCTTTCCTGCTTGAACGCGCCGGTGTCCCTACCATTTTTAATGGCAAACATGCTAACATGTAGCTTTGCTTAGGGGGGCCTCTCTCCGAAGAATTCTTACGATGGTTATCTGAAAAGCAGCGAAGATGCAGAGGGTGAATGAACACATACGTCTTGTTGTTTTTTATGTATTAATGCATTCGAAACAATACGTCGATACCCCGCACCTTATTAATAGGACTCGTGGGCAGCCCTTGTGCCTACCCCTCAGCAATTCATCTGCAACAGGTCCGGTGTTTTCGGCGTGGCAAAATGCATCGTACGCAGTCCTTGAAAACAGAGTTGCCTGCAACGCCTTGACAGAGGTATATACATGAAATTATATTTTACAGCTACCGCATCTTTCAACGTCCCACTGCAAGAACGGTGAAAAAGTATGAGTGAAACTATACTTTGTGTGTATGAGTGAAACTATACGGTGAAAAAGTATGAGTGAAACTATCTTTGTGTGTTGATGCTTTGCTTGTAGTTAAGGGCAAAGACGTCTCGGTAGTGCACAGTTGGCGTAGAAGTGACTGTATTCGGTCGTACTGCACAGTAGATATAGTTGGCGCATTTTAAGACCGGCCGAAAACCAAGCCTGAAGTAGGTAGACTATCTTTTTCTAGTGGTCCCCAAACCTATGACTGTACACAGAAAGTGCCTACGTCACAGTAACGAGCAGTCATTGCAGGGCGATGCGGTGGCAACTCATCATGGAGCCAGCGCGCGTGTGCAAGAAGAAGCGGCTGCTGCGCGGCCGCAAGGCGCGCATTTGCCGCAAGGAGCCCAAGGTGGTGCGCGAGATCGCGCGGGGAGTCGACCTGGGAATTCGGGAGTGCCAGAATCAGTTCCGCTTCCATCGGTGGAACTGCTCGACGCTCCGGTCGTCCATGAAGAAAGTGCTCATGAAAGGTGCGTAGCATAGAATAGCCACCACTAATGTGTCGATTATAACGAACCCTCGTCGAATGTCCGGAGAAAGAAATCTCTCAGCGGCGTCGGGGCATTTATCAAGTTACTACGGTACAGAAAATCAAAGCCCAGAAAAAAATTACGTCCTCTCTCTAGTTATTGTTCTTAACAAATATCTTCGCCTGTGTATCATTTATGACGGAAACGATGGGACCATAAAATGTTTTGGGGTTCCGTTGCGGTTACGGTATAGAACCATTGCTATAGTTAAGCCGGCGGCTGCTCTATTTTTTCAGTGCCCGAGCGAAGTAGCGGATTTCAATGGAAAGCGGCCGTCGGTGTTAGTGCGGCGTTTCGCCGCCAGGCGCCGCAACCGGAGTAGATATGCCACCGCGTCGTCTCTCGTGCAAACGAATGCCGTGGCTGCATTCGAAGTTGCTATATTGTTCAATTTTCGGCTGTATTTGCATTGTTTAAGGTACAGCGTGCAATAAACTGAAAAAAAAAAATGAGGCGCTGGTCGAAACATGCGTGACACACACACACACACACACACACACACACACACACACACAAATGTTACAATAGACTCCTACGTAGACATACGCTAATTATACGGTAAGATATCGTTGTTCCCGGCCAAAATAATCTATTCGAGAAACCTGTAACACCCACGTCGAACACTATATGTCCGAACAAATTACCTGTATAAAAACCGTATTTTGCCACAGGTGAAACTGAATTCACACGTAAAACTCGTGTCTAAAATTGAGGTATTTGTGCTCTCCCATAGTAGAGCACCAAGTACTCTGAATCGTTAAAACATTTTTTTCTAAACACACGAAATCGCGATGCGAGCCTGCGCATTGCGTACTGCGTCACCCTACGTCAGCCGTTTCCTCTTCGGTCCGCACGAAGCGATTCGTGAAACGACGGAGCCCCAAATGAAAGCGGGTATCCTCGGGGAGCAATGCTGAAATTCTCGCTTGTAGCGTGAAGTCTCCCCTGTCGTGTGAATGCTAGTTGCGGGGGGATCCGAATCACGTCACATGTCACGTGGCTAATTATTCGTCCGTGATCACGTCCGTCGAGTGAATACTGCATTCACTTTCGAAGCATATCCTCCACTTCTGGAATTTTCTGAATCCTCCTTGAATTGCCTAAGACGACAGGAAGTAAATTCTCGTTTTTGCATACCATTTAAATTATATGGGACAACAATCGGGTAACGTACTCACCGATACAGAGATTCGCCCACTCGTAATGATCCCCTTCATGAATATGCGTGTGCTTTTTTTGTTTCACATTTTTTGTTGGCGAGTTTCATTGTGTATTATACGTACTTCTTATAATGAACTTACTTGAGCTTTCAAGCTTGCTCGCAGTTACCATAGGTCCGACTGTACCCATCCGTAGCCGTGCGTATTCAAGCTTACAGTTCCCAAACATGAAGGTTCCCAAACTGGGATGGCCACCTGCTATTTCCGACGTGACGCGTACCACCCTTCGTGAACTGCCTATACTCTGTAGGGAGGGTACATTAATTTGCGTTATGTAATTTGTTGCGAGGAACGCCGCCCTTTAAGCTTAAAAGAAAAGCGAACGAAACGCGTTTTTTAGACATTATATATCAAAAGTTGGTACATGGTTTGTTGGTTAAACAGAACTGCTTAAATGGCGGGAGAGCTAACCGTTCTAAATTATCTGCAAGCAAGGTGTGGGCACGTGGTTCCCTCTTCGAGTTCCTCGTAGTGCGAGTTTCGTAAAAGCACAAATTGTATTCGTGCGGTCAAGTACAAATAAAGAACAACCGTCGAATGTATAAACTTAAGGCAGCCTTCAGCCAAGGAGGACATTTGTCAAATTGATTGATTGATTGATTGATTGATTGATTGATTGATTGATTGATTGATTGATTGATTGATTGATTGATTGGACACAGCGTATAGAGGAGAGCATGACTTCCTGCTTGGACATCTATACCATTGTAATCGCGAAGCTTTTAGAGAAGGTCTCTTTAATCCTGCCCAACAGTAGCGCACGCTACCATCCGCTCAGGTTGATCGTGCATCATGTGCGTTTGTGCAGACACTCGCGAGGCGGCGTTCGTGGACGCCATCGTGGCGGCGGGTGTGGTGTACGCGCTGACAGAGGCGTGCGCCCAGGGTCGCCTGCTCGATTGCCAATGCAGGCGGCGGCACAACGCCGTGAACCACCTGCAGGGCCGCACTGGCTGCGACCACTTCGTCGACTTCGGATATCACAAGTCGCGCGACTTCATGAACCGGAAGCGCGTCGGTGACCTGCGTGCCACCATCTTGTCGCACAACTACGAGGCCGGACGACAGGTGAGTATGCCACGTCGGCCTCTGCAGCACTTCTCAAGCAGCTTAATGCATGACGTGTATTCAGACACATTGGCAGTCGTGGCCGTATCCCGTATGTATAATGTCTTCACTGGCAGCTATTTATGTAAAAGACAAGGAAAGAGACATGTGCGCTCCGCTGGTGTCCATGTTGATTTGTTTACGCCGTCACGAAACACATATGTACCATGTTCTGCCGTCAAAACCAGAAATGTCGTACACAATGAATGAGCAAGGACCAAATTTAAACACGCTGCGCCTGGCATCTTTTATTGGGAAAGTGCATGCATTCATGCGAAGCATATATTCGCGGCCATCCTTGCCAAAGCTGCGCGGCATAGAGATTCTGGAGCCAATTCGACTTTCCTGGCTACAATGGCAACACTATGGAATGGATAATTTGTCGAATCTACTCCCATTCTATTTCGCACAACGCCGAGCGGCGCTTTTTCTAAGGGACAGGGAGCCATGAGTTGCAGGTTGAAAGGACTGTAGGTTGCTACGAAAGAAATCGTGCACGTTTGCTTTTGCACACCACGCAGGCCGTGCGACTGCACCTGGAGCGCGTGTGCCGCTGCCACGGCATGTCCGGCACCTGCTCGCTGAAGACGTGCTGGCGCAAGCTGCCCACCTTCAGCAAGGTGGGGCTGCGGCTGAAGCAGCGCTTCCAGGGCGCGGTGCGCGTCACGGCCGGCAACTCGGGCAAGGGCTTCGTACCGGAGACGGTGAGGCCGCCGGGACGCGAGGACATCGTTTTTTCCGAAGAGTCGCCCGACTACTGCGAAGCCGACCGGCGCACCGGATCCCTGGGCACCAGGGGGCGCCTCTGCAAGCTGGGCTCGCAGGGTCCCGACGACTGCCGGACCCTGTGCTGCGGTCGCAAGGTGCGCAGCCGGCAGACAGTGGTGAGCGTGGCGTGCAACTGCACCTTCCAGTACTGCTGCAACGTCACGTGCCAGACGTGTCTCGAGACTCTGCACGAGACCACGTGCCTATAGGGGGTCAACGTTCAATGTGTGGGGACCACCAAAGAGCGCTCTTCTGGAAGTGTGCCGCTGTGCTGCGCCTTAGCTTTGCTCTGAACGCTACGAGGAACTAGTGTGTGGCTTAGTGATCGAATGGTGTGACTGTGAGAGACTTTCTCGAATGCCCTGAACATCGACGCTGCTTCCAAACGACGTATGCACGCGACTGACAGAGAACTGCTTCCTTCTTCTTCATTCGACCGCTGCAGTTAGCTTCGTCCTCGATTAGTAGCTCACTCGCGCTTGCTTCACAACTTCGACAACGCCGGTAACGAAGATTCGAAGCACCATGGGAGAATCGTGGTTCGAGACAGCGCTTAGACAGATGGGTCCACAAGGGGCAGGCTTCTGCCGGGACACGTCAATGGCGCGGGCTCGCCAGACTTAAGAACAGAAACAAAGAGAACAAAAGTGCTTCTTCATTTTCGACAAGGTCTGTGATATAGTAAACTGTGGGCTCCGTGAGCTCGTGCTTTGAACGACCGGCGGCCTGTGTCTGTGCGTGTGTGTGTTCGTATTCTGCGTGTATACATGTGTGGACTAAAAAGCCGGTATTTCGGGCAAAGTGTGCCAACCGTTCGTTGTGTATCGCGTCCATGGCACTGGCGGCTTTCAGAGCCGGGGAAGCTGTGTGCGCGCGCTTGAGGACAATCTTATGTATCGAACGCGCGACGTGTGTTGACGGTAAATTGAGTGTAGGTGTTTTTTTTTCTTTAGCTGTTGTTGCTATTTTTTTGGCAATTTGAAGATGAGGACAGTCGTTTGCTGCTCCTTGGCCTTCGCGGCTGATGGCATTTAAGACCTGGTATAGTCAAGCTTCCACGTTTTTGTGTTCTTCCTGTGGGTTTCTTTCTTTTCAGTCAGGAGCAAACGATGAGATGGCTGTTTATGGTACTGTGGCGCCCCACGAGGCCGTGCATTCGATGCTTGCAGGCTATGAGAAATTTTTCTTAATATGCGCGGCTATTTGATGTATAGTTTAAGGCATTTTACTAACCTGCGTGCATCAGTGCAATTTACATGACGGCTTTTTATGTCGTGTTAGTTTGTGTCGTAGTATTGTTGTTAGCGACATACGTGTGCGTGATATATGTTTCTTTCTTTCTTTTTTGGGGGGGAGGGGCGGTGAGACGTCAGAGACTTTATTGCGGCTGGTATGCAGTGTTGATCGTGCTTGTCTGTCACAATAAGCCTTCCTGCTTTTTCTTTCTATAGGCCAAACAAAACGAGAATGATGTTTTTTTTTATTATTGAGAATGGGAGGGCGGATGTAGTTTAAAACTCATGATTGAGTCATTGAGCAGGAGAATTTCAGAACAGCGGTATTTGTTTTGTTCACTAAAAGCCCACAATTTCTTTGAGAAAAGCTTCGTTCTTCACAACTGTGATCGGCGCTATTGTGTTGTACCGCTTTGAATGGTAGGTGTTTGCATTCAAGAATTTTTCTTCGTAAGCTTTTTTTTTTTTTTTTTGACCGCTAGCTCTTGGGGTATTTTTGCTTTTTTTGTTTTTCAACGTGAAAGCTCGTTGTTTTAGAACAACAAAACAAAACAATTTATATAGAACATGGAATTTCAACACTCACCTAAGTCAGCATGCCCAGTCAACTTGGCTAGCTAACTGCCTGCACCTCAATATTTACAGAATACACGAAAAAATGCACCGACGTGTCGTGCCAAAGATTATAATGCGAAGTGAACGAGCTACTTGCACGCTTGCTTGCAGGAAGGTTTTCATTGTCGTAAAAAGTGCCACTTTCATGCGACATTAGGCTTAGATAAGTAATATTTTGAACATTTCTTATCTACTTGCCACATTACATTTTTGTTTTGTTCCGAGGAGAGTGATTATAGCTGCTGTAAGACCACAGTCAATGTTGTGGGCTCTTATTATTTAATTACCACCGTAACAGCAGCACTTAAGAAGGCAGTGGTTTACGGAAGAATAACATGGTCACGAATAATTGTAGTACCAGCCAAAGGACGCTCATTGCAGCTCTGCTAATGTTCGCTTCGCTATTTATTGTGTTGTGAGAAGCATTTATGGCATTATTCGCGTAGCTCTTACGCCGTTCATAACACGAAAATGAGCGAACACTATACGTTAGATGCGTCTGTATTATAACGAGCATTCAGCGTATATAAACACAACTGTTTATTAACTTTGTCGCGGAGAGACAAAATCTTCATCAGGGCTGTTGAAACCATGCAATAACCGCCGTAATCATTAAGTCATTTGCCGCAAACGTAATTGGCGATTTTGTAAACTTTGTGCTGCACAGTGGAAAGAAACCGGTATAACAATGAGCTCATCTTCGTCGCTAAAAGATTCAGCGCTGCGCCTTTACAGAATCTGCTGCCGGATTGTCCATACTGCAATTGACGTTGGTAGCGTGAGTAATGACTGCCCTACCTAATGAAACCACCAGCATCACACTATCAAAATTTATTTCATCCCGCATGCGTTGTTTAGATGATGATATCATAACGCGCAGAGATTTTAACAGCCTAATCTTCGATGAAGTTCATTTGCTGAAAACGTGACAACGTTATAGAACAAAATTTCACACGCGAAGTGTGGCAGCTTGGGCTAGTTGGTTTGGCATGACGATAGTTATAGCGCGAGAACAAAACGACGACACAGAGACAAGAAGGATTCGTGTCCTTCTTGTCTCTGTGTCGTCGTTTTGTTCTCGCGCTATAACTATCTTCACACGCGAGTGCTGAAAGACGCCATCACTTCCGCGGTGTCAGTACGAAGTCGCGTAATGTCCGCGTTTTTTTTTAATCGCATCATTTTCAATAAATCCGCCCCTTTGTAACAGAGTCGCAAGTTTTGGTTTCCAGCAACAGCTACGTCGTCTACGTTTTGAGCTTACTTGACAGATTTAACTTATTTTATTACGCAACACGAGCGTTATGTTTTATCTCTACGTGGGCCTCATTGCGACTTTTGTTTACCACCAGCGTGCCTTCAGTGCCATCAGAAAGATTTTTTTTTTTTTGCCTTCAGTCTTCGTGTGCCCTATAAAGATGTTGTTTCGTAAACTACTGCTGTATTTGTGTTGCTTCAGTTTCGCAATTGCGAAACCAAGAGAGACACTTTGAGTGTCGTGTTATTACTCTTTGCACCTGGAGAACCTCATTTGGTGTATTATACACGCCCGGTTTATGCTTGAAGAGAACATCCTGAGTCATATGCAAAGCCGATTATTGGAAGCTTACTTGCGGGTTACGTATACCTATGTGACGCTATACCTATAGTACTTGAGCGTGAAAACATCGCTCCTTTGTGAAACTGCAAGGAATGAACCTAAGCTTCTGAAGGCGTTCACAGAGTGGTAGACAAGACGCAGTCCAAAGTGGGTAAGGTGTGCGCATAAGCCGTGACATATTTCGCAAATGTACTCGTCTTGTTCTGCGCATGTGTGGAAATCATTATGGCAGAATATCGCTAAATACGGCACAATTAACACACAGGACGCAGCGCTATGCCACTCACTCGTATTTCGTGCTGTTCTGCCATAATGTTCACGAACCAACCAGTCCACCTAAGATCGATCCTTTGAGCTGCAATCTTGGACTTTCGACTGCTGATAGCCTGCCATTTTCGACATGTTCTAAGCAAAAATAGTGTACAGGGCAACTGGGCCGCCTGGCATTCGAACATCTTCTCAAACCGATTTCCTCATTTCCGCCTGCGTTCTCGGGGCACCAATGCATCAATCAATCTGCAGCCGCGCTTAAAATGCCACTCCATATTTCCCCTGGCTGCCTCTCGCCGTGTGTACGTAATCGAAAGCGGGTCGTAAAGATCGCCACGAACATCCTGTGGCACGCCAGCTGCTCGCAGCCATGTCAGACACGCGGGGCACAGAGAGCCGAGAAGGGGGTGCCACTCGAGGGTGTTGCGCCGTGCGAATAGAGACAGCGACAACAACAACAAGACAGGGGCAGACACGAAATGGAAGAGAGAGGGGCGAGAGCAGAGTAAGCTGCAGAATCGAGAGAGAGAGATGGAAAGAGCCATCGGCACCCAAGAATGAAACAAAACGAGAACCCAATCAGCCAATTCATTCGCCCCCTTCTTCCGTTTTCTTTCTTTCTTTCTTCGCCTTCTTCCCCGTAATCTGCCTGCTTGGTAAGGCTCAGCACGGCGTGCGTGTGTGGTCCGCCGAGGCACTTGGAAACAAGTCGGCGCACGCGTTAGGTCGGGATTAGCGGCCGGCTGCTTGCCTGCAGCCGTCTCTCGCGGCCTGCTTCTGCGTGCGTCGCCGGGGGTAATCGCCGCAGTGCGACCCTCCCTTTCCCAATCCTGAATTGAAGGGTGGCGAGGAGGGGATAAGCGAGGGGGGGGTCATTAATTTGCGAAGGGCGTTAGCGGCGGAGGGGAGGAAAGCGGCTGATTACAAGGGCGGTCCGCCTCCTCTCCCTTATGAGACGACCCCACCCCGCAAGGGGGCACGCAGCCATCAGTTATACCTGCCAGAGGCCTTGCCTTTCGGGAACGCCCACTTGGCACCATCGCCGGCGCCAGCAGCGGTCGCCTATGAAGCTGTCTCGTCGACTTGCGCTGCACGAACTCCCTCCTCCGGGGCTCCTTTCCCTTTGTCACCCCCCTCACGCCTCGCAGACAGATAAATGGCTCGGCCGCGGTCCGGACGCGGGATGCCCGGTCGACCCACACGCAGCCCTCATTAAAGAGTGAATTGTCTGCCCGCACCTTCTCTCTCGGGAAAGGGTGGCTTGTGGGGAAAAGCACTCGCCCCGCGGTGTCAATGGATCTGGCGAGGGAACATGCGTCCAGGGGATCGTTTTTTCGACGTTCGCGAAGAATGAGTGCGTCTTGGTCAGGTGTTAATAAGAGTTGGGCTTGCCCGTATGTGACGCGTTCTATGCAGGACGGCCGAGTGCTACGTAGACTGGATTATACTGCCGCTATAGGGGAACAGTGACGCACAGCAGTGGCGCTACCCAGCGGTAAATACATCAAAACTCGTAAAACTGATCACATGGGATGACGCGTGTGTTGCCCACCAGCCGGAATATAAGTGCCAATAGCCCTAAGTGTTTTTTTCATAAATGAACGAAAGAAATCCCTATGCAAGCACGTGTCTTTCGTGTAAAATACCAGGCATATTGCTATGCTGTGGAGGCGCAATATGTCGTTCAGAACACAGGATATTTGCTCAGGGTCATGGTAAACATTTGTGTCATGACACTAGATGCACGTAACTCTGAAATACTTGTTGAGACAAGAAACTCTACATATCGCTGCGCCTAATAGGCGCATTTACTTAATATTCTTTCTTGCACTGTTTCTTTTATTTCTTACCACCTATCTTATATTTGTTTTTTTGGGTGGTTTCTTATTCAACAGACATTCAAAATGAAGCCTTTGTCAGAAAATTTGGTTCTCTGTTGCGCGAAAGACCAATAGGTGTTACGATCTCTTAAATAGCTTCAAAAGGTTTAATGTGATGTTTATTCTGTTGTAACACGTGCGTTTCTATTGTATATAAAATACCACAGCAGTTCTGCAAGAGATTCACTGAGCATAATAGGCTTGAGGTTTAGTGCCAGTTAGTTTGCGCATGCCTGCTGGACAACAGCAACCAGATATACACCCGCCATCTTACGCACTATTTTTACAAGTGCTTTGCGCGTTATTATAACTTACACGTTATAATTATTACTATTCTTGTAATGAATGCAGAGAGGTTGTTGCATGTGCTGAATGAATGTGCACAGCAATGTATGTGAATTGTGTGTCACCCCTCAAGCTGGAGTCACTGAAGTGTGCTTCTCCTTTAAGAGAAGCTTGCTGCGGAAAAGCCAGATTTAAAGAAAATGTATGCTGGTTACGTGCAGACCGCTTCGGTGGCTTGTGGAGATTCGTTGGCGTCGTGCACAACATTCAAAGGTTTCCCGTATGACCAACAGGGCATATTCACAGTAATTTGTTCAACGTTATTCCTCAGAAATATTTACCTCACGTGGCCGTGTGTGTTCTTGTAGTAGGAAGGCAACTAGCGGCCCATGCTTGTTACGTGCCGCTATACTATTAAAAGTGTCCAAATTGGCGCAACGTGAAAGCATGAAAGTGTGAACTACGTAAATTTATCATAAACCGAGGTACTAAGAATACAATTTTCATCCTCTCACATGCATTTAACGTCGATGAAAAGTAAAAGAATGAAATAAAATGAAAAAAAAAGTTAAACCATCTCCCGCTAAAGAGAACCATGTGCAGATGCGAAGCAGCGGACGCTAACGATTTCACTGTCGGCGGCGTTGACGCTGGCAGTCGTCGCTGCGTTGCACAGGAGAGAAATCTGGGGAGGCGCAAAGTATGCACTGATGGACCGATGCTTCCTATTCAAAACATGTCAATCACTGGCAATGAGAGACAGAAGACTCCGATTAGACGCATACCCGTAGTCCGCTTTTAGTTAACGCACACGCTGCGAATTTTTATTGTTCAACAACACGCAGGAGATATATCCCCCATGGAGGTCTATCTTGGAGATATATCTTGGAGGTCAAGATCCAGTGCTTATATGTACGAGGTGGCCAGTGTACGGTTGTGCAGTGTGAGCAGTCTGTTTTTTTTTTAATTTTTAAGTCAAGAAACGCGCTAGCAGAAGCTGCCTGAGCCGGCGTTGCGAGGTGAGAGAGGAGGGTGTGTGAGGGAGTAGAAAAAGGCGGAGGGTACGCGCATGCGCAATGGGGTTCTAAACGCCACTGTGTGGGATGCCTTGAGGAAAGAGGGGAGGGACTGAGAGTGGGCTAGGAGATGCTGCCTGCGTCGGCTTTGCAAGGCGAGAGAGTAAGAGAGCGTAGGAGAGGAGAGGGATGGTGCGCATGCGTTGTAAATGTGGTCACGCTGCACGCTGGACTGAGCTCGACCTTAAGACGCTTCGCATCTAAAGGAAATACAACGTCCGCTGGCTCGTGAACGCGAAGTATTTCATTCCGGCAAGATGAATGTATATCTGTGTGGATTGAGTTTTTTACGGTGTCTCCGTGGGAGACCAAACATAAAACATTTAGTTTTTGAGAAAGAGGCAAGGATAGACGCGAAACCATGACTTGTAAGGGCGTCCCACCTTATTCGGTGATGGCAGTGACACACTTGTGTATTTTTGTACATGAAGGCTTATTCCTTATTTTAAGCAATGCACAGGTTGATCATCTGGGGAAGGAAAATGCTACGCTTAGCTGATTTCTTGCGTGGGCGTAGATGAGGTTCATGTGGTAGTAACACAAAAACCAACATGCTCGCAGATTCATAAAGTGTCGTTTGATATAAGTTTTTATTTATTAAATAAATCGAAATAAAATTTATTTTATTTCAAACCTTCCGTAATAAACTTAACATCTCATCATCAATTTACACGTAATACATATACATACAATCAACTCACACGCCTGAATCAACAATCACATGAACGTAAACATGTAACTAAAAGTTTCAACAAGATTCGTTGGGTAACATGCACATTGGTGAACACCCTCCTTCTATATACAACAACACATTCATTCCTTCTATCATTCATAAGCGACTAGTCAAATCACGCGAAAATTCTTGCATGCAGAAGAATGAGTACCAGAATTGTCTCGCTTTCTTTTACTATAACTGATGAAAATTTACGTATAATAGACATTCTGCGCAGCGGCTCTGTGTGAAGTAACGCGTTACAGAACACATCCAAATACAGATGGCACTAATTGACCCCTTTATCGAATTTGATCATTCAGAACAGCTACCTCAATTTTCTTCAATTGCTGTAAACTACAATTATAGCAGATGAGCTGACAGCACTGCTGCCAAATGTTCTCATGGCCGTCATCTTGCTATAGCATTAACTTACGTGTAGTTCGAACTTCGAAATCATTGACTGAGCACGCGGGGAGAAATCATGCTATCTTCGAGAAACGACTGCAGTCGCTTTAAGTAGAGACCGACTAGAAACACTCAAAAAGATCAATTTATATAGATAAGGTATTGCTTCAAAGCTCTAATTTTCACTACCTTTCCTAGCTTTGCGCTGAGTGGTCATAAAGAGACGTCAGTGTAGCGTCACGCTTTGGAAGCTATTCTCTGGTAAAATAAACACATACAGTGGAAATCAGACGCTGCTGTGAACAGCTCCGCCAGACCTTGCAACCGTGACGGGCAAGAATATGTTCGCACGCAGAGCGCGAGGTTGCCACTCACTCAAGCACCCTCGCTTCACAAAGACTCACTCCCGTATTCAGAAACGCTCCTCAACTCGACTTTCACCCTTCACTCGACAGAGTTGAGCACTGCGCCGCTGCTCGGTTGAAAACGATGCTGTGCTGCTCAATAATCGCAGCATATTATCGCTGATATGCAGTGACTTGCCGTGCCTAGAGACGGCGCTCCCATCGGCTTTCTCAAGTGAAGGTGAAGCGTTGAGTGAAGGGATGTTCTAGCATACGGGGGGTCATTATCTTCGGAGCTGTCGGCGGCTACTGTATGATATCCCACTGCTGCTAGATTGGCTGTTTATTGACATAAAGCAAGAGCGGCGTTTAGATCATATGCAGTTCTTGCCAAGGCGGGTGCGGCCATGTGCTTGCGCCACAATATTCAGTGTGCTAAAAGTGCACAGTAACAACACCACAGCGCACCGGAATCATACGGGAAAGAGAGCGACAGAGGTTTATCAGGCGCGTGCTCATGACACACTATGATGAAAATGCTCAATCACTGTTCAAATTCAATGAAGAAAGAACTAGTCTTTAATTACGCACGTTTCACCCAGTACGTGCGTTCACGGCCGTCTTGTACATAAAAGAGTGCACTTGCCAAAGACTCTGCATTTCAAGATCCAACCATTTCTTTCGGAGAGTGTTGCCAGCGCCGAACTTCAATTTGTGAGTTTTGCCTTCTCGAATTCAGAAAGCTCAGTTCAATTTCACTGACTGAGTTCGCCACTGAAGGCACACGGTAGGTAGATGTTTTTCTTCATATGTGACTAAACATTGAAGTAAGTTCCCGCTGCAACGGAGTCCAGCTCGGTACGCTGCTTGCAGGAATAACAAATATATAACAAGTACAAGTGAACATCGCGAGCAATAATTCTCAAACAGAGCCGTTGAGAAACACTCAAAGTAGGCAAGCGTAAAAAATAACAAATAAAAAAGAGGTAAAATCGAATAAATATGAAGTATATAAAGCGAGGACATCGACAATTTTAGCAGAATGAAGTCTTCTGTACAATGAATTGCCGAGAGAAGGTTAATGCCCCGCTTCCGGGGCGCTATAAGATGAACGAGTCCCTCTTGTCAAGACTTGAAGTCTTTCGGTAAGTGTTTATATACACACAGAAATTTTCGTAATAGAGGAGGAGCTTGAACCCTTTGAACCACTATCCTGGGTACGCCACTGGATAGTAATGATGGCGGAAAGTCCCCGTAAGTGTCGTTGAACGAAACTTCATTATTTATTCTACGGTGCTGTCAGCTTAAAGGTTACCGCAAGTATAAAGTGCGACTTTTAAAATCAATACTACATTATAAACTTCGAGCGTGTGTCTAGCCATTTTGTCCACCCTTTTCTGAATGTTCACTCGCGTGCAGAAGTGAATGTTTTCACACAGCACATGCGTAAATGTCACGTATATAAACAAGCGCCGTATAAATGGCGTTACTGAGCGGTGACGCTGCTGCTAAAATAACTGTCGCGTGTTCGTAATTACACCTGCATCACCAGTGGTTAATGTGCCACTGAACGCATCAAGGTGGTCATTAGCAAAGCACGTCACGAATTCGTCTCGCGTGCCTTCACCTGAAGCAATGCCGTGCCACCGCGGCGTCGTTATTTCGTGTTTTATAGCCATGATCTTGAAATTACAACTCAAAAAGCTTCGCTGAGCCTTTCTTCTTCATGTCCCAGTTTATATCCGCGCCTTAACGCACGCACGATGATATTTGTTTCGGGAAGGTCTTCGTTCTCTGCGAAAATGCGCAAGAAACAAGAACGTTTCAACTTCTGCGCGTTGAAACAGCCGGCGCAACCTGGTGTGACCCGACCGACGTGTGCAGCCGCAATTAAGAGGCGATAAGTTGCAACCAAGCCACGGGCGCCACCAACATAGCTGGGCTCCTCGGATGGTTCTAACATGTCCTGCACACGCCAACACAATGCATTCACAAGCAAGCGTAAGCGGTGGTGACCTTCTCGCAAGTCTTGCACTCCAGTTTGCAGCACCACACCATGCGGCACTGGCACGGCTCGTAGATGAGCTCGGTGAAGCTGCGGTGCTCCTTGCCGCAGCACATTTTATTGCAGTGATCCGTGTCGCGACAGCGGCGCCCCGCCATGCCGCTGCCAGTGAGCGGGTTCGGCTCGCAGAAAGACGGCGACTTCTCGAGGTAGACGAGCCGGTCCCTGCCCAGCGTCCGCAGCTTGGCCATGACGGCGGCCAGCCACTTGGGCCTCTGGGTCGTGCACAGCGCCTTGCGCGGCTTGACTAGCACGTCCGTGGCGGCGAACTCGGGCTTGTTCTCGATGTCAGCTGCTATGGCACGCGCGTACTTTCGCTTCAGCCGTCGCGCCACCTCGGCGAAGGGCGCCAGTTCCCGCCAGCAGGTCTTCAGCGAGCACGAACCGGACACGCCGTGGCACTTGCAGACGGGCCGGATGCCACGCTTGAGCGTCTGCAGCAGGAGCATGCGGTTAAGTGGACGTGCATTCTAGCACGATTTGAAGGTCATCGCACGAGCACCGGCCGTGGCCCGTTTCAGAACAGTGAAAATTCCCACTCTTCTCTCCCTTCCTCCATTCTACAACGATCGCCCCAACGGTGGATTCTCCCACCTTTTCTCTCGCTTCACATTCGTTGCACCTGCCTACTGCGTGTACCGATAACGAAATCGATGTAAAAGGTTTGGTACTTGGCACAGCTGCATTTGGACGACTTGCACAAGATAGAAACACCGCATCATCATCAAGAATGAAAACGCGAACTTCTCCAGACGGTTGTGATGGCAGCTTAAGGAACCGTGCGAAAAGCGAGTGAAGCATGCTTGATACCTCCTCGACTGAGAATACTGGGCACGCCTTTTTGGTCGACGCTCGCGCGTTAACCTTCAAATTGCACTAAAGAATGTGCAGCACTACTACGCCACCTATCTATTTCAGCCTGCAAGACTTGTCACCGTCATCATTTCACCACGTTGCCATGCACATCGAGCATCTCACGCACGTAAAGTGTTTTCTTATAGTGGTGCGGGCCCAGAGGGAATGGCAATGCCGCCGCGTAAACGGCGTGCCGATAGAAAACGGGAGGGACCCCTTTCAGATGACCGAACCACAACAGCAGCCGTACCTACAACTCAAGTAGCATTCCCGCTCATTGTAATAATAATTTTTGGGGGTTTATCATCCCAAAACCGTGACTTCGTTATGAGAGACGCCGTATAGTGGAGGGCTACCGAAATTTTGACCACTTGGGGTTCTCTAACGTACGCGTAGATCCCACTCATTCGCTAGGCGATGTCCTCGGACGGAGTTATCACCAACCTTGCGACATCAATCTAGCACGTGATCATATCCACGGGCTTGTGTGCATCCACCTGTGTGGTGGAAATTAGGCTAACTTCCGTGAAGTGACACCCGAGTATGACAGTAGAGGCTGCCGCAAACACACGCACAGTATGACTGTCTCCTGTCTAATGCAGTGGTTGTCCAATAAGGGTCAGTGCACGCCGCTTGGTCGTCGAAACTTTTTTTTTTTTGGGTCCTCACAAGCCATCCACACACAAAAAAACACGTTTTTTTTTTTTTTTTGAGGCACACTATGGATTCGCAATCCATGACAGCAGCCCCTTCTGAATTGTGCTTCAGCGCACAACAATAATATGTTGCGGCGAAAATGACTTAAGTTTTCTTTTTTTTTTCGGGGAAACTCGAAAATCAAGATGGGAGCCGACAGATGTAAACACGTAATAACACCCTTAAAACTAACACGCAAGGATGACAAGGCGTCTTTGACAAAGATACGTCCTCCTATCGAAACGTCGGTGAGCCTGTCTGAGGCACTTTTGTTGTTCATCCTGCTTACCCCAGTTTTTTTTAGTAAGATGTTTGTAAAGAGTATTGTTGCAGTTTTCTATACGACATATGAACACGGGCATATTTTTGCCGGGCTTGAATATTTGAAGAGTAAACACAGCTATAAACAGGCTGAACGTGGCTGCACAACTTCGTCTCGAGCCGGCGAGATTGAATTGGCATGGCATTTCGCTTGGCCTTTCTTCCACACTGTTACAGATTAAAAGCATTGCTGCGTATTGTATCAAACTATTACCACCTATTACTCCCACTGGCACACAAGTGGTCTCCGAAACATTCATGACGGAGAAGTACTGGTCTAGCGAATAGGACATTGCAGGGCAGGATTCAAACCCACCCTTCGAACTTCGGAATGGGAACGTGATTGAAACAGTCGTCGATAAAATGTAGACACATATTGCACTAAGTATCGAAACGTTACAGTAAAAAAAGAAGACAAGATAACCACCCTTGTACACGGGCTGTTTCGTTTTACAGGAAAACTGAACACTTTTCTTTACAAATGACTTCGAAGTGGGTATTCACAGTTTGATCTTTGCTAAACTCGAAAAGTAGCGCGCGACTTCTTAAATGCAAACGCAAATAGTACTTGAAGGTGGGGGGGGGGGGGGGGGGCGACAACAACAACAAAAAAAAAACACTATGACCGCAGCGCTTCTTCAGAAGCTGAGCTAGCGTGAGGACGTCATTTTTGGCATGACCCATCATCTCCAAAATCAGCATTGTTAAAGCATGGCCTCCGGTAAACGGCGCGCAGGCGGAGTTCGTCAAGAAGGCCGCCATTGAAGACATCTGACGCTTGTTCGGCAGTTTGTCGTTATGGCAGATATTGTAATCCAGCTGTAGAACTTCCAGTAACTGTATATTTATTTGAACCATGGGTGCATAAATGCATAGCACTCTCACAGTTCAAATAAGCAAGCCCCGCCGCAGTGGTATAGTGGCTAAGGTACTCGGCTGCTGACCCGCAGGTCGCGGGTTCAAATCCCGGCTGCGGCGGCTGCATTTCCGATGGAGGCGGAAATGTTGTAGGCTCGTGTGCTCAGATTTGGGTGCACGTTAAAGAACCCCAGGTGGTCAAAATTTCCGGAGCCCTTCACTACGGCGTCTCTCATAATCGTATGGTGGTTTTGGGATGTTAAACCCCACAAATCAATTAATCAATCATCAGTTCAAATAAGCCAGCCGCGGGAACCTTCCGTGGGAGTGCAGTGCAGCTACGTCAAAGGCACCGAAGATGACGTAGTTCGTTTCCACGCCCATATTTTCGAAGCACCCAGGTGGGTGGAGCAAGACACTATTCATAGCTCCTGCAGCCGTGCAAAAAATTACGACATCATAGACAAAAATTCTTGAAAACGACGAAGGTTCACCTAACCCTTAAACAACATATATTATATAGGAACAGGTATTATATTTATCTGCCGGTGTTTATGCATTCGTGCTGTCACTGGAAGTCGTCAGCGACTCGACGGCGCCTAATAACAAACCAGGACATGTATATACGGTTTCAAGGTTGCAAGCGTTGTACCCCAAAAAACTTTCGGTCACCTCATTCACCAACTACTAACTTCGAAACTGAAAGCACGTTTTCAAGTTCTTTTCAAGGGAAAAGGAAGGCTCTCGTTCACTTTACACGTAAAAGGAACGCGCGCAAAATACAAATGAGTCTTTTATAACTTTTATGTAGCTCAAAAACAACATTTATTTGAATATATTTTCCCAGATAAGGGAAGGAAACTAGAAAATCAGTGGGCTACACTCTAAAAATAAAGAGAGTGCTGGGCACTCCCTTTGGGAGAGTACTTTGTTGTCCCGTATTTCACTTTCTTTTCCAGAGTAAATCCCCTCTTGTTGAGGCAGACTTCAGTGATTCCCCCTCACCAGCGTAACATAACACTGCCCGAAGCAGAGCAGCATGACCCACCGAAGACAGTAACAGTACACCTCACGAAACTCACTGTGTTTGTTTTGTTCTTCGCGAGATCAAAACGTCTACCCAGCAAGTTTTTTTTTTTTTTGACAATATCAAAAGAAAGATTGGCCCAACCTATTAAGCGAACGTCATTTGCCCTGACTCGCTAAATGGTTAGTCATTACCGCCGACAAAACATCGCGCATCTTAAGTGTACATTAAACAACTTAGTTTATATTTTACCCCCCTTGGACTTATTTTCGGTCATTCTTGTTCACGTTCTACGACTAAAGCCGCCACACTTCACCGTAGCCGTACGTTAGGCTTACGGCACCATCGCCTGTGTGCGATGGTCGTAGCGAAAAACATGAATATTTATATAAGAAGAATGTCATAGCCATTCGCGTTGAGTTTCGATCGTGACCGATTGAACGGGATGGTATTCACTTATTTCACTACACAGACCCAAGACTAAAAACGTGGATATTAAGAGTTCTAAGTGCCTTCCTGTGTGCTGAAATCCACTGGCGCACGCTGGAAACGCTGTTCCTTTTGTTAATCATCTTTATCGTTTCAACCAATAAATGCAGTATGTTTTACTGCATATAGGTGCGGTTATTAGGTAGTGCTAATCCATCGTGGTTTGCCTACTCATCTAAAAGTAATCAAGAGCAAGAGTATAACCACATTTTACTCTCTCATGCCTGAAGAGTATACGGGAATTTCACTCTCTCAAAAAGCGGAAGAGTAGAAAGCCGTTTCACTCTCTCGTTTCATAGAGAGTGAAAATGAATGTCACTTTATCTGATGCTTTGGGTAGAACAACACTCTGAAGAGTAACGTGGCCTTTTTACTCCTGCGATACCCTCCACAGTTTTTCGAGTGTATATTCTAAAGCTCTTTTTGTCCACCGATGCTATTAGGGCGCATCGGTGGACGAAACCGGATGTCATCAAGGGCCTGTGTTTGTAAACAGTGAAAGGGTCCATATAAGTCGGACCTTTAAGGATCTTAGGCGCAACGCGCTTCGCCATCTAGCGGCGGCGTCGCAAGTTCTGCGTTAAACGCGCTTGCGAACGTATAGACGATTTTCCGCACCTGACAGCGCCCGGGCGCTGTCATGTTTGATCATGTGACCGTGAATTGGTCTTCTTCCAGTTAATTGCCCAGGCGAACTGATTGGGCTAGTGAAGCGTCCGTGGCCGTAAGCACCGGTAGCTGGGTTTAAAAGCCAACATGGCAGCGCCCGTATAGTTTCATACATCGCAAGAAACTCTGTGGCAGCACTCATGCAGACGCAACCGCCCGCATCGATCCGAACTCACGCTTGCTACTCGCCCACTGTCGTCACAGCGTTTAATAAATGGTGAAATCAGCTACCGCTTGGTGTCATCTCACGCTGGGGCCAAGACATCAGGTATGCACTGTCTTTATCAAGGAGACTAGCTGTATTTACTTAACCATGCCTGATAAGCCTTCAAAACACTGCAAAATCCCAACGAATACATTGCTCATGAAGCTTCAGGACGTAAAAATAAAGCACATAAACGGGCGCGTTGCGAACTTACGGGCCACACAGCGCTGGACGACGACATGATAAGATCGAGGCGGAAGGAAACTGCACCCATAGGTGCTGCCATGTTGAGTATTAGGGGCGAAGCTCTTTATAGCGGCACCCGTTTGTCCCTCGTAGCCGTCGTAGTAGTGTGTAACAAATATAAAATTTTGACCTCCAAGACGGTGCCGGTGAGAGATTTCTTCTGTGCGTTGTTGAACAATAAAAGATAATGCTCAATGTACATGCCAATGGCTGCTAAGGGGGAATGAGACAGGAGAATTTGGCTTTTAGTTAAC
Organism: Rhipicephalus microplus; assembly: GCF_043290135.1. NCBI lineage: Eukaryota > Metazoa > Arthropoda > Arachnida > Ixodida > Ixodidae > Rhipicephalus > Rhipicephalus microplus. The sequence goes on along the minus strand of NC_134700.1, from coordinate 294,797,176 downwards.
GCGCACGCTGCGAATTTTTCATTGTTCAACAACGCACAGAAGACAAGAAAGGGTTGCTACGTTATACTCGCTGGGCGTAACCTCCTAGCTTTTAGAAAGGCTTAGCGAGCGTTTGGCCGCAGTGCCATGAATACAGTGAACTAGTATATACCATGAACTCGAGGTGGTTAAAGGTGGGAAGCAGACCCGAAGCGCAAGCCGTAAGAAAGTGTGCGCGTGCCACCTCTCGTTTAGTCCTTGGAATGTCGGCTGACTGGCAGTGCTTCTGTATGGGGAATATATAATGAAAAGATGCGAGATGGTGGTACTTGGAGTGTTGAATAGATGTACGAACGGACACACAGACAGATGCATGGATGGACGCATGAACGGACGCAGGGGCGGATGCATGGACGAACGCAGGGACGGACGCCTGAACAGACGCACGCGCGGACGGGCGGAAGGACGCATGGACGGTCACACAGCCGGACGCATGGACGTACGGAAGCAAGAACGAATGGACGGACGGATGCATAGCCCCATTCTCCATGATTCACTCCGTGGATATGCTGCCAATTTTTTCTACCGTGGCCGCCTTTCTACGGTAGCCTTCTGCAACAGTGCTGAACATTCGCGTCGCGTCGTCTGCTGCTTTTACTTGCGCGCGCGCAGACACCCTGGGAACGCCGATCAGACGACGCAAAGCGGTTGTTAAGCATTACTCTTCAAGTTGTAAAAGACTATGTCGACTTAGGGCAGGTAATAACCGCGGAGCCGAACCACGAGATTGAAGTATAGAATAAGAATGGGGTGGAGCACATTTAGCAAGCCCTCTCATATTATGACAGGTAGATTGCCAATATCCCTTAAGAGGAAGGTATATAACAGCTGTATCTTGCCGGTATTTAGCTACGGAGCAGAAACCTGGAGACTTACAAAGAGGGTTCAGCTTAAATTGAGGACGACGCAGCGAGCAATGGAAAGAAAAATGGTAGGTGTAACCTTAAGAGACAAAAAGAGAGCAGAGAGCAGGAACAAACGGGGGTTAAGGATATCATAGTTGCAATCAAGAAGAGAAAATGGACATGGGCCGGGCATGTGGCGCGTAGACAGGATAACCGCTGGTCAATAAGGGTAACTAACTGGATTCCCAGAGAAGGCAAGCAAGTTAGGGGGAGACAGAAGGTTAGGTGGGCAGATGAGATTAAGAAGTTTGCGGGTATAAATTGGCAGCAGCAAGCACAGGACTGGGTTAACTGGCGGAACATGGGAGAGGCCTTTGTCCTGCAGTGGACGTAGTCAGGATGATGATGATGATGATGATGATGATGATGATGATGATGATGATGATGATGATGATGATGTGGAAGGTCACGGCAGAATGACTGCCATGGCAAGGTGTAAGGAGACGCCCACGGTGTCATGGCGCTATCTAGATTTGAATGACCAAACGGTCAGCGGAAAATCGTCGACAGCGTTAAAGAGCTCGTTTCACAAAAAGTCCAATGTCGGCGTCATTGGTTTTGAGTGAAACATCGAGAAAATGCTAATAAATTCATTATAAGCCACGCCACTAATAAACCAGTTCTTTATCTCCTCCGCTATTATTTAGCAAGCAGGTACTGGAACGAGTATCCCAATATAAATTTCTTGGCGTAAAATTCCACTAAAGCTTACGATGGACACCACACGTGGAATTTCTTGCAAGCAACATAGCCAAATCAGTAGGTGTCCTAAACAGATACCGGACCTTGTTATCAAAATTGTTAGAATGTCAATGATACTTTTAATAATTTAATTATTCCCACTTGTGCTATTGTGTTCTTATTTGGAAAGTTACGTCGCGGTCTAATCTAAATAGCTTGTATATCATGCAAAAAAAAAAAGAGCTATTCGCTTCATTCGTAACTTACCTTACCACGAACACGTATTATCGCATTTCTCATCAGAGCACATTCTTTGTATTCGTGAGATATACAGGAATGACCATGAGGGATTTCTCGCTACATTAAACATCCCACTTTTTTGAAACCAGGAACTAGATTTACCTATGGTCAGCAACTTTTAAAGTGGCGAATTTATAATCTACAAAACATTCATCCCCTTACCAACTATAATAATTCATGCTTCTTCCATATCATCTTTCAGAAAGAAGTCGAAGATGTGCTTCTTAGAGCACATATATTATGAGTGCACTTAGTTATGTGATTCTCTTATATTTGTATACATGAAGTGTTATGTATGTACCCCCTTTTCAGACTATTCATGTACATATGCTCCCATATGAAACACTGGTGTCCGCACTATTATTGTCCTCTTAATCTGTTTTGTTTATTTGCTTTGCAATGTTAAGTGGGTGTAATCTAACCCATCTTGGGAGACGCTCTAGGTGCCGACCAGTGCGGACGCGCGAAGATCGGCTCCTGCTTTCAAGAATGTTTTCCTGTGGTATTCACGAATTTGTCGCCGAGTTTTCAGTCCCATTGTGTGCCTAAGTTCTCAAGAAATCAGCAGATACCACCTTTGTGCTGGTGAGTGGACTTTTAAACCGTTTTTGGGACATTTTTACACGGCTACGCCACCGGGGGATTTAAGCCTAACCAAGGAGGTGATTGTCGCCGATGTGCCGACCCGGCGCCAACGTGACTCAACGCTCTGCGCGTTCCAGGACCTGCAACTGAGAATGGAATACCAAGTAGATGGAGAGGACATCTCTCCAGAGGATTGCACGGAAGACATGGGTTGGAAGGAAGCCGAAACGAGACGCTCAAGGAATAAGCAAGCCGCGGTTAGCGTTCCTGCTGCCAAGGGGTCGACCAAGGCTGGCGTTGCGAGAGACGCTCGAGCCAGTCGTAGTAGGTATGATATCAAGCATACAATCGTGCGAGCTGGACGCATGCCGCCACTACCCAAGGACTTCAGCAAAATTGTGCTACGACCACGTGGAGGATTAAATATCTCGAGAATTGGCACTGGAGCCGTGGCAGACGCGATAGTACTGGCGGCCGGCATCAAAGAGGAGGAGGCCATGCAGGACATCATCTGTTCCAACTTGCAGCAGAACATTATAGTGGCAAGCACTCCGGATCAAGACAAAGCTTCAAGATGCCTCCAGGTCAAGCAAATTGACATTGGAGGCAAAGTTTTCGAGGTTAGCGCGTACGCCACGGCACCCCACGATACTTGTAAAGGAGTGATTCGCGGGATCCCCGTAAGCGATACTCAGGACATTTTGACCCGAAAGATTGTGAACGCGAACAACCCGCTCGCGCTGCAGGCCAAGAGAATCAAGGACACCCGGACAATCATCATAGCGTTCGAAGGACACAAGGTGCCCAGATTCGTGAGATATGGACCTTCACTTTTGCAGTGCTCTCTTTACCGCAAGAACATCGATATTTGTTACGTCTGTGGAAAGCTGGGACATCGGTCTGACGTCTGTCCGAACCCAGCTGAAACCATCTGCAGCGGCTGCGAGATCAAGAACCCAGATAGCCTGCACCAGTGCAATCCAAGATGCAGGCTGTGCGACGGTCGCCATTCAACGGCAGGCAAGGAGTGCAAGAACAGGTTTTTAGTGCCATACGTCGTCAGACGCAGACGTTGGGAAAGATCGCGAGCAGCCGCAGAAGCCCGGGATGCATCAATCACATCGAGTCCAGACATCAACAACAAGCAGCTTACTCCAGCCTACGGGACCCAGAGCATCCAGACTACACAAGAACAGGAAAGGCGGCCCCACTCCAGGGGGAGGTCGCGTTCCAGAAGAGGTTCTAGACCCAAGGCCCGCTCCCGATCACGGGGGCGCTCGAGTTCTCAAGGTCACCATCAGGGTAGGGATCAGCCTGGGCGGCACCCGAATGGCCAGCTGCCTGGCGTTCAGTTCGAGATCACGGCTTCACACCCGGGGAGGACGCCTGCAGTTACATCGAAAGGCAGCTGGGCTGAACGAGTGCGCAACGGCACGGCAGAGGTGATGACAGGTAAGCTGCCAGAGCATGATAGAATTGCACAGCTAGAGCAAGAAAACGCGAGACTTACAAAATCGAATGAGAGGCTATCAGCTGAGTTAAAGGAAATAAAAATTCTTCTCACTAAGCTAACTAGCGCGCAGTCTTCACAGCCAATGCCTCAGCCAGTCAATGTCCCTGTGGCTGAAAACGTGGGGGACTCAAGAACCACAAAAAAGAGGGCAATCATGGCAGAACACGTGGAAGCCAACCAAACGACCGTGTCAGATATGAAAGAGGTCTTTGAGACGCTCAGCAAAGTAGTAGCTAATCTTAGCGAGCAGATGGGTAGGCTACAATCAAGCGTGGTGGCACTGGAAGAGCATATGACTTTGCGCATTACAAAGGTCGAAGCATATCTGCACAACACAGCAAGGCCTCCTCATGCACCAAACTCACCCCTTCGGCCACCAATACTAGTGGTACCAAACCTGTCGACAGGTGCAGCATCAGGCTCTGGCCGCCCATGTAATAACCATGATGGCAGCGCTACGTGAAGCATTTCGTATCTGGCAATGGAACTGTAGAAGTTACCTCAAAAAGAAGGCAACCCTACAGCAGTATATCAGGAGCAGCCAAGAAAAGCCTCATATTATATTATTACAAGAGACCCTTTCACCGCAAGCAACGTTGCCTGGATTCCGGCCTGTAATAGGGGATACTGAAGAGAGGGGAGTCTGCACCTTCGTATGCAACAAACTAACGCACGTAACCCACGACCTCAAGATAGAAGCAGGCCGGTTGGAACACGTTATGGTAGAGATCGTGCAAGGTACCAGCAACCGTCAGAGCATTTTCATTCTTAATATATACAGCAGTCCAAAGGAACAAAAGCAAGGGTTCAAGACGGTTCTAAAGAAAGCTGTTAATATCGCCGGGGAATGTCCACTCGTCATAGCAGGTGATTTCAACGCCCCTCATCATACATGGGGTTACAAGGACAACACTGGGAAAGGAAATCGACTTTGGCAATGTGCCAGTGAACTTGACCTCACCCTAATCACAGACCCCAGCCTACCAACAAGGCTAGGTACATCTTGCTGCAGGCATTCCACCCCGGACCTTACATTTGTAAGGAACATCAAGAAGGCCCAGTGGATGAACCTTGCTGTAGACCTGGGGAGTGACCACTGTATTCTTGCCACTACCTTCTCTGTGGAGCGTAAAAAGCAGAGAGAATCTCACTTCACAGATTGGGATAACTTCAGGAAGATAAGGATGGAAAGGGAACAAGATGGCCACAGACAAGGCTTGGAGCAGTGGGTCAAACAGATTAAAGATGACATCAAATCCGTCTCTTCCACCATTACCACAGATTTTCCGGTTGAAAGAATGGATAGCCGGCTCGCTCATCTTCTTGAGGCAAAGCAAGCACTACTGAACCGTTGGAAGGGTCAGCGCCTGAACCGAAGACTGAGGAAAAAGATAGCTGAGGTAAACAGATCAGTCGAGGAACATTGTCGCGCACTATCCAGGCAGCAATGGGACGAAATCTGCAACTCTGTCGATGGTCAGATGCGCAATGGCAAGACATGGAATATGTTGAAGCATCTCCTCAACGAAAACACCACCAAAACAAATCAAAAGCATGTTATCGCTCGAATTTTGCAGAAAGAGATAGGGCGCACTACAGAACAGCAAGTTGTGCAGCGGATAAGTACCTCCCAATCAAAAGAGAATTGGCACCACCAAGTAGACAGTACCAGGGCAGGCCCAATCCAGGTCTTGAGGGCGCCTTTAACATCGAGGAGATCAGAAGAGCCTTGCATGATCTCAACGGCAGGTCGGCCCCTGGCCCGGACGGTATATCAAACAAGGCCCTTCGTAACCTTAATGACGATTCAATTGAAGCCCTGAAGGATATGATCAATGCACCATGGAAAGAAGGCAGGGTGCCAGAGCAGTGGAAGCTGGCCAGCACGATCCTTATTCCTAAGCCAGGAAAGCCCCCTAACTTGGACAACTTGAGGCCAATATCCTTGACATCATGTATCGGCAAGGTCGCAGAACATGCCATACTGCACAGGATAAACAAGTACTTGGAAGATAACGACATATATACACACAATATGGTTGGATTCAGGGTAGGACTATCCACACAAGATGCACTGAAGCTTATCAAACACCAGGTCATTGACAATGAAACCAGAGACGTGAGAGCCATTCTGTGCCTAGATCTAAAAAAAGCGTTTGACAACATCCACCACTCATTCATACACGAAGCAATTTCCAAGCTTAATCTAGGAAAAGCCTTCTATGACTACGTATGGTCCTTTCTTACAGATCGGAAAGCCGTGATGAAGATTGCAGATATCGAGACAGCAGCAATCGAACTAGAAGCAAGGGGCACGCTGCAAGGGGCAGTGATTTCACCAATGCTGTTCAACATTGCCATGATTGGACGGTCAAAGAAATTATCGAGCATTGAAAGATTGACGCTCAGCATCTACGCAGATGACATTACCATCTGGTGCACAGGTGGAAGCGAGGGGCAGATTGAGAGCGCTCTGCAAGAGGCGATTGACACCGTAGAAGAGTACCTTCATCCTTCCGGGCTCAAGTGCTCCTCGAGTAAGTCAGAACTTTTACTGTATCGGACTGCACGCCGGGGACCGAAGCCCAGGGGATGGAAGCCGTTAAACCAGATAGACACCCACCTCCGTACTAATCAAGGGGATGCCATCCAGAGGGTCGACTCCATCAAAGTCCTGGGCATGCTGATAGAGTCTACCGGCGCCAACAGCAAATCTATAGCCAAGTTAACTTGGAAAGCAGACAGTGCGGTGCACCTCATACGCAAAGTGGCCAACAAAAGAAATGGGATCAAGGAAGACAACCTCATCAGGTTGATGCATGCGTTTGTTCTAAGCCACTTCACGTACGAGGCAGCAATGCACAACTGGTCAAGAGCAGAGTCCGAGACACTGAATGTGCTCCTCAGGAAAGTTATCAAGAAGGTCCTGGGCCTACCCATACATACCAGCACCGAGCGTCTGCTTGAGCTTGGCATTCACAACACGCTCGAAGAAATAGCAGAAGCCCAAGAGAGAGCACAGTTTGCAAGGTTATCTACTACAAGGTCGGGGAGAATGATCCTGCAGGAGCTGGGCCAACACCCAATGGCAATCAGACGCAATTACAATGATATCCCCGACAACATCAGGGAGAATATCACGGTGTCTCCTATACTAAGAAACATGCATCCAGAACACAACGTCGGAAGAAGAGTAGCGAGGGCCAGGAGTATACTTCGTAAAGTCTCAAACGAGGAACGAGGGGTCGTATTTGTTGACGCGGCTTCCTACGCCAATGGGAAAGCGTTTGTGGCAGTGGTGGTCGATGGGGCTGGCCATGTCGTCAACTCAGCGACGGTCAGGACGAAAGACCCAATCATTGCGGAACAGGTGGCCATCGCCTTAGCACTCAAGATGGATAACATTGAAGTCGTCTACAGTGATTCCATGGCAGCACTACGGGCGTTCGCCAAGGGGACAGTCTCTGAACAAACGCTGAGAATTCTGCAAGGCAAGAACATAACGCATCATCTTCTGAGTTTGTTCCCAGCTCACCTTGGGCAGATCAACGATTCCCCTCCCAATCTCAATGAAGCAGCACACGAGGCGGCGCGAGAACTCTCCAACCGCGCCTCCCCGGGGATGCGTTCTACCGGTGAAGGGGATAACCGGGAAATTCTTACAACATATAACGAGCTCACTAAACATTTCTACCTGTCTAGAAGGATTTTCCCTCCACCTCACCAAAATCTAACCCAGCCCCAAGCTTTTACATTAAGGCTTTTGCAAACGCGGATGTACCCTACTTTGAAAATGTTACACATCATATACCCTGACCTATACCCAAGTAATCTTTGTCCACATTGTGGGGAAATAGCTTCATTAGAACACATGCTCTGGCAGTGCACCAAATTCGCTCATTTATCGAACATCACCTCTGCCAGATGGGAGGCGGCAATCCGCAGCTCGTCCTTGGCAGATCAGCTCTGGGCTGTCCACCAAGCCCGCGAGGCGGCTGAGGAGCTTGGCATCTCAGTCCCCACGTTGGAGCTGCCCGCAACACAGTGATCTGTGTTTTGGAGGACCAAATAAAAGTTTATCCAATTCAATCTAACCCATCTTCTGAAGCCTTGTTGTAATCTTTATTTTGTATAAGCTCTCTCCTTGTTCTTCGCAAAGCCATTGTGTTCTTATGTTTGTTTGTTTTTTTGCCAATGCAGTCGCTTTTTGTGAAAAAGCTACAGTATGGTGCTTGAGGCTTAGTCAGGTGACTCAATGTCGCCTTTCGTCTCCTGCACCACGGCAATCATGTGTTGTCGAACAAATTATAAATAAAAAATGGCAGATTCCACGAACAGTGGGAATTGATAATATGCGAAGCACGAATGAGAAACATTGGTATGTCACTTTAATATCAGCACAACGTTACGAGATGAAGGTAAATGCTTCCATACATGACTTCCGTGTCATAATTATCACGTTTGGATGTGTCGTTTACCTTCATCTATTCACGTCACGCGATACAAAATTTAGTATATGTAGAGCTAGAGAAAGGACCGCGAGCATGCTATAAGCGTGGAATGTTGTCATGTTCTTACATGACACGCGTGTCACAATTATCATGTTTGCACCTGTCATATATTTTCGTCATTCATTGACGTCACGTAACACCAAATTTGGTATAGGTGGAGCTAGTAAAACGGCCGCGAGCGCATCATGAAAGGCCTAATATACTCTAATGTAGCATTGGCGCGTGTGCACGCTAGGAACAGCGCTACGTTAGCAAAACTGACGCCAGGCGCGACCTGCGTCAGCCGGCACGGCCCGACGGCAACCGGCGCGAAAGGCGACATGCTGCATTTAGCGCCCATGCGTTACCCAGACAACACTGCCTCTCCCTCTTTTCGTGACGGAGGGACGCCGGGTGCGCTGAAACGCGCATGCGTCAATGCAACGCAGCGCGGCGCGTGCCTGCGAGTATATAGCAGGACCGGTGCGTGGCGTGGCAACGCCGGCGTGACCCGACGAAATGAACGCCGGTGAGCACGCGCACCGCGTCACGTCGAAATGTATTGGCGCCTTGTCTGCGGCATGTAGTCATGTTCTCACACGACACGCACCTCACGATTATCATGTTTGCGCCAGTCGCTTACCTTCGTCATCCATTCACGTCACGTAATACCAAATTTGGCATGTGTAAAACTAGCGAACGACCGCGACTGCATCATGAGTGGGGCATGTAGTCATGTTAAATGACACGCATGCCTTGATTATCATGTTTGCATGTGTTATTTACCTATGTCACCCGTTCACGTCGATTAACACCGAGTTTGGTACATGTGAAGCTATCGAAACAGCCGCGAGCTCATCATGAGCGTAGAATGCAGTCATGTAGTTACATGACACGCATCTCATGTTTATCATGTTTGCACCAGTATCATACCTTCGTCATTCATTCACGTCCCGTAATACCAAATATGATATAAATGAAGCTAGCGAAACGGCCGCCAGCGCATTTTGAGCGTGGCATGTAGTCATGTTACATGACACGCATCTCATGATTATTAAGTTCGCACCAGTCACATACCTTTGTCATCCATTCGTTGACCGTAATACTGAATTTGGTATTTGTGACACTAGCGAAACGCCCACCAGCGCATCATGAGCTTGGCATATAGTCATGTTGTTATATGACACGTATGTTATGATTTTCATGTTAGGGTCTGTCACTTGTGTTCGCCATATAATCATGTCATACCGTACCAGTTTTGCAACATGCCATGTGAACGAAACCACCGCAAAAGCTGCAGGACCATGAAATGTAAATCATAACATTCATGACATGCATGTCATGATTTTCATGTTATAACTATTCAAACATGTTCTTCATACAGTCATGTTATGCCATACGAAGTTTGGTATCGATACCATAATCGAAACGGCCAGGAGAGCTAAAAATCGTAAGGAAGGAAGGAAGGAAGGAAGGAAGGAAGGAAGGAAGGAAGGAAGGAAGGAAGGAAGGAAGGAAGGAAGGACGGAAGGAAGGAAGGAAGGAAGGAAGGAAGGAAGGAAGGAAGGAAGGAAGGAAGGAAGGAAGGAAGGAAGGAAGGACGGACGGACGGATGGATGGATGGATGGATGGATGGATGGATGGATGGATGGATGGATGGATGGATGGATGGATGGATACGCACAAAGTCGCCGAAATTCGCTAAGAAATGTTTTGCGTTTAAAATAAAAATAAAATAGATATTGAAAATCTTCGGTTCAAGTGAAAACACAGCACAAACCTTCCGTGTGACAAGGTGGTGTTTTACACTCCAAAAAAAGAGCGAGTAAAAAGGGTGTCTTTTTGTCCCCCAACAATAATCGTCATCTACATTGCGTTCCATCCTTGCGCTATCGCCCCGCGCCCGGTATATTCCGGTCACGATCGACATGCCCATTATCAGGGTTACATTGCATTCTCGATAGGAAAGTGGCCAGCGCCGAGTTTTCAAGAAAGGAAGCGCACGCAAGCCTGATGACGATTATTGTTGTGGGACAAAAAGACACCCTTTTTACTCGATATTTTTTTTTTTTAGAGTGTACCGCAGAGCCCCGCAACTGCTCCGGAAAAGAGCACTACACGAAGGCCATGCAGTGTCGCATGTAATATTGCGCAGAAGAAGCACATTAATTGAGCCATGCGTCGAACTTGCGGAACCAGTGCATGTTTTCTACTCGACTTATTTATTCGTGAGCATTATCAAAGTGAGCTCCTGCGCATGTTGCCTTCGCAACTGTACATGCATTCTAGGCACAGACAGCTGAGGAATCCACCGCAGCCAGAGGCGATGCGCACGGGGACAGACTGAAGGAACACCTAGAGGGATGACAGCGAGTGGGTGCCGCTTCAAAAAGGAGACCCAACGCACCCTGATTCCCACAATGACGTTGTGCCTGTCGACGGGCTTCCTCAGCGTGCGCGGCCTCTTCCCGGACTCTCGCGTCAAGAGGCGCCGAACGAACTTGGCCGCGAACAGGTAGTTGTCCCCACAGCCGCCCCACTTCCAGCCTTGCCGCAAAGCCGGCGAGGCCGCCGGCTCTTCACGGCCTGCCTCACCGCACGAGCAGCGGTGGCTGAGCCGGCCCTTGCGGCAACCCTGGGCGACGCTGTGCGCCACGCCTGCTGCCGTCAAGGCGTACACGAAAGCCGTCTCGGGGTACACTGCATAGGAAAGCATCAAAATACGAATTTTCTTTCGAAGACAATGACTTTCTGTATCGAATTCAACTGCCGAGTGTATGTTACTGTCATCACTGGTATGCCATCATTGATATTGCTCCCTCAATTATGGCTAACTGTGGCTAAGTAAGGTGCCTTAAGCTTGCTAAATAAAGGGTCATTTAGGCCGAGTATTGGCTAATGTTGGCTATAATGTTGGTTATTCGCGATTACTGCAGACACATTCTAGTCATTTAAAGTTCATGTGACTGAGTGGTCTACCTTGCTTTTCAGGATATATATCTGTTATAATGTTTTAAAACATCAAATATCGAGGCTTGCCCCGCCGCAGTGGTCTAATGGCTAAGGTACTCGGCTGCTGTCCCACAGGTCGCGGGATCGAATCCCGGCTGCGGCGGCTGCATTTCCGATGGAGGCAGAAATGTTGTAGGTCCGTGTCACGGCTCAGATTTGGGTGCACGTTAAAAAACCCCAGGTGGTCGAAATTTCCGGAGCCCTCTACTACGGCGTCTCTCATAATCATCTGGTGGTTTTGCTACATTAAACCCCACATATCAATCAAACATTGAGGCAAATACATAAAAATATGCTTTTTAACCATTAAGTTTTATATAGATTGTGTGAAAGCACCTATCGGTCGCAAACTCTGGCACTCAACAAATGCGTGAGGATACACAAATTGCATGCGTTGCAAAGCAACTCGGGTATTTCTACAGAACGTTAGTGAACAACGACCCGGCAACATGGCTTTCGTGTGCGGTGGAACACAAATAACCAAGTCATTTGGCAATTATTTTTTAATGCGAAGCATTTCTTAGCGAACTTTGGCAATTTTGAGCGTATCCATCTATCCATCTGTAGTGAAGGAGTAACGTGACCGACACACCCCGGGTAGCGGCTGCATACATATTGCCGTTTTATTAGACGTTCCAAAATATATAAACGCACAAGGCAGTGTTGTCAACCTACAAACTGAAACCGAAACTGCAGGATACAACACTTTCCCTCCAATATTTATTTTAGGTTTTATGAAGGTGTTAGTACGTCATATTAGTATATGTTCATCACGCCCACAAGCACAGCAATATATACAGATGAATTTATACACATCAAATACACTCAATATATGCACATCAAATTATTTATACACAGGCACAATTATTGAAAACACTGGGTATACAAGTACACGAAATTCGAAATATTTATCCTTTCACACTTAATAACCATATCGGTACGGTCACCGTCTCTCGTGGTGTGGCTGAATGCGACGACCAGGTGGGCACGACACCACAGGTTCTTCTGCAGGGTTCCCGGGTGGGTGTGAGACAGTTTCTGAAACAGGAAGCTGTCCGGCGGATGATCTCGTTGGCGACCCGGAATCGTAGCCTACACTAGGTACAGATTGCGCGGCGGGAACACTTGTGTTAGCTGATGCTGGCTGCCATGTTGAAGCGAGAAGTGTCGCATCCAAGGGATCGTGATCTAACGACGATTCACGCCCGGCCGAATGTTGCCGACGGCCATTGTTGCCAGCGCGCCGAGCAGGCACCTTTCACAGCTTTGCCGCGTTTGATGTTTTGCCGTCGTCGAGAATGAAGGATGCTGGACGGCACTGCTCGACGCCTTTCCTTGGTTTCGAGAAGATGTCATCCTTGAATGAAACCGATGGTTTCTTCACCCGCACTGTGTGTCCCACTATCACTGTTGTCAGTATTGCCGCCCGCCTCCTGTCGGTGTAGGCCTTGCTGTCTTTTTGCCTTTGCTTGACACGTTGACGGAACCTGGCCAGTTCCTGTTAGGGTGCCTTTCCGAAGGACTTAGGCGATAAGCCGAATATGTCAAGCTTCGTTCTTGGCAGCCTTCCATGTAACAATACCGCAGCTGCCACTCCTGCTGGCTGTGGCGTGTGGCGTACACCTGCGGCGAGTAGAAGAATATATATATATATATATATATATATATATATATATATATATATATATATATATATATATATATATATATATATATATATATATATATATATATATATATATATATATATATATATATATATATATATATATACCTGTATGCGGCATTATAGGTGGGCATGGCGGCAACGCCAAGATACAGTCGTCCCACCCATTTCTCTTTTTCATTCAGGCCCTGCTTGGATTGCTGTCCGTATCAAGCAAATCATCGGCGCTATATGCGCAATGCCAGCTGTCTACGACGCGCTTCCACGCAGCAACGGATCCTGAAGGAAGATCAGCGACGATGACGTTCACGGACCATTTCTGCACGCCTGGCGGCGCTACTATGTCGTCGGGTGGGCGGTTAAGCGCATGGGCAGTACCGCCGTGGGACAACAGTATAAAAGATGATCTTCAGTGACCTCCTGGCAGTGGGCACGGCGGCAACGCCAAGATACAGTAGTCCAAACCATTTCTCTTTTTCATTCAGGCCCTGCTTGGATTGCTGTCCGTATCAAGCAAATCACCGGCGCTATATGCGCAATGCCAGCTGTCTACGACGCGCTTCCGCGCAGCAACGGATCCTGAAGGAAGGTCAGCGACGATGACGTTCACGGACCATTTCTGCACGCCTGGCGGCGCTACTATGTCGTCGGGTGGGCGGTTAAGCGCATGGGCAGTACCGCCGTGGGACAACAGTATAAAAGATGATCTTCAGTGACCTCCTGGCAGTGGGCACGGCGGCAACGCCAAGATGCAGTCGTCCAACCCATTTCTCTTTTTCATTCAGGCCCTGCTTGGATTGCTGTCCGTATCAAGCAAATCACCGGCGCTATATGCGCAATGCCAGCTGTCTACGACGCGCTTCCACGCAGCAACGGATCCTGAAGGAAGATCAGCGACGATGACGTTCACGGACCATTTCTGCGCGCCTGGCGGCGCTACTATGTCGTCGGGTGGGCGGTTAAGCGCATGGGCAGTACCGCCGTGGGACAACAGTATAAAAGATGATCTTCAGTGACCTCCTGGCAGTGGGCACGGCGGCAACGCCAAGATGCAGTCGTCCAACCCATTTCTCTTTTTCATTGTCAGGCCCTGCTTGGATTGCTGTCCGTATCAAGCAAATCACCGGCGCTATATGCACAATGCCAGCTGTCTACGACGCGCTTCCGCGCAGCAACGGATCCTGAAGGAAGATCAGCGACGATGACGTTCACGGACCATTTCTGCACGCCTGGCGGCGCTACTATGTCGTCGGCCCGTTGGCCGGTTAAGCGCATGGGCAGTACCACCGTGGAAAAACAGTATAAAAGAAGATCTTCAGCGACCTCCTTGCAGTGGGCCCGGCGGCAACGCCGAGATGCAGTCGTCCAACGCATTTCTCTTTTTCATTCAGGCCCTGCTTGGATTGCTGTCCGTATCAAGCAAATCACCGGCGCTATATGCGCAATGCCAGCTGTCTACGACGCGCTTCCGCGCAGCAACGGATCCTGAAGGAAGATCAGCGACGATGACGTTCACGAACCATTTCTGCACGCCTGGCGGCGCTACTATGTCGTCGGGTGGGCGGTTAAGCGCATGGGCAGTACCACCGTGGCACAACAGTATAAAAGATCTTCAGCGACCTCCTGGCAGTGCGCACGGCGGCAACGCCAACATGCAGTCGTCCAACCCATTTCTCTTTTTCATTCAGGCCCTGCTTGGATTGCTGTCCGTATCAAGCAAATCACCGGCGCTATATGCGCAATGCCAGCTGTCTACGACGCGCTTCCGCGCAGCAACGGATCCTGAAGGAAGATCAGCGACGATGACGTTCACGAACCATTTCTGCACGCCTGGTGGCGCTACGATATCGTCGGGTGGGCGGTTAAGCGCATGGGCAGTACCACCGTGGGACAACAGTATAAAAGATCTTCAGCGACCTCCTGGCAGTGGGCACGGCGGCAACGCCAAGATGCAGTCGTCCAACCCATTTCTCTTTTTCATTCAGGCCCTGCTTGGATTGCTGTCCGTATCAAGCAAATCACCGGCGCTATATGCGCAATGCCAGCTGTCTACGACGCACTTCCACGCAGCAACGGATCGTGAAGGAATATCAGCGACGATGACGTTCACGGACCATTTCTGCACGCCTGGCGGCGCTACTATGTCGTCGGGTGGGCGGTTAAGCGCATGGGCAGTACCGCCGTGGGACAACAGTATAAAAGAAGATCTTCAGCGACCTCCTGGCAGTGGGCACGGCGGCAACGCCAAGATACAGTAGTCCAACCCATTTCTCTTTTTCATTCAGGCCCTGCTTGGATTGCTGTCCGTATCAAGCAAATCACCGGCGCTATATGCGCAATGCCAGCTGTCTACGACGCGCTTCCGCGCAGCAATTGATCCTGAAGGAAGATCTGCGACGATGACGTTCACGGACCATTTCTGCACGCCCGGCGGCGCTACTTTGTCGTCGGGTGGGTGGTTAAGCGCATGGGCAGTACCACCGTGGGACAACAGTATAAAAGACCTTCAGCGACCTCCTGGCAGTGGGCACGGCGGCAACGCCAAGATACAGTAGTCCAACCCATTTCTCTTTTTCATTCAGGCCCTGCTTGGATTGCTGTCCGTATCAAGCAAATCACCGGCGCTATATGCGCAATGCCAGCTGTCTACGACGCGCTTCCACGCAGCAACGGATCCTGAAGGAAGATCAGCGACGATGACGTTCACGGACCATTTTTGCACGCCTGGCAGCGCTACTTTGTCGTCGGGTGGGTGGTTAAGCGCATGGGCAGTACCACCGTGGGACAACAGTATAAAAGATCTTCAGCGACCTCCTGGCAGTGGGCACGGCGGCAACGCCAAGATGCAGTCGTCCAACCCATTTCTCTTTTTCATTCAGGTGAGGAAGAGTTACGGGAAATGTTTTAGAATTAGCAACCTTTGCCTTGTTATGCTGCCATGCCCACCACGGTCACTGTATGAAATGTTTCAATGTGCGATTGTTTCCTTGAGGTTCCTTTTGCTTTTGGGAGGGGATGTTGAAGAAAACCCTGGTCCTGACTTGGAGGTGCTCGCCAAGCAACTTAGCGATATCGCTGCTGAAATTTTAGAAATAAAACTAAAAAACACAAACCAACCAAAGGCTAAGCGCGATAGACAAGAAACTGGAAAAGATTAGTGGTTTTGAAAAACAGGTTACAGAGCGCGTAAAAAAATTGCTAGTCTAGAGGACAATTTTCAAGCCGTTACAAAAAAACTTGATGAACTGGAAAACAGGATCGTTAGGTCTAACCTCATCATTTATGGCGTAAAGGAACAGCCTAACGAGTCCCCAGTAACATTGCTACGTGTAGTATCGAAGGAAATATTTGAGGGCATACTAAAAGTACATACCGGGGATATAGAAAAAATTCACCGTCTAGGAAAACAGTCTACTGAAGATGGTAATAAGATAAGACCTATTATTTTGAAATTCTCGAATTACCAGGACAAAACGAAAGTATTCAAAAACTGCTCTAAACTGAGAGGTTCAGGTTACTCAATTAGTGACGACTTCTCCCGTACAATGCGAGACCTTAAGAAGAAACTCTGGGATAGAACTAAAGAAAATCGAGACAAAGGTAAAAAGGTCATGCTGGTTCATGATAGAGTGAGCATTAATGGGAAACTCTATGGCTGGGACAACAATCGCGGTGATCTTGTTGCTTTGTCAAAAAAAAAACGAAAAACATATGCTTCCGGAGGGTCGGGTCACCAGAAGCCGACGCAACTGACGTTACTTAACGTTAATGTGCGAAGCCTTGTGAACAAAGCTGACCAGTTTGACGCCATTTTGATCGCCAATCAGCCAGACATCGTCACTGTCTCAGAAACTTGGCTGCACAAAGAAATATTGGACCGCAAGATCGTTCCGCCTAACTACGTGATTGTTCGCAAAGATAGAGAGCACAGAGGTGGGGGCGGTGCCATTGTTTTACGACAAGGCATAAGCTTCTAAGTCATGCCAGATGTTCCGGACGTCGAAGCGGTCTGGTGTAGGGTTTCCCTAAATGGTGTCACTATATCTATCGGTGCGGTATACAGACCCCCACAAGCGCTATTGGCTTATCTGGAAACTTTATATGACTACATGCACAACCATGTGACCGGTGGCGCTGTTATCATGGCTGGTGACTTCAATCTGCCCGATGTAAATTGGAAACGTCTGAGTACAGTAACAGCTAGGAATGACCTTTTAAGCGATTACCTATTGTCATTTAATCTCACACAACTTGTTGTCACGTCAACCCGTGAACAACGGGAATTTAGTTCTTTACTAGATCTCATCTTTGTCAGTGATCATTTCCCATCAACGGATATCTTAACGGAAACCCTGGAGGGGTTATCTGATCACAAAATGGTTTCATGCAGCCTGCCTGTACAATGCCCCGCTCACATGCGAGGACCGGTTAAGTATGTCCCGGCGTTTCACAAAACCGATGACGCTGCAGTTACGACGTATTTAGAGCATGAATTCGACGACTTTCTCGATATGTGTGCTGATAAGTCTTTGGTGATTGACGTAATTTGGGCTAAATTTAAAGCTATCATTATTCATTGTATGACCAAATTTGTTCCGCAGGTTGCTAAAGTAAAAAAAACACAACCCTTGCATCACACGTGACATCATTCATACTAAACATAAAATAAAAAGACTAAGAAAATCTAACAACTCAAGTCCAGTCTATGAGTTCCAAGAAAAAATAGATTGCTTGTGCCGGTCATTGAGGGTAAAAATCTGTTGTACCAAAGAGAACTTCTGCAGCACAACACTAAGTAAGTTTATAAGAGAGTCGCCCCAGAAGTTCAGGCAATATCTTGGTTCAAAAAACAACCTCCCTACTGTTGTTTCAGTGGAGCAGGAATGAATGAAAGCTAATTCATTTAACACTTGCTTCCAGCCTGTCTTCACAGCTGACAATGGTAAACATACGTCGCTTCTGTTTCGGGGTAAAAACTTAAGTGCTTTAAGCTTGCCTCAACTGTCTGAGCCGGGTTGGCTATCACAGTTATTGAACTTTGATGGGAAGAAAGGTAGTGGACCCGACGGGATTCCCAACGCGTTTTTAAAGCGTTACGCTGAATCTGTGTGTAAATACATTTTTCTTATATTTTCGAAATCGCTTAAAGATTGCCAGGTTTCATCGGAATGGAAAATTGCAAAAATTCTTCCCATTCACAAGAGTGGTGACTCGTCTTGTCCATCTAATTACAGACCAATTTCTATTACGTGTACTTCCTGCAAAATGCTTGTGCATATTATTCTAAAGTCCCTTACCAAATACGTGGAAGAAAATGCTATTCTCCATTCCAATCAACACTGTTTTCGTCGCGGACTATCTACTGTCGCACAACTGGTTGAGACCTTGCATAGCCTTGCCAATAGAATTAATGATCAATCGCAGATTGACGTAGTCTTTTTAGATTTGTCAAAAGCTTTTGACCGCGTTTCCCATCCCAAACTGATCCAAAAGCTAACCAGTATACTGGGAAACGGACCTATGACCAAGTGGATCGAACACTATTTGACCAACCACTACCAATTTGTTCAATATGGTGCACATGTGTCTGACACGGTTCCAGTGTTATAGGGAGTGCCCCAGGGTTCTGTTTTAGGCCCCATGTTGTTTCTTCTTTTTATTAATGACGTTGCTGACGTAGCCGATGTAAAAATCAGATTGTTCGCAGATAATTGTATCCTGTACCAGCGAATAGACAGCTACCAGGATCATTTAAAACTACATGATTCGCTAAAAAAGGTCGAAACCTGGTGTCGAGAGTGGCAAATGGAAATAAATACTGAGAAAACTGTCGCCATGTCAATTACAAAGCAAAAAGCGAGGGCAAATTTTTCGTATTCACTGGGAAATGTCCCACTTCGCAACGTCGCTGCCTGCAAATATCTAGGCATCTTGATATCGTCCGACTTAAATTGGACTGCGCATGTCGAACATATTACAAAGAAGCCACTCGGCAGGTTATTTTTTCTTAAGCGAACCCTTCGTCATTCGACAACCCAAACAAAACTTTTAGCGTATACCATGCTTATCCGCCCAATCCTCGAATATGCGAATGTGGCCTGGTTCCCCTTCACAAACAAACATGTAGCCGCGCTTGAAAGAATACAACGTAAAGCAGTCCGTTTTATCTATAACCGTTAAAGGCGTACCGACTCACCTACTGCTCTTTTGATAAGAGCGGATCTGCCCACCATGGCGAGCCGCGCCAAGCTTCATAGCCTGAGATTTTTGCATCTGGTGCTACACAACTCTTTGAAAATAAATCCGGCTAATTATGTTAAGGTTAACAGTAAGCGCCAAACACGAAATAAACATTGTCACACACTTGAAGAGTATCCCTTCCAAAACAATGTTTTTGGCCACTCTTTTTTTCCGCAAGCCATACGCGCTTGGAATGCCCTACACCCCACCGTGTTGACACAGCCGAGAGTTGATGAATTTGTTAATCGAGCGAGTGAATGTGTGCTGACTTTTATTTAGCCGTGATTTCCTGCCATGATGTAGCAAGTTTTAACTCTGTCTGTGCAATTTCGTTTTGTATTTGTTTTTTGCTTGCCGCAGCATTTTATCTGATGTTTATATTCATAAAGAGTCTTTGCCTATCAGTATACGGCGAATTTTCCACTATGTTTGAAATATTCGCTTCAAATTTCCATGTATTTTTTGTCTGTGTATTGCTTGTTTTAACTATGTACAATGTGACACCACTCCTGTAATAATCCCATCACGGGATTGACAGTATTCTGAATAAATAAAATAATCCCGTACAGCCGTTCGCAGTGGACGTTGTTGCAGATGGGCCAATTGGAGGTAAGTCTTGAACGTGTGGTTGAACCGCTTGATCTGTCCGTTTCCCTGGGGGTAATAAACAGATGAATGCGACAGACTGGTCACTCGTTCTCGTAAGAAGTTGACAAATTCCTTTGACGTGAACTGGGGCCCATTATCACAAACTATCTCTTCACGATATCCTTCTCGTGCAAATGCATTGAGCAGGAATTCTGTCACGGTTCTTGTAGAAATTTTTCTTGCAAGCTGTACTTCTGGCCATTTTGAGAAGTAGACCACTAGTGTCTGGACAAATCTGCAATCTTGAAGCACCCTCTCCAGGGGACCAACGATATCAATTGCAAATTTTTGCCATGGTCTCTCTGGTAACTCGACAGGTTGCAGCGGAGCAGGCGACGTCTTTGCCGATTTATCTGCTGCTTGACAGATGCTGCAATTGTGGACTGCTTCTTTTACGTGAATGTCCATGCGGGGCCACTGAAATCGCTCTATAAGTCTGGCCTTGATGCGTGCAACACCTGGTGCGTTTCATGCGCTGTTGCCACAAGTTGAGCCACGAGAGATGAAGGAACTACCAGCCTCTCTGCCCACATCAACATTTCACTCACTACTCCAATTCATCATGAACTCTAAAGTAGGGTTGGAGTTCTTGCGACAAATCTCTGTGTGATGGCCAAGACTCATTTACAAACGCCTCCACCTTTTGAAGAGCGGCCTCAGCCAGAACCGCTTGTTCAAACTGCTTTTTTGTCAGGCAAGTTGGTTGAACCATGGAAACGAATTCTTCCTCGAAATTCAGCTCTCTATCTGCCATATGTACAGGTAATCGTAACAGAGCATCAGCTACTCTGTTGGACGAGCCTTTCTGGTACTCCGTGAAATTGTACCGCAGTAGCCTTGCGCACCAACGTGCAATTCTAAGTGGGCGTCGGCCTGAGCCTTGAGAAGAAAAAAGCGAAAATTGTGCCTGGTGGGAGTGAAGCTCCGTTCCCACAGGTATGTATGCCAATACTCGCATGCCAAAATGCATGCAAGTGCTTCCTTTTCGCCAACTGTATACTTTCTTTCAGCCGGAGATAGCGTACGTGATGCAAAAGCATCAGTACGAGGATTATCACAGGCGTGCTGCTGGAGGACTGCTTCTAGACCACATTCGGATGCATCAGTCGAGATGACTATTAGAGGCGCAGGATCAGACATGTGCAAGACAAGATCTGACAATAATACCACCTTTACTGCGTGGAAACTGTTATCCGCCTGAACAGACCAGGTGAAGGTTTCACCTTTCCTAAGAAGAGCCCCCATTGGTTCTACCATCTCAGCCAAGTATGGCATAAACTTGGCGTAGTATTCCACGAACCCAAGAAAGAAATGGAGTTCAGCGACATTTCTCGGAACTGGGGTTTCTACTATCGCGTTCACTTTCCCCGACAGTGACGAAATACCGCAAGGTGTCACCTTGTGGCCCAAGAATTCGAGCTCCTGAACTCCAAACGCACATTTACTGCTGAGCTTCAGACCTGCGTCTTGGATACGCTGTAACACTGCCTCCAAGTTTTTTAGGTGCTCCTCAGCCGATTTGCCAAAAATAATGACATCGTCGATGTAAAAGAGGACACCTGCACAATTGCGAAGGATCCGAGACATGCTACTCTGGAAAGCAGCCGGTGCTAAGGCTAGCCCAAAACAGACGCGCTTGAAGCGGTAGAGCCCTTCGTGTGTAATAAAAGCTGTCAAGTTTCTACTATCCGGGTCCAGGGGAACTTAGTGGTAGGCAGATGCTAAGTCAAGTTTTGAGAAGTGCGTGGCACCTGCCAAGGCATGAAGCAACTCATCCATGTGACGCAGCGGAAAGCTGTCCGGAACGATGGCCCTGTTAGGCTCACTTAGATCTACACAGAGCCTAATAATTCCATTTTTAGGGGCGAAGCTCCTTAGGGCGTGGGCTGTGCGTCCCCTGTAGCCTGTATGTAGCCACCTCTAGTTTAGTTCTTGCAGTGTTCACTAGATGGCGGTACCGTCCCCTGTATGTAGCCACCTCTAGTTTAGTTCTTGCAGTGTTCACTAGATGGCGGTACCGTCTCCTGTATGTAGCCACCTCTCGTTTAGTTCTTGTAGTGTTTACTAGATGGTGGTACTTGTAGCTGCTGATGAAAAGATGCAAGATGTTATAAACTAGAAAGCGGTACTTGTAGTTGATGAAAGACGCGAGATCTTATAAAATAGGAATGATGTCACATATGGCGCGTGTCATTGGTTGAAGGCAATCGTTCGATTTAGTGCGGCGACGTACGCTAGGGGGAGCGATGTAATAAAATCGAGTGGGCAAAATGTACAGAGGATTCATGGTTCACCAGGTTTACCTCCGGAGCTTCGCCCACTCATCATCATTCACTTCGTGGATATGGCGGATTTTTTTTCTGAATGACTACAATAAGGGACACTCATTCTGACGCATCGATACGTTCAATGATGTCCAAACTTTCCAAGCGGTGAAGTTCGGAAAACACGTGTGCTTGTAACGTCAAAGGAAGCCGTCGAAGTTTTGATGCTACTGGCTGAACATCCGCACGTGTCTTGTAAACAAAACCTTTTGCTATACCGAGCTCATTTGTGAACCGAAAGCAGAACCTCTGAAGTGCTGATGGCAGCTGTATGGATGAATCTATAGTTATGTTGGGTTTTGTGGCGCAAGAGCAACTAAGGCTATGCTGCGCCAGACTCATGGTGAGAATACTTACAGCAAACAGGGCTATGACAATGACTCTGAAATGTCTTAACGGCGATGACATGATGAGCGGTGAAGGTGATGAGCGGTGATGAGGGATATGATGAGCGGTGAAGCGTGGCTGTATAAAGGCCTAAAAGGATTGGCTCCGTAAACGCGTGAAGTATATATCTCTTCTAAAATTATGTGTGTGATGCTCGGGGTGGTCAATGTGTATGGTTGGTGCATGAGGTTATGTTAAACCGTAACGGCTTTTACATAGCACTAATACCATACCCGTGTCCTTATACCTAAGGGCAGGGAGGCAAGTGCCTCGTTGTAAATTCCAGCTGCAGCAGATGCCTCTCCGAAGAGGCTGTGCTACGAGTCACATCAGTCAAGTTTTGCCATGTCTAGCGGTAGCATAGTTTAGTGTAGTTAGACCTTGTTCAGAAGTTGTGCTTCATTTAAAAAGCTGATCACATCAGCTATAGGTATTAGGGCGTCATCGCCCAAGAGTGGATGAATCTATATACATATATATATTGGACATGTCCAAGATACTTCGGCGTTAGGTACCGTGCTTGTTCGAAAACACTGCAACTCAGACCCTTCAATGCGTAGGTTCAAAGCCTTAATGCCATCCAGGCCAACGAGAGAAGTACCCTGTTAGACGACATAAAACAACAGCGGTGCGCTGCGATTCTCGAAAAAGACCTAAAAAAAGCAGCTTCGAACCAACATTGGTCTTTTGGAATAATCCAGAAGCGTCACACGCAGAACTGGAAGAAGCGGCATGCCAGAGAAACGTTGGTCAAACATTTTGCCTGAAAGAATTGAAACGGAAGAGCCAGAATTGGTTAATAGCTTCATAGCGACCTGCCCGACTTTAACGTTAATGTGAAATCTATATGTAAAAGGCTGTTGAACCACAAGGACCTCTACGGTTTCATCCTGCAACGGGCTATCTACTGTTACGCCACAGACATGGTCCTCGTTAGGGAGCGCTTCTTCTCACGAGATCGAGCGCTGTTCCGGCGAACTGTCTCCCCACATCCCAGAGCCACCTTCCGCGCAGAAGGCGGCACCATGAAGTTCCGGGTAAAGCACCGCCTCCTCTGCCGAGCCACCGTGCCGTTCAGGAGAAAGCTTCACCTTCTCCTCCAAGCACCGGGAACTGGTCTCGTAGAAGAGACCAAAACGCTATTTAAGGCCATGCCGGCCCCATGTTTGAGGATTTTGCCCCAGCCGACGTCGTCGTGCTGGCCGGCTCTGTACAAACGACAACCTGCTATAGTAAACGCTCCTTCTTGATGCTGTTTTCAAATCTGATTGCCCCCCGTTTCCGCCTCCGGGCGAAGGCTTCAGCGAAATCCGTTCGACTGCTCGCCGCTTTTGGCTACCGTTACCATCACGACACAGCGAATTCCTAACACTACTGAAACCTCGTGGACAGGTGCCTGCGACCGCTTCTGGTTGCAAACATTTTCGAAATGTCCGATACGGTCACAAAAGAAGCACTTTTTAGGGGCGAAGCTCTCTATAGACGCACCCGTTCGACCCTCGTAGCCGTTGTAGTATGTAACAAGTATAACATTTTGACCTCCAAGGTGGTGCCGGTGAGAGATTTCTTCTGTGCGTTGTTGAACAATAAGAAATAGTGCTCAATGTACGTGCCAATGGCTCTTAATGGGGAACGAGAGACAAGAGCATTCGGCTTTCAGTTAACGCGCACGCTGCGATCCCCATTAGCAGCCATTGGCATGAACATTGAGCACTATCTGACAAGAAAGGGTTGCTACGTACGTTATACTCGCTGGGTGTAACCTCCTTAGTTTTAGAAAGGTTTAACGAGCGTTGAGCCGCAGTGCCATGAATACAATGAACTAGTAGATACCATGAATGAACTCGAGGTGGTTAAAGGTGAAAAGTAGATACGAAGCGCAACCCGTAAGAAAGTAAAAGCTGAATTCTCCTGTCTCTCATTTCCCATTAGCAGCCATTGGCAGGTACATTCAGCACTATCTGACAGGAAAAGGTTGCTACGTTATACTCGCTGGGCGTAACCTTTTTGGTTTTAGAAAGGTTTAGCGAGGGTTGGGCCGCAGTGCCATGAATACAGTGAACTAGTATATACCATAAACTCGAGGTGGTTAAAGGTGGGAAGTAGACCCGAAGCGCAAGCCGTAAGAAAGTGTGCGTGTGCCACCTCTCGTTTAGTCCTTGGAATGTCCGCTGGATGGCGGTGCTTCTATATGAGGAATATGAGGTGCTTCTATATGATGAAAAGATGCGAGGTGATGGTACTTGGAGTGTTGAATAGATGGACGAACGGACACACAGACAGATGCATGGATGGACGCATGAACGGACGCAGGGGCGGATGAATGGACGAACACAGGGACGGACGCACGAACAGACGCACGCACGGACGGGCAGATGAACGCATGGACGGTCACACAGATGGACGGACACAAGCAAGAACGAATGGACGGACGAATGCTTCGCCCCACTCTCCATCATTCACTCCGTGGATATGCTGCCAATTTTTTCCTTTAGCTGGGCATCGTTGCCAAGAAGCGCGATGCTGCTTAGAACCGCATTTGAAGCAATGCGAAGAATTCCCGTGTTGCTACGAATTCGATAGACAGCGCTGTTGAAACTGGGGGTGGTTCCCGGACGTAGGTGCCTCATCACGTTGGCTGAAAGTGCGAGCACGCGGCCGTGAACTCTGACTGCGACGATGAACTGCCTTTTGAGCCCGACTGCAATGATACTGGTTGCACAGAAATAGGAAATACGATGCGAGAACACACCGGCAACAAACTGGTCACGTAATGACTCTTCTTGCGACGTAAATGAGCCCCTCGCGGCAAGCTCTGTTAGCTCTGTCATGTATTCTTGAATAGACTCGCCTGGGGACTGAATTCAACGGTGGAATCGGTGGCGCTCAACGACCTGGCTGCAGGTGGTATCGAAGTGCTTAGCCAGTGCCGCTACCGCGTAGTCATGCACGTCGGGCGTAGCTCCGGTCCCTTCTTTCTCCTGTCTTTTCGGGTGCCTGCGAAACAGACAGGGTATCAAGAATACGTTGATCTTCGGGTACCAAAGAATGTAGTAGAATAGCCTTGCGTCACTCCGGGGAGAACTCTGAAGCACCGGAAGCCAGCAGGTAGACCTTGAACGTGCCGTGCCATCGGGACCATGGCTGCACGAGGCGACCCGGTGTCGGAAGAAACGGATCTGGAGGGGCGATGCCGGCGAAAGCCATCTGGGGGGGCGCATCAGACGGGGTTCAGAAACTCGTCGCCATTGTAGTGAAGGAGTAACGTGACGACACACCCCGGGTAGTGGCTGCATACGTGTACTACCGTTTTATTACACGTTCCACAAATATATACAAGCACAAGGACACAGTGTTGGCAACGTACACACTGAAACAGAAACTGCAGGATACAACACTATCTATCTATCTATCTATCTATCTATCTATCTATCTATCTATCTATCTATCTATCTATCTATCTATCTATCTAGCCACCTACAACTTTTAGCTCTCCTGGAAGTTTGGATAATGGTATCAATACCAGACTTTGCATGATATAACATGACTGTATGACGAACATAACTGACTAACATGAAAATTAAGACATGTATGTCATGGATGTCACGATTTACATTTCATCGGCAGACAGCAGTTGCGGTGGTTCCGTTCACATGATATATTGCAATACTAGTATGGCATGACATGACTGCATGGTGAACGCAAGCGACAGACCCTAACATCAAAACGTCACCTGATACTAACTTTGGTATATATGGAGCTAGCAAAACGGCCGGAGCGTGCTATGAGCGTAGCATGTGGTCATGTTTTACATGAAATCCATATCATGATTAACATTTTTGGAAGTGTCATTTACATTCATCGTCCATTCACTTCACGTAATATTAAATTTGGTATATGTGAAACTAGTGAAACAGCCCCGAGAACGCCATGAGCTTAGCATGTATTCATGTTTCACATGAAACGCATATTATGATTATCAGGTTTGGACTTGTCATTTTCCTTCGTCGTGATACCAAATTTGGTACAAGTGGAGCTAGCGCAACGGCGGCGAGCGCGTCATGAAGGGCCCAATATACTCCGACACAACGTTGACGCACACGCAGGCTGGACGCAGCGACGCCACGCTAGCAAAGCGCGAGCACTCTATAGTGTGACGCCAGGTGCGACGGGCGCAACCAGCGTCCGTCGGCGCGGCCCGGTGGCAACCGGTGCGAAAAGCGACATGCTGCATTTTGTGCTGACGACGTTAGACAGCACCGCGTCTGCCTCTCTTCATGACGGAGGGACGGCGTGTGCGCTCAAACGCACATGCGTCAAGGGAGTGAGTGAGTGAAAACTTTATATTGGTCCAAATGCGGCAGAAACTGGAAGGGACCGGAGGCCCCGCTAGCTAAGCCAAGTGGCTTCACCCAGGATGGTGCCGGGAGGTGGAGTCTCTCGGCGATGTCCTGGGCCCTCTGGACGGCCAGGAGTTGGTTGTCGAGTTCCATGCTGCGCGTGGCAGCCTCGCAGGAGGTCTGGTCTG
Source organism: Rhipicephalus microplus (assembly GCF_043290135.1). Classification (NCBI taxonomy): domain Eukaryota; kingdom Metazoa; phylum Arthropoda; class Arachnida; order Ixodida; family Ixodidae; genus Rhipicephalus; species Rhipicephalus microplus. The sequence goes on along the minus strand of NC_134700.1, from coordinate 294,769,858 downwards.
GTAGTTCTGACACCGAGTTAAAGGGGCACAACCAGAGCATGTGTTCGAAATTACAGCACTCGTGATGACAATGCGTGCAGTGGGGTGAGAAACCCGGGTCGAGTTTGTGCAGTATGGTTGGTGTGATGTACGTTTGCATCTGTAGTTGACGAAGTGTAACTGCTTGTCCTTTATTCAATTTAGGGTGCGGAAGAGGGAAAACTAAGCGCCCTAGTTTATGAGCTGTGGTGATCTCGTTAAATGTAATCAATGGATCCATGAAGCCTATACATCCCCGTTCGCTACCCCTCTGAGAAGGCCGCTCACCGCCACGGGTAGCTAGTTCGCGCGCTAGCCGGTGAGCCCTCTCGTTCGGATTGCCGGTCGGGCAATACGAGAGACTACCCATATGGGCCGGGAACCATGCAATATGTGTCAGGGGAACTGCCACTTCATTTTCCTGAGTAGGTACCTCATTCGTGATGTGAGCAGCCGTAGAAGAGACGGAGCCGGCTAAGAATGACCGGATGGCTGTTTTTGAGTCCGAAAAGATGGTGACATCTCTTTTTCGTTCGTGAAGAGCGACCGTGATTGCATGTTCATAATCTTCTTGAGTGTATCTGGTGATCACCGTGGCAGCGTTTACTGGGCATCCATTAACAACAGTGACGCCATACGCATTCTTCTTCCAGTATTGGGCTGCATCGACAAAGAGGGCAGCTGAGCTTGAGCGCCCGATCTTCCTCATGATGGCCTGGGCTCTTGCTCGTCGGCGCCCTTCATTGTGCCCCGGATGGATGTTCCTGGGGACCCAGTCGACACATATGGCCCCTTTTATCTCAGCAGATGTACTCTGTTTTTCTGGTGGCATAAAGAGGGGTTGTAGTCCGGCTTCTGAGAGGATGCTGGTGCCTGCTTTGGTAAGTGACAATCGGCATAGCTGCGCTGTTCGTTGAGCTTCAAAGAGCTCCGTTGCTGTGTTATGCAGTCCGAGCTGTAAGAGCCGCTTCGTGTTTTTGCTTTTCGGATGATTTAAGACCCGCTTTAGCGCCGTCCTGATAAGGGCGTCAATATTATTAAGTTCCTTCTTTGTCAGTTTTAGGAAATGCGCGGCGTAAATAATGTGGATGAGGAGGAACGCATAGAAGGCTTTCATGAGATTATCGTCCTTCAGGCCCTCTCTCTTGTTGGCAACTCTGGAGATGACCCTACTGAATCTGTGAGCGCTCTTCTCGAGACGTCTGAGTGCCTCGGTGTTGTTGTTGCTGTACTTTCCAATCGTCATGCCTAGAACCTTAACTGATTCATAGATGTGAATTGGTTTTCTACTTCTTGATCACAGACTAATAGGCTGCCCATAAATATCCGGCGCCCGCCTCGGAAAACGCTTGTTTAGGACGAGTTCCGACTTATCAGGAGATAGCTCCATCCACGTGCTCGTAAGAAAATCCTCCGTGACATAGAATGCTCGTAGTAGATTACCCTCCAGCTTCCCAAGAGGGCCCTCCACGGACCATATGGTGATGTCGTCCACGTATATTGCATGGCCAATGCCCGGAACGTCGGCGAGCCGCTGAGACAGGTTGTGAATTGCAATGTTGCATAAAAGTGGGGACAACACTGATCCTTGCGGTGTACCAACGTTACCCAGTGTGTACTCTTTGCTCTTGATTGAGCCGATGCTGATTGTAGCGTTCCGATCTGCCAAAAAAATTACGGCATATTCACGGGGTGAATGATGATGAATGGGCGAAGCTCCGTAGGGATTCATCGGTAAACTGTGAATCTTCCGTGTAATTCGCCCAGTCGATCATCATGTAAAGACGTGAGAAACGCTGTGTGTGTATATACACAAATCAACTTTTATTTGTTCTTAGACGATGGATGGCTTGCGATGTCCCTTCATTATGACGGCTTTATGGTCTGTGAAATGAAGGGAGAGCGGTTCCTGTATGGGTTGCAGTGGGTAATTTGCAAATACTAGGTCTATGCATGTTCCTCGGATCGTGGTAGGTTTCATATGGTCAAACGATATACGTCTGAGTGCATATCTAGAAGCCATATGTTGGATAAGCCAATTATTGTCTATGATAGCCACGTTAAAGTCTCCAAGTAGTACAAATTGTCCATTCTTGTATTTGTTCTGATAATTTCGTAACGCAGTGTCTATGAATGTCTTGATGTTCCCGGTCGACAGGTTGGGTGCGAGGTACATGGTCATGAGGACGATTCCAGAGTCAAAGAGTTTGATGGCTGCATATTCTCCGTTTTGGCTTTGACTCGTGAGTGGTAGTCTGAGATCTTCAGCTTTCCTATTTCATTTCTATTTTATAAGATCTCGCGTCTTTCATCAACTACAAGTACCGCTTTCTAGTTTATAACATCTTGCATCTTTTCATCATCAGCTACAAGTACCACCATCTAGTAAACACTACAAGAACTAAACGAGAGGTGGCTACATGCAGGAGACGGTACCGCCATCTAGTGAACACTGCAAGAACTAAACTAGAGGTGGCTACATACAGGGGACGGTATTGCCATCTAGTGAACACTGCAAGAACTAGAGGTGGCTACATACAGGCTATAGGGGACGCACAGCCCACGCCCTAAGGAGCTTCGCCCCTAAAAAGACTTGACAAAGTTGTAAGATTTTCACCGAGGCTCAACTGGAAACCTTAATTAAGAATGTGCTCATTCCTCAGTGTGTCGAAGGCCTTCCTCAGATCGAGCGCCAATATTCCTTTGATATCTAGAGACGTGTTATCGAGTATGACCCTCTTGAAGAGAAGCATAGCGTCTTGTGTAGACAGGGATTTTCAGAAGCCCACCATATTGTGGCGAAAGTGACCTTCTTCCTCAATGTGTCCGCTAATTCGATTATAAATGGCATGTTCCACCAATTTCCCAAGGCATGATGTAAGTGATATCGGGTGCAAATTTTCTGATCCCAGGGGCTTTCCCGGTTTGGGTATGAGTACGACCTTAGCCGTTCTCCACCAGTCTGGAACATTGCCATCGGACCATATTTGATTAATCTTTTCTGTAAAGACTTCTATCGCTGCGTTGCCAAGGTTTCTAAGAAGCTTGTTTGAGATTGTCTGGGCCGGGCGCCGACCATCTGTTGAAGTCCCGCAAGGCATGAACGATCTCCGCAACTTGAAAAGGTCTATCCAAAGCTGACTTTGGGGTTCCTTGATATTCAGATGTGGGGTTGTCCCACGGAATAGATTTACCTTCAAGTGGTAAGTATGTGTCCGCCAATTTTTCAGCAAAGGTTTGTCGCTCGCAGCCTTCCGAGGTGTTCATGTAGACGAGTTTCTCAATTTCCAACCGGGCGCTGCTTTTGAATGATTTGGTGCTGTCAGTAAACAGATGCTTAAGTAGGGCCCATTTGCTTCCTTTGCACATTTTGCCGTCTGCTTCGTTGCAGACCTTATCCCGTTGCTGCGCAGCGAGTTTCTTGGCATGTCGTTTTATGTCCTCGTTGAGTTGGAATATCTTGGCTCTGAGCCGCCGGTTAAGCTTTTGTTTCTTCAATCTTTCACGAAGTGCGTTCTTGGCCTCCAGGAGATGTGCTAGCCTAGAGTCGATTGCATGCAGGTACCTCTAACTCCGCGGAGATTTCTTTGGTTGCCTTTTTAACCACCTCTTTCAAATTACTAACGAGGTCGTCGATCGTTTCTCGATCGACGACCTCGTTTCATTGTTTCATTGTTTCTGATCTGGCGAAACCTATCCCAATCAACGTACGTGTATTTTCTTAGCGGGGGTTGAGTAATGTGTACGTTGATTTCCGTGATGAAGTGGTCGCTACCCATGTCCTCCTGTAGGTTGTCCCACGACCATTCTACGTTGCGCAGGAAGGCTAAGTCGGGAGTGGTACCACGTTGGACAGAATTGCCCTTGAGTGTCGGAAATCGAGGGTTCGTGATGAGTTTTAGACCGCGCGCATCCGCACACTCAGCAAGTTCGGTTTCTTTAGCATCAATTTTGGTGCAACCCCATGAGTTACCATGCACGTTAAAGTCTCCTGCAATCATGAGAGGCTTATTTTTGGCCTATTTTGTAGCCACCAGGAAGAGGCTGTTGAAATTTCGAAGTCTGTCCTTCGGTGGACTGTAGAGGTTTAATAGGAAAAAAGTCTCCTGCAATCATGAGAGGCTTATTTTTGGCCTATTTTGTAGCCACCAGGAAGAGGCTGTTGAAATTTCGAAGTCTGTCCTTCGGTGGACTGTAGAGGTTTAATAGGAAAGTGTTGGCTTTGCTAGCACGACCAGGAATGATTTCTACCAGCTGTGATTCCAGGCCTTGGTTGTATGCGGGGGTGGTCTTCTCCACAAAGCTGATGTCTTTGCGGACAAGGGTAGCTATACCCCTTGCACGTTTGAAGTCGGGGCACAGGGTCGGCCTGGTTACCCTGAACCCCGGGAAAGTTAGATTCCGTGGGGATTCAGTGACTCCGCTTTCTTGCAGAAGAATAACATGGGGCTTTTCCTTGCATGATCTAATGAGACCGGGAATGATTTCTACCAGCTGTGATTCCAGGCCTTGCTTGTATGCGGGGGTGGTCTTCTTCACAAATCTGATGTATTTGCGGACAAGGGTAGCTATACGCCTTGCACGTTTGAAGTCGGGGCACAGGGTCAGCCTGGTTACCCTGAACCCCGGAAAATTAGGTTCCGTGGGGATTCAGTGACTCCGCTTTCTTGCAGAAGAATAACATCGGGCTTTCCCTTGCATGATCTAATGAGTTGTCCTCGGCTGTCTTTCTTCTTGGGGAATGAATTACAGTTCTACTGACACAAATTAAAAAACTGCGGTGAAATGTCCATGATGTGGTTGTGCGAGTGTTACGACCCCTCTGGCACAATCCGCATCAGCTTTGTGCGGTTCACTGGGTTCATGTGGCGGAATCACTGGTCTCGGAGAGGACATAAGTGCTGCTGCTGCAGAAGCTTATGCTTGTTTGGTGGTTTTCGGGTGTGCCGCTGGCCCTTCTAAGCGATACAGCCTGGAGTTTATCTGTGCGATCGCCTCTTGTAGCTGTTTTAGCACAGTGCTGATGGTGCTCAACGTGTTAGTATGGCTCTTGCAGCGTCGACTCATGGAGTTACCCTCACCAGCTGAGACGTTGGAGGGGGCCTCGCTGATGTCTGACATGCAGTCACTAAACACATCCTCACCTTCGTCCGACAAAAATACCACTGCTCTGCGCTTGTGTGTGTTCTTTGTGTGCTTATGACAGTGGGAGGGTTGCTGATAAGGTGTGGGGGTTCGTGCAGTGCTGTCTTGAGGGTCGCGAACTCTCTTGGTCATTAGTGTCATGAATTCTTCTATTTTATGCTTTAATTCTCTGTTTTCGCGCTCCAGGGCAAAGATGCGCTTTTTGTATTCATTGTGCTCTGGTTGTGCCTTACCTCTAAACCGAGTCGAGGGCAGGGGCTCAGGTCTCGCTCCGCTGGTGTTGTCGCCGCCGCTGCTGCTACCACCCCGCACCTTGTCCGCCCAGGTCAGCTTGGCCTTGGACTGAGAGCGGCTCCTGGATCGGCTACAAGTTGATCCACGGGGATCGCATCGGTGACGCGAGCGCCCTCGAGAGCGAGAAGCCTCTGTAGAGCAGGAACGCGCCCTGGAGCTGGAATTCCCCCAGGAAAGGGAGCTTTGCCGTGCAGCAGCATCAGGTGTCCATTGCTTCGAGACCATCCCAGCACCCTCCTCTTGGTCAGCCAGCAATTTGGAGCATCTGTCCCTTCGGCGTTTTCGCAATACGTGAATGGATGACGAAGGTATGTGACTGGTGAAAACATGATAGTCACAAGATGAGTGTCATGTAAGAACATTAATATACGCCTCACTCAAGGCGCCAATACACCTCGACGTGAGCCGGCACGCGTGCGCACGGCGTTTGTTTTATCGCGTTACGCCAGCGATGCCACGCCATGCGCCGATATCCCCCTAGTAGAGATCAGTGGATCTGTGCACCCACCTCCATTGCGGATCTGCATGCCATACCCTCGCAGGCGCGCGCCGCGCTGCGTTGCTTTGACGCATGCGCGTTTGAACACACACGGCGTCCCTCTGTCACGAAGAGAGGCAGACGCGGTGCTGTCTAATTAACGTCGTCGGCGCGAAATGCAGCATGTTGCATTTCGCACCGGTTGCCACCGAGCCGCGCCGACGGACGCCGGTCGCGCCTGACGTCACACTATAAAGAGCTCGCGTTTTGCTAGCATGGCGTCACTAGGCCCAGCCTGCGCGTGCGTCAACATTGCGTCGCAGTATATTGGGCCCTTAATGACACGCTCACCGCCGTTGTGCTACCTCCACAAGTACCAAATTTGGTATCACGGGAAGTGAATAGACGACGAAGGCAAGCGACACGTCCAAACCTGATAATCATATTATGCGTTTCATGTAAAACATGACTACATGCTACACTCGTAGCGTTCTCACGGCCGTTTCACTAGTTTCACATAAACGAAATTTGGTATTACGTGACGTGAATGAACGATGAATGTAAATGACACGTCCAAATTTGATAATCATGGTATGGATTTCATGTAAAACATGACTACATGCTACGCTCATAGCACGCTCGTGGCCGTTTCGCTAACTCCATATGTACCAAAGTTAGTATCAGGTGACGTTAATAGATGACGAAGGTAAATGAAACGTCCAAACATGATAATCGTGACATTAGCGTCATGTACGGCATAATTTACCTCCGGCTCTTAACGTTGTGCTGATCTTAAAGTGACCTATTACCCTTCCTCATTCGTGCTTCGCATATCATCGATTCCCACTGTATGTGGGATCTGCCTTTTTTTTATGTCGCTCTGCGCTGTTCGCTGTCATTGCGGGATCAGAGGTAATCAACTGGGCCCCTCTCGAATAAAAAGCTTTCTTTGCAAGAGAAATACTTTATGCTCATCAAGCGTCCCGTTGTGAAAGGCATTGCAGATTCAAATAACCTGCCTACTTAAAATATGCTAAAAATAAAGCAAGAACTTGTGCGCCATACAAATAGACGTCTTCAGGCTCAATTTACTTGAGAAATGCAGAAATGTTAACATTCTATTCTCTAAATTCAACACTCAAAGGTGCTTTTTTTCTCTCTCTCTCTCATTCCTGTGGGAGGGCTTCGCTAACTATATGGTACGCTTTATCTGTATCTAATGCATGCTGTCTGGTACTTGAGGCATAAATAAGAATTTCGCTCTCATTGATAAGTGACACGCTGTCTTGCCTCTGAAACACTTCATAAACAGCGACGAATAAATAGTTTTTTTTTTCAAACTGTAAATTTAAACGTCACGTGGCATTGGAAACAAGTCACCACGAAAATTGAAGAAGTGGCCTTCCTAGATCATTTAAGGGCAAAGCTCTTTAGGGTCATTCCCTCCTTCATTTGTGAGTAGCCATCTCTATTTCATTGATTGCTATCTAGATGGCGTTAGTGGTTTTTGTATAGTTGATGATTAAAGGGGATAAATGGGGCTGTTATAATAAGAAATTCAAAGCATATTCACGGAGTCAATCACCATGAGTGGGGCGAAGCGTCCATCCGTTCATCTGATGCGTGTTCTAGTGTGATAGGAGCCAGCGGACGGACGGGCGGACGGACGGACAGACAGACAGACAGGTAGACGGACGGACGCTTCGCCCGACTCATCATCATTCCCTCCGTGGATATGCCGTGAATTTTTAAATGCATTTCTTTGCATACTGCAAGCACTTTTGGTGTCTATTCAGCTATCTATCTAGCCACCTACGTCTGGGTGGTCTCGGATTACCCCCTTAACTTGGAGTGAACTAAAATTAGTATGGGGGGGGGGGGGGGATGGTTTGATGAATATGATGCGCTGGTCATGACATGAAGAATGTGACAATCCTGTCGCGTAGGCCATCAAATTCTTTCCGCCAGGCGTGTGGCACATACCCGCTTGCGGGTATGTGCCACACGTATGCGGGTATGTGCCACAAGTGAGCGAAATTTTATATCTGCCCAGGAACAGCGAGAACCGACATGAGCAATTTCAACGTGTGAGCGTTAAGAAGAAAGTTGTCATCGACAGCATTGATGTGACCAATGCAAAGAATAAATGTCACGACCCCGCTTAGAATCAAACCCAAGCAATCTGCGTGGCAATCACGCATTCTACCACAGAGCCACGCCAGGTGTACGTACTGCTCAATAAAAATACACTATTCATGTGTAATGTTGGCGAAACGTCAATTGAGGTCAATGCTGGCTATCTAACTTTATAAATATTACTTAGGTACTCTTATGATACAGCCATCTTGTCGGGTTAACGTTAATTGTATTTAAGTAGCATCCACTGAAGTTTATTTACGCAGCAGTTACCAGGGCTACCATCCTCACGAGCACAAGCGTTATATATCAGCTTACCGCTTCTCGTATTGGTAATACTCTGGTGCTGCTGACATCGTTGCGCAAGTGTACAGAACTGATTAGATAAAACATATGTGACTGCTGAAAATATGCCTGTGCGTACAACATTAGTACATATATTAAGCATCATTCCGTAACTGAATAAAAAAACTACAACACGGTCACCTTTCCTCCGCATGCTTCGCATAATGTCAATACCCAAGGTGCTTGTGATCTGCAAAATTTTTTCACACACCTTTGGGGCTATGTACAGGCACACTGTATCCACTACACGATAAATTATATGAAGCGTCCATTATTCGTAATTATTCGGAGAACCCGCTACACACTCGCAAAGCTAAGTGCACTTTGGTGATGCTGTGACGATGAAGAATTATGCCTGAAGCTTTAGTTGGAGCAATCAACAACTCACTCGTTACGCAGCTGCGTCACGTTGGTTGTTGCTTTACGCTTTATTACATGCGCTAAAGCGATTCCTAAACCGATTCGAATCTTGCATGGCGTCAGTTTGAAACGGGAAACGACCCAGGTTCGTGCCCATCCTGGCTATACTCTTTTTAAGTTTTGTTCTTATTTTGTGTAGTAGCGGTTCTTGGCAGAAGTGGCGGTGGCGCACACTTACGCATCCTTGTTGCGATCTCATATAACAGCTTTTTCCAGTAAAAATTACCACGTGATGATTTTATATAGACGTCACTAATTTTGGTGTGAAGTTATGCGGCGTAACCCTTTATGATGTCGTTGTAGCGCCATTCTTTTGGCGGCGAACAAAACCGGGCAGAGCTTCAATGTCAAGAGAATAAAACGAAGACGGCGTTTGGTGGTACAGTGAATACAAGGCTCACGTTTACTGCTCCCTTATACATCGACTGAAAAAAGAAATAATATTGCTTTCACAATCGGTGAATGCCCAAAGGCATTGGCGTAAATTATGGCGGTCAGTGGGGTCCTGACCCCCCTTGCGCTCAGGCCCCAGTTGCAAGCGTCCCCCCTTGAGATTTAGTGCTCGAACATTACATTTCAATTGCTTGACAGATGAATAGCTCCACAGCACAAGGCTATTTCTAAAATGTACACAACGGTAAACGGAGCTGAAGTTAAACGAAAGCTGTTCCCTAACGTGCTAGCATTTGTACTTGATCACTTAACGCGAATGACGTATTTACTGAAAATATGCCAGATCCCATTCATGAATTAAACTTGGATACTTCACTACACCAACGTATACGTTTGTACAATTAGCTGCTCATTGCTGTTGGATGTTCTAAGCTACCTTGCCCGGCGCCGAGGCTCATGCTCACTTTATTGTTTTATACCAAGTCATGACTAATTTTCACATAATTAAAAATAAGATCTATATTTGTAAAAAACAAAATGACCGCCATGACAGAGTGTGTGCACGCCTCTTCCCAGCCCCTTGAAACTTTTCTGGGTTTACACCTCTGGAAGCCTGTGATTCAGTCTCTTCAGAGTCACGTTCATCGTCCCGCGTAGCTGCGTACCTTTTCTAAGCAGGTTCTTGCGATCCTGGAGCAGGTCGCACGGCCAGTGCTCCCACTTGAACAGCAGCTGGCAGGTGTTGACCGTGTTTCGCATGCCCTGAACGATGGTGTGTATCACGGCTGGCTCCGACACGCAAAAGCGCCGCACGCTCGGGTTCCTCCGGTGCTGGCGGCAGAACTCGCGCTCCGAAACCTCGGGGTCCAAGATGAAAGGCTTCGACCTCGACAGGACCCTGGAGCGACGAGAGAGCAATATCAGCCGCAAAAAATGCCATCAATTCAGAGGCTCTTCAGAGCACGTAAGTTTCATATAATGCAACTCGTTCGGAAGGACGTCGACAACAGGCAGATCACTACACAGCGCATTTATCTTGTCCTTTCGAGCGCACGGTTATTATGTCACACCAACAAGGTCCAGCATCAGCATTGCTAAAGCTCATAAATGTCACTGTCCAATTTGTAAATGAAAAGAGTGCAACCAACATGACACGTACGTTGGTTAAATGATGGGCAACAGCGTTCATGTCTTCATCAGTACACAGTTAATTAAACATCAAAACCAGCTCGTGCCACAGCCTGCCACACGTGCGACTATCGCACACCTTTTCACAAACACCCCGTTTTACTCTTCTCTGGTCTGACACATATTACCTAAGAGACACGCCGACATTCAAGTAAAAGTCTGTGTGGAAAAGTGGGTGGTTTGTAAGTTGTGTGAAGTCATGTCAGGAACGGATGTAACGCATGGCGAATTGCCTTTTAGCTGATAGCCTGATCTATAGATATAGGGGACGTTCTTCTTCATGAAAATGACAAATCACTGCCAAAGCGTAGAAGGCTGTCTTCATGAGTGTGTGACATTGACCTTCGTTATTCGGAATCTTCTCTAACTTTTTTCTAAAGGTCTACTCTGCCAGCGAAGGACATTTTGATGGGCCAGTGATCAGCATTCAGTATCGCGTTACGACATAACAAGCGACATGAGGTCACTAAAAAACAAGTATTTCCAAAAGCGCGCAATCAATGCCTTCGATATTGCTGACCGCCAAGAAAGTGTGGCTCGTGCAAGAGAAAAGCGTTTCGATGCATAGCCCTCCCGTTACCAAACAAACTATAGAAGTCTAGGAGAGTGATGGCCACAGCATTTTTATTCGAGCTCGTGGTTGTACCACTGTGATATTATATTTGTTTCTTCTTGAATGCCATTCGGGCTTATTAGGTTTATATATTCCTTGATGTGGTACAGCGAGTACCCGCGCAAATCGCAAGTGGAAGCGAGCTTCTTAATGGGAGATCGCCCTAGAAGTCGACCTTCTGCAAAGTGAAGAACACGTCCATGATGAGCGATGTTCCTTCTTGTGCGAGCAGATAATTAGTCCTTCTCAAAGACAGTCTTTCGATTGATATGTGGGGTGTAACGTCCCAAAACCACCATATGATTATGAGAGACGCCATAGTGGAGGGCTCCGGAAATTTCGATTACCTGGGGTTCTTTAACGTGCACCCAAATCTGAACAGACGGGGCTACAGCATTTCCGCCTTCATCGGAAATGCAGCCTCCGCAGCCGGGATTCGATCCCGCAACCTGCGGGTCAGCAACCGAGTACCTTCGCCACTAGACCACCGCGGCGGGGCAAAAAGACACTCCTTCGACGGGAACTCCGGAGCCGCGAGGCAGGCAACTTACCCGATGCCGGCTGCGTGGTTGAAGTAGAGGCACACACAGACCACCAGCGCCCGCATGTCCGACGCACGTGGCGGCCGCGTGGCCAAGTGGGACTCCGGTCCATGTCACCGTGGACCGGCACGCCGAGAGCACGTCGAACGCTTACGCAGAAGTGTTTATGCCGGCTTACGAGCTGTACTACGTGGTCGGACAAACAGGGAGCGACTGGCGCCAGGATATCCGAGAGTTGACCCGATTGTTTGAGACGCACCTTCGGCGCTGCCGTCGGCCACGTGCGGGGAAGGGGGGAGTGTGCCGTCCGCACAACGCGTCCGTGTTGTGCCCTTCGTCCGATCACAGCAGCTGCGTGTCTCGCCGCACTTTCTTTCTCGCCCTTGTTACAAACGGCAGTGCGTAACTCGAGCCAGGACACCGGCCGGCGCCGGCCAGTTGCTGGGGCCTCGTCTTTCGGCGGTCGCCCCTGCACGCGCCACAAAACACCGTTGCCGCGTGTGACGCGCCATGCCATCCATAGAGCACCGCACTCGTTTCCGCCAACTACGGCACAATTAATGACCGTTGCTGCACTTTGTGGCGACACTACTGGACCACATACGCCGTCGCTTCGAAAGACCGCACTCGGACCGCCCTGTAGAGGTACGAATGACCACGGTGTTGCCACGCGTGTTGCAGACAAGGGCATCTGTTCCGTGACACGGAAAATAGGACGAACGCATACGAGATACGCGCGTCACACGGGGCTGCTATGACTCGTCACATCTCGCAGGTGTTTTACATCTTATATATACACCTATGCGATTAGGTCTGTTCCAGCTGTCACGCAAGCGTCTCGCACTTAAACGCACAGCAAGTGAGGAAGCCATGTAGTTGTGTCCGCATTCCATGACGTCTTTTTTTTTTGCTGTACGGTGACTTTAGTTCGACGCAGATTCGAAGATGCCGCTGGAATATATACTTCCTGCACGATGTATATATATATATATATATATATATATATATATATATATATATATATATATATATATATATATATATATATATATATATATATATATATATATATATATATATATATATATATTTCATTTCTATCATTTCATTTGCTATCAGTTTCACCCTTTTTCAGCATAACGCCCGGGAACAAACCGGGGTCAAGAATATCTATAGTTGAAATCATCAAGAATAAAAAATTTACATTGGCTGCGAATGTAGCGCGTAGGCGGGAAAACCACTGGTCATTAAGAGTAATTGACTGGATTTCCAGAGAAGCCGATTGGGTGAGTGGGAGACAGAAAATTAGGTGGCCAGATGAGATCAGAAAGTTGGCGGCTATAAAGCGGTAGCAGCAAGCACAGGACCGAGTTCACTCGCGGAACATGAGAAAGACCTTTGTCCTGCAGAGGGCGTGGTCAGTATGATGTTGTTGATGATGATCATACTTACTGTCATGCCCAAGCTGGTATTGCGTGCTGATATCTTTATGCGCTGTTTTGGAACTATGTAAACTATATTTGCAAGCATGTCCCTCAGAAAACGCAAAATGTGGGCACACCCCGTGACTCATGATAAAAAAAATATAAAACAGCGCTAACACACAGGACAAAGGAAGGAATGATGCACATGGCAGTGAAATCGCAACTGGCTTATTGTAAAACAAAATGTGTCTTTTTTTTCTTTCTTTAAGGCAAGCTCGCATTTCATCGTCAAACCGTAGAGCACAGCCTAGTGTGAGCTTCCTGCAGGCACCCTTGTTTACCAGGCCGACTTATTTTGTGAAGCTAGTAAAGTTTCGGTTTAGCCAATGTACACTACCAAGCTGGGAGTTCCGCTACTGGCCACTAGGCTTTATTCTTTCTTTTTTTTTTCAATTGAAAGCAACGCATATGTGCAGCACTAAATGATTGCCGCCATGCAGGGAGCGTTTACGTTCGGACATAATATGTTTTAGATGCGAAGCAATTTATTGCGAAGCTCAATCCGGTGTGCGTATAACCTCCCTCACTGCGTATGGTTGGCGCTTGCAGAAGGCGCTATAGCGCCATGGCTAGCACGTTCGACCCTGTGGTGGCCTCTCCCCCGTACACGCTATCAGAAATCACGTGATGGCGTCGGGGAACGAGATTCTGCAGACGCGCGATGAACCCGTGTGGCGAGAGTTCAGGACAGTGAATCCATGGCGTGCTCCACGTGCAAGGACATCGGGCCCGTAATGAACGCAACCCATGCGCTGCTTAGCATCATGGCTCTCTTTAGACGGAGATGGTGCAATTTTGTTTTCTCCGTAAGTCAATTGGTGCTTTGTGGATACTGAAATGGAGTAGACATGCACAGGAACTGCGGCGTTGGTGGTGGCATAAGTGCTGTGTTTAGCGACGCATCTGTTTATTTCGCGAGTTGCTAGTCAGATGTTACAACGTATGTTTGTAAACAATTCCCGTCGACGTCTGTGTGCCGACAGCTAAGCGAGACGCAGTCGGAAGTGTGTATAGTTCTGCTTGCTCTTGCTGTGCGGAAGTATCGAGGTGTTCCGGTTTACAACCTTTGCTGCTGACGCCTATCTTGAAGTTGAGAGAACGATGGCAACCCGTCTGGCCGGGATGAAACATACTACTTTAATTAACTCAGTAGGGCGCCAGTTGGCTCGTGCAGTGCCTACCCAATCTTGACCCACACAAAGACGGACCGCGATTTCGTACGCTCTGCGGGTATATGAGGTGTGTGACTGGTGCACACATGATAATCATGAGATGCCAACAACATTACTACATTCCACGCTCATGATGCGCTCACGGCTGTTTCGCGAGGGTCACATATACCAAATTTAGTATTACGGTACGTGAATGCATGACGAAGGTATGTGACTGGTGCAAACATGGTAATGACGACATGCGTGTAATGTACCAACATGACTACATGCCGCGCTCACCATGCGCTGGCGGCCGTTTCGCTAGCTTCACTTATACCAAATTTGGTATTGCGGGACGTGAATGGAAGACGAAGGTATGATACTGGTACAAACATGATAAACATGAGATGCGTGTCATGTAACAACATGACTACATGCTACGCTCATGATGCGCTCGCGGCAGTCTCGCTAGCTTCTCAGGAACCAAATTTGGTATTACGTGACGCCAGTGGATGACGAAGGTATGTGACTGGTGCAACATGATAATCATAACAGGCGTGTCATGTCGGAACATGACTACATGCCACAGTCAATGCGCCAGAACATTTTGACGTGACGCGGTGCGCGTGCTCGCCGGCGTTCATTTCGTCGCGTCACGCCGGCGTTGCCACGCCAGGCGCCGGTCCTCCAATATACTCGCACGCGCGCGCCGTGCTGCGTTGCATAGACCCATGCGATTTTCAGCGCGTCCGGCATCCCTCCGTCACGAAAAGAGGGAGACGCAGTGTTGTCTGGGTAACGCATCGGCACGAAATGCAGCATGTCGCATTTCGTGCCGGTTGCCGATGGACGCTGGTCGCGCCTGGCGTCAGGCTACAGAGTGCTCGCGTTTTACTAACGTAGCGTCACTGTGCCCAGCGTGCGCGCGCGTCAACGCTACATTGGAGTATATTGGGCCTTTCATGATGTGCTCGTGGCCGTTTTGCTATCTCCACATATACCAAATTTGTTATTAAGTGATGTCAATGAATTACGAAATATATTACTGGTGCGAACATGATAATCCGCACACGCGTGTCATGTAAGAACATGACAACATACCACGCTCATAGCATGCTTGTGGACGTTTCGCTATCTTTACATATACTAAATTTGGTATCACGTGACGTGAATAGATGACGAAGGTAAACGACACGTCCAACCATGATAATCATGACGCGGAAGTCATGTACAGATCATTTACCTCCGCCTCGTAACGTTGTGCTGATTTTAAAGTGACATCAACCTAAATTCATGCTTCGCATATCATCGATTCCCACTGTATGTGGGATCTGCCAATTTTTTTTTAAACATGTTTCCCGTGGGGGAGCCAAAACGTCAAAATACATTCGTTTTTAAATCATATAGTCGGTGTCCGGATCCTTTCAACTCGTATATAGCGTGTCTTGCATTCCACAAGCACTATGTATACCACATACGAGGAAGAGGCCCCCAAAATTTGGCAGTCGAAGCCAGTTTTTTTCAATGTGCACCCACATCTCACAGTCAAGAAGCATTTACTTTCGGCGTCTCCACCACCTTCTGCAAAACGACCACCAAAGCTCCTTCTCTGAACCAAGAAGTGGGAGTATTTTTTTTTTTCGCATTCGATACCTGCCCCCTTTTGTGTGCAAGGAAGTGGAGAGGGGACATTGTTGAACATATTCAAAACACGAGACCAGGAAGATGCGCGTTGCCCTTTTGTGTCATGTGGCGCTGTGCTTGTATACAGAGATCTCGGGTTTCAAGAGCGGCTAATGTTCGCGCCCCCCTCTCGCATCTCAGCGTCTCCTTTCATGTCCTATATCGGGCTCCGCTTGCCTATACCGCTATTTTTGTTCGCTCCCATTGTTACCACTCGAGGCTCACATTTGCTCGAAAGCCTTATTCACAGGTCACACCTGCCACCGCCTGATACGCTTTGCAACTTGCTATCGTTCGCGAAGGGGAGAAGATCGTTTGGAAAACGTTCCGAAAGCGCGTGCTTGTGGTCATCGTTTTCAGTGCAGCACGAAGTTATTGAATGACGTGGCCCGCAAGCGGAACCTATACTCAGTTGCACGTTGACTCTTCAGATATATTTGGTGGTCTCAATGCCGACCAACTTTGTCATGGCTGCATCCGCAGCTTTGTCCGGAAAAGAAGGGAATGTTAAGAAGACTATCAGTGAGAACAAACAACGACAAAATTCATGCATGCTCCCATCCGTGCTTACACATGTTTCTCCAGTATTCCTCTTCACACATTCGATCACTTGAATCGAGTCGTCCGTACATGCGAACACAACTTCCAGGAAAGTTGCAATACTGTTAACTCGACTGTAAGCTACGACCGTGACTGTAAAGGTTCAAGTTCGTCTAAGCTCAAGCAGATCCTTTTGTATAGGATATGATATTTATACACTATACTGCAACTTAGTGAGAATCAATGTGAGCAAGCACCTCGTGAAAAACGGGTGCACATCAACATCTATACAACTAGTTTTACATGTCCCACTGACGTTTCTATGGATGGGGGTCACTGGGGGAGGGGACCAACTTTACCTTCCCAGATAGTTTTTTTTTTTCATTTTTGCATGTGTATATATACGCACACACATATATAAACACACGAACGAGCATGCACATACATCCCCTCCTTAGTTAAACATTTCTGGCTACATCCCTGGTAAATGTTGCTCTCTATTATTCCCTCTGTACAAATTCAAACTGTGCCGTCAGAAGAGAGGCGTATTGCCTTGCACAGTATTCTCTCTGTACAACTTCAGGCAGTGCAGGCAAAAGAGAAGCGCGTTGCCTTGCACTGTATTCCCTCCGTAAAAATTCAGGCGGTGCATCGGCAAAAAAGACGTGCCTTGCACTGTATTCTTTCTTCACAAATTCAGGCACTGCAGGCAAAATAGAGGCGCATCGCCTTGCACTGTATTCCCTCCGTACAAATTTGCAGGCAGCGCAGGCAAAATAGAAGCGCATTGCCTTGCACTGTATTTACTCCGTACAAATACAGGCAGTGCAGCGGTAAAATAGAAGCGCATCGCTCTGCACTGTATTGCCTTTGTACAAATACAAGCATGACAAAAAGAGGCGCATCACCTTGCACTGTATTCCCTCCGTACAAAATACAGGCAGTGCAGGCAAAAGAGAGACGCATCGCCTCTGCGTGGCACGCGGCCACCTATAAATAGTGTCCTCCCACAGTGTAACAAATGCCCGCAGTATCGAGGAGGGGCTCACTGGCGGTCGGGTTACCGGCGCACGACAAGAGCGCCCGGCACGCGACCTTCGCTTGCTCCGCGCGCAACGACGACGCGACACGCCCGACGCCGTGGCGCCCGTCTGCGGTCACAGACGACGTCGTGGCGGCGCAGACGACGGCCGGTGCAAGCGGACGCTGGCCGCATCTGATTGAGCCGAAGTGCGCCGCAAGCCCGTCATGTCATCGACGTCACCTGTGACGCTCCGCTGGCGTTCCTTAGTGCCACCGGGGTGGCCTGTAAACGTCTCAGATTCGCATAAAGGATCGACGGTAAACGATGTCAGAAGTGGCACTCAGTACGCGGCGAACGTTCACGAGTGACTATGCATGCGTCCTTTCGCACAGCGTCGCACAAGCTTCGTCCACCTGGAGGCGTTCGACGACCGGTCTTGCGACGTGATACGGAACTTTGTCTATAATGGTACGCATTAAACAACACTTCCTCTATTTTATCGACGCCAGCCAGATGCGCCAGACCCAGCTGTTCACCACCCTCTCCTCTGGCCCTTTCCCGCTCTCTCCCATCGCCTTTGAGAGAGAGAGAGACGAGAAAAAAGGAAGGCGGGAAGGTTAACCAGATGCTAGTATCCGGTATGCTACCCTACACTGGGGTTGGGGAATAGTGGGTTGAGAGAGAAAGGGAGAGTTAAAATTCCCCATCGCCTTTGGATGTGCTTTGTGGTCATGAGGGTGAGTAGTGAACGGAAATCATATGAAGCAATTTTCTGTTCATTTGTGTACAGATCCGCGGGTCGGCGTCTTGCATTCCTCGTGTTCACAATATTTGCCGTCACACCAGCTCTGTGAAATATACGGTGTTTTGAGATAGCGGGTCGCCGTTGGTGGCTCTATACGGGTAACCAATGGGGAAGCCTCGCTGCAACGTTTTTCCGTGCGCTACTCTGTGGCGCGGCGGTGACATTGTCTCGAACCAAAAAGAAGCAGCATGAGGGAGCTAATCTGACAGGCGTATGATATTGGTGTGGGAAACACGTTTATGGCATCTTCGGGGGAAAGCGTTCGGACGCACGTGTGACGCGAGCAACGCGACCCTTCATATAGCGCCGCATCCCGACCACTCCCTGAATTAAGCCGGACCGACAGCTCCCGTTAAGAAGCGCAAGTTTGCACTGGCGTTGAAACAAAGCAGGCGTTGCTTTAAACCATTAAAGAGGCCTGGGGCGCGGTCTCATCGGTAACCACCACCGGTAGCGCACTACCTCGCCAGAGAAGGATTCGCCACCCTGGTACAGTGTGTGGCCACTACCTCCCACATAGATATGCCAATTAACCTTCAGTTCGCTGTGGCTGCAAAGCAACTGACCACGGCGGCGGTCAGATCTGCGACGCAGCCGAGGGTGCTAAGAATCTCTGGGTCCGGACAAGCCGCCATTGGAATCTGACCTTAGCAATGTTTAACGCTAAAACCTTATTCAGTGAGGTAAGTCTAGCTATGTTATTCGAGAAACTAGAGGGTGTTAAATGGGATGTAATATGGCTCAATGAGCTTAGGAAGACAGATGGTGCCTATATAGTGCTACAGAATGGGCACGTCCTTTGCTATCATGGCTTGGCTGACGGAAGAGAACTGGGGCTGGGGTTCCTTATCCACGGAAATATAGGTGGTGAAATAGAGGAATACCATAGAATTAATGAAAGGGTGGTAGGTGTCGTCATTAAAATTAATAAGAGATACAAGATCAATGTGGTACAAGCCTACGCACCTACATTCAGCCATGATGTTTATTAGTCGAAAGCATCTATGATGACATAGAATCGGCAATTAGTAAGGTAAGAACACAATTTACTATACTGGTGGGTGACTTCAATGCCAATGTGGGGAAGAATCAGGGTGGAGACCAGGCAGTAAGGGATTATGGCATCGGTACTATAGAAATGCCAGAAGGGAGTTATTAGTAGAATTCGCAGAACGCAATAATTTACGGATCTTAAATACCTTCTACCGAAAACGAGTGAACCGTGAATGGACATGGAGGAGCCCTAATGGGGAATGCAATAGCGAAATATGCTTTATACTGAATGCACACCCAGGCATCGTGCAGGATGTGGAAGTGCTTGTCAAGGTATAAGATACACTGGCCATAGAATGGTATTCGCCTGACTTAGAGAAGGAACGACAGAAACCAATACGCAAGAAGCCAATCAATAAGTTAGCACTGAGAGGGAACGTACAAAAATTCAGACTCTCTCATCAGAACAGATACACAGCTCTTATCGAAGAAACCAGCCTTAGCGTTGACGTAATGTATGATAATCTGACGAGTATCATTACGGAGAGTGCAGTGGAAGTGGGAGGTACGGTAGTTAGACAGGACACTAGCAAGCTGTCCCACAATACGAAGAACCTCATTAATAAACTTCAAAGCATGAAATCCTCAAAAACAACAGACAAAATAAAACTGGCAGAGCTTTCGAAGTTGATTGATTGATATGCGGGTTTAACGTCCCAAAACCACCATATGGTTATGAAAGACACCATAGTGGAGAGCCGTAGTAGATTAATGAGCGTAAGGTATCCAATATAAGAAGGTATAACATGGGGAGAAGTGAACATGCTCTAAAAATCGGAGGAAGTGTCAAAACGGTGAAGAGGAAGCTCGAGATAGGCAAAAACCAGATGTATACACTAAGGAACAATGAAGGCAAAATAACTACCAATATGGATAGGATAGTTAAAGTAGCGGAGTAGTTTAACAAAGATCTGTACAGTAGCCAGGATAACCCCGACCATAATATAAAAGCAAGAAATAACCCAGATGACATCCCATCAGCAATGACAGAAGAAGTTAGGAAAACCTTGGAGGAAATAAAATCTGGGACCGCGAGCTCTGCGGTCAAGCAAGCACCTGAACATGGCGTGGTGCACGAACTGCTTTTTCCGCGGCTCCTGCAACTGCTAATCCGGAATATCAAAAAATATATATATTAGTAAAAACAAACTCATCCGTGAGAGCTTGGCAGAAATAAAACGAGAGTTGGCCCACTTCAAAATTAACCGCGATACAGAATCGAGCCAAAAAAAAAAACATTATAAAGCGGCCGGTACATCTGGTCAGGTTACGATCAAACCATATTCTATGGAAGGTACATTACAACAAGTAATGCTGCAACTTCAAAGTATGCAGAGCTTTCAGCAGCTAATCCATGCCTAATTATCGAGGCTAAAATTTTATGTGGGTGAATCTATTGCCAACATGAGAGCCGCTGTTCTTAAGCGACCTAAAAGCAGTCCGGGTGTTCCGTCTATCCGTCTTCCGAAACAACTCCCAACCTCGGACAGTGACAGCACTATCCATGACGAGTAAAACACGAGCGAACAACGTACATCTCAGAATTTGACAATGAAATTACCGCACCTTCCCCAAACGGACAGCCGCTCTACGACAATTTCTTAATATAGCGTCAGTCAAACATGGTATCGTTTGTCTACAAGAGGTTCGTAACAGGCCAAGTAAATTGAGCGGCTGCTACACGGAAGCAAAAAGGCAATGCTGCTGGTGAGGATCACGTAACATCAGATCTGCTGAAAGACGGAGGACAGGTCGTGTTATAAAAACTAGCCACCCTGTTTATGAAGCGTCTCCTGGCGGAAAGAGTACCAGAATCATGGAAGAATGCTAACATCATCTTAATACATAAGAAAGGAGATGACAAGGACTTGAAGAATTGTAGGCCGATCAGCTTGCTCTCCGTCGTATACAAGCTATTAACAAAGGTAATTGCTAATAGAATTAAGACAACATTACAAATCAATCAACCAAATGATCAAGCAGGATTTCGTACAGGCTACTCAACAATCGACCACATTCATACTATCAATTTAGAGATAAATTAATGCTCAGAATACACCCAATCACTGTACATAGCCTTTATATGTTACGAGAAGGCATTTGATTCAGTAGAGATATCAACAGTGATGCGGACACTGCCGAATCAGGGCTTCGACAACACATATATAAACATTATGGAAGAAATTTACAGCGGATCAACTGTCACCATGGTGCTCCATAAAGAAAATGACAGAATATCAATAAAAAAATGGTGTAACACATGGGGACGCAATCTCACCAATGCTATTAACTGCAGAGGCTTGCAGGAGATTTTGAGAGGCTTAGAATGAAAAAAGTTAGAGATACGAGTTAATAGAGAGTGCGCTGCAATAGGATGGAAAGGCGAGTTAGTTGGTAATTCATAATTGTTCAGTGAACTGGGAGTGCGGGAGGAATACATGCACACACGAAGCAAAGAGGAGGCACACAGCAAGAGCGCTCATACTGTGTGCCTCCTCTTTACTTCGTGTGTGTGTTCCTCCCGCACTCCCAGTTCGCTGAACAATTATAGAGAGTACCTTAGTAAGCTATACATGTGCTTCGCCGATGACATTGCGTCGCTGAGTCACTCGGGGGACGAATCGCAGTTCATGACTATTGAAGGTAGGTGTTAAAATTAATCTGCATAAAAAGAAAGCAATGCACTACAACCTCGGCGCTTCGGGATAGGTAGCAGTGCACTTGAAGTTGTAAAAGAGTACGTCTGCCTAGGACTGGTAGTGACCTTGGAGCCAAACCGCGAGATTGAAGTAACTAGAAAAATAAGAATGAGGTAGAGCACATTCGACAAGCATTCTCAAATCATGAATGGTAAATTGCCACTATTCCCAGGAAGGTGTATAACAGCTGTATCTTACCCGTACTTACCTACGGGGCAGAAACCAGGAGGATTACGAAGATTACGTCACAAACCCTTATGATATGTGGCGTAATATGATGACGTTTACTCGTAATGATTTCTTGCATCGCTCGTGTTCACGCCGCTGACTCAAGAAGACGCCGCACGCCACCGGCGATCAACTTTCGCTTTTAATGAGACATTTAAAAGCTACCGTATCAATGCACTGCACGGCTGTAGCTCCGTGAAATTGCAGCTTCCGCTGGCGTTCGGGGAGCGTGCTAGCAGTAATCAGGCAGAACAAGTGGTCTTCTAATAAATCTTCGTACTACACTCTAATATGTAGCTGTCATTTACAAACCGGGTATTTTATAGATTATGAGTAGTGGCGGCTGAAGGCAGCTCGTCACGTTTGGCAACATGGCGATTGGAATCGCTAAACCGGAGTGCGCCGCATATGAACAGTCAACAAGTGAGTCTATCGGTAGCAACGCTGCCTCGTGATCGCTGCCGTGTGCAACGCTAACATAACGCCCCGAAGCTGAATGGTAGCGCATGGGCACCACACAGCCATTTGACCTCTACTCTGCTCGCTACCGAATTAAGATGCCAGAGGAAAGCAGAAAGAAACAGAGCTGAGCAGCCGGATATTATAAGGCTACAACAATCCGTCCATGAATACACAGACAAGCTCAAGCAACTGATCACAGGCCGCATTTTTCATGCATGTCACCTTGTTCAATGTGAGAGTCGGCATTAGACTTCAGACTTTAACAGCACCTGTTCAAAACACAGGCAACGATCGCAGAAGTCGCGCCGCATATGGAGCTGATAGTGTCTATTTCACGATGATTTCATTGTTTATAAGCTCTCAAATGGTGAAATCACCTGCCATAGTCCCTGATTTTCTGACATTTGCTTTTTCTCGGTGGCAACACATGCCAGGCTTTGCGAAGGGAACGGGTGATGTCCTATCTCCCTGCGGAAGCAGTCTAGTGACATTTTGCGCTATTTAGTGCATGAACTCCAGGCTTGCGCCTAATGTGCTACGCCACTAGAGAGTAGCAAGCATCGGGGAACATTAGGCACCCAAGTTTTTAATATTAATTCCTGGCAAACGCTTCTCTCAAAAATCGACTTTCGGTAGTCAAAAAAAAAAAAAGTTCTTCCATATCCACGAAGTGAATGATGATCAGTAGGCGAAGCTCCGCAGGTAAACCTGGTAAACCATGAATCATCCGTACATTTTGCCCACTCGATTTTATTACAACGCTCCCCCTTGCGTACGTCGCCGCACTTCCACCAATGACACGCACCATATGTAACATCATTTCTATTTTATAACATCTCGCATCTTTCATCATCAACTACAAGTACCGCCATCTAGTTTACAACATCTTGCATATTTTCATCATCAAATACAAGCACCGACATCTAGTGAACACTGCAAAAACTAAACGAGCGGTGGCTACATACAGGGGACGCACAGCCCACGCCTTAAGGAGCTTCGCCCCTAAAAACACAAACAAAGGCAGATCCGACGTACACAGACGTACAGTGGGAATCGATGATATGCGAACCACGAATGAGAAATCTTGTTATGTCACTTTAAAATTTGCACAACGTTACGAGGTGGAGGTAAATGATGCCGTACATGACTTCCATGTCATGATTATCGTGTTTGGATGTGTCGTTTACCTTCGTCATCTATTCACATCCCGCGATACCAAGTTTAGTATATCCCCTTCAGGCGCAGCGTCCACATTTGTGGACGCCAACTTCACAGCTCAATATCTCGAAATTTACTTTGAATCTCGCGCGCAACCAGTGCTCTCTCTATCACTACATGTTGCTGCAGCGACCCGTGGCGCCATCTGCCGCAGCTGACACAAAATAACTACAAAAACAACTCTCAAAGATGGACGCCTCCACGTTTTACGGCGGCGCACGTAAGTGGCTCTCACTTTTCAAGCCCTTGCTATGTTTCATTCGAGGTGGCATGAAATTATGCACTTGTCAGTAAGAGCTAAGAGATACCTCATGCCAATAAACAAGACTTTTGCAACTAGAAACTATTTATAACGTCAAAAAGGGTGCGTAAAATACCGCGTCCACGATCGTGGACATTGCGCCTTAGTGCTGCCTTTGTTGCAGGGCAGCCATTTCGCACCGTGTGCGCAGATATGATGGTTATGTGTGATTTTTTGTCTCCAGGACTTGAAGATCATGCTTCAAAACGTCAGAAAGTTGATGATGCGACAGCAGAAGAAATCCTCATGAGAATATCAAATGGAGATATCTCAGATGGCGACTTTTCAGATGACGAATTGGAAGCAGAAAATGAAGAAAACATAGTAAGTTTGCTCGAGATTGTGAGACATTATTTTGTGTTCTCGGGAAACATATGGCACCAAACTGTCTAAAGGTACTTTGACCCTAATTTACGCTGTTTGTTTCAGCCTGCCAATGGTCAGGTGACCGCATCCACGACCACAGCTGCACTGCCTGCACGACCAGACGCCACGGTCAGCTCGAACGCACCTGCGGCATCTACGAAGGCTGAGTTCAAATGGGTGAAGAAAGATTTTGCTCCAAGTGATGTTGACTGCCACTACAATCCTGAAGTAGCCTCGACATGCCAGCAGCCACTTGTGTATTTTAGCAAGTATTTCACCGAACAGATATTTGAAGACCTTGCTGAATTCACAAACAGGTATGTCCTGCAAAGAGACGGTGCCGTATTAGCCACTACAAAAGAAGAGATCAAAATATTTTTTGGAATGCTCATGCTGATGGGTGTTCTGAAATACCCACGCGTCAGAATGTATTGGCAAACTGCAACGAGGATTCCCGCAATAGCCGATTCGATGGGCGTGAAGCGATTCTTCAAAATCAGAGGCGCTCTCCACATAAGCGACGCTAATGAAGAACGGGACCCGAACAGCCAAGACAAATTTTGGAAAGTTAGGCCGTTGCTAGAAGCTGTCAGAAGCCGCTGCTTACAGCTTGTTCCCTTGGAACAGAATAGCATCGATGAACAGATGGTGCCGTTCACAGGACGCATTGCTGCAAAGCAATTTGTGAAAGGAAAACCGAACCCAGAAGGCGTGAAGGTTTTTGTACGCTGCAGTTTTGACGGTCTTGCACATGACTTTGAGTTTTACCAAGGGAAGGGAACGGGAGTGAGCAAAGAACATGCACATCTTGGCCTTGGTGGCTCCGTCGTAATGCGCCTTGTTGAAAGCCTCCCGAAGGCACAGAACATCAAGTGCTACATGGACAATTATTTTACGTCCGTGAAGCTCTTTCTTGAGTTAAAAAAGATCGGCATTTTGGCTAGTGGCACAATTAGGGGAAACCGCTTGGCAGGATGCGTCATGAAAACAGACAAGGAAATGAAGAAAGAAGGACGGGGAAGCTATGATGAGCGGGTTTCCCAGAACGACGAAGTTGTCCTTGTTCGTTGGCAAGACAACGGGACCGTCAACATGGCTTCTACCCACCTTGGAGTTGGAAATATTGGCACCGTGAGAAGATGGAGCGAATCCCAAAAGGTCCACGTTGACATTGACTGTCCAGAGGTAGTCCTGGACTACAACAAATACATGGGTGGAGTAGACAAACTAGACTTCATCATGTCCCTCTACCCAATGCGGACGCGAACGAAAAAGTGGCCTGTGAGAGTGATTTCCCATTTTGCATCTTTTGCGCTCTCCAACAGTTGGCTTGAATACTTAAGGGATGCCAATAAAGCAGGGCTACTAAGAAAAGAGACACTGGACATGATGGCGTTCCAAACAGACGTCGCGAATTGCCTGCTGAACAGCAATAAGCCACAAAAGAAGCGTGGACGTCCGAGCAATGACAACTCCCGAACAGTGAAAAAGAAGGTACCCAATGCTTCACCACTACCAGTCAGCACTGTTCGCTATGATGGGATTAATCATTGGCCGCAGCAAGTAAACATGGCTAACGCACAACGCTGCCGGAGAGAGGAATGCACATCCAAAAGCCGTGTCCGCTGCAGGAAATGCAACATTTTCCTTTGTCTGACATCTCAGAACGACTGTTTTTATTTGTTTCATACCAAATAGACTCTTTCTGATTATTTTTGCGGAAAAGACTTCCTAAGCAGTGTTCCTGCAATGATTATTTGCGAGCCTCCGAAATAAAAGCGTTTGTTTTCTTCTTCTCCACCGTTCATGGGTATTGCAACAAGGAAAGCGAGATGTAAAATATGTATTTACTAGAGCCTATACAACAGGCAGTATGGCGAAAAACCCACGCACAAGCCATGGCGCACCTTCGTCGTCTTCCTTTCCCTGCGTCTTCGTGCGCGCGCTTGGGTAACGGTCACGTGACAATATGACTGCTTTGAGGCGCAATGTCCACATATGTGGACGCCATTGAAAAATTGAACCAATGAATTTTTTTCTGAATTTCTTGTGGATTCCTTCTTTAATAGCGTTATGTATTCATAATCTGAACAAAATTTTTTTTTCGCTACGTCAGATTTAATTCGCGCCTGAAGGGGATATGTGGAGCTAGCGAAACAGCCTCGAGCACGCTATGAGCGTGGTATGTTGTCATGTGCTTACATGACATGCGTGTCAGAATTATCATGTTTGCAGCAGTCATATATTTCGTCATCCATTGACGTCATGTAACCTTATATTCGGTATATGTGGAGCTAGCAAAACCGCCGCGAGCACATCATGAAGGGCCCAATATACTCCAATGTAGCGTTGCCGCACGCACACGCTGGGCACAGCGACGCTACGTTACCAAACGCGAGCACTCTATGGTCTGACGCCTGGTGCGACCAGCGTCCGTCGGCGCGGCCCGACGACAACCGGCGCGAAATGCGACATGCTGCATTTCGCACCGATGCGCTACCCAGACAACACTGCGTATCCCTCTTTTCGTGAGGGAGGGACGCCGGACGCGCTGAAACGCGCATGCGTCAAAGCAACGCAGCGCGGCGCGCGCCTGCGAGTATTTGGCAGGACCGGAGCCTGGCGTGACGCGACGAAATAAGCGCCGGCGAGCACCCACACCGCGTCACGTCTAAATGTATTGGCGCATTGATTGTGGCATGTAGTCATATTCTGACATGACACGCATGTTATGATTACCATGTTTGCACCAGTCACATACCTTCGTCATCCACTGGCGTCACGTAATACCAAATTTGGCATATGTGAAGCTAGCAAAACGGCCGCGAGCGCATCATCAGTGTGGCATGTAGTCATGTCGTTACACAACACGCATGTCGTGATTAAAATGCTTGGATGTGTCATTTACCTATGTCGTCCGTTCGTGTCGCGTAATACCGAGTTTGGTACATGTGAAGCTAGCGAAGCAGCCGCGAGCGCATGATGAGCGTATGATGTAATGTTGTTACATGACACGCATCTCATGTTGATAATGTTTGCACCAGTATCATACCTTCGCCATCCATTCGCGTCCCGCAATACCAAGTGAAACTAGTATAACTAGTATAAAAAAGTATAAGTGAAACTAGTGAAACGGCCACCAGCGCATCATGAGCGTGGCATGTAGTCATGTTGTTACATGACACGCATCTCATCATATCATAATTATCATGTTTGCACTAGTCACATACCTTCGTCATCCATTTACGTACTGTAATACCAAATTTGGTATATGTATATACTCTAAGCAGGCGCGGTTCGCAGCGCCGCCATCAGTCGCATACCACGCGATAAAATGCGTCTTCAAAGCGCAACCGCATGGCCACAATTCCTCAGCAAATCAACTCCGAACTATTCTCTGAACGTTTGTCATGTTTGTACTTGTTTGTAACCTAAAGTAGTAAGAGGCACTCAGTGCTTCATTCAGCGTTATTTTTCAGCTAGGAGTTTCCGCTCCGCGCCATGCTGGCAGTGCCTCCGTGCCTCTGCGCCCGCGGAAGAACACAAAAATCTGGCCTCTGGGTCTCCATTATGCCCGCGCAATTTGGGAAGTCAAGCGAGCCATAAGACTGCCGTTCGTCGGTGGCGTCGGTGGCATATCCAATTTAGCCACAAGAATATGCAACGGTAAGTGAAATTTAGTGAACTTGATTACGCCCTTCTTGACGGAGGCTCGGCCCAACGTCGTACGGTTGGCCGCACAGCCAACTCGTTTCGGTGTAGGGTCAGTACTATTGCGGTGATGCACTTGTTTCTTTTTTGTGCGTTGTGCCCAACGAGACTTCTGTAATACGCTTGTCACGAGGTGTACTTCTGATCGGGAGCTAGCCCGGTTGGAATGAAGTTTCCCGTTTTCGGACACTCTTGTTTACGCAAAATGCGGAAGGGTACCGATCGCTGTAGCGAGATTCGTTGCGGTTCAAGTGTGGTCGCCATTGAAAATGGTCGCTTTTTTAATCATACATGCTGGTTGGGAAGTAAATCTGGTGCACCGTAATCTGTGAAAATGTGTGCATATATGCGTAAGTCAAAAGCGAAGGTATCTAACAAAAAAAAGAAAAAAAAACTGACCCCGTCAACATAGCGGCGACAAGATTTCCTGGCATAGCCTCGCAAACTCACTCAGATCGAGGTGTCAGTCTAAGCGAGTTTCGGTGAGTAATGTTTTGGCGATTTTGAGTCAAAGCGAGTCCAGAGGGAAAAAAATGTTAGTGAGTCGGAGTCCAAGTAAGCCCTTAGCGCAAAATATATTTCTTGAGTGATTCTGAGTGATCTCCGCTTTATATTTCCAACCTATATCGTCCTATATGTTCATCTTCAGCCTTAATATCAGCCTGATAGCAGCTCACGCTTATGCACAAATCTACTCACTGATGCCCCAACGTGCTAGTGTTTATGCATCCTCTCAATATTTATATATATTTATCGGAGGCGTGAGTTAGGGGAGGGGGATGTCATGACTCCCCTCGTAAACGCTTTCACGTAAACTTCTTGATAAATATGTGCGTGCTAGCTGCGTATTTCATAAAAATGTCCTTGAATGGTCACCACTGAAAGTACAAGATGAAAAGGTGTATTGTGGAGCACCGATTATGTTAGATATCGGCGTTAAAGAGCATTTACACCATAACCGAGAAAGCTCATTTGGCGACAATTGACCCATGAGTCGACTCCCACAAGCTAAGTCGTGAGTCTGAGTGAATTCGGCTGAGTGATGCGCTGGTAAGATTGAATCCGAGTGAGTCAGGTTGAGAACAAGTTTAGTTAATCTCAGTCCGCCTGAAGTAAACTTTGGTGAGTCGCTGTCTGAGTGAACCCTAGTAGCGTGTTTCTTGAAGGAGTCTCAGTGAGCTTCCTTTTTTTTTTTTTTTTTGGAGGGGGGGGGGGGGGGGGCGACCTATGCTCACTGGTAGCAGCGTAACGGTGCGCTGCCTTGTCATGAATATGTCGTGCGCGGTGAACCGATAAAAAAAAAATCACAGCATATCCACGGAGTGCATGATGAGGGTTGGGCGAAGCGTCCGTCAGTCCGTCCGCGCTGCCGTCCCTCCGTTCTTCTGGCTTCCGTCCGTGCGTTTGTTCATCCGCGCGTCCGTCTATGCGTCCATTCTTGCGTCCGTCCGCGCGTCCGTCTATGCGTCCATTCTTGCGTCCGTCCGTGCGTCCGTTCGTGTATATGTCTGTGTGTCTGTCCGTTCGTCCGGCTAGTGAACACTCCAAGTACCACCACCTCGCATATTTTCTTCATATATCCATCATGTAGAAGCAAAGCCACCCAGCGGCCATTCCAAGGACTAAACGA
Organism: Rhipicephalus microplus; assembly: GCF_043290135.1. Lineage (NCBI taxonomy): Eukaryota > Metazoa > Arthropoda > Arachnida > Ixodida > Ixodidae > Rhipicephalus > Rhipicephalus microplus. The sequence goes on along the minus strand of NC_134700.1, from coordinate 294,739,931 downwards.
GAGGTGGCACGGCCGGACTACAGCAGCCGCACGCGCGCACTGGTTTACGGCCTGCGCTTCGTGTCTAGTTCCCACCTTTCACCGCCGCTAAATCGTGGAAATGCGGCCCAACCTTCGCTAAACCTTGCTAAAACCAATAAGGTTACGCCCTGCGAGTTTAACGTGGCAATTTGTTCTGAACAGATAGTGCTCAAAGTGCGTCCTTCTGTTGCTGTTTTTTTTTAGTAAGCATCAAATTCAAGGCAAAATTTATTGAATATTAAGTAACTGACACTCGCCTCTGTAGGTTATTTCATCAGAAAGAAATATCTTTTTATTTATGATTAGCGTTCGCGGGTTTCTTCCTCAATTCAAAAGAGTGCGCGCGTGCCGCTCGTCTAGTCGGGCCGTGGAGGTGGCTACTACTACTACTACTACTACATACATACACACATACATACATACATGCATACATACATACATACATACATACATACATACATACATACATACATACATACATACATACATGCATACATACATACATACATACATACATACATACATACATACATACATACATACATACATACATACATACATACATACATACATACATACATCGTAGACGCACGACCCACAGCATAAGGAGCTTTGCCCCTTAAAACAAATTACGGCATATTCACAGGGTGAATGATGATGAATGGGCGAAGCTCCGGAGGGATTCATCGGTAAACTGTGAATCTTCCGTGTAATTCGCCCAGTCGATCATCATGTAAAGACGTGAGAAACGCTCTTTGTGTATATACACAAATCAACTTTTATTTGTTCTTAGACGATGGATGGCTTGCGATGTCCCTTCATTATGACGGCTTTATGGTCTGTGAAATGAAGGGAGAGCGGTTCCTGTATGGGTTGCAGTGGGCAATTTGCAAATACTAGGTCTATGCATGTTCCTCGGATCGTGGTAGGTTTCATATGGTCAAACGATATACGTCTGAGTGCATATCTAGAATCCATATGTTGGATAAGCCAATTATTGTCTATGATAGCCACGTTAAAGTCTCCAAGTAGTACAAATGCTCCATTCTTGTATTTGTTCTCATAATTTCGTAAACTTAATTAATTAAGTCGGGACCCCATACTGACCGCAGTCGACGTGCTGTGCTTTACCGAGACGTGGAACGTGACGAGATTGTTCATCAAAGGATACGTTCCCGTCGTGTGTACCGATGAATCAGAACGTCCTGCAGGTGGTGTCGCCATCTACGTGAGGCAAACGGAAACGGCTGAAGACCTCAGACTACCACTCACGAGTCAAAGCCAAAACGGAGAATATGCAGCCATCAAACTCTTTGACTCTGGAATCGTCCTCATGACCATGTACCTCGCACCCAACCTGTCGACCGGGAACATCAAGACATTCATAGACACTGCGTTACGAAATCATGAGAACAACATCTTGCATCTTTTCATCATCAGCTACAAGTACCACCATCTAGTAAACACTACAAAAACTAAACGAAAGGTGGCTACATACAGGAGACGGTACCGCCATCTAGTGAACACTGCAAGAACTAAACTAGAGGTGGCTACATGGATGGATGGATGGATATGGCTGTACCCTTTAGATCGGGCGGTGGCTAGCGCCACCAAGCCGTAATATCTAATGAACCAAAAACTATATTAATTTTTTTTCCCTAAAAAAAGTTTGAGGATTCGTACTTCGCAGTGAAGAGTCTAATTTTCACTCGCGCCTTGACTTTAGCCACCAATCAGATAACCTCCTTCTAGTGAAGTCTACCCGCTTAAAGTTTATTTTGCCCTCCCGGTCCCTAAACCCCAGTGCTTTGAAAAACTCTGCGCCATCATCCTGAACTATAGGGTGAAGCCCTTTACAGAACATTATCAAGTGTTCGGCAGTTTCCTCCTCCTTTTCACATGCACTGCATACTGTGTCGACCCCTTCGTATTTGCTACATACAGGGGACGGTACCGCCATCTAGTGAACACTGCAAGAACTAAACTAGAGGTGGCTACATACAGGCTACAGGGGACGCACAGCCCACGCCCTAAGGAGTTTCGCCCCTAAAACGGTGGGGGGACTTTTGGTGCACCTATGTCCGGCGCTGTCACGTGCGATGCGTGAAGCTGGTTAACACAAAGTGTTCGGAGAAGAAAAACAAAACAGCAACGAACCTTCTCGGTGAAAGCGCGTAAATGCAAGTACGTTTTGTTCCTCTCCTTCTCCCCCATTTTTTTTTCTAATGGAGGAGGACGTGATTGTATACTATCAAAGTTATATAAGAACAAAAGAAGGCACGACGTGATTTCAAAGGTCGATTAATGTTCGTTCGGCAATTCTGTCGAAGAAAAACGTGGCCACAACTCTATAGATTGCAGTTTTCCAAAGCTTGTGTCTGAGCAGAAATTAATTTATGCGAAGAAGCAGCCAAAATTATTTTTTCTGGGGGCTTTAAACCATTATTTCTGCCTGTTCTCGCGTACAATTGTATGTGTCATGTAGTGAACGTCCACGCGATGCCGGTTGAGAGATTCTTCAGGAGAGACTTCATTCCTGTGTATTTCAATGTCAGATAAGTTTACAATACATTAATCTGCCCTCTGACAGTGCGTCCGCTTAGAAATTATGAGAAAATGCACTAATTAATAATCCTTAACGTTGTCGGCCTGAGCCTTTAAAAAAGCCGCGTAAATAAGAAACCCCACTTGAAGGCAGTCACCCTACGCACTTTGTCTTGCGTGCCACTCGAAACTTAAAACCACATTCGTGCTAGTAGTGGATGAGCATAAATCATTATGTTCAATTATTACGTGCAACGCGCGCGCTGCTTGAGAGCTGTTGTGACTGGGGGAATTTGTCGGGCCTTGAGCCATCCAAGGGTCAGGGCGAAGACGGGCCGAGGAGCCGGAGCTGATAACTTGAACGATTTATTTACACTATTTTACATGATGTTGAAGGTAGCGTGTTACATGGAGTAAGCATCATACTAGATGATGGAAGGAAGCTCTCTTTCCGAGCGTCTTGCGCTCGCGTTTTTATGCCCCCGAAGAGAGAAAGTCACACCGCCTCCTTCCCAACCTGGGAAGGGAGGAGAGGCCCGCCCAGTTCGCTGCCCGGCGAGGGTGTAACACACACAATACACGACACCACTGGCACAGTGCGAGAACGGGGAGTCGGACGCGCCGAGATGACTCTTCGAGGAAACATCGCTCGGGAAAGGCGCCATGGAACGTGAGGAATGTCCCCGAAGATGAATACAAAGCGCTCGGCTCATTGTCCGCTGAATGTTGACGACCCAAGCAATGACCACTCCTTCTAGGCAGCCCAGACAGCGAACAGCCCCCCCCCCCCCGGTAATCTGTCGGTCGTGCGTGCCCAAAGGGCTTTTTGGCAAGACGAGCCGACGACTCCAAGGAATTCGCAGTACTACTGCTGTGTTGTTGCCGATTCTGGACGTCTCAGGACGCGCTGCGAAGCCGGAACCATTCCACGCGTCCAAGCGGCGCCCAGACATGGGGGCCGATCACAACAGCTCGTCCGCCGCCGGGAAAAAGGACTCGTAGATGGGCAGCCCAACGCTGCACCTTGAAGAGGCCTGGCAGCGCAGCAGCTCTGGAACGGCTGCGGCTCAGGTTTTCTCTCTCGCTCAAGTGGGGTCAGCAGGTCCGTAAGTAGTACTCTCCGTCGAAGGGGCCCCCGCAGGTCGAAGGCTGGGACTGACATTAGTGATCAAATCCGCACAGTACCCAAGCAGCGACAAGGCGGTACACCACCCCTCCCGAGATATGCCAGGCTACTGAACTCTTAGCCCGTTGTCGGCATAAAAGCAGCCACACTAGAACGTTGCCTGGAACGTCCCCAAACAAAGCAATATGGCAACGCTCCTAAAGTTTTGAAGAATTTACCTTAAATAAATTGCACTCAAGCCGCAAGTCGCATAGCCTTGAGGCACATGGCGAGTGAGAAGTGAGAAGGTCGGGAAACTCAACTAACAAATTATATCCCTTTCTCAACGTCTGGCCGTGGCAGGCAGACTAAGTAACAGGTTCACCATGCAGTAAAGGTTAAAAAAAAATCCAAAACGAAAAGATACACGGAAATGACATAACAAAATAAAAAACCCGGGCTGTCGTAACTCAATCGGAATGCGCTTGCTCCTTATCACAGGAAGCCTCGGCTGAGAGCATCAGCATTTCCATTATCCCGCCCCTTTTTGTAGCGGATCTCAAAATTATGTTCTTGCAGTGCCAAACTCCATCTCAGTAGGCGGCCATTTTTAGGCGACATATTCCGAAGCCATGACAAGGGACAGTGATCTGTCTCGACAAGAAAGGGCGAGCCGGCCAAGTAGCACCGAAGCTTGTAAATAGCCCACACTAAGCATGCACTCTTTCTCTGAGGTGCTATAAGCCTCCTCACGGGTGGAAAGCTTACGACTAATGAAAAGCACGGGGTGCTCCTCTCTACTTTCATCTCGCTGACTCAGAACAGCCCCAAGACCCCTTTCACTAGCGTCGCACTGAAGTACAAAAGGTCGGTTATAATCCGGAGCTCGTAATACCCTTTTGAGAACCGAGTGCCATGCTTCTACTGAATTGCTCTGAGGATGTCTGACGGAACTGTGTATTATCCTAATGCCACACCTCTCCAAGAATGTGGTAGTTAGTGCGCTAGTAAACACACTGCCCTGGTCGCTCTGTAACTCTGACGGGAAGCCTACTCTCGAAAACACTGAAAGCAAAGCATCCACTATTTCTACAGATGACTGCTCCTTCAAGGGAACCGCCTCCGGGAATTTTGTGGCAGGACATATCAAGGTTAAGATGTAGCGGTACCCTGACTTTGTCACAGGCAGGGGGCCCACAACGTCCACGACAAGGCGGCGGAAAGGTTCACTAATGAGTGGCACCAACTTTAAGGGCGCTTTCTGCTGGTCGTGTGCTTTGCCTATTCTTTGGCACACATCGCAGGATTGCACATACCTCTCGGTATCCTTGAAACAATTGGGCCAATAAAACTCCCTAAGTAGACGAGTCTTCGTTTTCTTTTTGCCAAGATGGCCCGACCACCCGCCACCGTGACACAGCTCCAGTACTTTGGCTCGGTATTTCTGTGGAACCACTAATTGATCATAGTGCACCCCCTTCGAGTCTTTGTACTGACGGTACAAAATTCCGGCGCGGCGGTGCAAAAAGACGTTCTTCCGCGCCAACCCCTCCTCCACCATATCGCTCAACTTTTGCAGCGTTTTATCCTCGGCCTGTTCCGCAGCGATAACCTCCGGGCTTACTTTCGATAGCTCCAAGAACCCGCCCATGCAAGGCAGCACGGAAAGAAGGTTAACTTCCTCGCTGGCCTCACTGGAACTCTTAAAGCTGCTTTCGCCATCGCTCGGGACGTTCTCCTGATTCGCGTCTGCCCTTGTTTCGTCGGGGGCCTGTGCCTCTCTATTTTGGGAACTGCCGAGCTCCTTTGCGATCTCCTTTGCCTTAGACCGCGTTAGAGCATGTACAGTGTGTTCTCCAAAGCTCAGACCTTTCTTTCTTAACAGGTCCTCCGAGTGGTTAGAAAAAAGGTAACCGTACTGCTTCGGCAAACTTTGTGACACGGCAGCCTCTGTTTCCAGTTCTCCGAAGGGACCCTTGATGAGGACTTTGGCCACTGGCAGACACACACTGTCTTCCTGCGCTACCTGTCTGATCCACGCGCAGTCTCCGGTGAACCCATCCGCGGGCACGTAAGATGGGTGTATTACATCCATAGTGGCCGCAGAATCGCGTAGAACCCGGCAATTTTGCCCATTGACAGTCATCTCTCTTAAGTACGGTTCAAGTAACCTCATGTTCTCATCAGTATGGTTAAAAAGGGAGAAAACGAGTTTTTCCTTACGGCAACCCACTGCTAAGTGCCCCGGTTCATTACATCGATAGCACACAATGGGTTTCTTTGCCTCAAATGCTCTGTCGCGATTCTTATCCTGTTCTTTCTCTTTGCCAGCGCGTCCACTCATGGTCGATTCCCCGTGCGTGTCTTTTTCATTCGTCCCTCCTGGTGCAATAGGGGCATAACTGTTGCGCTCAGACTGCTTAGAATTCTCACGGTATGGTTTCTTTGCGGGTTTGTTGCGCTCTCTTATTTCCTCACGCCTCATGGTGTATTCTTCAGCCAGTTCTGCGGTACGCTCCAAATTCTTTTCCCCGGGCTGATCTAATACCCATAAGCGTGCTTCGTCACTTAGAACGTTCAGGAATTGCTCCGTGCAAATCAACTCGACTACCTTGTCATGGTCTCCAAAAGCTCCCTCGCCCTTAAGCCACTCGGTGAGATTGCACCTCAGACTGTATGCAAAATCGGCAAATGATTCACTGCTACGTTTGCTACTATTTCTGAAACGTCGTCGGAAAGCTTCAGCAGACAGCCGATACCTCTTTAGTAGCGCACGCTTTACAATATCGTAGTCATTCGCCTCATCTCGCGGCAAACGAGCCAGTACATTCGCTGCCTCGCATGGAAGCACGGTCAAGAGCATTTGTGCCCATAACTCACGCTCAAACTTGCCTTCGCAACTTCTCTCAAAATTGACCAAAAATAACCCGATATCCTCTCCCATCTTAAAAGGATTCAGGAGGTCTTTTATTTTTGGTGCCTTGCTTACTGGAGCATTGAGTGTTGCGCCTCCTGAGGTAGTTGCCCGAGCTATTTCTAAGTCTAGGCGCTTCTTATCCAGTTCGTGCTTGCGCTCGCGCTCGCGCACGCGTTCCTGCTCTTCTTTATGGCGCTCGCGCTCCTGATCTTCCCTTTTTTTTTTTATATCCTCCCACAACTCCACGATCTCCTCGTCATCTCTGCTTGCCTCCATAGCCCTGATGACTTCCGCCTTTTTAAGATGTTTCCCGCAATCAATCCCGAATTCCCCGCATATCACGTCTAGGTCCGATCTGTGCAACTTTCTCCAAGCCATGGCTGCTACTTTTCTGCCGACAAGTTTCTCAAGGGAAAGCGTTGAAGCAAGGTTCCCGTGAACAGGCTTCCAACACTCTTGTTACCAGGAAGAACTAATTTAAGCCTGGCAACTCTCAAGGAGAAAAGGTCGTGCACTCACCAAGCCGGAGTCGAATTCCTGCGCAGATCATCTCACCGCTGCCATCCACTGTTGTGACTGGGGGAATTTGTCGGGCCTTGAGCCATCCAAGGGTCAGGGCGAAGACGGGCCGAGGAGCCGGAGCTGATAACTTGAACGATTTATTTACACTATTTTACATGATGTTGAAGGTAGCGTGTTACATGGAGTAAGCATCATACTAGATGATGGAAGGAAGCTCTCTTTCCGAGCGTCTTGCGCTCGCGTTTTTATGCCCCCGAAGAGAGAAAGTCACACCGCCTCCTTCCCAACCTGGGAAGGGAGGAGAGGCCCGCCCAGTTCGCTGCCCGGCGAGGGTGTAACACACACAATACACGACACCACTGGCACAGTGCGAGAACGGGGAGTCGGACGCGCCGAGATGACTCTTCGAGGAAACATCGCTCGGGAAAGGCGCCATGGAACGTGAGGAATGTCCCCGAAGATGAATACAAAGCGCTCGGCTCATTGTCCGCTGAATGTTGACGACCCAAGCAATGACCACTCCTTCTAGGCAGCCCAGACAGCGAACAGCCCCCCCCCCCCCCGGTAATCTGTCGGTCGTGCGTGCCCAAAGGGCTTTTTGGCAAGACGAGCCGACGACTCCAAGGAATTCGCAGTACTACTGCTGTGTTGTTGCCGATTCTGGACGTCTCAGGACGCGCTGCGAAGCCGGAACCATTCCACGCGTCCAAGCGGCGCCCAGACATGGGGGCCGATCACAACAGAGCATAGTATATGCTCCTCGATTGTTCCATCTTATGCCGCCATTATACCCGTGCTTTGCTCGGGCAAATGGATGCAAGAGGCACACCGCCTTTCTGCACGAGTAAAATCGACAAACATCCCTAATGTTGTCACCCTTCGTATTCGATGTTATGATGAAGTTTATTTTGCGTTCTGGTTCATTACACTTTTACATTGGATTGAATCGAGCTTACATGTGGCGGTGAAGATTTCTCTCGTATTTGTTGTAAAATGCGAACCGTTGCTTTGCGTACTGCAAGCAATTTTGGCGTCTATCTATCTATCTATCTATCTATCTATCTATCTATCTATCTATCTATCTATCTATCTGCCTGTCTGTCCATGTATGTATATATATATATATATATATATATATATATATATATATATATATATATATATATATATATATATATATATATATCTGTTACGTCTGGGTGCTCTCTTGGTTAACTTGGTGTGAACCAAAATTAGTATGGAATGGTAAGATGGATGGCTTGACGAATATGACGCGCTGGCCACAGAGGCGGATCCAGCCACTCATTTTAGGAGGGGGGGGGGGGGGTTCGTTTAAGTAACATTGGAGAAGGGAGCGTGGTCATGACTTTTTTTTTTTACTAGCAGAAAAGCCCTTTCGCAGCATAAGTACTGTTAATGTGTGCCCACAGTGGTTTCACTCATTTGTCCTGATCGGTGATAGGAGGTTGGCTACAAGCACTGATGGAAGGTAGGCGGGCTGAGGGAGTGTTTGTAGTGGGGGGGGGGGGGGGATCACTTCAACCGCCTTCTTTCTGGATCCGCTACTGGCTGGCTAAGCCATGAATTATGTTGAAATCCCGTTGCGTACTTCGTCAAACACTTCGCGCCAGACAGTGGCACATAACCACGGGCGGGTGTGCAGGGGTGCAACAGCCGAAGTCGGATTTGGAGCAGCAAAATGTTGCTTTCGGAGCACAAAAATACAAATTTGGAGCAGGTCACGGGAAAAAAACACTCATTTTTCATCACCAAGGACCACATTCGGAGCAGTATGAAAAAGAAGTATCTAAAGAAATGCACAAACCATTCCACATCGTCTAAATCCTGCTGAGTGAATATGAATACTGCCATGTCAATAGTAGTAGTATTTTGAACTAGTACTCAGCAAACAATCATAAAGTACACATTGACATTTGCAACGCATGTATAATCCTTTGACAAACTCTAGAAATTGAAATGGGGATTCGCCAAGCTGGCGACCTTGAGGTTTGGGAGATTCGTAAAACTAAGGAGTTGCGGTGGCGAAAAAGGAAAAAAAAAAGGGGGGGGGGGGGGGTGCGCAGTTTTTTTTTTAATTTGTAGGGCTGCAGCGACATCATGCAGTGTCTAAATAATTGCCAGTAGCTTTTTTAGACGTCAGCGATCATATTAGTGCTCAATATTATGTGGCGTGTGCACGCATGAGTAATTGAACAAACCGTGCTATGCCTCGTGACTAGTGTAAACAGCCCTTTTCAAATCTCAAAACGCTTTTCCGCAGACCACTCGTTTTGCTGCGGCGAAAGTGGCTTAAAGGGCGTTCTGCCCAGGTTCGAACAAGGCCGAGAAATTTTCGAACCACTACTCTCCACCCCTCTTCCCTTTTAATTTGACGATGGAGGCACAACTTCTCGGCTCGCTTGCAAGGCGGGTTTTAGTATAGATAAGGCAACACTGGAGCGCGCCCATTGGCCCGGCGACGGCACTTATTCATATCTATCGTACGTGCCGTTGCTATGTTGTAATCTAACGTAATCGCCAGCCGGCGTTCGCAGCACATCGATTTTGTTCGCGCGCATTAAGAGCGGCATACACTTCCCCCAATGAAGTGTTGCTGCGGCTACGGCAACGCATTTTTGTCAAGTTGCATCGTCCCGCCGTTGGATATCCACGGCGAACCGATAGGCGTGCGGCGTTGTTACTTTACCTGAGCGATTGTATTTCGCGAGGGCCTGACGGTTCATGGTTAGGGTCTGAGCGCCTGCATTCCTGGATTGATTCACGACGTAAACTAGAAGCGGCCAACGTGGCCTCCCTGAAATTAGCGCAACTGAGAAAATTTTTAGGCTGGTCAGGCACTTTGGCGTAGCTCGGCGCAAAAATTGGGAATTGTATCAATTTGGCGCAGCTGTTGCATTCCTGCGGGTATGTGGCACAGGTGATTCACGCTTAGTATCTACCCAGGAACGGCGAGAACACACGTGGGTAATTTTAGCGCGTGATTGTTAAGAAAAAACTGACATCGGTGCAGCGTTGACCCGAAGAGTGCATAAAACAAATGTGTCAGCAGGAATGGAATCCCAGCATTCTGCGTGGCAATCAAGCATTCTACCACAAAGACACGACGTGTCTCAGAACTACTTTTTTTTCAAATACACCCTAATGTTCGTGAAACGTCAATTGTGTTTGCAGTGCTGGCTATCCAATTTTATAAACAATACATACGTACTCCTATGATACAGCTGTCACATCGCGTTAACGTCAATTGAAGTTAGGTGCCATGCGCTGAAGTTGATCTATGTAGCAGTGTCCAGGACTACCTTCCTCGCAAACAAAGAAGTGGTTATAAGAGGGGAAAAAACAGAAAAGTGAGCCCCGTAACTGTCTGCATCAGGGTGCGACACCTCAACAGTAGCTCACAAGGGATGGGGGTGAGGATGGATTAAAAGGATAGGATTGAAGGTATACACACACAGAGAGAGAGTGAGAGATGCGCTAGGACGGCGAGCGAGGACATATGAGAGATAGGAAAGACAGAAACACGGTCACAGGAGTCCGAGGACGGGGCACCACTTGTGAGAGCTCTTGTCGGCGTCAGGAGATGGGGCAAGTCCAGCAGGTCAGAGCTACGCTGTCGTCGGAGATCGGCGTCAGGAGATGACGTAGGGCCAGCCCAGTCGGCCTCGCTCGCTGGATTCCGTGCCGACCGGTTGTGCCCTCGTGATCTCCGACGTCAGCGTTGCTCTCGCTAACACCAGTGCTTCATATCAGCTTATGGATCGCTTCTGGTGTTGCTGATACTCATGTGCTTCTTGACACCGTCGCGCAAGTGCGAACAAGTGGTTATATAAACATCTACAGCTGTTCAACATACGTCTGTGTGTGGAACATTTGCACATATATTTAGCGTTATTTCATAGCGTGTCGCTCAATAAAAAATTTACAACACGGTCACATTGCCTCGGTATGCTTAGCATAACGTCGATTCCCAAGGTATACGATGGATCTGCCGAATTATTTATTACATTAATTAGCGCAGAAAATAAAAGCGCTAACATTAAGTGCAAAGCACACTCAAGCGTCCGATATACTCAACGCTTGTATTCGTTTCTTTAGATTGTTTTACAAACTCAGAATCCAAAAAGCTCACCGTCTCGGTGTGTGTCGCGCATAGAAGCTCCCCGTTGAAGTCGATAAGCATCAAGAAGTTAGTGCCACAGACCTTGGCACAAGTTCAGAAATAAAAAGGGTCGAGATCAATTGACAATGGTCCACTCGCGGGGAAGCTGTTTCCTCTTAATGGTGCTCGCGCCTCCTGAGTGAGACGTGTGTGGCGCACTTGTGCGCGGATATATTCTCACGATGGCGAGCTGCCATGGCAGGTGTCATTCTTCGAGTCAGAGCACCGTATTCCACCCAGCCGGACGAGATCCTTAGCGTGCTCCTTTACGCAGCGGCGACGTTAGATTTCTCTTCCCTGCGTTCGAATGTGCTGATGATCGCCAGCCTTGCGTACAACAGCCAGGCCCTGCCACTTTACCGCTGCCATTGCGTTAACAAAATGAATTCTAGAGTACGAGGTAATGGTGAATTTATTTTCAGTTGCCGAGAAACGGCGTAGTACGTCACCACGATTGGGTACATTTGCGACCCGCTTCTGTGGTTGCGAAAACACGGCGTTTCAGAGCCGTTGTGCTTTCGGCATCTGGAGCCATTTCCCGCGCCTATTGTATTCGCACGTTTGCAACCGTATCGCCTCACGTCCTCGCACTTCGGGAACATGTTCCAAAGGAACGGTCCTGTGTGATCACAAGCGCGGCAAGTAGTGTTCCACAAGAAATCCCGTGAACACGCATTCTGCGCTGATCGCACTATCTTCGTAACTCTTTTGGAATAAACTCTGTCCTGCCCTTCCGCAGCACTAACGTACTTCTGACGCTTCTATGAAGCGATATATCAGGCTTGCCACGGTGCGAAACGCTTACATCACAGGCGCACGTGGTATACAGAATCCAATGCCCGGAAACTCCGTTTTGTGAGAGTCCAGAAAAACTTTTGAAACCGCCATCGACCTTCCAACTAAACTCAGGGAAACGCGTAACGAACACGAGTGAAGTGGCGTAGGCCTAGCGAATACAGGGAAGCGGCGTAGACCTAGCGTACCCCGCAAGGAACACACATGCAATAGTGGCATAGCCACAGAACACCTACCAGGCAGAGCCTCCTAGATTTCCCTTGCCTGCCGGATTATCGGCGGTCACTTGGAAAGCGGCCGTCATCGGAACTATGGTGTGGCGCCACCTAAGTAGGGGTGTTTTTAAATAATTTTTTACGTTTTTAAAACTTATATGCAACAAAAATAACGTAAAAAATTTTAAAAATGCGTAAACGTAATTATAAATAACCCTACGTAAGTGACGTCATTCAACAGGCAACCCCTTCAATACAAGGCGTAGCCTCTAAAATTAGTAGCAAACGCCAAAATTGCCGATCTCAAAGGTCAAGCACAAAGACTTTTACGTAGGCAGCACTGCCATAGATGACCGGCGTTTCGTGCTCATCCGGCAGGCAAGGGAAATCTAGGAGGCTATGGTAGTGGTCGCCTTCTTTCGGTATGGTGGTGATCGGGTCTCGCGGCCTTCGCCCAGATGCGCGGTACTACAGTGCCTAGAATATACTTATTGGTACTCTACGGTATGGTTAGAACGAACTAGTAGTGTAAGGGCGAGTGCTCTTCCGCAGCACGGCAACTGTCGACGTAAGCGCGTGGTTTTAAGAAAAAATAAAAAAAGGCGGCTCTGCTCTGGCGGTCACTTTTCGGGAGATTTGAGATAGCATCCCGGACAATTCGGGCAGGCATGAGCGTGGGAGGTTCCCATCTCCCAGCCGGGTCTGGTCGACCAGCGCGAACTTGTCGCTCGTGCCCAGCGGGCGGTCCAGGCCAGATGCCACCTTCACCCACAAGCTTTACTCAATAAATGTTTTCTCTCTCTCTCTCTCTCTCTCTCTGGTGCAGCGGCCACGTTTTGGGAGGTTCGGGATAGCATTCGTACAATCAGGAGATTAGGTCTGAATTTGGGAGAGTTGGCGGTAGGCCGACGGCGCTGGGAATCGAACCCAATACCTCGCGAAATGGAGGACGCTCTAACCATGCGGCGCTCCCCCTCCGCATATTTCGCGGCTGCAGACTGCCGGGTCAGTTGGCTGCCACCAAGGAATAGTGAAGCAAAATACCGTATCGTAACACTAAAAGCCTGACCACAAGCAGCCGTTGCTGCGCGTCAGCGCGTGTCATTTCGACGTGGCGCCGCGCCCTTTCCCCATGGAGAGAGAAGACACCCAGCTTCGCGTAGCCATCCCTCTTCAGAGAGAGAGGACGTGGTGCCGCGTCAAGAAGTCGCGCGCTGCGAAGGCCTGCCCACACGCTGCAACGCGTACGTGTGGTCAGGCCCGACTGCTTCGGTAGCTTTAGCGCAACAGGGGCTCCAAACCTTCAACGCAGTGTAGGCTGTCTGCGCCGATGACAACGTGGTTTCCGCTTATGGTTTGTTTGTCGCGTCGAATCGTTGTTGACAGCGCCCGTTGAGCAGACTACACGTCATCACACTACGGTGTTCAACATGGCGGCGCCAGCGACGTGATGCCGGCGAGCGTTTTAGCAAATCGCATTACTGCACCACTCGCCTATTGGACGAGAGTACAAAAGGTTGCTTCGAAAAATGCATTTGTGGTGTGGGATCCTGTATATCTACAACAGGAGATTAAGGCAACATCCAGGGGAGCCTCTGGTAAAATGGTGCATTGACGAGTTGCTGACACTTTGAGTGGGAAAAGTGGATCTGCTTTTCCCGCCAAGGAACTTTTAGGGGAGAGAGATACTCTTTTGTTGTGTGGCATAAACATTTTTCTGGAATGTTCTTTCCTGCACAAAGGACTTGTTTTTTCCCAGCTCGCTAGGTTGATAGAACAATCACTGGGTGTGAATAAATTTATATATTTAAGCAAAAAGCATTCGTGGAATTACTTTTACAATCTCAGAAGTAGAGCTTCTTCCTAGAAATGAAGGGGATCTAAATTTTTGCGGAACTTTGCGTCATACAGTTGCTGCTTGTGGCACTCGCAGAGTGTTTTTGGCCCTCATCACCAGTGCTGGCCATACCATCATAAAATGTATGGCAAACACTTAATTTAGACTGCTTGGGTTCATTAAATGCACAGCTAAAAGAATTTCTCACTTCACTAAAGCAACATTTAACATGCAGATTTAAATAACACTTCGCAACATCTGTTTGTCAAATCAGACTTCATTCAAATGAAATTTGACTTTTCTTGTTTAACACAAAACCAGCTTTGTTTAACACAAATCCAACTTAAATAAATGCATGGCCACTGTGGCTTTGTTTGAGTATGTGCTTATCAATATGGGTATGTGTGCATGGTAAAGTTATGAATACAACAATGTAGTCATTTCATCAAGGTTTTTTTTTTTTTTCATGGCAAAACATATTACAAAAATTGCTAAATAAACACTTTTTCTGTCTGTACATAATTTGGGACTACTGTTTGGTCCCCAATCATCATTTATTACCTATGTGATCACGCATTTATGTACACCAATCACCACTGAAAATTTTGATTCCATTGGAACTTCAAGCCATCACGTTGTTGCAGTATTTTTACATAGTTCCACATAGCTCAATCATTCAAAAGCGGTCACACAGCTACAATGTTCATGCAAAAAAAGGGGGGGGAGTACACAATTTTATCACAAGTTCACTGGTGCTTAGTCTCGTTAACAAGGCGCACTTAACCAAGGTTATAACCAAGGGCACGCCTAATGCACTTTCCCGAACGTGTGACATGTTTCAAAAATCTTCACATGCAAAATCATTCAGCTTTCACAAAAATCATTCTACTTTAAAGCACTATGTGCTCCGAGCATTGCAATTTGATGGATTCACAGAGGTGTGAAGCACATGTGCAACCCAAGTGTCCCGTTTCTTGTGCGATCAGCAATACTGTCTTTGGCCACTGATGACTTGTGCATGCATTTTTGCAATAAGTGCGTGTTTGCTATGTAAGGCTCTGAACAAGAAATATAAACTATCTACATGGTGTATTTGGCTTTATGCGACAGGAAGTGCTCAGGAAAGCCAGCTCTGAACAAAGTGTGGCCTATGTAGTAGATCACAGCAGATGCAAGCCTAACAACAAAGAGAGCAACAGAAATGTCTCTGATAAAGGTTAGCCCTGCAAATTGACAAAATCACTCAATCCTGTACACTTTTCTCTTGTCCCATGGCTGCAGCTTGAACAGACATGCCAAGAGACTCGAACCTCCTTGATACTTTGCCGACCACAATTTTACGGTAAACACTACTGCTTGCAGGCAGTGTTTCGCCAGTGCCACACAACGAATCACACATTGCCAAGATTCATTTCAATAAGCTGGAATGCAATAGAAAAGGCAATCAGTGGCTGCCAGTCACAAAGGAAAATGCACGAGTCAACACGGTGTCGAGAAAACACAGGAATAAAGAAAATGTACGTAAGACATTTAACTTCCACGACAGCACAGCATTGATGACCAGAGAGGCAGCACAATCTGAAGTTTGCAGCATGGCACCTCATGTGTTCAATGCAAGATGTCCAAGCAGTACTGCCCTAGTCCCCCTTGCACAAGCTGTGTATGCCATGGGCTTGCTTTCCTGCTGCATCGACTAAGGTGCATTTGTAGAGCCAGCCAAGCTGTGGAGAGATCCAAGAGTCCGATGTCAACTCCCAGGTGTTGCAGTGGGAGTATGGCTACTGACAAAAGCTGTCTTGATGAGGCCAGAAGACTGCCAAGGCTTTAGCTCACTTTGCTGCCATATGAGACTGCAATTTCTGGCAGTGTGCAATGTTGGCGCATTATAGAAGCCCACAATTCGTGTAGCCTGCCACCTATACGTGCTTAGGCGCATCGGTTGGGCGTTCAAAGTGGCCTCCGCCACCAGGAGGTCGCGGGTAGCCACCACTTCCTCCGCTGTTCGTACGTTCTTTCCGCCTCCACGAGTCTGAGTGCCCTTGGTAAGGGCTGTAGGGGCCCAAAGGGCTTGTGTGGTGTTCAGGCATTGCGCCCGGTGGCGGTGGCTGATGAGCGCCGGCTGGCACCGGTACTGCTCCATAACCAGCTGCATAGGGTACTGATGCCGCTGCTACTGGGGGCACACCATATGGCACAAAGTTGCTGCCTCCACTTCCACCGTGGTACCTACGAGCAGAAATTCATGCGAAAGTTAGTGTGTGTGCAATTTCACTAACACGACAGCTAGTTGCACAGCTAATATGCATGCGGTTCTGCAGCCCTTGCTGACCACTTGGTAAGGTGTAGTGTCTTAGGTGCCAGTCTTCAAATACTGGTTCTCACTCAAGTGCTAGTTCCTTCACTAATGCTCGAAAAACTTGGTGGACACAAATGCATCGATTGCAAGGTACCTTCTGTCAGGATGTTGTGTTCTGGGATCCTTGTCTCTTTTGTAGGCCTGGTCATCTATGCGATTCCCCTGATAATGACGGTATGGGTCATGCTTGCTGTAATCATTGTTATATCTGAAAGTATAAACAAACAAATGGTATCACACATGTAAAACAAACTGTAGTGGCGTCATCAAAACTGTACAGAAGTAGCACACATCAATGTGCAATATATGGAGCTCAAGAAATATTGTGCACAAGAATAATAAACTTTTGCCCTATCTAAATTGGTTAAAAGTATCGCATCTTTCTGAAGCAATCTTGGCAGAAATGCAGGGTAGGCAATTGTCAAACATGGCACCTAAGCAGATGACCCATGCACCAACCAGTACGCAGGTACGATGGAAGTCCCAGAATGCTGCCACCAAAAAATTTGGCAAATCTTCATTGCCATCAAGGCTGGTTAGAAATCGAGTACTTCTTGAAGGCACATCAAGCAAGTGCTTCAGCTTGCAGACCCAAGCGTTGCAGACCCAAACCTTGGCAATTTTTGCACGCGGCATCGCTGGTGAAGCCAGTTTCAGCCATCTGGCAAAAATAACTTTCAGCACTATAGACATCATTTACTCTATATTCATGCTTTTGATGTGATGCATAAACGGTTTATTTAAGGCACACATCAAGCGGCTGCAGCCGGCATGTTCTCGCAGGGTGACCATGAGCTCGGCACGTGAGTCGCGCAGAAATCACTTCACATATGTGATACCTAAACGCACTGGGCAAGAATATGAATGGGAGGCCCAGCAGTGCTCAAATGCTCCTAAAAAAAGGTCTGCAAATTCTCATCAACATGGGAAATGCTCCATTTTCTGGCCGCTGTTATCTTCTCAGGCCAGTGTACACACAAAAAGGGTTTCCTTTTGTATCTCCTAACCGCAAATGCTTCATTTGTTCAATGGTGCCCTGAAACACTCGTTCAAGTAACCATGGAATGAATTCACTGGAAGAGCTTATCGTCTCGTGAATTTAACGGCACAACAATTTTAGGAACCCGTCCAGTGCGAGTAGAGTTAATGATTTGTCGCATGCTGCAGTTGCATTCTCTCTTCTCTCGTCCCGACGAAAGCGCTGAAAGCTAAGCAGGGTGGAATGGCAGGGGCAAAGAAAAATGTCACGCGCGTGTTGCGACTTTGAGCACTTTTTTTCTTTTTTCTTTTCTTCGAATTCGCGGCTTTTTCTGTGTGAACGCGCGCACACGCATAGACAAGTTGCGGACTCCTGCGGTGATCTCTAATGACCGAGCACGCTGTGTTCAAATTAGCCAATGGCTGATAGATGGGCTTTTTTAGAGTAACTTTTGGGCGTCTTCCATGATTTGTCGAGATAATAGAAATTTTTAGCAATTTAGCAAATTTTAGCAATTTTTAGCTGACTTCGATAACTTTTTGTGAATTCCAGGCTGCGTGCTACGCTATAATATTTGACTCGCGTGTTGTCGGGAGCCTATACTACCGATCTGCAGTGTTTTCTGACCATGCTTAAAAATTTTGCGGGCCCCTTTAAGCCAAACTGCCACTCCGCAGCACAATCGCCAATGATTTCGGCAGCTGAGATTCACCTTTCTTTAAA
Source organism: Rhipicephalus microplus (assembly GCF_043290135.1). NCBI lineage: Eukaryota > Metazoa > Arthropoda > Arachnida > Ixodida > Ixodidae > Rhipicephalus > Rhipicephalus microplus. Next base: position 294,721,737 of record NC_134700.1, on the reverse strand, counting down.
AAGGGATGTTAAAGAAAAATAATGATTTGATTCAGATTGATAAACTGCACCCTGAGAACACTATTGCCATGTGTTTCAAGTTCATTATTAGAGGAAAAATGAAGGTTGAAGTTCCATTTTAAAATTTCGCATATCTTCGAGCCTGATGTAAAAAAATTTCAGTATGTATTTTTTGTATTTTCACGACACTAGCTCCATGAAACTTACTGACACATGCTATGTTTATTGCACCCGCAGATGATAGTGTACTTCATTTTTATCGATTAGAAGGTATGTAGGGCCCAGCAGATGCCTTCAAAATTTGTGATGTCACGGTGTTCAGTGTGGGAATGTCAAGGTAACACCTCCACTCGCATTTTTTTTTTTTTTTTGCGTGGCAAAAGTGGTGCTTTCGGGATTGTGAAATTATACTTTACTTATACATGAAAAATCATTTTCCTCTTAAGTGTACCTTTAAAGGCCGTCAAAGTGCTGCTTGCACAATCCTATATTCGAACAAACAGTAGAGTATTCGTATTCGCTTCAATTTGAATTTAAAATATTTAAAATTTCGAAGTATTCGCAATGAAAGAATAAAAATATATTAGTCCACGTGTAACAGCCTGCAAAAGTGGTTACACTGCAGTGTGAGGGTGCTAAACCGTGAAAGCTCCTGTACAAAAAAAAAATACGCCCTGGCAGAAAGCCTTCTCCAAATTTAAAGGGTGCTCCCAGCAACACTTTTTGAGCATGGTCAGAAAACGCTGCCGTTTGGTAGTCGAGGTTACCGAGACAGCGAGAGCCAGATGTTATAGCACAGCAAGCGGCCTGCAATTCACAACACATCTCAAAGACAGCTAAAAATTGCTCTCTGCTCTCGGAAAATGATGCCACAAGCTCAAAAAATCCCTTGTCACAGCCATTGAATATGGGCATGGCAAGCTTGGTCGTTCCCGAGACTACCACTTACGGTAGTCTCACTTATGATAGTCCACACGTATGTGAACATTCGCACTGAAAAGCCGCGTATTCGAAAAACAAGAGAAAAAGTGTCGAACGTCATGAGGCACATGTGAAATTTCCCCCAGCGCTTTTGTCGGCATGACAAGAGAGAGCAGCGTGCAACAAATCTTTGCAACTCTTGTACTGGACGGATTCTAAATATTTTTGTGCCAGTCAATTTATGAGGCAATAAGCACCTTTAGTGAACCCATTCCATGGCTACTAAGGAAACTGTTGCAGGGCCCCTTTAAATGAACCTATTACCCTCAAATTGATTCATTCTTTAAGCTCAGAAGCTTGTTATGATGGCATATATTCTCTATAGTTTTTGAATGTTATGCATTTTACAGGTTATCACTCGCATTCTACCGAAAGTCAACCCCTGCTACTAATCAAAGTTCTTCTGACTTCCTTTGAATGAAAAAAAAAAAGAAGGCATTTGCATAGAGGCTCTATTTCAATTAAAAAAAATATTGTGCAGATTGGATGGTCATGATAAATGTGTCCATTTTTCCTTATATTTCACATATACTATTCAAATTCGGTTCGAAAAATTATTCGATCAAAGTCAATATTTGCTTCGAACCAAAAATTCACAATTTACACAAGCCCACTCAGAAGCAAGGCAAAGGGAAAAGCAGGGAAGTCTCATTACCACCACTATCAGGCAACGGCTGCTCCCATGCTAAGTAAACCGCGACAGTTTCTGGCAGTGCCAACGCTCGTTTTAGACTTCATAGAGGTATTCCAATGTTCTGAAAATGCATCAGAATGTTCAAAAATGTGTTTACTTCATTTCATTGGATATCTGAGCCTGGAATTTTATCATCAAATTTTGTTGAAGCATAACGGCAGAGAAAACGTGTTCGTTATGGCAAGAGTATTTATGCATTGACCCCCTAGAGACTGTTGACAGAAAACCGAGCATTTTTCGTTCTAGCTGAAATTTCGTTGAAGCCACGTTCGCTGTAGCAGGTTTCGACTATACAGGCCTTTAAAAGTGATGGCATGCAAAAGAGATTTTCGCTTCGGCTGCTAGCTTCACTCGACCACACACCTATCTTTATTATAGTCCCAGCCGGATGAAGGGTTCTCGTGGTTCCACCGTTCTTGACCCTGCTGAAAGGACATTCGGTGGGGCGGGTGGCTGTAGCTGTTGGAGCCTTTTTGGTAGCTGCTGCTGCTGCCTCGGTCACGATACGCACCACCACCGCCACCTTTGTTGTGACTGTTGCTGGAATAGCACAAGTACAATTTGTTTTAAATAAATGATGACACTCTGAAAGTATTATATAATTCCAAGATGGTTACAAGATAGTTCAATTCGCAGTGATTGAAGCGACATCTTGCTTTTTGGAGCAGACTCTGGAGCAGAAAAAATGGCGCTTTGGAGCAGGCTCAAGTGCCTTCGGAGCAGAAAAAAATGCTATAGCTTAGGGTTCCTATTGGTGTTTTCAGAGCAGATGCATGTTCCTAACGACTCCTGCAATCTTAAACATCACTTAAGCATCTAATAAATATTTATATTTATTATTAAACATGCCGTACGCTAGTATGCAGCTAGTAGTATAGTTGGCGTAAATCACGGTCAGTGGGGTCAAGAGAGTTTTGGACTTTTCTGGTGTGTATGCTGTGGAGGACACCCCTTGCAAGTGTCCCTGTTGAGATTTAGCTTTAGCACATGATATAATTGAGTTGACAGCTAAGTATAGCACAATCAACTTTTTAAGAGGTCTTTAAAAAAGGAGACTGAATAGAACAATGCCATTGCTCAAGCTCAAACACCATATGCTCGTTTTTTTTTTTTTGAAAGCATGATTTAGTTCCTATTAAATAAAAATACAACCCATATTAAAAGTATGAATTTGGCACCATGGCCTGACGTATGTGTCACCTTTTGAAGTTTTTCTGGGTTTACGCCACTCAGTAGCATACTAAGATGATAGTGTACAGTCAAACCTCAATATATCGAACACGGATATATCGTATTATTGCCTATATCGAACGGTTTCTATATCACGCGGGAAATCGCATGCATTATTGATTTTTTATTTCGAACAAAGTTTGACATATAATGGATATATCGAACTCAGCCACCCCAAACCGCCCGCGCTCCATTGACAGGCGGCGAGCTTTCCCGCAACTCTCGAAAGTAGCGGTAGAGCGGCGGGCATTTACGAATGCTGCACACATCGATGCCGCCGAGAGCGCCACTTTAACGTAGCGGCGTACGCGTGCCGCAGCCTTGCGGTAGAGGTTCTTGAATGAGGAAAGTGAAAAGCGCGGAGCTGTTATTTTCTTTCAATACGAAGGCACCGACACGGCTTCGCGCGGCGGGAGGGGGAGTGGGAGGTAAAGATTGAGGAGGAAAGTATAGGAGGGAAAGGACAGACGACTGTCTCGGACGCGGCCCGCGCTGCCGCCGGAAAAGGGAAAGCCATGGAGGGGAAAGCAGTCAGGCGAGCCGGCATAGGCGCGCCATGTGCGCGCTTTACACCCGGACTCACGCCGCAGCCTTGCGGAGTGGTTCTTAAGAGAAAGGAAGAGAAAAGTGAGCCCCGTTATTGTCTGCTTCAGTGAGCGACACCGCCACAGAGCTCACAAAGGGATGGGGGTAAGGAGGGATAAAAGGGTAGAAGTAAAGGTATAGGAAAAAAGGAAGAAGAAGCAACAACAAACTGAGGGGATAGGAGAGACAGGAAAGATGGAAGAACGGTCACTGGAGTCCGAGGATGGGGTACACTTGCGAGAGATGTTGTCGGCGTCTGTAGATGGCGTAGAGCAGGTCCAGTAGGTCAGAGCTGCGCTGTCACCGAAGACAGCCGGCGACAGGAGGTGACGTAGGGCCCGCCCAGTCGGCCAGAGCTACGAAAACGCCGAAGGTCGCGAGCGCGCGGAGCGCGCGGGCGCACAACCGGTCGGCACGAAATCCAGGGAGCGTCCTCCGCCGCAGCCTTGCAGCTTGCAGTCGTTGCAGTCTCTATGGTGTCAACGGCACACTGCGCACTTGTTGCAAGCTCCTCCCCCGTAGCATCGACAGGCATCGGTCGTTGTGCTCGCAGTGTACGTGCGTTCGAAGTTAGGCCTGTCGCGCGCTGTCGTGCGCGACAGGCCTAACTCCGAACGGCGGAGCTCACGGATGGGGAGATTGTCGCCGAAGCTACTGCTGAGCAGCCAAATGCAGACTCTGCAGAGGTGGATCCCGCAAGCGCTGATGGTGCCCCGCTCCCGACATCAGCTGAGGTCGTAGCTGCCTTGGCCCTTGTGCGCCACCACTGCGGCGCGATTAAAGGCACCGGCCTATCACTTATGGATCACCTGGACTATATTGAGGACGCAGTCGTCAAACACGCCATGGCCGACAAAAAGCAGGCTACTCTTTTTCAATAGTTTGAACCAACACAATAAATACTATGTTTCAATCTTCAAGTGAGTATTTACAGCACCACGCTTGAACGGTTCGTTGGTTGTTTTCAGCAAGCTGCTGATGCATTTTTTTCGTGATTTTTTTTATATCGAATTCTGGATATATCGAACTATTTCGCGATCGCCGCGCCTTTCGATATATCGAGGTTCGACTGTATACAGCTTGCTTTTGGTTTCGCTTATGCTCATGGAATGGTCCCATGGTTCAACTTCATTCTTTTTAGTTTGCCAACACCATTTTGGAGCAGGTTTGGAGCAGTTACTAGCAAATATTGCACTTTGGAGCAGAATTTCTTTTTTGGAGCAATTGGAGCAGCACTTCCATCACTAAATTCAATGGTGAAAATTGCCTGAAAATTATTTAACGTGGTTACAAAATATTTTAATTTGATACTAAAAAGTGCCTAAAAATCATAGAGCAATACTTTTTGACACCCTGTTGCAAGAAAGGTATTGCTCTTGCAATTTCATGCACACATGGTACATTCTATCATCGGCTAATTATTTTCTGGCAATTATTTACAGTAAAACCTCATTAGTTTGGATATCAAAAGAGTGGAAAAAATTCCAAATTATCCAAATGCTGAATTAACTAATTCATAACAAAAATGCTAATTTTCTATTTCTTTATTGCACACCTTTATTTTGAGAAGCAGTCCGTGGGGCTCGTTTGTTTTTTCGTGGACAACTAGGTGGCAAGGACTAGTTTGCGGGTATGTGAGAAACCCTCTGACGCAAGAGCATTGCGTGGGACATCATAACAAAACTCCTATACAACAATGGAAGCGACTGCAGCATATTTTGCGGTATGACACACCGGGCGTAGTTCATCGCACTGGTCTTCATTGGACGCCTCATCCGAGGGCAGCAGCAATGATCTTGTCATCAGTGGCGACCGGCAACGACAACGCGTCATCAGTTGTAACCTAATCTGTAAGCTACAATTCAAAGAGAAGCAGGCCACGGAATGTTACATCGCCCTTCTCTCCTTCTGGCGCTGCAGGCTCTGGGCTGCGTTCCGAGCTTTCTGATACCTCAGGCTGCACAAATCTATAGCGACGAAAACAATTCAACACAACTTGTGCCGGCATATTAGACCACACATGCGCCAAATTATGTATCGCACTCAAAAACATGTTATATGGCTGCTTCCGATCCATGTAGAGAAGCATACGTTGCAACACTTGAGTGCAGTACATTTTCTTTACTGCAAGATGCCTTGCTCCATAGGTTGAAGGACCGCAGTGGTGTTGAGTGCAAGAAACACAAGCCGTATTGCCTCCAGATTCGAAACATTGCAGTGTGTGCTGCATTTGTCCACTACAAAGAGCACCTTGCGTTTCTTCGCACTGAAGCCTCAATCTAGATCCTACAGCCAGGCATCCAAGCTTTTCTATTCGAGCGGTACTCGATGGGGGAGGTGTTTTATGCTATAAAGGCACCTCTGCTTCAGCGCCTTCCCCACAACCAGGTGAGCAAGGCGCTTTGTGCCTGCCATGTTTGCTGCTAACAGCACCGTCACCCGCTCCTTGCTTCGTTTGCCACCTGTGTTTAAGTCCCCTTTAAAAGTGATAGTTTTATCTAGCAGTGTCTTAAAAACAGTGCCGTTTTGTCAGCATTGAAAACGTCGTTCCGAGCCCTATGCTGCCACGTGGTCCTTAAGCTGCACATTTTGCCAGCCTTTCACAACTTCTTCGTCCACCTCACCTCTCTTCCCACACACGGTCTTGAACACAAGACCACGCTGTTCTTTCAAACACGCAAGCCAACCCTCCGCTGCGTTGAAGGACTTTATGTTCATTCGTAAAGCATACCTCTCTGCTTGTATGTATAAGTGGTCCACTTGATGGCAGCCTCAACTCACGTGCAGAAACAATCCACTGCAAAAGCGCTTCCTGCAGTTTAGGCTGGACTGCGATGCATAATTGCTTTCGTTCGGCGTGAAATTTCTTGCCCTCGAACACTTTTACTATTTGAGCCTCGTTTTTCGCGTACATCGATAGCGTTCTCTTTTTTACATCGAACTGACACGTCACCTCTTCTCTGGAAGCGCAGTCTTTCGAGTGTCGTTATGTCTTTAGTATCTGCACACTAGTTGCCAAGTCCTTTATCGCTTACTTCGTGTGCTTCGTCGATTCTGACATCGCAGCAGGGTGATATATCACACCACCGCTATAGCCTGACCACTACGTCGCGCACCGACACTGCCGATATATCACAATGCATCGAAGAGGAGGAAAAAGAAGCACAGATGCCTGCAGGTCCGCACGCTATAAGTCAGAGGGCTTGTTTCTTTGTTATCGAGACTGCCGATACGCCGATATGTCACCGAAAAGGAGGAAAAATAGCACAACCAATGTCTGCAGGTCCGCACGCTGTCCATCTGAGGCCTAGCTTCTTTTTTATCCATTCTCTGCCTATGACGGAACGATTAATGAATGAATGAATGGATGGATTATCAAGGCCCTTTAGATTGGGCGGCAGCTCGTGCCCCTTACCATAAGGTTAAGTACTATCACTATGTATTGAAAGATTAATCTTCACTCGTGCCTTGCTTGCAGCCACCAATCAGTTGACCTCCTCCTGGTTATTTCTGCTCAAAGGGACTGTCTACCGTCCTTCATTGCTCTCCTGTTTTGTGTTGCAATAGAAAGCGTACCATGTTAAGTGTAACCTTGCAGCGGTTTCTGTGGAAAGTGCGTAGAAATTTTTAAAACAAAATTTTTCTGTCTGCGTAATGTCTCCTTCCATCGGTGGGATGAATGCCTGCAACACTGGTCAGTGCTGGTGAAGGTAGAAAACTGAAACTGCGTGCGGTTTTGGCAGGCTTCATCAAGTTTAGTTATTAATAATAAAAAATACCTTGGTGGTCGTTTTAGCATGGTCAGTGCTGGTGAAGGTAGAAAACTGAAACTGCGTGCGGTTTTGGCAGGCTTCATCAAGTTTGGTTATTAATAATAACAAATACCTTAGTGGTCATTTTAGGCACGCACACATTTTTCTTGTTGTCATGAGCGGCGGCGGGTGCCATTGTCGTGTTTCTCCGCCGTTTGCAGGCAGGCATGCAGGCAAGCGAACACATCGCCGGCAGTGCCACTGGGCACCTATTTGAATGCGTGAGAAGAAAAAGCAAAAATTGGTCTCTGGCGTACCTTAAAGGGCCCTTAAACCACCTCCAATATCTTTTCAAGCATTTCAAGTAAACGCGCGCATCGTGTGCAGAATGCCGTCACGATCAAGGAATCTGAGCGTGGCAGCGCTACGGGCCGCCGGCGTGCCCCAAATTCCAAGAAACAATCCTCCCTCTTTTTTGGGCCTTTCGGGCCTCGGCGTGACGCGCCGTGCTACATCTGCCAGATATGCTGTCGAGCAAATATGCCAGGTATGCTGTCGAGCAAGAGCCTACGACTCCCGGTCAGTCTGCAACCAGCTGTCCGCCCTGCTTGTTGTTGCTCGTCCTGTTGCCTGCGTGCATGTAACATGTACTGGGCATGGCTTATCCCCGTACGGGTCCATCGCATTGGCAATCACTTGAAGGAATGTGCGTAACGCAGGTTCCATAGCGGCACAATTACGGCAGCCACAGTTCGCCACAAAACACCTACCAGTAACGAGCACGCAACTGAAGGAGTCGACGGTTGGTGTTGCGGCAACCAGAAGTAGACGGTGTTTCAAGCAGCGCGTCAGCGATGGTGTATGCAACGCGAGATTGGGAGGGGCACTTGGTGAGAGGGCAAAGTGGCGAGGGATAGGATACTAGCGAGGAGAGAGCGAAAGGTGTAGTCATCACGGTTTCGATAATCACGTCTAACTCCGCTATTACTGCACCGATTTGAAAAAGTCTGACGGCTTCGTGTTCGTCGTACACTCTTGCACAATTTCCCCACAACAACTTAATTTCGATTTCTGGGTGGTTTACGGTTCCTTTAAAGCTGCCTCAAGTGCATGAAATACAATTAAGTTAAACGTGTTTGTTTTTAAGCTAAATAAGTCTACCTGCGAGGATTTTTTGTTCTATCAATAGATTGTCAATATTGACCACGTTCGCTGTTGGGTGATGCTAGTGGCCACTTTTTATCTATTTTCAACATCTAGTTAAAATTATAGTTCTTTTTTTTTTTTGGCACGAAAGCATGCTCGTTGCCGCCAATGTGATGAAATATCTTTCCATTTGCGCCACAATCACAAAAATTTTTCCGAGCGGTAGACAGTCCGTTTAAAGTCTATTTTACCTTCACTGTAAGATGCGTGCGCCAAAACGCTATTTTGTGCCCCCTCCCATAAATTTTCAGAAAAAAACATGCGGTTTTCTTTGGCCTCCATGATCAACATCGACAGCGCACCATTGCTGTCAGAGCCCATCTCGGAGACCATAAGTTGGCAAAAAAAAATGCACATGTATGGCAAAGACCCCCCCCCCCCCCCCCAGATGCAGTTTCAGTTTTAATTTTGCACTCCCTGGCTTGCGTCCAGTCCGAATTAACCAGTGTACATACAATTTTGCAACGAATTAGCGAATGTTTGTTGCCATAGGGCTATGAACATTTTTGAGTCTGGAAGGGTGTAGGAATGACGAATTACCAGAATTTCCGAAATAACAGGGGTCAAATTAAAAAGATTCCACTTATGCCACGTCTTAGACAACATACTGTCAATATCACTACACTTCCCTACACACCTGAAAAGTTAGGTGATGCAAGATGATGCCAGTGAGAAGAGGGCAAGGTTGAAATTTCGTAAGCTATGTGATGCGGCTGTCAAAAGCATGTGCTTATACATACGTGCTGAACATAATAAACTGGTAATACAGATACCCCAATTTCCTTTAGCTCAGCTGAGTTTTTTTGTCTCTGTGTTATAGACCAAGATAAAACATTCTGCACTTGATGACACCTGAATCTTGCATATATATTACTATCACGCAGGAAAAGTGCTACTACAACCTGTGGAACTTTCACTTTGTCCTCACCTGCCACCGCCGTCGCTTCTTTTGTCCCTGGGTTTGTCCTCGTGTGGTCGCTTTTTGGGCCTTTTGTGGTCATCCTCGAAGTGCCTCTTGATGCCATGTTGCCCGCCATGCTGACTACTGCTGCCATACTGACTACCGCTGTGCTGATTGTAACCATGCTGGCTGCTGCTTCCATGCTGTCCACTGTTTCCATGGTGACTTCCATGCCCGCTTCCATGAAGGCTGCTGTGAGTACTGCCAGGTTGGCTCCCCTGCACAGTCCAAATGCAGCTTGTTAGCTGAAATTTTGTAGGTATGCTCGCTAAGCTTAAAGTTATTCAAATGCAAAGCGTTAGTTAAGAATAAGGCTACCTATGTGTCATGTGATGAAGGAAAGCATAGGGAGCACCCAGTTTAACATACCCAGTGCAGAGCAAACCTTTCGAGTACAGTGGAACCCCGCTGTTACGTTTCTCACTGATGCGTTCTTTTCTGTTGTTATGTTGTCTTTCATCGGTCCCGGCATAGCTCTCATAGAATCCCAACCCTGCTTTTACAATGCAACTGTGAGAACGTTCCTGCATGATGCGTTGCAACCTAGTCTGCTGAACTTGCCGGGGCACCACCATTTTGATTTGACATTTGACAGTCTTGGCCTGGATTGGCTACGAAACAGGCTGCAAGAAGCTGCAAACGAGTTGGAGAGGCCGCTCCTAGATGGCCATTTGTGAAAAGTGCTATTACGATCACCACTATGCTAACAACGGAAGTACGTGACAGTCCCACCGCCGCACGTTGCGACCCGTTTTCAGTCGCTGTTGTGTGCGCTAAGCCTGTTATTGTTGAACTTGTCAAGGCAATCTCTGTCAAGCCTTAATAGCATCACATAACCGGAAAGAGCTTTCCCTTGAGGAAAAGCTAGATGTTCTTGAAGCAATTGACAAGCAGCCAGCACGAAAAAGGGTCGACATTGCCAAAGACCTTGGACTGCCACCGTCAACGCTCAGCAGCATCGTCTCGAAGCATGCCAAGCAACCTGGTGGCACCAAGCATGGGAACCTCGACGATGCTCTTCTCACCTGGTTCAAGCAAGCTCCCGCTGCCGGTACCAACTTCGACGGCAACATTTTACGCAAGGAGGCGATGGAAATAGCCGACAGACTGGGCATTGCTGATTGTGCGGCGTCAAATGGCTGGATCGACCATTTCAGCAAGCGGCACGGCATCGCTTACAAAATGGTAAGTGAAGAAGCGGAAAGTGTGAGCGTGGAAACAACCGATGATTGGAAGTCCACATTATCTGCTTTAATTGAGGGGTATGAGCCTCTTGTCATATAGAACGCTGACAAAACAGGCCTCTTCTCATGTGCAGATTTCGATATCATTAAGCCTGAAGGGTAAAGCGTGCCATGGAGGCAAACGCAGCAAAGACTGGCTGACAAAGCTCCTTTACATCAATATGGACAGCTCGGACAAACTAAAGCAGTGCGTGATCGGCAAGTTTAAAAACTCGTGGTGCTTGAAAAACATTTGCCTGCTGCCATGCCACTACAGAAGTAACAGTCTTGCGTGGATGGCGTGCGCTTTGTTTGAAAAGTTTCTTCAATACTTCAAAAATAAGACGGTTTCACAGTGCAGGAGGGTTCTTTTCCTGACAACTGTGCTGCCCACCCGAGAAATCTGCCATTTCTACAAAACGTCAAACTTCTTTTTTTCGCTACCGAATACGACAAGCCACTTGCAGCTGTTGGATGCCGGGGTCAAAAAATGCGTCAAACATTCATACTGAAAAAGCATTTTCAAGGGCTGTCTCTTGCTTATTTATTTATTTATTTATTTATTTATTGATACCCTCAGGGCTTACAAGAAGCATTATAGAGGGGCTAAGGTACATCGATACATGCAAAAAAAAAAAAATGTACAGTACAATGAAATATAAAGCAAAAACAATATTATAACGGAAGAAAAATATAAAAGTGTAGGTAAATGAGCACAAATAGCAACAAATAAAAGTATATTTATACATCTGCTAATATGACGCAACATAATAAAGCAGTGATAAACAGAGGATGGCAGTTGATAATATAACACAGAAAATGGAATTACGTACTTATGTTCATAAATAGATACAAAAGTAGTGATGCAGGAAGAGGAACGAAAACATACCGGATTACTAGAATGACAAAAAAAATGCATACAAAGCAACAAAGCAAAACACAAATATTAACTAACAAAAAAGGACATGTAGAAAGTAAGTGACAATGAAACAATAAATCGCAACTGCAGTAGGGAAGCAGCTTGGTAAAGGCTTATAACGCATTTGTAAGTGCTTCACGGAAACGACCTGCGTCTCTGATAGCGACAAGTGACGCAGGCAGGCGATTCCACTCATGACATGTTTTCGGCAGTAGGAGGCTGTGCACTATGAAGGTACATGAACGTTGCAAGGATGATCGACACGTGGGGAGATATAATCGTTGACAGCAGCCTACGACAATATCGGTACTCTACGGCAAGCATTATGCCACATCAGCGTGGAGTGCAGTGAGCACGTAAACTGTACAGCACTGCTTCGCGAGGTGTGGGTTCTATATGGACAGCAAAAGGGAGCCTGCCATCAAAGCTCAACCATAGGAAGCAGCCTCGTGTGAGCAAGAGCTCAATGAGGAAATGAATGCACTGGGTGCCACAGGTGCGGCGTATGAAGACTGTCACTGTGGATACTGCAGTCGTGACGTCAAAGTGTGAGACAATCACAGAGATCATTGTAAACTTGATCGCAACTGAAGACGGGAACATCAATGACAACAAAGAGCAAGAGCCACACGATTCTGCAGAGTTGGCACTAAAGTAAGCCGATCTCAACTTCGGAGAAGCCGTCCCGGCCCTGGACTACCTTTGCAGGTACGTCGCAAACCAAAGCGACGCTGAAAACAATGCAGCCTTCAAGATTATTGAAAAATGCCCGGTGCTTACCAGGGAGCAAAAGAAGCTGCAGTCAACTATCTTCAAATGTTTTAAGTCTTAGGCTCACCTTGCCGAAATAAATTGTTTGTAGTCAAAGCGCCTGTGATCTCATTCATTTTCAGAGCTTTCCTCACTCATGCATTTTCTCGGCTGTTACGTTTTTCCTACCCGGTCCACTGAAAAACATATGAACAGGGTTCCACTGTTTGCTATTCAAGTATGTTATTTTTGCAGACATACTATTCAAGCATGTTATTTTTGCAGACATACTGTAGGTTCAACTCCCGTTAAATGTTCACATGTTGCTGGGCCCTTCAGGTTCTGTTCTGCAAGAGCCTACTGTACATGCATGAAGGTTAATTTGAGATAAAATTACATGATATGTATCAAATATGCACGTGCATACTGCTCTTCAGTAGCGGTACTCATTCATGTTGTAACTTGCAGTATAACTCACCTCGTCGTGTAGTCTCGGCCTCTTCTCGTGATCCTTCTTGTCGGCGTCCTTGGTGCGATCAGCACTTTCATTTTTCTTTTGTGCGTGCCGGTACAGTCGAAACAATGCCTTGGCATCCAGTTCCGTGAACTTGGCGACAAATGACCACAGATGGCTGCCATGACAAAAGAGAGCATCACGTTAAAGAAGCAATGCACTGTATTCCATTAGTGCCGCTCGGCAGTGGAGATGCAGAGATTTGGAAAAGTGCACATCGGATTAGTTAACTGAATGAGAAAATACTATTCAGTCTGAACGTGTAAACAGTCTAATGCTTAATATCTGGAAACTGCACAGTCAATTACAGAAATTGTTGTATGAGGGCATCAAAGCCAAATGGGTTTTTTATCCAAAATCAAAGTGCACACATGCATCGCACATTTCCGGACAAGTATTCCTCTATTTTGCCACACCCTTTATGTTCTGCGTCATCGTTTCCATATGCTCCATGCAATAAATAAGTAACTTATTCCACGTTTTGCTGGTACCGGCGGCGCCCATCACGCGACGCATATTGCAAATGAACGTTGGCAGGTCCTGAATGTAATTTAGACGGCTTGGGCGTGCAACGAAATACCTGATAAGTGTACTCTAGGAGGCATTGAAGCTCTTTCAAAAAGGGCTGTGGCGATTTGATACTTGAGCGGAATAAAAAGTCATGAATCTTTTTTCGGACGATTTCCCGGTCCTTAGAAAGTCCGAAAAATCGGGCATTCACTGCGTCCCAACCATCCATGGTCTTAACAGTGTCATTTGGCCCAGTTTAGCTTGGCTTGGCTTGGGTTGATCTTACGCAGGTGCACTGCGATGTCATTTTCAACGGGAGAATCTCAAGTAGTTCCCTTTCTGAAAGTCGGAGCACGCCCTTTGGCACCGGTTGGGCGCGCAGACTCGCCAAATTTTGAGAAAATGTAGCAGCGTGTAGCAGCCAGGGCAATTCAATGCAGTTTGGCTGATGGTGCAGCGGCAGCATCACTGCTGCCGTAGTCTGGTACTGAGCCCACAACCTCACGTTCAGCAGCACAATTCAATGGCCACTGAGCTTGCATTGCGTATTTTGACTTCAAAACTCCTCGAGCACTACATTTGATGATTGTCTAAATATTACAAGGGCTCTACCCACAAAAGTTTACTGAATCTGCCACCGTGCCCCCGCAATACAAATAACAGTTTTGGGGAGAAGCCAGGAACGGGTAGCTCACTTCCTTCAGGATGTCAACTGGAATGAGCAAGTGTAACTGGCTGGTGCATATCCAGAAATTCTTTCTCCAGGGCAACCACTGATAGCATAGAGCATTGTTTGAGGATACAAAAACGAAATTGCATATTTTCTTGTTCTATCCGACTACCAATCTTTTAGACATGCTACCCTGCAAAGCAAAGTGCAATCCAAAAACAATTAAAAATAACAGCAGGAACTTCACACTTACGAACGCCATTGCTTTGCTTTTTCTGGGTCCGAGTACTCATTGCAGCATTCATTGATATGTTCACCAATTTTCAGCAGACACATCCGCGTGTGGTTTACTTGCTCGTCATCACTCATTGAAGCGTCTGGCGTGTCCAGCTGTTTAAGTGCTCGTTTAACTGGCCGCATCTTCTCTTTGCACTGAAAATAGCAAAGTGCATCTTTATATACACCCCAGCACTATAGTAACCAAGCACAGCTGCACGAGCTTCGGAACTACAGAAGGCCTAGCCAACACAACACAAAAAAAAGTTTCTTCTCTGTGTTTGTTACCAGTGCTACACCCCAATACGATTCACTACTTTGGGGCCTGCCCCTGGTAGTGGCAGTTTTTGAAGTAGTGCTTCAGTACTTCAAATATCTTTTGCAAATACTTTTTTCCCCTTTCAAATTTTCCACCACTGTCTTTGCTGTCCTTAAAACACGAGATAACTATGACTGTTGAACTGCATCTGTAATATGCACAGCCACAGATGCTAAATGAGCTTGTTAGATGCTGACCATGATACAATATCAAAAACGATTCACATCCCTTCAGTGTAAAGATCTTTCGGGCATGCTTAGCAGATCTGCTGCTGTGACAGATCAGCCGTCATAGCAACAAATCTTAGTTCACAGTGTGCTCACTAAACAAAGTCCAGAGCGTAATTAACAATGTAAAACCATGAAGATTAAATTCAGTAAACTCCTGTTAAGGCAATCTCTGGTTTCCCAGAGACTCAATGACATATACAGTGGACTCCCAATAAACGAAACTCGCTTAAACGAAAATGCCTCATTAACGGAACGGGCTCATATGATTATTTTCTATGTGTTGCGCAGTAAAATTCATCGGTTAATTGAAACAGTGCTTATTGGTCAACCACGGTTGGATGGCACAAACTCTAAACGCAGCATAGACTCGCTCAGGCCAAAGGTAGTCTCACAACTATGAGAGCACTTCGAGACAAGCCAATCCAGTAGCCATTCTCACTTGTGGTGGCTGTGGGAGCCGAATCGGCGAGTCAGTTGTGTGTTAGACCTATTTTTGCGGCTAAGTGCGGTGGATCATGGCGTTATTTCAGCCCCATGAAAAGGAAGCGGCCGCACCATGCACTTTCGCTTAAAAAAAAGCTGAAAATTCTCCAGGAGCTTGATCGAAGCGGCCTGTACAAGATGGAAGTGGCGAAAAGATACAACATCTCATATCGACACTGTCACGGATCTTCAACGCCAGAAAAAAGATTGAAAGCACTGTAAAGAACAAGACCTTTACATTTAAACAGATGCGGATGCAGACGATGCCTAATGAACAACTCGAAAAAGTTCTTTTTCTGTGGTTCAAGCGTGCGCGGAGTTCGAATTTGCCTATAAGCGGACCAATCCCCGAGGAATAAGCTCGAGAGATCGCCACGCATACAGGTGTTGAGAACTTCGTCCTAAGCGACGAATGGCTCAGCCGCTTCAAAACACGCCATGGCCTAGTCTTCAAAGGAATCTCAGGTGAGAGTGCTGCAGACAACAGGGACATTTCAACCGACCGGCAAAAGGGGCGGCTTAAGGAAATTTGGTAGAGCTTTGAGCCACGAGACCTCTTAAACGTCGACGAGATGAGTCGTTTTTATAAGGTGCTTCCATCAAAGACTCTCACCTTCAAAGGCGAAGCCTGTAGTGGAGAAAACGCAGTAAAGATCGCCTTATGTGCTGGTGGGTGCAAACAAGGCAGGAGATGAGAAATTGAAGCTGTTGGTAATAGAAAAATAAAGGCCCCCACGTTGTTTCAAAGGCATTCGACACCTTCCCGTTGCGTACCATGCAAACGGAAGAGCGTGGATGACCATGGCCATCTTGAAAAGTGGTTATGGGAGGAAGACGCAAGATTTAAGAGGCAAGGCAGGAACATTGTCTTCATCATGGATCATTTCCCAGCCCACGGTCAGGTTGACTCCATCCAAGCCATCACTTCGGAGTTCTTGGCGGCCAATGCAACAGCAACGATCCAGCCGATGGATCAAAGGGTTATTCAGAACATTAAAGTCCATTACCGCAGACAATTGCTCCATCGATTGCTGCTTTGTGCAGACAGCGGGTAATGCTAAAGCATAGACTTATTGGCAGCCATCCACATATTCGCACAGCACAAGGCTACGTGTAGTTACGACGTAACTACAGAAGAAGGGACGAGGACAGAAAGAGCGCTGCGCTCTTTCTGTCCTTGCATTCTGTCGCTGTGCAAATATGTTGATTCCCAATCACCAACTAGCCCAAGCATCTGTCTTATCAGCCATCCACATTTTGGCCCGTACCTGGGAGCAAGTGAAGGCAACAACAATATACAGATGCTTTCATCATGCTGGCTTTCAAGTTCAAAAAGCAGTACCTGATGAAGAAGAAAGCCCTGCTGATGCCGACATTGAGGCAATATTCAGTGAGGTTGTGCCCTCTGCCCCTTTCACGCTGCAGGACTACGAATCAATTGATGAAAATGTTCGTACTTGTCGTGAGGAGACAGTCGAGGAAATGATTGACGAAGTGCAAGATGAAGATTAACCTTCCAGCGATGAATGTTGGGACAATATTGGCACTGTAGTGGTGCCACCAGATTGATCAGCTAAAGAAGCTGTTGAACTTTTGCAGCACTATTTTGAGCATAAGGCTTGTCCAGAATTTCTGGCTAGTTTGTCCGGCATGGTTGCGTACCTTGTGAAAAAACAACTCAAGCTTGCCAAACAAACCACCTTTCCATCCTTTTTTTTTCTCCTACTCATCCTCATGAGTACGGTGAGGTTTGTACAATTTGAATAAAGGTTTTGATTCACTAAATAAGTGTACTTTGCTTAAATGAAACTTCTGATAAATGGAACAGTTTTATGGATCCCCTTGGAGTTTCGTTTAAGAGAAGTCAACTGTATATATACGCTTAAGACCAACCGCATAACAGGATTCTTCTAATGAACTCTCGCAGCAAAAGACAATGATGGCAATTCTGTGCAACAAACGTCTTGGTGGAGCATTCAGGCGAATGAGAAAAAGTAAAACAAGGAAAAAAAAAACAAAGAGAGAAGACAAAAAAAATTGGCAGATCCCACGTCCTGTGGGAATCGATAAAATGCAAAGCACGAATGAGGAAAGTTCATAACTCATTTAATACCAGTATAATATTACGAGGCAGGTTTAAATTATGCTGTCCATGACTTCCATGGCATAGTTATCATATCAGTATAACGTTACGAGGTGGACCTAAATTATGCCGTGCATGACTTCCATGGCATGATTATCATGTTTGAATGTGTCATTTACCTTCATTGTCTATTCATGTCACGTGATACCAAAAATAGTATCACGTGATGTGATATGTGGGGTTTGAAGCGAAGAATTCAAGCGAATAATTTTGAAGTGAATTAAAATAGTATATATGACATATAAAGAAAAATGGGCATATTTATCATGGCCTAGCTAACCTGCACGATATTTTTTAAATTGAAGTAGAGCGTCGATGGAAATGCCCTTTTTTTTTTTTCAATCAAAGGAAGTCGAAACAATTCTGAGTAGTCGCACGATTTAACTTTCGGTAAAATGAGAGTGATAACCTGCAAATTACATAACATTCTAAAATTTATTATACATATAGCATATAAGCTGTCATAATAAGCTTTTAAATTTAATAAAATAAGGAATTGATTTGAGGGTAACAAGTTCATTTAAAAAGGCCCTACAACACTTTTTAAAGTAGCCATCGAATGGATTCACTAAGGAAGCTTATTGCCTCACAAATTCACCACCACAAACATTTTCAGAATCTGTCCAGCAAGAGCAAAGTTGCAAATATATGTTGCACGCTGCTCTCTCTTCTCGTCCCAATGAAAGCGCTGGGGGGAAAGATCAGGTGTGCCTCATGACCTTCGGCACTTTTTCTCTTGTTCTTCAAATATGCAGCTTTTCAGTGAGAATGTGCACGTACATGTGGACAAGTGGCAGTCTCAGGAATGACCGAGCACGCCATGCCAATGGCTGATACAATGGCTGTGACGAGGGATTTTTGAGCTTGTGGCCTCATTTGCCGAGAGGAGGGAGCAATTTTTAGCTGACTGAGATTTATTGTGAATTGCAGGCCACGTGCTGCGCTATAACATTTGGTTCGCATTTTCTCGGTAGCCCCGACTACCGAACAGCAGCGTTTGCCGACCATCCTCAAAAAATGTTACAGGGAGCCCCTTTAAATTTGAAAGGTGCTTCTCTGCAGGGCTTATTTCTCCTGTAGAAGTGCTTTCATGGTTTAGCATTCTTACACTGCAGTGAAACCACCTCTACAAGCAGTTACATGCGGACTAATGTACACTTATTCGTTCATTGCGAATACTTTGAAATTTTCAGTAATTTATTTTCGAATCGAAGCAAATTGGAATACTCTACTCTTCGTTCGAACATTCGAAGGATTCGAATGTTCCAAGCCTACGTTTGGTATATGCCATATACCAAGCCTACGTTTGGTATATGTGAAGCTAGCGAAACGACCGCAAACGAACCATGAGCGTGGCGTGTAGTCGTGACTAGTCATAACATTAAAATCATGACTTCCACGTTAGGGTCTATCACTTATGTTCGCCATGCAGTCATGTCGTACCATGCCAATTTTGCATCATCTCATGTGAATGAAACCATCGCAAGAGCAGCAAGACTATGAAATGTAAATCATGGCATTCATGGCATACAAGCCATTATTTCCATGTTATGACTAGTCATTTATGTTGTACACTCATGTCATGCCATACCAATTTCGGTATCGACACCATTGTCGAGACGGCCAGGAGTGCTAAAAGTCGCAGGTGGCTAGACAGACGGACAGACAGACAGACAGACAGACAGACAGACAGACAGACAGACAGACAGACAGATAGACAGGCAGGCTCAGAACCCCCTAAGAAAATATCAGAACCCCCTAAGAAATGCTTGCACACTTTCGCAAGCAACTATGTGTGCATTGGCTTTGTAAAAATAACAATGCCATAGAGACATACGTATCGAAAAGCGATACGGTCAAAGCCAGCAAAACAGAAACAGCCTGAAGAATAAATTTACCATTCTTTGAAGGAAAACTGATATTGTTCCACCCCTCCCCCCTTTTTTTTGTCTAATTGTCAAAATAGGGTTGTAGAGTTTTGTTGTGAAAATGTGGTATCAATTTATTCATGAGCTTGCAAAATTGAGTGCTCTATAGATTCGCGTAAATATTCTACTTGAAGGCTTAGTTTTCATCAAGCTGTGCCAAATAAATGCATTTTCTTATTCCTGTTCTCCTCATTGTAAGTATACCCCATTCAGTGTTTTCAAGTAACATATTTGGATGCACTTAACATGTTAGAATTTCTTTTTTTTGGGTGTACTTCTGATGAGACGAAAAAACAATCGTACTCCCTTCAAGTTAGTGTTAACTGTACCACCAAGAAAAAAACATTAAAAATACATGAGACCCTTTCATAATTTGTGGTAAGGTTCACTGAAGCCTGCCTTTTCAGAACTTTGTGGGGAAGATAAACCAAAACCACACATACACAGCAAGCACAGAAGGTACTTATCCTGTACTCATAGATATTACGCTGGCTTCCTCCAGAAGAATTCAGAAAGACGTACATTGTAATGATAAATTACACTCTGAGCATAAACTACAGCCAAGTGTACATGAACATGTTTTTTTATTGGCTAGGGTCATTGAAATTCATTTATAACAATAGCAGGATTCAATGCGTGGCACAAAGATATGGGACTAGGGGATGTTTAGGAATGAGCTACAAAAGCGAGTTGACATTTTATTCCACAGCAACTACACATAGGAAGCGCAGTAATTAAACATTTTTCTGTAATGTACTAGGTGATACTAGCAATATATATTTTTTGCAGTCCAAACAGATTACTAACCTCATTGAATAGCGTCATGTCCAGGTCACCAGTGGCTTCTATGACTTGCGGTGCAGCATTGGCAGTATAGTGCATTGCGGGCATCTCTTTCTTCACCTTGGGTTTTGCACCTTCCCCTGTACTTTCATGCTGAAGAACATATGCAAAAATATATCAACTCTGCCTGGTACTGAACCTAAAAGTGAGTACAAATTTGTGCACACACATGCAGGGGTGCATGTGTGTGCACAAACAATTTCGGGCAATTCTTGGAGGAGCAAACTGTTATTTTAGGAGCTCTAAAATCCAAATTCGGAGCAGGTTACCGGGGGGGGGGGAAAACACGAATTTTTCATCATGAAATACCAAATTTGGAGCAGGATAAAAAAGAACACTTACATTTAGAAAAATAAAATATGTATAAACCACTCAACACACATAAGCCACTCAACATCACATAAATCGTGCAGTGTGAACATGAGCACTGCTATTTCAATCAAAGTAGAGTTTTTGAACTACTGCTTTGACAGACCCTGCGAACCTAAATATGAATCTGCCAAGCTCCCATTCGGGAGATTCCTAAAACCGAGGAGTAGGGGTGGTGGGAAAAGAACTGACGCACAATTTAGTTTGGTTTTTAGGGAAACAGAAATGTCATACACTGCTCCAAATGATTGCCATTAGCTTATTTAGGCGCCAGTGGTTATATTGGTACTCCTAATTATGCGGCATACAAATGCACGAGTAACTAGACAAAATATGCAATGTCTTGCGACTAGCACTAACAGCCCACTCCAAACTTCAATACACCTCTCCGCAGAGTACCATTGTACTGTACTGAAGGTTAGAAGGATTCTCTGCACAGGTTAGAAAGAAATTTTCTAGTCGCTGCACCCCTCCCCCCTTTTCACCTTTTCTTTTTTTTCACCGTGGAGTTAGGTGCCGCATCGGCTTACTAGCAAGGCACCTTCGACCAGGTAAAGTAACAACGGTGCGTGCTCGTTGGCCCAGCGACGGTACCGGGTATTTATTGCCAGGACCGTGACCGGGACGACGGAACTTCTAGACATAGACAAAAAAAATAGATTTTTGTACCACTGCTAAGGCAATCAACGTGGTCGCTGGCAACGCCGGCGATCGCGGCATACGCTTCCACCTCAAGTTCCTAACAAGCCGTAGCCACGTTTTCAGACAAGAAAATTTACACCTACAGCAACGAATTTTCGTAGAAGTTTTGTCGTCCTGCCGATAGGTATTCGCTGCCGTCGACAGACCAGGCACGCAGCGTTATTTTATCTGGTCGATCGCGGCTCACGTGCGTAGGACAGATGTCTAGAATAATTTAAATATATTCTAGACACTATAGTTAGGGATGCGCGCTTTGACTGATAGCGCTAACAGCAGGTGACCGACATGGCCTGCATTTCTCACCATAATTAGTGCATCTGAAAAAATTTTGAGCCTGGCTGGGCATTTTGGCGCAGCTGTTGCACACACACACACACACATTTTGTAAGCACATTCTAGTACATGAGGCACTAATGTCGATTAGGCCTGGCCTGCCGTTCAGTGTGTTGTCGTGGAAAGTTTGTTCAAGACACGAAGATCCGGCGCCGAAAAGAACGCACTCAAGCACTGAACCAAGCAAGATCAGCATGTATAATATGAAGTTTGCTTTCATGGCTGGGAGATCAACAACGACGAAAACCCCCCAAGCTTACGTAAGACAGCACACTAACAGCGAAAGCAAAAGGTTGCCTCATAAAGCCGTAGGAAGGTCTAGATTTGCGGACGAGGAAGTAAACGCAATATCTGTGGCAAGCTTGATAACAACGACGCTTTTCCCGACAGGAAACTTGATACGGATGGGATCGCGGGCAGCCGTAGCCACACTCGCGACGTCGGTACACTGTATACTTGCGTTGGCACTGGGGAAAAAACTGTCTGCGAGGCAACCGCCCTCCTCTCTTATTTGGCGAGCCCGCGCAGCGTGCCATGGTATTTTTTTCCTTTTCTTTTCTCTGTTCACTTCACATCCTCTCCTCCTCCGTAATGACCTCGTCGGTTGCTCCTCAGCGTCACGCACACCCAGCATGCCTCCTTTCAGACGCGATAGCGCGTTTGTCACAAAGATTTTCCAGCAACCGCATTATATCAGGTCTTTCATCTTGGGGGACTGCACAATAAGTAGTATGCTTATATGTGGGGTTCTATGGGGGGGGTAAACGGGAGTAAAAAAAAACGCATGGTAATCAATTCTTCACTATAAACGGTTACATTATAGCGGTCTACACTGTATTACCGATACAATCATGCTAAAGATCGCAGCCTGTAACCCATCAGTGACTACAGTAGAAGCAGTTCTAGGTGCTTTGCAATGACAGCGACTTTCAAGAATAAAATTACCAATGCAAAGCTTCGCCTGGGCAACAGACCTGTTCATGCCTATTATGTGGTTGACTGTGTAAGACGAGTGTTCTTGAGCGAGTGAGGAATGCGTATCACCTACTTCGATTTACTAACGTGAGACGCCCAAGCAGGTTGCGGGATCGAATCCCGGCTGCGGCAGCTGCACTTTCAACGGAGGCGAAAATGCTGTAGTGTGCTCAGATTTGTGTTGACGTTAAAGAACTCCAGTTGGTCCAAATTTCCAGATCCCTCTACTACGGCATCTCTCATAATCATATGGTGGTTTTGGGACGTTAAACCCCACATATTATCATGAGATGCCCACTAGTGACCGGTTGAGGCCAAGATATCTGCCATTCATCGATGCCTTCATGTCCACACAAAATAAAGTGAGCTCTCAAGAAACTTAGAAGCGTGGCGGTTTGGGTAGTTGATATGACATCTCAATTGTTATAGTGTGAGACCAGAACGACGACCTCTCAAGAAAGTTTGGCGATCAGGCCTCTCAAGAAAGTTTTTGCATCTCTAAAAGAACAAAAACGACGATGCACTAAAATGTAAAAAATGGTTTCTTGCCGTTGCGTTGGATTTCCTATCGCACAGTTCCTGCTCGACCGTGCCCCCCCTCACCTCTCTTTTTTTCAGAAGCAAATCTGACTGTTTCAACAAAGCTTAACAATAAGGAATATATTATTGCATAAAAAGCAAAGAACCATCACTTTAGCTTTGTACGCAGACTTGAACCACTGAAATATAGCATAATACCGTATTTACTCGATTCTACCGCGCCCTCGATTGTAATGCGCACCCGATTCCCACGACGAAAAAAAAAAAAAAAACAATGTGAGACATCGATTGCAACGCGCACCCATTTTTCTCACTGGCCCGCACGATCACACCACTCGAAAAAACGACTCCTTTCGGGAGCGTCTTCCATTTAAATATGAGGTACGGCGAAGCTTGTGCCCATCTGACGTGTAACAGAGCATTGCCGTCACTGTAGTTTTACCGTGGACCGACGTTTGCACGCGAACTTGCTTCGCCCCCTTTCTTCTCGACAGTTGTGGTGCCAGGCATGTCGAAGTAAAGAGGCGTCTGATAGGCATTCCCAATTTACCCAAGCAGGGAGCCGTTGTTGTGCCGTAAATTTAGGACGAACCTCTGAAAACTCTGAAGCTTTTCATCGTACTCCTCCGCAAAACTTTTCGCATATGCCCGTTCCCCTTCGGAGGGAAAAGCCTTTCCTCTTCATAAAGTTAGTTAGCCAGCACCTGCTCGCTTTAAACTGGCTCCGCATTAGACCTTTTTCTAAGGCTAATTGCATAGCCCGCACTTGGAGCAGTTCTGTCGCCACGGGCCGCCGTGCCGCTCAAGCACATACTCGCCGAGCAGCTCTTTAATTTGCGGAAACCGACCCTGCTGTGGTCCACTGAAGCCTTTGCGTGAAGCTTTGCTGTCAGCAATCTTCTGCTTTTGTTTCCGCCGGTCCCGCACGCACGTTTCAGGAACTCCGAACGACCGCAATGCGGCCCGATTTACGTCCGTTTCGGCACACGCGATGACTTTTCTTTTAAAAGCGGCACCGTGGTGCACTCGTCGAGTTCTTGGAGTCCGCCCTTCCATGCCGTCGATGCTAATGCACACGTACGAAGTGTTGCACATGGGAAACACATAGGCAGAAATGGCCGACGCGCCATGCCGACGCACGTAGGGGGCGGCCATTTCAGAATGCTGATGACAATAGAACGACCGTATTCATTTTTTTTTTTCGTACTCGATTCTAACGCGCATGCGATTTATGAACTCGCTTAACCGGAAAAAAGGTGTGCGTTAGATTCGAGTAATTACGGTAATGGAATTTGTAGAAGAGCACAGCAATGATTCCAAAAATTTTTCCTTCATTGCTTCATGCCCCGCCACGGTGGTCTAGTGGCTAAGGTACTCGGCTGCTGACCCGCAGGTCGCGGGATCAAATCCCGGCTGTGGTGGCTGCATTTCCGATGAAGGCGGAAATGTTGTAGGCCCGTGTACTCAGATTTGGGTGCACGTTAAAGAACCCCAGGTGGTCTAAATTTCCGGAGCCCTCCACTACGGCGTCTCTCATAATCATATGGTGGTTTTGGGACGTTGAACCCGGCAAATCAATCAATCAATTCGTTGCTTCATCCATAAAATCTCATGGTTTAGATTTAGATTATGTATGTTATGTATGTTATTTAGATTATGTAAGTTATGTACAACCTATTTCTTATAACTAGGCTTGTGCGAATAGTAGAGTATCCGGATTCGCTGCGATCATAATTTAATTTATCGAAAATTTCGATGTATTGGCAGTGAACTAATAAGTGTACATTAGACCGCATTCAACCGCCTGTGAAGGTGGTTTCACTGTCGTGTAAAGATGCTAAACCAAGAAAGCACCTATCCAGGGGACATCCACTCTGCCGCAAAGTTTCCCTTCAAATTTAAAGAAGCCCTACAACACTGCAAAGAATGTTCATAAAACGCTGCCGATCTGTAGTCGAGGCTACCGAGAACATGTGAAGCAAATATTATAGCGCAGCACGCGGCCTGCAATTCACAATAAATTCTCAAAATCAGCTAAAAATGTTTCTTCACTCTCAGCGAATGACACTACAAGCTTAAAAATCACTTGTCACAGCGATTGGCTGATTCGAGCACGGTGCGCTTGGTCGTTACTGGGGCCGCTGCTTGTCCACGCGTATGTGCGCGATCGCACTGAAAGGCCGTGGATTCGAAGAAAAAATAAAAGGAAGAGAAAGTGCTCAAAAGTCACAAAACACGTGTCACTTTTATTTTTATTTATTTATATATTTATTTATTTATTTATTTTCCCTGTGTTATCTCTTTTTGCTTAGCTTCCAGCTCTTTTGTCAAGACGAGAAGATAGAATGCAATAGACCCTTTTCATAATTGTAAAGCTAGCTTTCCTGCTCTGCAGTTTGCCTTACTAATGGCGGCTAGTCACTTTCATGCGCAGTTTACTTGCACTAAGACTTGTAAAATGTAGGTTTAGCTATCTCGACATTACTGCGCATAATAGACGAGCCCCAGCGTGTTTAACTAGGACCTTCTCTTCATTTGAAGCAGGACTGGCGCCGCCGTTAGTAGGGCAAACATGCAGTGCCAAGAAGCGCACTTGCGAATTATGAAAGGAGTCTAATACAGTGTGCGACAAATCTTTGGAACTCCGCTCGTACTGGACGGATTCTAAAAATTTAAGCTTTCTTAGTGGCACTATGGCTACTTTAAAAAGTGTTGCAGGGCCCCTTTAAATGAACATGTTACACTCAAATCAATTCATCATTTTGTTAAGCTTAAAAGCTTGTTATGACGGCTTACATGGTCTAAGCATAACAAATTTTTAAATGTTACGTATTTTACAGGTTATCACTTGCATCTTACCGAAACTCAAATCCGGCTACTACTCAAGGTAGTTTCGACTTCCTTTAAACAAAAAATAAATTTTTGTTAATATGTAAGACAATCCATTCGAATTCGATTCAAAGTTATTCAACCAAAATCACTATTTCCTTCGAATTCACTTTGAACCTAAAATTCCCTATTCTCACAAGCCTACTTATAACACTACCTAAAAAATAACAGCATAAACCTTGGATGTTAGTGCAAAAATGCACATGTTGGATGCGCTTGCAAAACCAAAATCGTCCACAAACATGCATAGCAACACATGTGCAGAAGCTCCAACCATGTAGCTTTGTCTGATTGATTGATTGATACCTAAGGTTTAAGATCCCCAAACTACCATATCATTATGAGAGACGCCGTAGTGGAGGGCTCCAGAAATATCAACCCCCTGGCGATTTGATCCCGCAACCTGTGGGTCAGTAGCAGAGCTGCCTTAGCTACTAGACCAGTGGTTCTCAGCCATGGATGCGTCTGGGACCCCTTGTGGACTTGCGGGAGTGATAGGGGTCTCCTTGCAGCAAAGGGGAGGCAGGGGGGTACACAGGTAAATTAACACAACTTGAGTGTGTAACAGGGGCCTTTTAATGCTACCGAAAACATCAATAAACATTCCACATCACTTCATTTTGGACAGTTCATCAATATGTGGCACAGTCATGCTTAAAGAAAAGTGAGGGTTTCACGGATCATAGCGGACCCCCCATTGGAGAACCACTGTCCCACAGTTGTTGGGACGCGTAGTAATAATGCTTTTCGCAAGGAAGTATGACAAACTTCAATGACTTTGACACAGTGACTGTTCGTGCAGGCAGCCTTGTTGGTCACTTTCTATTATCTGAGCACTGGAGGTCGGAAACGTGACGCAACCGTCAAATTTTTTTTGGCAAAATGTGACTGAAAGGATATCTCTTAACAGTGAACTACTAAAACTAATCTCGATGATACGAATTCAAAGGGAGCTTGTAAAATATTTGGATCTTCCTGAATTCGTATGAACCAAAAACAAGTTAAAACTGATCATGAAGATGAACAAGAACTTTATTGGGGTCAAGTACTTCTTTAAAATCCATGATAATTTTTTAAAGTCCATGATGTTCTTTTGACCTCTCCTGCCTTCACCGTCTCTCAATAAAGTGCCGCAGTTTTTTCTCATGTTGCTGGTGCTTAAAGGCGCATTCGCACTTGACATCAAAGGGAGTGAAAGTAGCAAAACTCAGTGGAAATTCACTTGCTTCGCCGTTTTTGGCGGCTGGAAAACCGCGCTGCAAAGTCGATGAGAATTCACAAAGGAGAATGCAAGTGCAAACACCGCATCCGAACCCTTTTAAAACGTTCACATTCGTTGTGCCCTTCGTACATGCCACTGCCATCACTGCAGGAAAATTCGTTCCATTTTGCCCGTTTTCTGAGCATTAAAATTCATTCCGAGTTCTCCTTATGCATGCAAAGCGCTGAAAGTAAACAGTTTAAACCTTTACAATCGTTGCTTCGAGAGATACTCCAGCAGTAACGACATAAGTGGACGCACCGGCAGCGGCGGTGATGGGTTGAGCCAGCAGTGCAAAAGTGGGACACATTAGGGCATCCTGCATCGCTGCTGCAGTAGCACCTTCTATTTCCGGTGTTCTCAGCGATCTTAATCTAAACCAGAGGTGCAATCTTGTATGTGTTACAAATTCGGACGCAAGCGTTCTGATCGTAACGTCAGAAAGTGAACGGTACGCATCGGTCGCGAGGACAAGGGTAAGCGAACAGCCAATGAGGGAAATAGAGGCCTGCGTCACAATTTCGACGTTGGCTTGGGGACCGTATATCAAGTTGAGAAGTGTTTCTGACATGTTGAGGAATGTTTAACTATTATTGCTCATTACTAACATGTGTTGGCACACTAGTTTTCAAACCTATATGGAATGCGACACAATTGAAATGTATTTTCCCCGTTATTGTTGTGAAATGACGCTAGGCAGCGCTGCTATTTAGAGGGACGTTTAGTGGTGGCACTAGGTACAACCCCGTTTCAAGCAATTGGTCCACTCATGTCTCCCCCACTATTCAAATTCAAAAGTTGCAGCTTATGAAGTCGTTGGCTCAGTCGAGAGAAATCATGGCGGAGAGCACCTCAATCGGTAACCAAAATGAGCATCTCCTCCACGTTTCCGGGACTCAGCGTGCGATCGTGCTCACCTTCATAGCGGAGCATCCCCAGTTCGCAACGAAAGTCATCAAGCTGGGACACAGCTTCATCGTCGTCGACTGGCAGCGGCTGTGGCAGGAACTAAGTGACTTGCTTAATCATGAAGGACCTGCTTAATCATGAAGGACCTGCCCAAAATAAAAAATTTCACAGCATATCCACGGAGTCAATGATGATGGGTGGGGCGAAGCTTGAAAGGGTTCCGTCGGTAACCGTGAATCTTCTGTCCGTCCATCTGTCTGTGTGTCTATCTACGATAACGGACATGGACAGACAGACAAGGCGGCTAAGACAATGGAGGAGGAAGTGAGTCACTATAAGTGCATGAGGCCCGCTGCGACGTCGCCGCTATCAGAGGCACAAACGTGAGTGACCTTCAAACGGTCTGGGCGATTTGTTCTTTGACATTGGTGTATATTTGCAGGCCACTGGCTCGCTGGCATAGAATGATAGGGTCAAGTTAATCGCACAAGGTACTGTTAGACAGACAAAAACATTGTTAGAACTCTTTTTAAAAGAGTCAACTATTCAAATGCATCATTTACCTAGTTTGGTCGTCTCTGTTCGGCTGCAGAAGCCCCACAGGCGAGAGGAAAAAACGTTTCAGGGACAAAAAAACGCTATGTTTTCAAAGTGCCCGGATACTGAAAAGGCGCAAAGCGCTTACATTTCAATCGAATCCGTGCCACCGCGCAGCCATTTCAATCCATTCGTTTCGTTTTGAACGGAAGGAACGGTCTCTCCGATCGTTCCTTCACCTCCGCCCAAAAAACAGACGAAAACAGACACGTGGAACATCACGGCATTTTTCACGGCTCAAATGGGCCAATCGTGTGTGACTCAATGGGATGAAACGCCGCCGTCCGAATTTGGGACACATACAAGATTGCACCACAGGCTCTTGATCAACGCGTCTTTGTCAAAGCGTGAGCGGTGGCATGCTGCACGGGTAGTTCGCGATAGCACCAACGCGATAAACTACCTACGCTTTTGCCGCCAAGTTGAATTTGCGGTTAGTTAGGTTTTCTATGGCTTACATCACAGGTCTGAGAGCCAGTGCAGCCGGTGTAGCCATGAAGCAAAACGGCAATATGCTATTGCATAGCGGGAAAACTGCTTTCAGGCTGATTTTTTTCATGTCTGCCTTGTGGTGTGGTTTTCCGGCCACTTAAGTGGCAAAGCGAGGGAAATTCCAATGAGTTTTGCCAAATCCACTCCCTTCGAGGCCAAACGTGAACAGGCGTTTCGTCACAGACAAGCTGTGTTGCGCCGCTCGCGTGCAGCGGTCAGTCGCACGTTCATATCATCCATGGTGGCTGGGGAAACCGTTCGCGTAACACCGAATCACTGCGTATTTTCTCTAATGTAAGCCACTTGAAACAACCTTAAGGTTCGTATCGTTGCAAATTTGCATCAACCGTAATCGCATCATCGAGATTATACTGCATCAGTGCTAACAAATTATAAAGAATAAGCGGCACAGTGAATGCATTTTTGCGTCAGATACTACCACAATGATGTAATATAAAGGACACAGCAACACCATACCAGCCTTAACTGACTTGATACGGTTTGTTTGTTGTTTTTTAAACACAATCTTCGCTCAAGCTAATCACAGAGAAAGTGATTTATTCATATAGTTTAAAGGGACCCTAAAATGTTTTTTAAGTAACCACGGAATGCATTCATTGGAAAAGCTTATTGCCTCACGAATTCGACGCCATGAAAATTTTAAGAATCTGTTCAGAGAGAGTGGAGTTACAAAGGTTTGTCACATGCTGCAATTGCATTCTCTCTTCTCTCGTCCCGGCGAAAACGCTTGAAGCTAAGCAGGGAGGGATGGCAGGGCCACAGAAAAACGTCACACGCGCCTCGTGGCCTTGAGCACTTTTTTTGTTTTTCTTCGAATGCGCCGCTTTTTCGGGGTGAACTTGCGCGCACGCGTGGACAAGTCGTGGCCTCTCACGGTGATCTCTGTAACGAGCGAGCGCGCCATGTTCAAATCAGCCAATGGCTGATAGATGGGTAATTCACATGAGATTTTTGGGCATATTTCGCCATTTGTCGAGAGAAGAGAAAGCAATATTTAGCTGACTTTGGTCATTTATTGTGAATTCCAGGCCGCGTGCTGTGCTATAATATTTGGCTCGCGTGTTGTCGGGAGCTTCTACTATTGATCGGCAGCGTTTTCTGACCATGCTCAAAAAGTATTGCAGGGCCCCTTTAAAGGGCCACTCACCAGGTTTGACAATTTTGAGCTGACAAGCGCAATGCGTAGACGAGGCGTTCATGATCACGTCTGCCAAAATTTGCAACGCTACGCGCTGTAGAAATGGGTCAAATTTCAAGATGAACGCTGCTCCCCCTCCCCTCTGCCGGCGCACGCCTAGAGAAGTAGGGCAAGACGTGGGCATATGAATGGCCCTACGTACCCAGCAATGCAGTGACGTTGGTTCTCTACGTAGACGACCCTGCTCTGACATCGTAAGCAGTATACCACGTGACATGACAAAAATTATTCAACACAACATGCGTAGTTTATGTATTTGTTGCTTTAAGAGGTTAATAAAACTTGAAATAAATAGAGACCCAATAAAAAATTGTGCACGTTTTTCTTTCATTTTTTCCCATGAAATGCTATGAGATGCAGGGCTAATGTGCCAGCTTTTCGCATGCATTCGTGTCCCCACAGTCAGCGCATCGAGCAGATGACAGCTGTGGAAGCGAATGGAACGCTCCTACGCGTTCACGCACTCAATGTGCTCATCTATTCTACCGCGTCAAAGCCAGCATTTCCAAACCATCCCGCAGAAACAGGCAGAAGGCCACAAAATAACGCTGGTCAACAGAGCAAAGCCACTCGAATGCTCGGGGGTTGGGCTTGTTTGG
Source organism: Rhipicephalus microplus (assembly GCF_043290135.1). NCBI lineage: Eukaryota > Metazoa > Arthropoda > Arachnida > Ixodida > Ixodidae > Rhipicephalus > Rhipicephalus microplus. The sequence goes on along the minus strand of NC_134700.1, from coordinate 294,690,635 downwards.
GCATGTCATGCGCACGTGACCTCTTGGTCGGATGCCTGAGAGAGTGGGAAAAAATTGTGGCTTGCAAAGGCTACGCGGAGGAGCGGCAAGGGTTTCGAGCTCGCCTCCTCTCAATCTCGTTTCGCGCCGCTTCAAAAAACCTGTTTTCTCCGCTCGTGATGAACCGATTCGAAAAATTTTTGTGGCAAAATGTTCCTCATCGAACACCCAACAACTTCCACTGTATAACTAAAATTCGATATGGGGCCTGGTGAGTGGCCCTTTAATGTACAAAAGCTGAAGTAGTGAGGAGCTTTAAAATTGCTTTGATCACCTGTACTGCATAATGTGCAGCTAAATCTGAACACGCAAGCAATTTTGGTGTTTTCTAGAATGCTACCCCCATAGCCAGGTGTAAGCTTGCAGCAATACGTTATATCGAATCACTATAATTGCTAAGCCGCCCCTGCATAAGGTGTAATTATGTGGGAACCATATGAATAAGATGCTCACAAGTAGGCTTAGTGGACCGACCTTCTTCTTCTTCTTCTTTTCCTTGTCCTTGCCATCCTTGACCTTGTCCTTTTCCTTCTTTTTCCGCTTTGCCTTTGGGCCTCCACTGTCAGCACCAAGCTTGGCATCGGGCACAGACGCGGTGGGGCTGATGTTGAGACCCTTTGCCACACCATCAATAACTGCTAGGGCATTGTTCTGGTGGCTGTCATCTTCTGTCTTTACTTTCAATTTCCGTGATTTGGAAGACTGAAACGGGGGAAGGAAAATACCATGTGAAAAGGTTGTGGTCATGTACACATCTACTGCCGGTATCAAGTAAAAAGAGGAATGACCACTGCTTTTTCTATAACTCAGTCAGCATCCATTAACGAGTGATCAAATTAGGAGGAAACACTTAAAAATTGGCGGATTTCTTGAGTATGTTGAAAGGTCCAAATAACTGACAAGTTTTTAATATGATAGACGCTGACCGATAAGTACCACCACTACTACCAACTACTTGTATAGTAAATGAGACAACACTCTTCCATTACCGTGCCTATTTGAATTGAGTTGGGACATCTTAGACAACACTCTTCCATTACCGTGCCTATTTGAATTGAGTTGGGACATCTTTTCTTTTTGCAGATTTTCACAAGATTTTCATTCAGATTTTTTTCTCAGGTGGCAAAAAAAATGATGGCTTTTTGAACTTCATGGTTACCCTTTTTGTGACAGTGCAACATGATGATGACAAAATTTTGTTTCTCAATCTCCTCAAATGTGCCAACTTTCTAATGGCATTGGGAAGGTGAGGTAAAGTCTCAGTGTTCCCTCCAAGTGTGGTCTGCACTGCACATCCTTGTACATCCAATATGCATTACATTCACATAAACATCAATCAGTTACTACATAAAGAACACTTAAAATGAAATTCCATGGAAATATAAAAAAATGTCATTCAAGATAGTTACAGCCACAAGCAATGCTGGCACAAGGAACAGGCCACAAAGTGTGGGAGAACTTCTAATATGTTTCCTTTTTCGTCCTCAGGGGTTGAACAGAGTATGTGCCTCTTGAAGCAGCCAGAAGAGACTCTTAGAGCAAGTTTAGAGCATTTTGAGCAGATGTAACCTCATTACAAAGCACTTGTAAAGCAACATTTGTTCAATGCTGCATTTTTCAAGCACTTAGCTAAATTGTGCAATAGCCTTATATTGTGATGAGAATTATATGGACACAATAGTTGTTTTTTGTTGCTGTTGTTGTTCTGATGTCCCATATAAAGTCCAAATAGATAACATACTCCAGCGCATCGCATGTTCTATCCACGGGTACAAGCACGTGAGCGAGGGTGATGAAACACGGCTGATGCAGAGATCAGACGAGCTAGCCCATCTCCATCACTCAGAGAGTGTGCGTCCAATAACTGAGGAGGCCTGCCATAGAAACAGGGAAAGCGCTCAGTCTGTCTTGAAAAGCGAGGAAGGGGGGAGGGGGGTCGCTCGAGCAGCAACTGTGAACATTGCTTCTAAGGACGTGGTCGCGATCGCAGGCACGCACGCCACCTCGGCAGCAATCAGCCAGCGGCTCGCATAGACTTCTATGTGCTGCCCTCTGTGCAGAAAGTGTTGCTCTCCCTGAAGTGACCGTATTTTCTTACACCAATGTTTTGCAGTTATGTGAGATTGAATCCAGAAGAGAGAGTTGCCAGCCTAACTTTGTAAAACGTTACAATTTGTTGCTATCATATTTCTTACTTTACCCTTGTGGCACAAATGTGACTTTTTTTTAGCTATGTACAAGCACCCCCTCCTTTTTAAGTTTTTACCTGAATGCACGAAAATCAACGCCGAGTCAATAAGCGCGCATCATAAAGCACAGCAGCCAAATGAACAAGAATGCACACAATAAGCAGTCCTGCGCACCTATCTTTCCTAGGCTGTTCTAGGCACCAGACATCAACCCCGCTTCTTTGGAGCACCGTTACCGCCATACTTTCTTCCTTTTCCGAACACTGCCATCAAGTTTACACATAAAGTTTTATTGCAAGGGTGAAGCAATGAATGTGGCCATGCCAGGTTGAGATGCTCTTTTCGCAGTCTCTATGTTGAGAGCATAGGGCATAGGGTTCAAGCGTTGATGCCTGCTATGGCGGCATGCGTGCATAACGATTGAGACTACGCTCTTAAAATCCAAGTTCAGAGCTTTTGCTGAGGCGATCACAAGCTAGACAAAACCAAAACTATAATCGTTTTGATAAAACCAAAAAGACGATGTTCCAGCCATGTTTACGGGCTCTTACGGGCTTGGGGGTTGCTGCACTTTGCGGCTAAATTCGGGTGCTGCGGAGCAGGTACATTGCTGATAAACAAGTTTGACGCAAGAGGGGCTGATCAGCACAGAATGGCACAAATGGCGCAACTTTTCCGCCCCTGCTGTGGGCAGCCAATTTTTATGAGCTATGGATTTGACATTGACCAATTTGATCTTAATATATCATTGGACACACAGCTTGTTCCTTTGCACAGGAACAAAAAGACACACTTCTTGCCATGAACACCACACATATGGGCACAACATAGAAAACAGCACACATAGCTGCTACATATCACATGACTGTACTGTTAGGTCCTGACCTAACTAATTTGTTAGCTTTACAGGAGCAATGCAACGATGCTGGCATTGAGGCTTCACATGATGCGTTGCGGACCTGAATCTAGCGAATCACTGACTTGCAATAAATTCCAGTGTAATGTAAAATAAGAACACCTTGGCCAAAAAGTTATACATGGTACACAAGCTAACCGTGAGTATATGCAAGTTTCAACCGTGCTTAAGCAATTTCGAGAACAATGTTCAAAACTTGAAGTGGAAAGAATCGACAGCAAAGTAACCTATTGTGCCTCAGAAGGATCAATTTAACATATGGGCCATAGATTGCAAAGCACATTTATTTTGCAAGACAACAAAGAGTCCAGTTCAGGAAGTGACAGGAATAAACAATCTGCTGCGATGACAAGTGCAACTGGCCCTTATGCTGCAATACCTTGTTAATATCTGGCACTCATGTAGAAGTAGCAAGTGATTGCACAATCATCAGAAACTCCTGCCAAAATTAATTGAACTCACCATAGCAGTGTCACTGTCGTTGCTGTCATCATTGTCAACAATAGCTTTGCTGAGATGGACCTTCTCAGGGCGTGCTTTTCGGTTGCGCTTTGGCTTTTCCTGTTGCAAAGTACACATTCATGTAACAAGACACATTCCAGTGTTACATAAAAAAGAACACCTACATAAAAAAGAACACCGCTGCACATAAAAGCTCACCCTTCAGAAATTGATAGAGTCACGAAAATATGCTTAGTATGTCTCGAAAATGCAGAGAAAAATGTGAAGAAGAGGAGGGGTATAGTCATTGCAGGATCACCATTATCAGCCTGACTACGCCCACTCCAGGACACATGCCTCTCCCACGTTCTACCAATCAACCTGGTCTTGTGCTTTCTACTGATACACTACACCTGCAAATTTTTTAATCTCATCGGCCCACCTAAATTTCTGTCTCCCCCTCGACCACTTGCCTCTTCTGAGAATTCAGTCAGTTACCCTTAATGATCAGAGGTTATCTTGCCTACTTGCTATATGCCCGACTCATGTCCATTTCTTCATGGTTTTAACTGATTTCCTAAAATGTGAAGGCACTATTTTCACATTTTTATACTTCCTAATTTGTTGATTCAGTAGATGCGTTGCACGCTGATATTAAGAAAGACTGTCGCACTTATACTGCGCGTCTCATTACTGTGTATTGAACTTCGAGAATTCAAGCTGGAATAATTTCATATGTACATAAAAGCATATATTCTGTGCCTCAATGCTAGGTGCATCATTGCACCACTTCTCATTTCGACAGTTCCGGGAAGGATACCTTTCCATTACTGTTGTCTAACACAGTGTTCCGCATTTATAACTCACCTGAATAAAGTTGACCTGTCGCGCCTTGAAAAAAAAAAAAACATATATACACCCGCAAAGTACAAATGTGAATAGTGATGTCTGCAGCTCTCAGTGATCGAGAGCAGCTGTGCACCACTCAACCAAAGCCAGCAGCCCAGTGGCCACGCCACCAGTGAGGGTCGTTAGTCTCATTACGTTCTGCAACACTTTTAGGCCCGAAACAGTCTATTACTTGTTCTGATGCGTGCCTACAAATTCATAACTAGCAACATCCAAAAATGATTTTGCGTTCATGATGGCAAGTCCAGCACAAAGTACCTTTACGCGAGAGCGAAAGGCTCCAAAGCCGTGCGCTAGCAGTGCGCGCACTGAGGAGTGAGCCAAGTAATGGCAAGTGCTATAGCAGATGATGCACTTGTCTTCTCACTGAACGGAGCGAAGGCGAGCAAGTGCATCGGGGCACTCTACAGAGGACAGGTACGCCATGTGACGTTATGAACTAACGTGATGTGAAGCAACATGTGAGCTACGTTAGCAGCTCTGAAGGTGAGATTGCAAAGAGAAGAGCCACATACCTTTCCTTCTTGGAGTGCCATTTGTCGAGCGTGCACCCTGCGCAAAAGCTTGAGAAGATAGTCGGCACGACTCTGCAGGTGCTTACACTGAGGCTTCAGCTCCTCACCGTCCGGAAGGATCTTGTTAGTGAGACCCAAATTTGGGTCCATCTTAATGGATTCCCAACTACCCATGCCATGCTCATAGATGCCCCTGCAAAGATGGCAAGGTCAACACCATTACGAGACAGTCTGGGCACTAAAAATATCCAGCCTAGTGGCTTATTACACAGCTGCCTTTTGAATCCTTGCAATAAGCTTTCTCTGGTCATTAAGATGATTCGTGGAAGTGCTTTCGGCAGAGTTGTGCTGTTTAGCACCTAGCAAATTTTGTTTAGAGTGAGAAACACCCAGGAAAAAGCGCACATTGCTAACCACATGCACTGGCGTTTCTAAACTGACCTATAGACATAATGGCAGTTTGGCAAAGTGAAGATTTAGTCACTTCAATACATGCTCGATTTATGCACCCGGTCTGTTAAAGTCACAAACAAAAAGTCCAATGCCCTGTAATGCTAAGTGCACCCCTGATTGTTAAAAAAAAAAAGGCATGCTTTCGACTGTTCGTACCCCAAATTTTCATAACGAGTTCACTGAAGACATGATTTGACTTGTACCTATTACTCTATAAGCAATGCTTATACTATGTTTCACACATCAAGTGCAATGCTTTGGAAGCTATGCAAGAAGTTTGGCCAGCGAAGCGTAGAACTCCACACATCTTGTGGTCGCTCACGTGATATCCGATTAGTGCCGAGGCACCCTCGCAAGGAGAGCACATAAGAATGCAGGGACCAAACGACTCTGTGATGTAAGGGCTAGGCAAATATACTTTGAAGTAGTATTGCGATACAATTCAAAGTATTGCCTCAATTATTGTATCTGATACAATACTTTTCAAATTTATTTTAAGGTACATTGAATACATTCACAAGTTCTTATTGTAGATCTAAATTAAAGCAGCGAATGTGCATGTAAAGAAATATTAACTAGAAAACTTCTAAACTGCGACCAATTTTCTTTTATTTGAACAAACTGTCTGTTAACATCTCAGAGGCTTTGTACTTCTTGGTTAAGTGTATACATGTTCGAATCGCATTCAACCTAGGGTTGCTCTACATGAGAGTTTTTTTATATATTTACTGCAGTGTCAGCTGCTTTTGCCTGCCGCTTTAATAAGTGTTGGGGGTCGCTGCCCTGCTTACCAACCAGGTGGCGGGTTGTAATTGAACTACAAGAACTTCAGTTAGAAGTTTCACTTGTCCTTAACTGCTTGCACAATACCGAATCGCAGGGCAGGGGTAACGGTGGTGAAGCCATCTTTTGTGATGATTTTGTATATGTAGATGACATAAAACTGCACTGACTTTCCACGTACTAATCTGGTAGCTTAATGAATTTGGTAGCTGCATACTCACAAGTGTGCAGTCTCTTAGTAACTAAATTTTTCTTCAACGAGACATGTGCAGCCTAGAAACATCCCAGACGTGCTATACTCCGTTGTATACATCAGGTGCAACACTGTAGAGGCCAGAGGGACTTGATGCAATGAATGCATTCACAGAAAGAATTAGTACAATGACTTACCTGCCTGAGATATGGTTTCACTTTCTCTTTGGACTTAGCAATAAATGGAGATGCTTTGTGCATCGGAGATAAACATGCCCCGATATACTGCTGTCAATAAGTTATCCTGGATCACTTAGTGTTTCTTTGTTTTCACTTCTTGTCTTTATTTGAAGACTGTTACAACGCTGTGCGCGCGTTCATGCTCAGTTCACACGAAATTGTGCAACTATGAAGGCCAAGCGCGAGACACGCGCAGTCGCACATATTGGCCAAGCGCGAGACACGCGTAGTCGCACATATTGCTGACCAAACTTCTTGCATAGCTCCCACAGCATTGCTCCTGATATATAAGACAGAGTAAAGTAACATAGTTGAACAAAGCATCATACAAAACCACTGCCAATACCACTTAGAGCTCCAATTATCTGATAATTACTATTATAAACAAAAATGAGAGAGGCCTAAAAAGTAAAACACACACGCCTAATTAAATAGCAAGTCTGTTCCATATGAAAGAATAGTGAATATGCATAAAAACATGATGCATCCTTATTTGCTATGAAAACTGAGCATGAAATATTGCGTACTCATCTATAATGTAAAACAATAAAACATTTAGTGCGCGTGTAAAAGAACCTGGAACGGCTCATTGAAACCCTCATGAGAAAATGGAAGATTTCGTATAGTGACGTTCTTTGCAAATTATACGTAATACAGTAAAATCTTCATCCAACGAATGAATCTCAAGGGACCACTCAAGATCATTCGTTATACAGAAAAGTCGTTGTACTGCAAATATTAAAAATTTACACAAAAATCATAAGCGCAACATGTAAGTCAGCTACCAGTGCTGAGTATACATTTGTGACCACGATTAGAAAAAAAAAACAAATTACGTAACCAATACAGGTTTATTTTAGGAGGAGTGCAGTCTATCCCGATGTGGGCAGTCTGACTGCTGAAAGACAAACTTATGCACTGCGAAGCATCAGCAGTAGTTACAGATTCTTCACATTATGATATGTGGGGTTGAACGTCTCAAAACCACCATATGATTATGAGAGATGCCTAGATTCCTCATGCTGGCGCGTGCTGTTTCAACGCTGTCTTCGCTCTCATCGCCGTTTTCTTATCACGACGACTGGTATGGATCTTATCAGTGCTCAGCTCAGCTCACGTGCATGCTTCGTCGTCGCACTGTGCACTGAATGTTAGTAAAGCATGCACGAATAATCATTGACGGCTTCATCCCATAGGCGACTCGCATCACATTTTTCTATGTCGTAGCATTCCTTTGGTGCTCCCTCCAGAGCTGATCTTGAATATTCAACCACCCACCAAAAGGCTAAAAAACAGCCGTCTAACAAGTTTGAAGGCAAAGATGCTTGACGAAAACAAAGACAATGGGGCGAAGCCTGACATCGAAAACAAGTACCAGGTGATGATGAAGGCAAAAGGGGTATTGCACATCTGAATAGGGCAGGTACAGGGATCAATACGTGGGTGTTCTGATAAAGATGATAGTGGCAGGTACGGAGCTGGACATCATTTTTGCAGCTGCAAGTTTACTTCTAAAATTGCTAATAGTTTTCTTTAATGTTGTGGAGATGTGAGAAACATTAAATTGAATAAGTTAGTCTGAAACATTCGGTATTCTGAAATTCGTAGTAGTGAAATATTTTTACTTTAAACCATCATCGTCGGAGAGTGTGAGGAGACAGGGGTTAAACCCTCTCCCTCCAACCCCCCTGCCACGCCCAAAGGGCACTGCCGGGCTTTAAATAAAGTTTATTTATTCATTAAACCAATGGACATTTTGGAAAAGATTTTCAAAAAGTTTGTCAATCTGAGGTTCACTATAACAAGATCTGGCTGAATATATAAGATGGTTCCTATCAGTTTCCCTATTATATTGCAAACCTAAGCGTGTGCAGGGTTGCTCTTGCGAGGGGGGGGGTACTGAAATCAATCAATGTATGGACAGATTTACCGCGACTCCCCGTCCATCCTGTGCGCATGTCTATGGTGCAAACTCACTTTCGCTGTGCTAAGTAGTAATCAGAATTTTTGTTATACTGAAAGCATGCGCAGATTTTTATATATTTGCTCTCAACATCACTTTGAGATAACTGCAAGCTCGAGCAGAATGTAAACGGCAGTAGAAATGACAGAGGCAGCTAAAAGTTGGAGTAAAGCTGGGAGCTTTCACAAAAGGCGGCACGTCACGAGAGACACATTAGTTACAGACCAGAAGGAACAATACAAAGACCTAAGTAATGCATGCAGTGCAATTGGGATTTTGAGAACTTGTTGATTCAAGATAGCAGCCGAAACACTGATATGCCAATATATCTTTTGCTACGTAAGCGCCTGTTCTGTTGGATCTAGCATTATTACCAGCGATGCTGTAGTTGTAATTCTCACAGCAGGCAAGTAAAACTTGAAGGGGCCCTGCGACTCTGAGCATGGTCAGAAAATGCTGGCGATCGGTGGTAGAGGCTCCCGCGAACACACAAGCCAAATATTATAGTGCAGCCTGCAGCCTACAATTCATAATAAATCCTCAGTCAGCTAAAAATTGCTTTCTCATATTTTGACAAATGACGGAACAAGCTGAAAAATCACTCGTCACAGGACTTATATCAGCCATTGGTTGGTTTGAGCATGGTGCGCTGGGTTGTTACTCCAGCAGCCGCGGGAGGCCGTGACTTGTCCACGCATGCGATCGCACTGAAAAGCCGCATATTAAAAAAAAATGATAATAAATAAAGAGAGCCGAGGTGCACCTGACCTACTTTCTTTCCCTGGGCCATCCCTCCCTGCTTAGCTTCCAGAGCTTTTGTCAGGACGAGAGAAGAGAGAATGCAATCGCAGTGTGCGACAAATCTTTTTAACCCTGCTCATACCGGACGAATTTTGAAAACTTTTGCGGCGGTGAATTCGTAAGGCAATAATAAGCTCCTCTTGTGAATCGATTCCATGGATACTTAAAAAAAGTGTTGCAGAGCCCTGTTAAATCCACAAGATCCTTCCAGTCACTGGTGTGTGAAATCCACGATATGCAAAGCAGTGATGGAAGTGACATTTTACAGCATACTTTGGAGCGGGAAGAGTACTGTTTTGGGGCAGCCATAAGTGTTTTTGGAGTGAAAAAAAAAAAATGGTAGTTTGGAGCAGCTACTGGTGTTTTAGGAGCAGATACAAAATTTGCCATACACCAATTGGAGTTCAATGCATCGTCAAAGCATCTCATCATTTAATTATGAAATATATGTCATAGACTGCGATGAATGTAGAATTCAAGAAGCAGACAATTAAAGATGGTTAGTTGTCAAAAATGGGCAGTAAAATTAACTATAGTATATTCAAAATACTACAATTTGTCATAGAAATCAGATCAAACCGATAAAGCTGAGCACCACAATTTAAAACTAAAAAAAGTGACAAATAATGGCATAGTGAATACCTTTCTACTTCACAAAAATTGTGATGACTTATGCCATGTAGTGGGTGCCCTGCATGTGTGCTTGTAACAGTTACCCAAAGAATGTTTCAGCAGCGTGGCAAGGCATGGTTTTTGAGATTAAGTGGGAGGCAAATTCAATATTTGGGAGCAGGGTTTTATACATAAGCCATTGCAGTTGTTATAGTAAACAATATCCCCCCCCCCCTTATTAAACACAACACACCTGAGCAGAGCAGAATCCTCAGCAACAGACCATGGGATGTCAAAGTGGGCATCCTTAGTGGGCAAATCTAGTGTCCAGTGCCTTCTCTCTTCCGCACTCACAGGTAGCATTGAGTCTAGCACACTGAGCTCTTGGTAGCTGGCCAGCACGGACTTGGCATTCACTGACACGCCAGACAGCTTGAAGGTCGTGCGCTGGTGTCTCCGCCGCCCCGGTGCACCTCCGTTGTTGACATCTGGAGTGTCAGTGTTTGCGGCAGATGCCTGGTTCTCTTTCATGGCCTGCTCACAGCCATTGTGCAACAGGGTCGCCAACCGTTTCAGGTCGGCCAGCGGCTTCTCTTGAAGCTCAGCATCCAGTGCAACTGCATCGAGTCTGAAAAGAGCAGCCTTTCCTAAGCAGGAATACCTCAGACTGTGTGCCGAGGACAACCACTCAACGATGCATGCATGCTCTCACACATGTGAGAAGCACAACTTGTGGTACATATTGGGCACCACCAATCACACTATAAGCTTGGTGAGAGAAAACAGCTATTTTAGTCATTGTCTAATGAATCATCCATACATCAATAATAGCTATTACTGCTAGTACAGGATGAACCAACAAATGATGCGCATCGAGGACTCGCACCTGGAAAGTCGCTAGTGAATTCTTTATTTCTCAGTGCAACATACCGTATTTACACGATTGTAAGACGACCCTTTTTTTTAAATTTGACAATCCAATGTTGAGGGGTCGTCTTAGAATCGAAATCGAACCATGTACCTTAGAATCGAAATCGAACCATGTATTGTCATCTTGAATAGTTTCCCGCTCAATCCAAAGCGCATAGTTTTCCGCGTGCTTATACAAAAGCTTTTCTTTTTTTAGCATCTACTGCGCACATTACGAGTGCCTTTATGACGAGCGCACGGCTCTTGAGGGAGCACCGGTAATCGATGGAAGAGCCGCCGTAGGGGGGTATTGGTAGTTGACGGAAGAGCTCCTCTTTGTGATACAATTTTCTAAGCGGGCGCATCGCCGCGTGCTCCTGTCGCTTGTGTCCACGACCGGCTCGCTCGAGTCACTTCTGTCTGACATGAGTGCCGTAGGCTCGAAGAACACTCGGCGCTCGTTTACGGCAGCGTTTAAGCGGGCTGCTATTCTCATCCTGCGCCGCGAATACGAGTGCATTTCGTCAGGAACTTAGAAGTGTGGCAGCTTGGGCTAGTTCTTGGACGTGTCTTTCGTGTCCTTCTTGTCTCTGTGTCGTCGTTTTGTTCTCGCGCTATAACTATTCGTCAGGAAGCCGCGAACTTACGCCAAGCAGGCATGTGAGGAGAGCCTCCCTGGCTACTGTGTGCGGGTGGGTCCTCTCCGCATGGGCGGCTGTCCCACGCGATGCCATGGTGCGGTCGTTCGCGAAGTGTGGACTCACTTGACGACGACGTGCTGTGGGACTGCAGCAGCAATGACGGCAGCAGCACCAGCGAGGACGAATCCAGCGACGATGAATAATCCTCCGCAACCACGTGAATAAATTTCCCTTGTGTAAAATGCGCGCGTTCTCTCTCTCTCTCTCTCTCTCTCTTTTTTTTTTTTTTTTGAGATGCGATTTTGGGGGGGTCGTCTTACATTCGAGTCGTCTTGCAATCGTGTAAATACGGTACTTACAAGTAAAAAAAGGACACAGAGAGCAACCACACATGAAAAGAATAGGTTGTTAGGGGTTGGTTGTGGCCAGACTCTACAATGCACTGACTGAGTGCTCACAGGTCATGTTCTTCACGGAAGTGTAGTACCACACACTACTTACCGGAGCACTCAGAGAAAGGTGTGTGCGAAAAGAACCACCGTATTAGGTTTGTCGCATGCATCACAGGAGTCATGTACTGGATCCCATTAACGTGTTATGCATGCTATATAGGCCAAACAGGTAGATGCATCAATGATAGGCTGAATGAACACAAGAACAACGTGGCCAAGGCACAGCCTGAGGGTTTTCTTGCAATTCACTGCAAAGAATGCGGGTGCCAACCGCTCTTTAATCACACCAGCATAATCGGAAGAAGTACTAACCAAATGACAAGGCTCATCATAGAAGCGAAATTCGTTGCTAAGTTTGGGGACGCATGTATAAGCAAGCCATCGATATCATTATCATTGAAAGAATTGCATTATTTGGATGTCGCATGAGTTGCAGTAGATCACAGTTTTCTGGCTCTAGCACGTGGTTGTGATGCGCCATGTTTGGGTATAAGTATTGCTGTTTCTCGGATTAAACTGCATAGTTGAAAGTTAGCGCCGTGTATGTGTTCTGTGTCTTCTTCTCTGTCCCGTCCTGGATAAGCTACACCTCGAACAACACTAATTGCACTGATAATTCAGCCCGGGCAATAGCAGCAACAGTTGTTCCAAGCTGTTAACATTACCAATAAATAGCCTCAGGCGCATCTGAACCAGGTCCGAGTTTTTCAAGATTCTACGGACCATGCTTCTGTGCACATGGTACCAAGAGATCTGATATCTTGCACTGCAGAGTACAGTGCACATGTAAAACAAGTATGTTTTAGTAACCCAACAACCTTGCAGTATATAATAGGAATTTTACGGGTGGAACACAGCAGGCAGGGGTGAAAGATTGAAAATGCATAAGCTCAGAACAGGGTTCACGCTTGTAACATGACAAAACTTGAAGGGTTTCGAAGGATTTTCAAGACTATGTGGATGAATATTTAAGGATCACATTGCTACAAACTCAATTAAGAAGGACTCACGGCAAGATGGATGCTTGAAATAACTAGAATTCGTTTAAAAAGGGCTCTATCGCTGGAGCACACATTCAAAACATGGCACCGATGGAATGGAATGGAATGAAAAAACTTTATTTCGGTCCTGCAGGACGCGCTTAGCGCGTAGCGGGCGTCTCCCACGTAGGGACCGACAGGGAGTACCTGGCGGCCGCTTCGTGGGCCTGCTGGACGGCCCATTGCTGGTCGGCGAGAAGTGAGCTCCTGAGGGACCTCTCCCACTTGCTTGAGGTAGAGTCGGGAGGAGTTGTTCTACACTCCCAGAGCATGTGTTCGAGTGTCGCTGTGTGTCCACATGATGGGCATGTGTCGCTGGGGTATGCATCGGGATAATAAACGTGAAGCGTGGCAAGGTTTGGGTATGTGTGTGTCTGTAATAGGCGTAGGGTTAATGCCTGCGGTCGGTTAGGTTTCGGATGTGGGGGTGGAAAAATGCGGCGTTCCAAGTAAAAGTGCTTTGTAATTTCATTGTACGTAATTGGTGCATCCCGATTGGTATCAAACCCAGCAAGATGAGGTTGCCCGTGGCAGTGCGGTCGGTACCGATAACATTTTCTTTCTATAGCTACATAGATACAGTATTTACTCGTGTAATAAACTCATTTTTTTTCTTTCAGAAAAGTTGATGCAAATTCGGGGCGAGGGTTCATTATATGGGAAAAAAAGTCACAGGAGTTATAACAGTGAAAAGTTTGCGTGACGGCTTTGCTTGTTTTGGCCTGTGAAATGTGCGACAAGTTTTTTTTGTAGCCGAAAGCTCTTTTTGTTTCTTCCGGTAACAAAAGCGCACCGATCGACGCCGAAGTGTCATCCAGTCGCTCGGTTCCAATGCTTCGGCACATGCTGATTTTAATCAGCTGTGTAGCTAGCGTACTGGCCGAACGCGCCCTGCGCAGCAGGTGTCCCAACTAAGTTCACAATGAGAAACCCGACAACAAAACCACAGCGTTGGATGGCAGCGCAAAAATGATGTGGTAGACGTTGCGGGTGCATGACGCGTCGTTGGCGCAGTGGCGGTTGTGCTTTGAATAGCCTCTAAGATGGCGGGCGTGCGGCGTAGAAACATCCCGCGTGCTCGCCATTTCAGAAATCATGCGCTTTGATTTTTTTTTTGCTTTGTTTTTGTGCCACTGTGGTTACATGGTGCTATCAGCAAAAAGGTTTCTCCTACATTCGACAGATGGCACTTTGTCGCAAACGGTGCGACTTTCAAATTTTTAGTGACCTCGTTCACGCTCCCGCTGTTCGCTATTGTTTTGCATGGTTGGGAAACTATAATTAGAGTTTTATTGCGTTATTCTTACATTTCAATGTCAATGCCCATCATCTCCTGTTGCTTGGTGTTTGCAGTCTTCCTGAGGCTGTACTACTTGATAATAATGCGTGTCAGGCTGCTAGTTGCCTCTGCCTTTTCTGCGTATGAGTCTGCTGTAGCTGTTAATATTTCAACAGTGACTTTTAGTTTCTCTTTCCTTTTTGTAAGCATGTTAGAGGTTTATGTAGTGAGCGATGCCAGTGCTTGTTAAAGAACACTAGATGGTCTAAATTCTCGGAGCCTACCACCACGGTGTCTTATAATCATCTCTTGATTTTGTAACGTAAAATCCCAATTATTTTCATTATTAAAAAAGCACGGTGTCGGTTCCTCGCAGAAGCTATTTATATCCTCAATTCTTTTATGATGGGCACATGTTACATTTACATCTCAAATAATAGTCTGTTAAATGTTTGACAATGTTCACTAAAAAGAAAAACTAGAAATTCAAGGACTTTCAAGGATTTGTGAAAATTTCAGCACTTTCAAGGCCTTGAAAATTAACTTTTCAAATTGAAAGATATTCAAGGACCCGCATGAACACCTTTTTTTTGGTGTAACCATGTTGGAAAGAAGAGAGAAATAAAACTTGAGGGAATGCTCACCTTTTGGATGGGGCAGGGAACTTGCGGTAGCTCTTGATGAAACGGCGAATCTCAGCATCCGTGAAGCCTTTGACCGTATCGCGTGGAATGAGCCGTGGGCGGCCACGCTTTCGTGGACGAGAGTCGTCGTCTGATCCATTTGAGCCAGCACCAGAGCCCCTGTCTCTCCTTCGTGATCGCCCATCCTCACTGTCTGAATTGGCAGTCTGGGACAAGGCATCGAAACACATATTAGGGTCACTAAATTATAGCTTCGCACAGCACAGGGATATTGCAAGTGGTACAAAATTTTTTCAAGGACTAGTGAAAATGGGTGAAAATGCATGCATGCAAGCAAAGCGCAGCATAGTACAGTCCTTTGTTAACAAAGGCAAAACTACGTGGTTCAAAGCCAGGTAAGTCTACCTGATGGATAGACTTGCGACTTCGTGGAGGCAGGTACAGCTCAAGTTCCTCCCTTTGTCGCTCCTCCTCCTCAACTTTCTTGCGGTCAGCCTCAGGAATGATGTCGTCCCAGTCTTTGCTTTGGGAAGACTCGTCCTCTGCCAAGCCCTTGGCAGACACAGCTCCCACTTCCTCTTCTTCGGTGAAATTGAAACTAGCAACCTGCACGCACACAAATGCAGGACTCATGGAAACACAGGTAAGCTTCTTTTCTTGGAACTGGGAAACAACAGAACGACATGCTGGAAATGCCACAAAGCTTTCAATGCAAATACCTGATGATGATATATGTTGTTTAATGGCGCAAGGGCCATTGATAGCCAAAGAGTGCCAGGAAATGATATTAGATCAGAGGATTGGTTCTGTAAAAGGGCCTAAGATTCTGCGCTCTAAAGGTGCGTAAGACATATATTTATTAAAATCATGAAAGTGAAGTGAAGCATGCCTGGTGAGAATGAGTTAAGTTATCATGACACCATAGAATAGGAGCATTATACTAGCACCGATACCTCGCCAGCGCCCTTGGTCCCAAGGGCCGGGAGACAGGTGCTCTCTTTGGATGTAGCATCCGCAGCAGCAGCCTCCCTTCAGAGGCCGTGCTACCGATCACTTGAGTAGATAACATGGAAAGTATTTACTTCCTTTAAGAATGCATTCAATGCATTATATTTAAAAAGAGATTTGCGACCAATAAATATAGCTGCGTGAAGGGGTATGTGTTCCTTGTACGTTGTACGCTAGTGGAAAATGTTTTTTTTTTTTCCTGTAAGCCTCTAGCTCAGAGCATTCAAGGAGTATGTGGAGTACAGTAAGTGGACGGCCACATCTGTGACAGCTGGCTGGGTCACCACCGGACAAAAGGTGTGTGCGCGTGCTGTGTGTGTCCTATTCTGAGCCGACAGAGCCTGACCTCTGTACGGCGCGTTTTCGACGTGGATGGCCAGTTACCGAGGTATGGTTTGATCAAGTGTAACTTGTTACGAGTTTGTAGATCCCATAACTTCTGCCAGTAAGCCCTGAGCTTTTTCCGTATGTTTGGTTTTAGGTCCATTATAGGGATGGCAACTGAAGAGTTGGCAGTGCTTCCGTTGATTGACGTGGCGAGCTGGTCAGCCAACACATTTCCTTCGATCTCGCGGTGTCCTGGCACCCAGCACACGACGATAAGTTGCTTGGAAACATAGGCCGCACAGAGTATTGAATAGAGGGATATAATTATAGGGTTTCTGTGTTTTTTTAGATTTTTCAACGCTTTTACGACACTCAAGGAGTCTGTGTATATAACTACCCTTGGCGTATTCAATTCTTTGATGTGTTTAACAGCTACGAATAACGCATAAGCCTCGCCTGTAAAAATGCTTGTGTTGGTGGACAGAACGCCGGCATCCGAGAAGGATGGGTCGATCGCCGCATAGGACACGCCAGTATGGGACTTGGATTCATCAGTATAATATTCTGGACAGTCATATTCATGTTGCAGCTGTAAGAAATACAGCTGAATGTGTATGGGGGAGGCATGCTTTGTGACAGCTACGAAAGATGTGTCACAGTCTATAACCTGCCACTGCCATGACGGGAGCCGCAGAGCGGGGGGGGCTGAGGTGGTATTCAAGCAGTGGGACATCCGTTTCTTCAGCTAGGTCTCTAACACGCAGCGAGAAAGGGCGTGCCATTGCGGGTCGATTGTAAAAAAGTTGAGAGCTGGACAGGTCGTTGATGATGGAATATGCAGGTTGCTCACTGTTCGCATTTACTTTAAGGAAATATATGAAGGTAGAATATGATCTCTGCAGATGGAGTGACCACTCGTCCGATTCTACATAAAGGCTTTCAACTGGGCTTGTTCTAAAGGCGCCTGTGGACAGGCGGATGCCTTGATGATGAACAGGGTCCAACATTTTCAGAGCGCTTGGCGTGGCAGAGTGATAGACTATTGCCCCATACTCAAGGCGTGAGCGTATAAGGCTTCTATACAGATTCATGAGGCACTTTCAGTCACTGCCCCACGTTGTTCATGACAGCACCTTTAGGATATTCATTGTTTTCAAGCATTTATTTTTAATATGTTTTATGTGCGATACAAAGGTTAACTTCGCATCTAAAATTATACCTAGGAACTTATGTTCTGTGTTTACGGGTAAACGCTCACCCTTAACGACCACTTCAGGATCAGGGTGCAAGCCTCTTTTTCGTGAAAAAAGGACACAGGTGCTTTTCGGTGGGTTCAGTTTGAACCCGTTTTCATCAGCCCATTTGGATACCTTGTTAAGGGTAAGCTGAACCTGTCGCTCACAGATCCCGAGAGAACATGATTGAAAACCTATCTGCACATCATCAACATATGTTTAATAAAAGATATTACGTGGGATGTACAGACGGAGAGAATTCATTTTTATAACAAAGAGCTTTCCAGACAACAAAGAGCTTTCCAGACAATAAAGAGACTTTCCCGACAACAAAGCAGCAGGCAGACAAGGACGCTCTCTCACCTTAAAAGAACCTAGGAGTTCATCTCCAACAGTAGACGGTTGCTCTTCTCTGGTCTCTGCTCGTTGAAGGATTTCGTCAATGTCAACCTATGTCAGAACATCGAATGTCAGCGTGCGTGCACTTATGCTTTCAAACAAGCTCATCAGAAAATACCTGAGGCTCGTCGTCTCCTTCCTCAGTCTCTTTGAAGAGCTCCTCAGCACCGAACTTCAATATGGCCGCCAATTCTTCTTTGTTGAAAGGAGTTGTGTTGCTAAAAATGAAAGATACTTGAGCACACTGCTTCATCAACACCTCCCCCGTCCTCACAATATGGCAAGACTTGTACCGTCATCCAAAAAGCTGCTGTGGCTCACCTAGATGGTGCATTGCTCTTAGAGAGCACTGTACGCCCAGTGGTGTCCATTCTCTGAATGACCAGATGGTCCAAAACCATTTTCCGTTTTGCACGTTCAATGATGTCTTCCTCCACGCTATTTTTAGTCACAAGACGGTAGATGTTCACCTGACAAACAAAAAAATGTCCATGACACCAACTTCACAGCAGGTCACAATAGCAATCTGTTGAGTTTGGTGTTTAAATGCACATAACTGAATAGCATAAAAAAAATACAGAACAAAATGCTTGTGTTTTGACAGTTGTTAGATATTTAGCCTGATTGTTTCAAGAATGCCTGAATATTTAAATACAAGGAAACATAACATGCCGCTCAAAGCCTGGACTGCTATTAATATGTCAGCAGTGATGCCATCGAGGTCTTCTGATTTGGAGCAGCGAGGTCTTCTGATTTGGAGCAATTTCGGAAGCAGCAAATTTTTTTATTTTGGAACACTTTAAAGCAGCAAAATTTTCCATATTGGAGCAATATGGAGCAGCTTCATATCCTGGAGGAGAAGCAAGTTGCATTTACATTCAAGGACAAAAAATTATTCTGAGGCTCTTGCGAAGAGCTACAAACATTTAGATTCATTGCATATTTCATGGAGCCAATCATCTTAGAAGCACTCCAAATTTCAGTTGATGATGCAAGAATAATGATGTCATGCTGTTGAGCATTCTGGAAAAACTTGTTCAGTGATTATTTCTGTAGCAAATAAACAGAATTCTGGTTGAGTAAAATGGTACTTCATGAAATAACAATATAAATACACCTATGTGGTTATTAGCTGACATGCTAGACAAATGCTGTGACGTACAAAGCTAAAGACTGACACAGTCCCAAGTGCATTTCCCTAAAATGACTTCAAGAATAAAAAAAAAGGTTCTTTTTCTTCATGGCTGATTAGACTGGTGGGCATAATACCACGGCATTCAGCTAGTCTCGGAAAGCCAACCTCCTGTGGCCCTCATCTGTGCCGAAACTATACAGCTTAACAAACTTCATTTTTCAGCAACATTTTACGAGGTTAGGGCGTTCTGTCTATGCTCCAAAAACCCCCTACCATGTCCACTAGAAAGCAATGCATGAAAAAAATCTCACAGGGTACCTAATGCATACGCCTAAGACAACACAAAGGCAAGATCCATTTTGGTTTTTAATGGGATAGCAATTATATGAACATTCTCGACTGGTTTTTGCCATTGCTAAAGGTGTAGACAATTTTTTTTTTTTTTTTAATGGGGTGATTGCACCTTGATCTGGAGGAGAGGGGGAGGGGGGCTCAAAAGGTCATTTTGCACTATATATACCAAGGTGAGAAAAAGAAATTCAGTAATGAATAACTCTCCCCCCCCCCCATGCCTGCGCATCATGTTTTACAACTGGGTAAAAGCATGCGAGCAGAGAGCAGGGACGACGAACGCAACCCAACGGACAACGCGACGAACTCAACTAAAGCAGAGATACGAAGAGCCGACCTACCTCCTTTGCACTAAGGGCAGATGCGATAACATCACCCTGCATGCCACACCTCCCATCAATTGTTTATTACTCAAGCAGAGAGGAACGCACCACCCTTGTCCAAGGGATAGGAAAGATCGAGCTACTATAGGAACGCGAGGGGCGAGGGGGCATTGTTATGAACTTTGACATTAAGGGTGCGATCGCTGGTGCACGGGCTATTTACGGCTGGTATACCCTTCTACCTTGTACTCTCAACGCGAACAGACTGTGCAAAAAGTGCTTCGCTTCCTAGAGCGGCCGTATAAGGGTATGCACTGAGCCTTCATCGCAGGGCAGCCACACCATCACCGCGCCATTTCGGAGATCCATTCGTACGCTCTGCTCGTGCTGTACAGAGAGAATCACACTGGTCTATAGCAGCGGAACGTGTGCCTGTCAACACTGTTAGCCGCGGCTTCTATCTCACGTTAGCTACAAGCTGCCATTGACGCGTACATTACAGTACAAGGGCCTAACATGCAGTACGACCATGTTTGGTAGCATTACGGGGTCTCTCTTTACATACCGTATTTACTCGATTCTACCGCGCCCTCGATTGTAACGCGCACCCGGTTTCCACAATGAAAAAAAAAAAAAGCAAAACATCGATTGCAACGCACACCCATTTTTCTCGTTGGCCCGCGCGATCACACCACTCGAAAAAAGACTCCTTTCGGGAGCGTCTGCCATTTAAATATGAGGTCCGGCAGAATTTTGTGCCTATCTGACGTGTAACAGAGCATTGCCGTCACTGTAGTTTTACCGTGGACCGATGTCAGCACACGAACTTGCTTCGCCTCCTTCTTTTCTACGGTTGTGGTGCCAGGCATGTCGAAGTAAAGAGGCGTCTGATCGGCATTCCCGATTTGCCCAAGCAGGTAGCCGTTGTTGTGCCGCAAGTTTTGGACGAACTTCTGAAAACTGTGAAGGTTTTCATCGTACTCTTCCGGAAACTTTTCGCATATGCCCGTTCGCCTTCAGAGGGAAAAGCCTTTTCTCTTCATAAAGTTAGTTAGCCAGCACCTGCTTTCTTTAAACTGGCTCCGCATTAGCCCTTTTTCTAAGGTTAACTGCATAGCCCGCACTTGGATCAGTTCTGTCGTTACGGGTCGCTGTGCGGCTCGCTGCTCAAGCATATGCTCACCGAGCACCTCTTCAATTTGCGGAAGCCGACCCTGCTGTGGTTCACTGAAGCCTTTGTGTGAAGTGTGTGGTGTACACGTATCCCGAAGGAGTACGGCCACCAGCGTGGGTCCGGTCTTAGCGAGCCGCAGGGCACGCGTTAACCGTCGCCGTGGCGGGAAACACGATACTGCTCAAGTCGCAACACTTTATTGTGGCAACACCAAACGCAGTACAGCCCGTTGCAAAAAGGGCGCGGCGGGAAAGCAAGTAGGCTTATCCACGCCACGGGCACAAAGTACTACACAGGGGTGCCACGAGCACGTCTCCGCGGTAAAGGTGATCCACGGAGACACCGGAGCAAAGGCCCGGTTGCTCGAGCGAGGGCAAAGGCGCTCGCGTTGGCTTCGAAGGGAGACGGGTCGGCGTAGCTAGGCCACGCACTAGGACACCGTACTGCCCTTCGGCCGTGAGTACGCAGCGGGGCAACAAAAGGTGAGCGTTCGCATCGGGCGCGAGGCGCCGTCAGCGAAGTCCGACGAGCCCCGAGCGACGGGACTCGACGGACGGAAAAGAATGCGTGGCTCACCGTTTGAAGTCCCGGACTGTACTCGCTGCTCCCGACGCAGCGCGCGAGAACCTCTCAGGGGTCCCCGCGCGCGGCGCCACAGTCCACATCCGCTTCCGGGTGAGGGAGTTAAACGTCACTCCGCCCTTCCCAGCGCGGCAGACAGCAAGGAGGGCAGACATGTCGGGACATGAGAACGGCAGAAAAGGCGGGAAAGCCCGCTTAAAGGCAGCGGGCCAGCCTCAATTCCCACATCCCCCTCTCCTAAATTTGCCCTTTACCGGTCTGCAAAAGGCAGCCGGGCGTCACCCATGCAGTTAAAATGACACTGCTATGAGCGACAGCTAACCTCAGTCCAGCCCTGCTACTGCTGCTAAAAAAAAAATGATTACAAAGGAGAAACATAAACATAAATAACAAAATAAACACATAACACTATAAAACAGTTGCGAAAGGGAGCACAGAAAAGTGGGATTAGTGTTCGTGGTGCTGAAGCGGGAATAGCGTCCACTGCGCGGAGGGGCGGAAAAGGGCGTGACAGTGTCCGCTCTGTGCGATGCCCGAGTGCGAGGTCAGAGGTACCGGAAGGGGGGGCTCACTGATGGCTCGTTGCTGGTCTTGTTAAGCAGCGAGTCCGACGAACGCTGCCTCGGCTGTGCTTCGGAGGCCCCGCATTTCTGGCTCGATGATGAAGCTGGAACGTTGCGCGAAGCCGGGCCTCTCCAGTGCTCAGGGAGGCCGACCCAAATTGGCTGCGAATGGCGTTGGCCGACAGCATATAGCTGCTTTCAGCTGGCCTCGCGCAGGAGCCATGGTGGTAAACGCAGCGGGGCTTCTTCGACGACGGCCGAGAGCAGAGCACAGCCAGATGGTCTGACGTCAGTGGGTCAATGACCCCCCAGCACCTCCAGCGTCAGCATCGATGGGGGGGGAAGCCATGACGCACTCTTCGCGGGCTCGCACTGAAGCGTCACGCACAGAAGCACGCACACACACCGCCGACAGCTGCGCGAGCGCGTCACGCACAGAAGCACGCACACACACCGCCGACAGCTGCGCGAGCGTAGGCGCAAAGCCTCCTTCGTCTCTCTCTCCCGGCAAGCACCGACACTCAAGGTCACACACAGCTCCCTTCGCGGTAGACGAAACGAACACGAAAAAAAAAAGTAAAAACAGAGCAAAACGACACTCAACATCTGACAAAAAACATAAAATACAAATATCACTTAATATTAGACAAAAGAAACAAAATACACATGAACACTTCAAAAAAAAGAAACACTGGCAGCAGACAGAGCGGGGTCAACTTCTTTACGAGAAAAGGCCGTAAAGAAGCTAACCTATACTGAGGCTAGACAGTAAACTGAGGGCCTTCGGTTGCGGAGAAGTCCGCCGTCCGGCGCGAAATCACAAAGGTGACCGCTTCCTCAGATTATACCGGTGCGGGGTCCGAATGCGGTCCGCCGCTCCGGGTGTGCCCGTTGCTTGCGCGAAGTGCCGCAGAGCACTGGCGCGAGCTCGTCAGGCCGTGACAAAGGGCTTCAGGTCTGCGATGTGGGCACGGCTGAGTTTTCCCAAAGGGGATCTTTCAGCTAGTACGCGCCACGGACGCTCACTGACAATCGGTTCATAAGACCGGGCGGCTTTCCAACCCTTGGCTCAACCGTTTGTCAGACGTGGCAGGCACGGAATAGCGATAAAAGCCACGCTTCGTGCCGGGCCAGGTCACAACATTGCTCAGTTTGCAAAACTTTCGAGCCACTCAGGTGACCGGCCATGGATTCGTCGTGAGAGGATCGCAACAGTGCGGCTCTCAGACTTTTGGGCATAACCACCTTAAACGGGTCGCTGGACTCGTCGTCAGTGGCTATATAGTTCAGCAGGAGCCCGTCATGGTCCAGCAAAAATGAATCCGCCGGGGACTCAGCGACACACGCTGTATCAGCCCCCTAATCGCGCCCGCCGCAGAACAAGCAGCGTAACGGCGCGCCTCTCAAGACGGTTTAACGGCGCCCGCCGCAAAGCAAGCAGCGTATACGGCGCTCCGTCCCTCCGAGACTCGAAACGGATCACTCTGCTGAGCCTTCAGTAGCTCTTCGCTGCCGAAAGCAATTCCCATTCTCCCAAATGGGGGAGTCTGGTATCGCGCCCACTCAGGACCGCAGCAACCGCCGCGTGAGTCGGCGTTACGGGTTCGCTCTCGGCCTCGTGGCCTTCGGAAAGCTCCCCCGCTCGGCCGCTTCGCGGTGCGCCGCTTACCTGGTTAGCAGCCAAGGTTTGTCCGCATGGGGACTCACCCTTCTCGCCGAATGGCGGCGAAGCTGCTGTTTCGCCCCCGACGCTTGCATGTGCTAAGGCACCGCGAGCGGCCGTCGCACCGAAATCCAGGTTCTCGGCAGACAACAAGGGGCACGAGATAGCGCGTCAGCTACCACGTAGGAGGCGAACTGACTCGCTAAGAGCAGTCAAAAGCTAGAGCTTTTGATACCGCGTTGGGCGCCAGTGTGGTGTACACGTATCCCGAAGGAGTACGGCCACCAGCGTGGGTCCGGTCTTAGCGAGCCGCAGGGCACGCGTTAACCGTCGCCGTGGCGGGAAACACGATACTGCTCAAGTCGCAACACTTTATTGTGGCAACACCAAACGCAGTACAGCCCGTTGCAAAAAGGGCGCGGCGGGAAAGCAAGTAGGCTTATCCACGCCACGGGCACAAAGTACTACACAGGGGTGCCACGAGCACGTCTCCGCGGTAAAGGTGATCCACGGAGACACCGGAGCAAAGGCCCGGTTGCTCGAGCGAGGGCAAAGGCGCTCGCGTTGGCTTCGAAGGGAGACGGGTCGGCGTAGCTAGGCCACGCACTAGGACACCGTACTGCCCTTCGGCCGTGAGTACGCAGCGGGGCAACAAAAGGTGAGCGTTCGCATCGGGCGCGAGGCGCCGTCAGCGAAGTCCGACGAGCCCCGAGCGACGGGACTCGACGGACGGAAAAGAATGCGTGGCTCACCGTTTGAAGTCCCGGACTGTACTCGCTGCTCCCGACGCAGCGCGCGAGAACCTCTCAGGGGTCCCCGCGCGCGGCGCCACAGTCCACATCCGCTTCCGGGTGAGGGAGTTAAACGTCACTCCGCCCTTCCCAGCGCGGCAGACAGCAAGGAGGGCAGACATGTCGGGACATGAGAACGGCAGAAAAGGCGGGAAAGCCCGCTTAAAGGCAGCGGGCCAGCCTCAATTCCCACAAGTGTGGCAGCTTGGGCTAGTTGGTATAGCATGACGATAGTTATAGCGCGAGAACAAAATCACGACACAGCTCGTGTCTTTCGTGTGCTTGTCTCAGTGTCGTCGTTTTGTTCTCGCGCTATAACTATCGCTTTGCGTGAAGCTTTGCTGTCGACAATCTTCTGCTTTTGTTTCCGCCAGTCCCGCACGCAGGTTTCGGGAACTGCGATCGACCGCGATGCGGCCCGATTTTCGCCCGTTTCGGCACACGGGATGACTTTTCTTTTAAAAGCGGCATCGTGGTACACTCGTCGAGTTTTTGGAGTCGGCCCTTCCATGCCGTCGATGCTAATGCACTACAAGATGACGAACTCCTCAGCACACCTACGAAGTGCCGCACATGGGAAACACATAGGCAGAAATGGCCGACACGCCATGCCGACGCACGTAGGGGGCGGCCATTTTAGAAATGCCGTTGGCAATAGAATGACCGTATTCATTTTTTTTTTTTCGTACTCGATTCTACCGCGCATGCGATTTATGAACTCGCTTAGCCGGAAAAAAGATGCGCGTTAGATTCGAGTAATTACGATATTTATGAAAATAACGGCACCTGGAGCAACCGGCTGGGCACTCTAGACAAGTCTGGTTCCATCTGTTCATGCATAGGCGTGCAAGAGATGTTTCGGGGGTCTCTAGTCACCCAAGTCATGGATATTGAACACCGCCCGTGCAGTAAGTTTTTGCGAATGCACGGACGTCATGCCTTAGTATTAGGTATAACAATACAATTCGTTGGTAACACATTCATTTCAAAGAGCGTAAGTGAAACTAACAAATAGTATCTTTTAGATCGGATATTGCGTAACTCAAATAACCCTGGCTAAAGAGACAATGATCACTTCCACGCTGTCAGTTATCTAAATGCGAAGCAGATGTTAGTAGCACAGAAAGTTCACAAGCTGTCTCATTATGCCTTGGAATAGCGTGCGCCAGCTACTTTATGCGAAGCAGCAGCCTCCCCTCCACCCCTCCCTTCATAACAAAGCCACAAATGTGATGCCATGATATTCTTTTTTTTTTTTAACCTTCAGCTATTGACAGTGAAAAGCGAGAGGCGGATGTGAGCGTAGCCGCTTCACAGGCCTTCGACACTAGAGCTGCCTGTGATGGCCTAACTATAGCTGGGCATATTAAAACGGAATTACGGCTGCTCCGACCAGGAGGCATGTTTTTATAAATAAGATGATATTTAAAAAGAAAGCGCACAAGATTCTTCAATTTAGAGCCTAGCAACCTCAAGTTCGAAAGGGCAGGGTCTTTTAGAGGCTTTTAGCGCCACAGCGATTATAAACGCGGATGTGCTGGTGGAAGGAATAACAAAACAGGTCGTCTGTATGATGATCCATAAATAAAGCATATTAGAGGACAAGTGTCAACGCGTTCCCACCATTTACGTGTTCTGCCGACGCGAATCACGAAAAATTAGATCGCGATGTCCAGACATAGACGAGAAGGACATTCTGGTGCAATGCTTGCAGTTATTAGTGAAAATTGCTATATTACATGCCGCACAACTCTTCAAACGATCATCAGCATTCCTGGAACGAACAATGTCCACCGATGAATCGCCACCACAGTTTCACGCTACCGATTGGACTAGACGTACGTCACGAGCCCATGCGGAGAGCGAGTTTCGCCGTTAACCAGACTTGCACAACAGAGTTCAGTCGGCACCAAACATAGAATCGTGGGTTTTAGGATGCAGGCTCGACCGCTGTTTATTCAGCGTAATAAAATAGGTCATGATTGTGACTTTGGTGGCCCCGAGAATAAGGTGCACATGTATTGACGCGCTGGCATGGCTATTGCCAGTGATAGACGCTCCTAAATCTGACTTTGGAGCAGTTTGGCGCAATTTCCGTTGATATTATCAGGATGGCACAGGAGTGGGATCATTGTGTCAGTAGAGACTGTAACCTGTGGCTACACACAAGTAATGTGCGTTTCTACACCAGCAATATGCAGTGTGTGCTTCACAAATGTCACACAAATTCATTGTCAGCACCGACCATCAATTGTGAATCACAATTTGAGTTAGTACACACAAGCCGCCGTGACACTCTTAACATTTAAGTTCTATCCAGGCCTTGCACCATGATCGTACATAAGAAAAAATCAGCTCGGGGAGAAGTCTCTACATACCTGATTTTTCTGGCCAATTCTGTGGGCCCTGGCCTGAGCCTGGAGGTCATTCTGTGGGTTCCAATCGCTGTCAAAGATGACGACTGTGTCAGCAGTAGCAAGGTTGATACCCAGACCACCCGCCCTCGTGGAGAGCAGGAAACAGAAATCCTAGCAGGAAGACGCCATCATGCAACTATAAGTACCAAAAGTAGGCCACAACACATTCTGGGGGAAGCATGTGGTTAATACCAAAATGCACAAAATTACAATATTACTTGTGCTTATCTGCATTTCATAAGAAAAAAAAAATGCCACTCAGATGAAATTAACAAAACATTGCTTCACAACTGGCCTTCCAAATTCTGCCCCAGAAAGTTCTCGTAAAGCATTCATGAATAACAAAGTAATTACAGCAAAAAAACAAAACCAACACTTGGGTAAGATTTGAGAAACTGTACGACATTGCTGTGAAGGCATGCCTGACTGAAGGATATGCACCCACGAATCAGTAAGTGAGGTCAAGAATGAAAAGATTAACCTGTGATGCATCGGCATTGAAGTGATCAAGAGCTTGCCGCCGAAGCTCGCCCTTGATGGAGCCATCAAGGCGCTGAAATGGGAACCTGCGCAGCTGCAGGTAGTCGGCTATAATGTCCAGCATGCGCACCATCTGCGAGAACACCAGCACTCGGTGGCCTGTTTCCCGCAGCCGGCACAGCAGCTTGTCTAGCAGCAGCAGCTTGCCACTGCCTCGGATGATTTGCTGCAGTAAGGAGGACCATGGCACTTAATTTTTTTTTGTGAGTTTGTGTATATTTGTGTGCTGGTCTGATACATGCAATCACTTTTTAGTATAAAATGTGTTTCTTAAAATACAAAATATTTTATGTGCCTTTTGGGGAATTAATGAATGAATACACTTTAAGTCCGGCAGTTTTCATCGGGCGAGGTGGAGGAAGAGGTGATTAACCCCTGTCCTTTCCCACCCTTCGTCGATTATGAAGGCGGTGCTTCAGGTGACCACTCGAAGTCCTTGGACCCGGGCACCATTTTAAGCTTGTTGGACGGCCCAAAGCTGGTCGGCCAGCTCATCGCTGGTGAGTGCCGCCTCCCAGCGGCGGCAGTGCAGCTGACATTGCCGATCTGCAACAGTGACCGCAGCCGCGGTGGAGGCCGGCCCCTGCCCTTGCGCGGTGGTAGCAGCAGCAATTGACCTCGGAGTTCGTCCCTGCCTAACATGCGTTGCAAAGGGAGCAACTTTTTTTTAAACTAGGACAGTTTCAAATTAAACCAGCAAATCATAATAATTTAGAACCGGAGCCAATTGTAGTACAACCCATAATCAGAAAATTATGGAAAGTTGAACATTTGACATTGAAATCCCAGGTTGATTTTCACTCACTCACAACTGTTCAACATCCGATAAATTTTGTTCAAATGGATTTGGAACATCCTTTTTTGTTGCACTGCAATAAGCTCTGCTTCCAGGTTACTGTGATATGCTGATTCACGTTGTAGCTCCCCTCGTTTCGAAAAAATCTTGCTCCCCAGAAGGCACATGAAAAACTTTGTATTGTAAAAGCTACACTTTATACAAGAAAAGCAATTTCATATTTCAAATCAGTGCACAAACATACATAAATGCACCAAATGTCATCAAAACCAATTTAGAATTAAAAAAAAACATTTTCTTAAGAGCAGTGTTAAGATGAATATAGGATGATATTCACTGCCATATTTACTAAAATGTAATGTGGCCCCGTCTATATAGCGAGAAGACACTTTTTCAGGTTGCTTACGATAAAAAGACATAGCAAATTTAATGCGAGGCCCTAAAGCAGAAAACCTTACTTCATTTAAAGGAGCCTTGCAACACTTTTGCACGTAACCTCCAAGTGGCATTTATTGCCTCACAAACTGACTGCTGCAAAAAGTACTAAAATTTGTCAAGTAGGAACCGAATTTCAGAGATTTGTTGCAAGCTTTTGAGTACTTTACTTCTTCTTTCGTACCAGCATGCATGCTGAAACCTATGCAGGAGGTAAGGAGGGTAAGAAGCTATGTCCGTTTGTCAGTGAGCGTACCGACTTTGAGAACTCTTCTTTTTTTTTTTTTTTTTTTTTTGCTGAAATGAGCCAATCGCCATTAATTGCATGCTCATGGCACTGTCATTTGGGCTTATGGCATCATTTTCAGCGAGAGGAGCAAGCGGTTTCTAGCTGACTTAGAAAATTAAGGGGGGACGTGGCAATAGTAATGGTGAATTCAGTGAAAGTGTTCAATTTTTCATTTTATTTTTTTTTTTTTTGCAAACCCGAGACTTTTTTTTAGGCCATGGTGAAATATTAGACCAAAATAAGTAGTAGAAGTCAAGAAATAAGCGTTTCACTAGTGCACTGTCATCAATAACAATGACAAAACTGAGCTTTAGAAAATGTGAATCTGCAGCTTTTCCTTGGCACAGTGCCACCATATTGGCATCATTGTAAAACAGATCGAACCTCAAGATATGCGGTATTTCTCCAATGAAAAATAAAGCCAAGTTCTTTCCAAGTTCCATTTTTCTAGCATCAACCATTTTTCCAGCTTTCATTTTTTAAACAATGAATTTCACAACAAATGAAGATATAGCCACTTCATTTTCTTCACTTATATCCTGAGACATTGGTTGAGTGCTGTAAAGCTGTCTATATTTGAGTGCACGTCATACAGATTTTATAACTGGCTTTTTGTTGTTAGCAAGAATTAACTGCTGCAACAAGATTCCTTTATCAGCTGGTAAGTCTGATTTGCACTCATCATTGTACCTGCTCCCCCACCTCCTCACACCAATCACTATCATGTATTATTGCCCTATAACTTGCGAGTTGATGAGTATAAAAATATTCATTCCTTATTCATACAATACCTGAATGGAATAGCCCTAGTCCTCACGTTTTCAGCTGTGTCAACCGCTTGGCTTCTTCTCTAGAGTTAATATTTTTGTGAGTTATATTTACTATTGCTTGAATGCTTGAGTGTTTATTTTTTTCTTCTATGAAGTAGTACTCTAATTCACAGTTTACAGATTTCCCTTTAATGTATGTAATTCGCGGCAACTGCGAATTAAGGTTTTGTTTAGCTTGTGGGGGGTGCTGACACTCCTGTAAAGTTGTTAACACCGCGTGGCACACGTGTTTCGCACTGAAGCCATATTGCAGCATCACAACTTTTGAGTGGTAGGTGGCATTGTGTTTGCGAGCGTTGATCACCACTATCATCATCATGGTTAGATCGGTAGCGCCAGTGGTGACCCCTGGCGACAAGCCTTGGTGGCAGCACAATATAATTGAGTGACTCCCCTTTTGCACGCGGCGTTTGGCGTGAACGGTTGTCTCTCGCTGCGTGTCCGCAGTGCACGGCACCGCGGGTCGTCTGCCCGAGGGGCCCTCATGGTGAGGCAAGAGTTCGCTGCCTTGTGTGTGTAATGCTGTTGAGTGTACGGTAATATTCTGTAAGGTAGTTTTAGCGTGTTGATCACAATTGATGCATATTAATTTGGCTGACGATATTATCGTTTCTAAATGTAGTTAAATAAATGTGAGTTGCCTGGTTTGTTCCGACCGTGTCTGCTGTGTCCGTTCACTCCAAGAGCGTCACGCTCGCTCTCCATTTCGAGACCCCACAAGCTTCACAATTTACAAGCTCCTTTACCATCAACATGGCTGGCTAGCATTGCAACGGAGCTGCTATTCGAAAAAGAACAGGTGAATGCAAACTCCGAGTCAAACTCTCCTCTGCACATCAAAAAACCACTAGCTCAACTGGCATACGCTAGGAACATGCCCAAGCAAGGAAAAACGTCGCTTGTGAAGGGCTCTGGTTTGGTTGCGCACAGACATGTTGACATCTAGTGGGAAACCACACAACTTCAAGGTTTCTAATCAAATCAAGTGCATAATGGTACTTTTCCAGCTAGCATTCAATAGTAATACAAGGGTAGATTTTGAGCACTGACTGTTTTGGGAAAATATACCCATTAAGCAGCCTAAAGACAGTAATTTAACTGATTTATGGAACACCAAATTTACAGCAAAATAAAGTCCTATCCTAACCAAAAGCCTTAGGGATATGACACATGAAAAAACAAAATATGAACTAAGACTGTCATTCTGCCTCTACCTAATGGTTCATATACTGAGTAGGTTGTCCGATATAAAGTGCATAATTCTGTGCAATGGTGTGAAATTTTTTGCAATAGCAGAAAAGAAGTACTTGTGCGTGTTCCTTATAATTTAGGCTCGCAGGGTCTGAAAATTCAAAAGCAACTTACAGCTCAAGAAAATAGGGTAGTGCAGTGTCACACACCTGCAGAGCATCCAAGTTGTTAGGATTGTCAGGTGGTCGAATAAGCATGGCATGGTTGCAGCACTTCTTGAGCTCCATCATGATGTTAATGAAACCCGACTGAGATCCCTTGAGGCCCTTGGAAAGTGCCTTGTAGTTTTTTGTCAGAATCCACCTAAAGGCAGGTCGCAAAAAGCAGATGCAATGAAACAAACAATAGGGCTAGGCATAACACCTATAAATTTCCCAGCCACCCACTCACCAACAGATTGCAACATTGAAGCATTAAAATTACGTTGAGCAGTAGAGCAAGAAAGAACACGAGATTTTTATGTTATGATGGGAGATGTGAGTGCAATAGTAGTTGCGAAGAATGCAACGGATCACGTGACCGCAGGTGATTATGCACATTTTGTGAGCTAAAGTGAAGCCTCTGGCTGGCACAACGAAATCTCTGCATATTTGATTTCAATATAATGTCTCAAGCAACACGACGAGGCTGAGGCATACTTACTTATAATACTGCTTCTGCACACTGGTCATTTCCACACGAAGGATGCGCTCAACTTTAGCGGGCAGCGACTTCTCCACATCTTTCTTGACGCGCCGCAGTAGGAATGGCTCAAGCTGCTTGTGCAGCTTCGTGTAGCCCTTATCAGCACTCTCTTTGTGCTCTGCCTCAAAGTCCTCCCAAGAGTCAAACCTGGAAGCGAAGAAAAATAAATGATGATTTTACTATGCCTTGCCCATGGTATCTTGACTTCTGCAAATGATTCATTAGAGCTCTTGATTACAATATAGGGGGAAACAGTGACACACCATGGAAACGAGAATCTGGCTCAATAATCATTAGCTGAAATAATCTCAAGCCACTCATGGTCTCCCTCCACCTGTTGTGTTGTGATGCTGCACTGTGTTACTAGAGGTATGATTGCAGCACCGAAAAAGCGCAGATGATGACTATGAATAAGCGTGCATGGGTGGCTGGCAACAGTTTCAATGAAAAAACGTCAAGCCTGCGCAGAAGGCGCAGCACAGTCGCAGCGAAAGCTAGAAGAACAGCCTTTAAGAGCTTTTTCTAAACACTCAATGGATAACTGCTGCAAGCACACCTGCTCGATGCCCACTACCACATTAATAATAAAACTTTTAGGGATAGTAGGCTGGCATTCGCTATGCTATTTTTCATTATTCTTCTGAGAAGCAAAGTAACCGCTAAACTATTGCGAGGAATTTTGTGCTAATTGTTCATACAGTAGCTGATGAAGATGAGGAATTATGCCTTAAGTGGGTATGTGCCACAGTTTTTAGCTAAACAAAAACAAGCTTTTGTAGTGGGTTGGAGCATTGGATGACCCACTTGTTACACTAATCGCATTGTGCGACGACTGCTTGTTCTTTTGCCATTTTAAAACGCTTTATAATACCCGTGCCCCACGGGCAAATAAAATGGCATTTACTTCCTAATGCTTTCAGATTGAATGTCATTCACGCGGTGCCACACAGATGAACGAAATGACATTCGCCCAAATGCAATTCATCACCTAATGCCATCGCCAGAATTCATGCGACTGAGAAACGCGTACTCTCGACGGCACAACTAATGAAGTAATTATATAAAACGAGACTTGATTCGACTGGAAGGAAACCTCTCGCGTCTTTTATTTACAGTAATCACTTGAACAAGTGCTTAAAAACTTTTCTTCAGCTGCTAGACTCTGTAAAATAAATCTGACTAGCATTGGCTTAAGTTGCTACACGGTCGGCTGCAACGTCGTGAAACAAAGTAACAAACGAAATCTGACCGCACTGTAATATGCCTATTTGTACATTTAATTCTTCTCGAAGGTATATGTAGCTTGTAAACGCACGTTTATTTTTCTGTTACTATTTTACAATTTCTTACTACAGAAGATAGTGTGATCGACATCATCCAAGTCAAATGTCATTCATTTTGGATGTGTAGCACCTCCGCCCCAAAAAATGTCATTCGGGAACTGAATGCCTTCACTACCAAATGTCATTTCCTGTCCCCGTGTGGCACGGGTATAAGTCGTAGTAACGCGATTGCTTTCCCTACATCAAGCCTATTTAAGGCAAGTTTGCCAACAAGTTTCAAGCAACAGCGTGGCTCAGCGGTAGAGTACTGGACTGGTACGCAGCGGACTCGGGTTCGAGCCCCACTGGGTACTAGGTTTTCTTATTTCGTGCAAAAAGGTTACGGGACACCGGCGGCTCATAACAACTTTTGCTGTAATAACATGAGGGCCTCAATTGCCGTTGATATATGGCTATAAATTTTATCACAAATACAAGCACATGCACTACTTCGCTAAGCATTGTGCACAGCGAATTGCCATGTATGCGCCACTGTGCACACATAAAGTCTTAAAATGCTTTGTGCCTGCAGGAAGATGCAAGCGTGAAGCGCATGCAGGAAGATGCAAGCGTATAATTGCTTGCTAGTGCCAACTAACACGTATTGTGTAGTCATGACTCCATGTTGTGGGGTTGCAGGCTCAGGTAGTTCGAAACCCCTCAGGGAAGACACCTTGATAAATCAGCAGCAATCCATTGTGCCTCGGCCGCAATGACATGAGCGCGTGGTCTTCTTCTGTGAGCACTCCCATACTGCCCCTCTTCTCGAAAAAAAGTGGGCTACTTCACACCGGTACCCCGAGCGAGTGTTCTGATTACCCTTGGCCGCGGCAGACCGAGCGTGGCACGCATGACCACACGCCAGCACTGTTTATTGACAGCTTCTTTGGAACCTCTTGGGCTGTTGGAAGCCGTAACCACTTACTCGCGCAAGGGTACTGCAGCGCTGCCGCTGTTGCGGTCACCCTTGTTGTAGTGCACGTCTTGCACAGTCAGGTTTTGCCGTTACAGCCGTCCGGACCATTCCCATATCGCTGGTGGCAGCTCCTCCACTTAGTAATTATTGTACGCCAGTGACCTCGACAGCCATAGAGTCGTGACATCCCTGCCAAAGCTCTGACGGAATACGCCTCCGGTGCTCTCTTCCCGGTCGTCCCTGATGCTGACACCAGGCATCGTCTCACAGATATAGTCCTCTACATGGTTTCGGATTGCCGATTGAATTTTTCGGGTTTCTCCATCCCTACTCCTGTCGGCATTTTCGGACTTTGCAAACGTGTTGCCCTTAGTTTCTGTGATGGCTTTCTTGTCCACGGCATGCGTGGCCCTGTTCACGTCAATTATGACTTTTGCACCATCGGCGTTCATGCATCTATCTCATCCCACTAGCCCTCCGCACGACACTCACGTATCTTCTGCACACTCCTTGACTTCACTCCCTGCAGCACTGGCTCCTGCCTCCAGCTTCCAGCAGCATCACTCTTTGGGCAACCTTTACCTCCCACATTCACAAAGACCTACGGTACGTTCCCGTCATCATGTTGTTTCTCTTCCATAGTCTCATCACAGCCCCCGTACTTCTGGGCCTCCTTGTCCCCATGCTGTGGTTTGTCTGCTGATTTACTACCATGCTTACTCACTCGTCTTCATCTTCCTTTACCTCCTCGTTTTTCTTTTTCTTTTTTTACCATTATAATATGTTGGTCCCACACACCAAGGTTGGCCTTCACACCATCCGCTGTCTCTTCCACTTTGTCATCGGTCGCCGCAGCAATCTTTTTCGATGTAGTATGTAGTGTGCACGTGCTCCTCAATGCAGACCTCGATGTTGGCTATGTCACACTCGCTTAAGCCTTCTTGGAAATCCGTGGCCACTTTCTCGACAATCTTCTTTTTATTCTTCTGCCCCTTCACCAGTCTCTTTATCACTTTCCATTCAGGATTCAAGATCGTCACCTTCTGCATGGTCTTAGTCTTCCTTTTTTTCCACGGCTGCTGTTTCAACATCCCAGAAGTTTCTGACCTCTGCTTCAAGGTCTTCACAGTCACCGGCCATGTCTCCAACAATCGCGTCGTCTAATTGTCCTCATCGTTCCTGGTCTCTGCACCCTCTTGGCAAATAAACAATGTGTCGTCACCGCGTTGCTTTGCGTCTCGCCGTGCCGGCCCGCCCCACAAGCTTGCCACACCCTCCAAGGCCTGCGCAGGCAGTCGGACGTCGAAGTAAGAGGCAAGGTGCTCAAAAGCTATGATGACACACCGCTCCTGGTGTGGGGTCATGGTCCCGGGAAGTTAAAGGTGCTTGAGGGTCTGGAACAGCTGGTATAACAGGAAAGGTCATAGGTCCTTTAGAGGGCCACATACATGAAAGCCCGTTTTAGCGTACTGAATTTCTTGAACACAATATTGCTGTCCAAGGTGCCAAAATCGGGAGCTGGTGGGATTCGTCGTGCGAACATTGTGAAGAACATCTCGGGGCTGGGTCCTTCACGTTGGGTGAAAAATGTGGGGTTTCAGGCTGCGGCTAGCCCGGAACCCCTCAGGGAACACGCAAAGACAGATCAGCAGCCATATTTACTCTGCCATGCCTTGGCTGCAAGTGCCCGAAGCCATCAGCTGCCACGATCATACTCGTGGTCATTATTCTCGTCTTCTAATGGCAAATTCTATTCAGAGAACAGGGCAGCGGGGAAAGCAGGCTCACTCGATCTGCCACTGGAACGCAACCCGCTCCCGGAGAGCAGGTGACCGGAACAGCAACAAAATACGCCTGAAACCGGTCAGTCACTTCTTTATTAGCCTAATACATAATATTTTTGTGTGATACACAGTAGTGACACGTGGGAGGCATGTAGTGACACAGTAGTGACACACAGGAAGCATGTCGTCTGCTATTTGCAGCATCAGCACGTCATGTTGCGACCATTTGCCCATTCTTTCTAATAAAATAAAGAATTTGATAATGGATAGTGTGACGAAATTCGCTATGTGCTTTGGCTGCGAAAAATCACCATTGAAGCTTTCGAACCGACTTTTCGAAGCAGGTGTTCCAGGCAAAAACTACTCCAGCAGCACGCAACTTGCTGGAGCAACCGGCACTCGGAAGTTTGCCTACATCACAAATTCTGACACTGTCTTTTATAGAAAGGACACTAAAGGCAAGTATTAAGTCGACATTTATTATTGAAATAGCAGTCCAAAAACCTCATAGTGTTACTTTTGTGACAAGGAAGGGCTTATTTTGAAATAAAATCACGTTTTAGTGGTCCGCATCGTGTTAGCGCACTTCAATTTACCCATCTCAAGAAGCGGACCATCTTACATCACTGGTGCCGTGCACAATGTTGCTCAACCTTACTGCGCAGTCGTCGACACTAGAAGCAGCAGAATGAAAGCAGCGAAAGCCACAGTAGCAACAATGGCCATTGATCGATTGCCTGCCATTGGCTCCGAGATGGCAGACGTCTTTTGGTTCAACTGTCCTCGCTAGATGACATGACCTGTCCAGTTTAACCATGCGGAAATTGAACTCTTGAACCACTCGCGCCATTTCCCATAGTAACGTCTGGCGGTTCTCTTTTCCATGAATCAAACAAACTAACAAGCAGATTTCATTGCGTTGCTTGATGAACGGAAGGTTCTTTATTTAGTGCAGCTAGATCGATAACTAGTGATTAATTGTATACAGTTTGTCTGATGTCATCGGGATCATTTTGAAAATGTCCTATTGCGGCACAAGTATTCTTGTGCATTTACCTTAATTTCTCGGTAAGTAGGACACTGCTGTTGATAATACTGTCGTTTTAGATGTTTTCATACATTAAGCTTTCACTCTGACGTAAATTGTAATTTGACTTCAGTGTCCCTTTAATTTATTTAAATTCCCAGAAAGAATTGGTAAGTCATCATGTGCTGACATTGCGAGAAGCATGCGACATCCTTCCTGCGCATCATTGCTGTGCTGCAGTGAAGCATGTCTTGTTTTCCGCAAGTGCACATTATATATATATACATATATATATATAATCTTATTTATTGTGTTGAAAGTAGTAGGCTGGGGTGCTTCCGCTGCCACTCATTAGTATAGCTACATTGCACTGCCTCTTTGGGATCGTCTTTTTTGCGAATTGCAACGAAATTGGGATCAGGAATCTGCACACTGCGCCCAAAGTTTTCGAATTAACCAACTGGTGTTGACCGCCACTTCGATATATCCACTCAAACTTACACTGCGAAATACAGGACAGCGTAAATACTCCAAATTAAGCGGGCTTTCGAAACAGTCATGTGCAAATTAACCAGGTTTTACTGTATTTATCAATGAGGCTACCCTCCAGTTCTACTTATCACATCACAACACAAGGAAAAAGACAGGCTCAGGCATAGCTGATACTCTGAAAGCTGGCTAAATCGGTGAACATTTACATTTTCTTTAAATAGTACTAACTTTAGTGGCATGATGAAGTGAAGCAGTGCCCAGAGTTCCTTCAAAGAGTTCTGCAGAGGTGTGCCAGTAATGAGGAGGCGATGATTTGTGTCAAACTCAAAGAGTGACTTGTACAGAAGGGAGTCGTCATTCTTGAGCCTGTGGGCCTCATCAACTCCAAGAACAGCCCAGCTGACATTGCCCAAGAAGCCCTGTAAATAACAGAGACAAGCTCAGACTAAAGCAGAGCACAAGAAAAGATGTTGAAGCAGCAACTGAGTCACCTTCATGCCACATGCAAAAGAAATGTTTGAGGATGAGAAAAGGAACCACTTTGACAAGCTAACAGTTTCTACTTTATGCCACAGCATCTTCTACACCAAAATTCCAAGTTAACACACAGTAGCACTCACTTTGTCCTTCAGAAGGATCTCATACGTGGTCAGAATTGCATTGAACTTCAGTCTCTTGTTGCCGGGATGACACCACTCGTGCTCACGAATCTGAAATGCAAGATAGTGAATGATGCTTTCAATATGCTACTTGGAGCAAAAGTGGTACATTCATCCTCGTGAAGATGCTCCCCACAAGCAAATCAAAAAGAATGCTATAGTCGCGGACAACTTTTCTTGGCAATGGAGGGAAGGCTACAGAGCCTAACAACGGGGGCGCAACCACTTAAGAATATAGTCCTACAATTTCGTCTATGTTTTCTGCATGAAAATTAAAGAAAACAACTTTGACTTATTCTCTACAGGACGCTTTTTTGAAAATAGGCACTGCTCACACTAAGGAAATATTTGTATTTTTTTTTACTTTAGGCAGTGCCTTTTCGTGTTTTTTCATGTGTGAGAACATTGCACATTTTTTGTGCACCTCACAGTTCTCACTGTCAAAATGGCCTCCCCACTATCAGGTGCGCGCTCATCTCCCTCCAGCTTTTTCCGACAAGTCACCGCAGGAGCTTGTGACGAATTTGAGAAACAAGTGGCTGTCGAAGCAGACAAAGCAATTGGTGTGCAGCGTTTATGCTGCCACTGCACCTAACCATCCGGAGCTCAGCACCGTCGCCGTGCACAAGAAAGTAAGTGAGCTGACCGACGTGAGTGTGCGTGCCGTGAGCCGGATAAAGGCTGATGCCCTTCGAGGTCCGCTGCTGTCCCAGAAGTGGAGAAAACCCCTCTTCAAGCGAGGAAGAAGTTTAAAAAAAAAAAAAACTGGAAGAACCAGAATGCAGCTCAATGGCATTTTTACTTGGTGTATTGAGATGCCAAGTGCATCAGTACTTCATGCGTAACGAGCTGCCAACAATGACGAAAATAGCTAAAGATGTTCCATCGACCCTGACATGTAGATGCCTGGTGTCAGTGAAAGAACTGTGCGCCGACTGCTGAACGATGGCTTTGCTTTTCGAAAAAGAAAATGCAACCCTTCACTATTAGAAAGACGGAACATCGTCATGTGGCACAGAAAGTACGGTACCTGCGGACCATGTGAGAGATGCGGAAGCAAAACAGGTATGTTTACCAAATGCTCGTTTCTTGCGCGTATCTACGCGTAATATGGCAATGCTGAAGTAGTATCTTAGAACGACAGCTCTTTGAGGCTCCTTTAACATCGAAAGCTTATTTGTTTAAAGTAGTGTGCTAGTTTCGTCTTGCAACGCTGTCCTTTGGGGGGAGGGGGGGTAACTTTAGCTAACGTGTAGGTTGAACAGCCAGAAGTAATATCAAATGTGCATTTCTTTTTTTCATTGGTTGACTCTTTAGACGAGACATTGGTGACCGCAGAACACACCAAAGAGACCGTGTGGGAAAACACACATGCTCTCACAAGAGAAGATGCCTTCCGGCAAGGCACAACGTCAGGTCTGCGAGCACCATCTGGCAGAGGTAGTCGCCTGATTGTGCTACACGCAGGCAGCGAAAAGAGATCGAAGAAGGCATCGGAAGACTACCATGCAGAAATAGATGGCAACCATCTTGAAAAATGGTTCTTAGAACAGCTATTGCTGAACACTGAACCGGGCAGTATAATTTTCATGGACAATGTGAGCTACGACAGTGTGGTTGCGAAGCAAGGGCGTTTTTTTTTTTATGCTGACCAGCTAAAGGCTGAGCTGCTGGAGCTGGTAAACTAGCACAAGCACAAGTATGCTGGGTAAACAATCGACAGGCTCGCTAAAGCAGCTGGTCATGTTGTTTTATGGTTGCTGCCTTATCACTGCGAACTAAATCCGATTGAGATAGTTTGGAGCCAGGTGAAAGGGTACTGGCGGCAAACAACACAACGTTTAAGCTTGATGAGGTATAAAAGCTCTTGCACGCAGGCATTGACTTGGTGAGCGAAGAGAACTGGAGGCGGCGCTGTGCTCATGTGGAAAAAATCGAAAACAAATTGTGGGAGAGAGATGGCGAAATCAATAACAGTATTCAGAGCCTGATCATACAGCTGGGCTCGAACGCAAGCACAAGCTCCGAAAGCAGTGCAAGTGAGACAAGCGCTGTGGAGGAAATGCTCGGAGTGCTTTGTGCTTCTTACTATATGCGTCAACGAAACAAAATTACAGCATATCCGTGAAGTGATTGATGATGAGTGGGCGAAGCTCTGTGGGATCATTCAAGTAACCGTAAATCTCTTGTACATTGTCCACTTGAACATGCAAATGAGTGACAACACGTGTGTACAGTATATATGATGTTGTTTTATGGGTAGTATAAGGTATTGAGGTGCGGACTTCGTTTTACCTTCATTAAGACTGCCTTATGGTCAGTGGAAGGAAGAGCAAAAAGTTCTTGGATAAGACGTAAGCTAGTGGAAGTTCGCAAAGACAAGGTCTATACACATTCCCCTGGTAGTTGTTAATTGTTTATAGTCAAATGAAATACATCCCAAGCATATAGCGATGTCATATCCTGCACAAGTCAGTCGTCGTTCATGATATCTACTTTAACCTCCCCACCAGCCTGGCTTGCCGACGTTCCTGTGCTGCTGCAGCTTCGCGGGGGACGGCGCATTTACGATCATTTTTATCCATGGCAGAAAGAGAATGTGTTGTCTGGAACGCCCTTATTCTTCAGCGGCATCAGCGGCTATGACGCATGAAGCCAATGCCACCAACTGACAAGCCTCGCCCTTAAGGAGCTTCACCTCTAAAAATACATGTGCATTGAAAATTCTGGACCATCACCTCAGTGTGAAACGCTTCAGTTTATCATTAGTTTTTCTCAACAGCAGGCTAAATAACATAACCATATCAATTTCACCTTTGACAAAACAGACACACCTTTACTAGAAGAAGCCATAACATAAAGCTGTGGCACGCACCACATAATTGAACGTTGCTATGACATCAGCATTCCTTGCGCTAAAATGTTCCATGTAAATTATTTACGCGAACTCGAAACAAGGAACAGGTCAAACATACTTGCTTCGCTATCACAAATTCTCATTCACGTACAATTTTCTTCTAAAGATGCATAGGAACACACCCGCCCGAATAATCGAACGGCCATCACTGGAGATACGGAAGGTTCACAACCAAAACTAAACTCGAAACGCGCGCCGAACTGAACTACTTGTCGGAAGAGTACATGTGCAGTAGCTTGCCCCCGTAGCTTTCCCTTCATTGCCAAGAAAAGTTGTCCGCGACTATACCCGCAATCTTTGCTTCAAAGGGGGGGGGGGGGGGGGAGTACTGCTTTATTTGCCATTCATACATAAGCAAACAGTAATAAACATTGTGCATTGCTTATCACAGAACAATAGGAAGCAGGGTAAGCATTCGTCAGCTGCAAATAAAACAGCTCTAAAAAAAGTGCCCAGCTTCTGTGGACGTGCATATCTATTATAAATAAATCCTGTGCCACCTTAATGTGACAGTACCTGTCTTTATTCATTAGAATGTTACCACAGGCTGTCACATGGCAGTCATAAGCAGTGAGGAAACTTACTCTCTTTGATGTTCAAAGTAGTGGAGAGCAAGGTCTTAAGCTACACTTGTGCATAATCAATGCCCCAGTAATAATCAAGGGCAGCACTACAATTTATGTACAGAGGGGGCACCCACGACAACAGTGTTCTTTGAGGAGGGCAGGAAGGTTGTGAGCATATGCATTGTGTTTTGACTATGCTTGCTTCTGGGAGGGCAATGGGAATTTGGGAGCAAAGGGGGCGCCAGCCACCTCCCTCCCCCTCCCCCACCCTCACCGCTGGCGCCTCCCCTGGTAATGATTACACTCAGGGGCAACTTTCTGTGGCAATGTGGAATGCTACGGGGGGCAGAGCTAACTGCTCTGTGTTACTATGCCAAAGTAGTTCCTGATCAACTTGTTTTGGTTTCAGTTTCAGCGTGACAGATGCGCATTTCCTGCTGTTCATTTCTTCGCATGTGCTCCTGGGTTGATTGCATTGAAACCCCTAACACTAAAGGAAGAAAAGAAGTGTAACTTTATAGGCTCATTTTCTTTGTCCGATGTAATATCAATGAGAACTAACAGACAATGATGCTAAGACAAGTGTAGAGGATGTTATTAGAAGTAATAGACCCTTCAGAAAATTCAGTCAGGCAACACAGCTCTTCCGCCTTATCTTGTTCTTTCGTGCAAGCTGGCGGGCTCTGTGTCCCAGCGACGGCAATGAGCGTTCCTTGCAGTGCACACAGACACTGCTTGCGGTCCTGCAGGACGTGTACCGCGGTTAAATGGTATGCCAATGAGCGCCCATTGGGTAAACAAGACATGGCAGGACAAAATGTTTTCTGTTTCGTTTGATAGGCGGTGCTGAATTTTGAAAAGGGTCTTTAGTAATGTAAATGTAAAAAAGAAAGCGGACGTAAAAATTACTTGCCACCGGCCGGACCCAATCTTGCGGAATTCGTATAACACGTCCGATGCTCTACCAGTACAGTGGTGGTCATCCCCTCGTCCACTTTAAGGGGTATATATGTGCGTTAAGCGGGGAGCATCAGTCAACGCCACAAATAACCATTGCGGCACGTGTGGAACACTCTTTCTGCCTGTTGGCGACACGTAGCACGTGAACTTATTACGAGTTTGCAGCTAACCGATAACCCCTCGCATACTACCTGGATGCATCAAGGCTGCTAAACGAAACCCTCGCATGAATCAAGGGGAAAAAGTGTAGCTTTAAAAAATTGTTTTTTTTTTTTGTGACATAGAATATTAATGAGAACTAACAGACAATGATGTTTAGGAAAGTATAAATTTATTAAAAGTAATTGTAATGTAAATGTGAAGAAAGGTGGCTGACAACATAACTTAGCAGCTAAGAGAAATTTTTGCCAGTATTGTCAACATTAAACAAATCTTGAGATTTACAAAGACTACACTCTTGCACCTACCATGCTGCGAGAGGAAACATCTCCAAGATAGACGACGACATTCATGTCAGGCGACCATTGAGCAAACTCCTTCTGCCAGGATGCCATTGTGGAGAGAGGCACAACCAGCAGGAAAGGCCCATAGAGGGCATGATGGTTGAAAAGGTACGTAAGAAAGCTAATCGTCTGAATTGTTTTTCCCAAGCCCATCTCATCCGCCAGGATCACTCCATTCTCCCTGCACAAATGGAAATGTCAGACATTTCAGGTATATCTTTCAAAATCGCTAGTATTGGTACGGCACGTGCTGATACTAGTTCACCTCACAATGGTAGTCTTGAACACAAAGCAAGACCATTTTCTCAGATTTAAGTGCTACCTATGTCTTAGTTTTGGCCACTGCAACACTTGACCACAAGAACTGACAGCAGTCATGGAGCATCGTCATTGCATGTCCGCACAATGCTTTCCATGAAAGCGATGTTGGTGAGCTCCTACTACGCTATAACACAAAAGTGTGCAAAAATGGGAACAACAATGACAACTCACTTGCACCACGAGTTGGCCAGCCAGTTCAGGCCTTCTAACTGGTAGTCCCTGAGTTCAAGTTTCTGGAGTCCACCAATGTACGATGGCTGAGTCTTCAGGGGGGAAAACTTTGGGCGCACCTTCAGCACCTGCAAGTATTTTTAATAGTCAACCAACCGCAAGATCTAGCATCAACATTGGGCACCTGCATCCACACCCCAGCAATGGCTTTGTGAAAGAGCAAGTGCTAATACCAAAGGTCATGCCTAGGTGCGACCAGAAAAAAAAAAAAACGAGGGAGCTTTATGTGTTTTGGAAGACACCTACAATAAAGTCTGGAATGCAGTATAAATACACACTAAACTTTAGTAGGCGGCAACCAGCAACTACAAATTTGTACATCCTGGCTTCTATAACTGCTGACAACAAAATAAAATAGGTGCCATGCTACTGTACAAGACGCCTAAGACTAAAGGGCCTTTTTTTATCTTTTTGCCAAAGCACTGAAACGA
The DNA here is from genome assembly GCF_043290135.1 of Rhipicephalus microplus. Lineage (NCBI taxonomy): Eukaryota > Metazoa > Arthropoda > Arachnida > Ixodida > Ixodidae > Rhipicephalus > Rhipicephalus microplus. Next base: position 294,646,695 of record NC_134700.1, on the reverse strand, counting down.
TGATAGCGCGAAATAGCAATGTTGTGCCGAGCAATGCTCACAGTGGCTTGTCCTTACTTCTGCGCATCTCTGTAGGGTGACGGAGAAAAACTCAGTACCTCTTCACATGAAATCCACCTCTGCATTGAGCCGATCACTCCTAGCTAGTTGTGTGCAGCAGGTTATATAATAAATGCTGTATTTACTCGCGTAATAAACGCACTCGCAAAATAAATGTGCCCCCAACTTCAGTCGTTAAAATTAGGATGTATTTTTTTTTTCTCCGCGTAATAAACGCACCTCCCACATTCGTGCACTGCAGCACAGCTGTCGTCAAAATTAGGATGTTTTTTTTTTTTTTCTCCGCGTAATAAACGCACCTCCCACATTCGTGCACTGTAGCACAGCTAACCGCCACCTGGCGCCTCCTTGCTCGTTGGATCTCCTCTGTTTCTTTATTATGCAGACCCTTTTCCGTCGGCCACCTCAACTTGATGCCCTTCCTCCGTTCTCCTGCTGCCGCGCGCCGTATTGTTTTTCTTTCTACCTGTGCGCAACATGTCCCCAGTCTTTTTTAATTATCTGTGTGCCACAGCGGCGTTCACGAATGGTGCGAGTGTAGTGTATGGACATCGTACGAAGGTCACAAAACTGACTGCGCCAACCGACAGTCACTCCCTGCAAATACGAAACATTAAAGCCCAACCACAAGCGTGCAATTTTTGAGCGATGACTACACAATTTGCTGTCGCCATTGCTGTTGCGAAAGGCCATTCGTCGTCATCACGCCGCAAGCCTTCGGAAAACCAGAACAAAAATAGATTTTCGCCCAGAAAAGATCATGACTATTTACGCAACATAGCAGCACCCCTGATTCTCACTTCGGTCGCAATTTGCTCTTTGTGCTTGTTATCGGCACATACTTCAAGAAACACAACATATAGGATACCTTTTCTACAGTAACTTCTCATGTGGGCAGCGAGCCGGCGTACGTATTTTGTCATTAATCTTGTTATCGACGGTTTATTTTGATGCATCGATGGTAGCTTGCAGCAATGTTGGTTACTTACTACAATGTCAATGGCGTCATCGAAGTCGTAGCGCACGCTTATTCTGGGCGCCCCTCGAGGTCACAGCAGATACCATCGTTGCTGTTAAACGATTGCGAGAAAAGATAGCCGCAATGCTTTTATGGCATGCGCGGGCGGCACAGGAACAGCTTGCCGAAGATAGTGCCATCAATTATTGAAGATGAGTGAAGTGCAACAAAAAAGCTGTTTCCAAGCAGTGTACGCGTATGTCTATTGCGAAAAACTAAGCAACCTCACTTTTTCTTGCATTACCGCATTTTTCGCTAACACTGAAAAAGTATTCATGAAACTTACCAATGAATTCACCCACAACTTTGCCTCGATTTTTCAAAAAAAAAAAAGTGCATTCATTATGAGAGTAAATACGGTAAGCTAACAATATGGCTGCGAGCATGCTTGCTGCCACGTGCATTTACTGAGAGAATGTCAATAGCATCTGACTGTGCATAGGTGCAGTGAGTATTTTGATGGCAATCGCATTCTCTCTTCTCTCGTCCCAACGAAAGCGCTGGAAGCTAAGCAGGAAGGAATAACATGGGGGAAGAAAATAGTCACGCACACCTCGTGACCATAAGCACATGAGCCATATTGAGGGCACGGCAACGTTCTTCAGAACAACATGTCTAAGCTTGCATGGATTGTCGTGCAGGTGTTTCTTCTTGTCAAGCCTGGTCCGCTGCCTGATACTGGACGGCCATCCCACTCTGGGCATGCGCCGCTGGATCGCGCTCCAGGCACGTGGAAACCACCGTCGACATCGCAGCTACGCACCCTCGTCTCCAGTGAACCACGCCATTGGCTTCAGTCATCGGTGACGTCAGTGGAGCCCAGTATAAAGCACCAAGATTTCGCCTTCCGCCTCAGAGGGCACGGCAACGTTCTTCAGAACAACATGTCTAAGCTTGCATGGATTGTCGTGCAGGTCAGTTTTCACACCCCTAATTCATCTGTCCGTACTAGTTGCTATGCGCTTTTGATTCTGCCGTGCCCTCGGCAATGTGCCCAAATTGTTGACGATTGCTGGTCTGTCTTAACGATTTTGCTGTGTGGTGATGTGGAGAGCAACCCTGGTCCAGATCTTGAGGAACTTATAGATAGTATACTAGCTGAACTAAAACAATCTAAAGAGGAACAAAAGAAACGCGACACCATACTTTCAGACATTAACAAAAAACTTTCCAAACTAGACGAAGTATTAAAGGTATCAAAGGCGAACGAAGAAAAAATAAAGAAACTGGAGGGAAGAATAGAGCACGTAAAAAAGGCTCTGACAGGACAAGACAAAAAGCTTGTCGATTACGAAGATCGTTCAAGAAGGAATAATTTGGTCGTATTCGGCATACCGGAAGGACCAGACGAAAACAGAGAAATTTTGGAAGACAAAGTTGTTTCTAAAGTTTTCCAAGACACCCTAAAGGTCACAGTTACTTCCGTGGAGCGCATTCATAGAATTGGACGGGTGAATGAACAACGCCCAAGGCCGGTCATTGTGCGGTTGTACAATTACAACGAAAAACTTTTGCTTTTCAAAAAGTGTAGCATACTAAAAGATTCGGGTGTATCAATATCTCACGACTACTCGCAAGCAACACTTCAGCTACGAAAAAAGCTCTGGAAAACAGTAAAGGACAACAGAAGTCAGGGTGATAAGGCGTACTTAGTTTATGATAAGCTTCACATCAATGATGACGTCTACGTATGGGACGAGCATCAAAACCGTAGGAAACTGTTGCGCAGTGCTGCGCGCTCAGAAGATTGACATCACAATGACGAGCAAACCTTAGCGCACAAGCGGCTTCGTTTGATAAACCTCAATGCACAGAGCCTGCGGAACAATCAAGAACAGTTTGAACATGTTCTGCTATCCTATGATCCTCACATAGCCGTAATTTCAGAAACCTGGTTGCACCCTGACGATCGAGATAGTAGCGTGTTTCCACCTTCATATACGTGCTATCGTAAGGATCGCAAAACAAGGGGCGGTGGCACTGCAGTTCTTGTCAAAAGTGGTGCGCCGTCATATCAATTGCCCGAGATTGATGTCGACCACGAAAGTGTGCTTTGCAGATGTGAATTTTTAGGAAACCAAATCATCGTCGTAGGTCTGTACAGACCACCCAATGCTGAGCCAGATTTCTTGTTAAAACTTTACGACAAGCTAAATCAGTATCGCAACCAAATTCTTTTAGTTGTTGGGGATTTCAATCTGCCTTGTATTAATTGGGAAACGCTAAAGTGCGGCCCAACAGACATACCGAATTCTGAAATTTTTCTGGACATGCTCTTGGCGTTTATCTGACCCAAACCGTTTTACTTCCCACTCGGGTGACAAGCTGTACGTCTTCGATTCTAGATCTCGTCTTGTGCTCCTCAACTATAACTGACATTACCACCGATATTTGTGAGGGAATTTCAGATCATAAATTGGTATACTTTACATCATTGCTCCCACGACAATCCAACCCACCCCAATACAAACCTATTACTATAAAGCAGTACACATCTGCAAATGATGTAAATATAACTAATTATCTCGAGGAAGCCATTGTTTTGTTTGATGATAGTGATGACATCAATACATTATGGACAAAGTTCAAAGCGTACTGTCATTTCTGTATCCAGCATTTTATTCCAGATAAAGTGAAAAAAGTTGGCAGGACGAATCCGTGGATAAATAGAGAAATAAATCATGTGAAGTGCAAATTAAAATGCTTGCGGAAACGTTCCAATGCTGCTCAAGCAGACATTTCTGATTTACAGGCTACATTAAAGTCCAAATTAGCTGCTTCTAGGGATCACTACTTTAATGTGACTCTCAATCGTTTTGTATCCGAAAGTCCCTCTAAATTTTGGCAATTTTTATCGAATAAGGGTGGCACGAGGCTTGATCAAATCGCCAAGGGTGATCGGGTACTTACTGATCCAAGAGAAGTGGCGGAGGTGTTTAACGAGTATTTCCAAAGTGTGTTTTCAACGTCAGATCCTTTAAACGGGGCTGTTTGTGAAAATGGTGATTGTGGTGTCATTCAGATTTCTTTGAAAGGTGTCACAGAATTGCTTTTGCGATTGGATCCGAAAAAAATCGACAGGCCCTGATGATATCCCTTCCGCATTTCTCAGACGCTATGCTACACTGTTAGCCAGGTTCCTTGTAGTCATTTTGCGGAAATCCGTTTCGTCTGGTGCGATACCTGATGATTGGCGTATTGCACGTGTGACTCCTGTGTATAAGAAGGGTAACCGTCTCAATTTTTGTAACTATCGGCCCATCTCTCTCACCTGTCATTGTTGTAAACTGCTGGAACATATTATCGCAAAATACCTCAGTAACTTTCTTCAATCCCAAAATATTCTCACTGAGCACCAACATGGTTTCCGACGAGGTCTTTCTACTACTACGCAGTTATTAACTACAATTAATGAATTTGCGAAGGCTCTAGATGCTGGTAGCCAGGTTTACGTGATCTTTTTTGACCTCTCGAAGGCGTTCGACAAAACTCCCCATAAAAAATTAATAAATAAAGTGAAGACAATTGGCGTTCCTTCAGATATAACAAATTGGGTCACATCTTACCTACTAAACCGTAAACAATACCTAGAGATTGAGAGTTCGCGCTCGCGTTTCTTAGACGTTTTTTCCGGAGTACCGCAGGGGTCCGTACTCGGTCCTGTTTTAATAAACATTTATAATAATGATTTGGCTCAAGCAATAGATACCAGCGTATCAGTTAAACTGTTCGCAGATGACTGCATTCTTTTCAATGTCATAACCTCAACGGCAGATCAACAAGTTTTAAACAGAAACATCGGTAACTTGGAAACTTGGTGTTCCGAGTGGAACATGGTAATTAATCTAGAAAAAACTGCTCACTTGTGTATCACCAACAAAATCAACAAGTTTCACTTTAAATATGATATAAAAGGGTCACAGATTACACAAGTCGAAGAATATAAATATTTGGGTGTTACAATTACCTCAAGCCTCAACTGGACAACCCATATAGTAAATACATGCTCTTTCGCACTTAAAAAACTAGGGTTTCTAAAGCATCGATTAGCTAATGCCCCCAGTTCCTTAAAGCTTAAAGCTTACAAAACAATGGTAAGGCCTTCCTTGGAGTACGCCTCCGTAGTATGGGACCCTCACACAAAAAGCAATATACAAAAGATAGAAAAAATTCAGCGCCTGGCAGCCCGTTTTATTTACAGTAGGTATAGACGCCACGATTCCCCCTCTGCGATGTTGCAGTTGGCAAATCTTGAACCTCTTGAGGACAGACGACGAGCTGCTCGACTTAACTTACTCCGTCTAATATATTTTTCTAAACTCGAAATACAGCCAGAAAACTACATGGTAAAGGATTCTTCCAGGCCTTCCCGTCACAAACACAGCTGTAGCATCAAACCAATTTTCGCAAGAACTAATTTATACAAACACTCTTTTTTCCCGAAATCAATCTCTGAGTGGAATTTGTTGCCCCGAAACTCTACTCTTCTTTCCTTTTCACCATGAAATGCGCCTTGTGTTTCCTGGCTTTCACAATACTTGTTTGATTTAACAATTTGTTGTGTGCCTAAGAGTGTGGTGCTTTGCTTATGGATTGTGTTGCAGTGGGTGTACTCAGCCCTCTGGAAACGAGTATAATTTGATGGTGATTGCTGTTTTTCTTACATTTCGTGTATACCAGTATCAATTTTGTTGTAACTTTGTTGTACTTTTATTTTACCTTTGAACTTGCTGTACCTTTCCTGCTTGGACCTTAAATGGTTCGCAGTATATGGTAAATAAATAAAAAATAAATAAATAAATATCCGCTGTCATCTCTCGATGACGACACTGATAAACAACAAGGGTGTTTCAGACCACACAATCTCTTTCTGTCATCACAGCACAGCACATGCAAGGTATCCCACCATACGCGATGACAACGATGAAGATGATGGCCATGATGATCATGGATGACAGGCCTGTGCAGTATATGATGTCTCGACATGCTCTATGATGCATTTCGTATGACTGGAAACAACCTACAACCACCAGTGGAACGTGCACAGACCTCATATTAGCCAACTTCAGGGTGTAGATCCGATACCATGAAGCAGTAATAATGAAGGCACAACGAAATTAACAACATACCATTTATGACCAATAAACATTGTTATGGGGTGAGGCGAATGCTAGTGTGAAAGGGGCTGAGCATCACAGACGAGGAAGAGAATGAAGTGCTGCTGAGGTGATGGTGCCATGTTTGCGTTAAAAATACAGTGTTCCTTTTTCTTGTGTTTACATCGTGCGATTTAATTGTTACAATATAACTGGACAGTTCGGTAACACCGAACAGTCCCCCTACTTCACCCACTCATCATCATTCACTTCATAAATATGACTCAATTTTTTTTTTTTCGCATGCACACATACACGTGGATAAATCGCAGCCTTCTGCAGCAGCCCCAGAAACGACCGAACGCGCCCTGCTTAAGTCAGCCAACGACTAATACTAGGCCCACGATGCAGCAATTCCTGACCCTGTAGCGTGATTTGTTGAGAGAAGAGGAAGCGATTATTAGCCGACTCCGAGAATTTATTGTAAATTCCAGGCCACGTTCTCCACAACAATATTTGGGAGAGGCGTTCTCAGGAGCTTCAACTAATAATTGGCAGCGTTTTCCTACTTCTGTATCACGTTAATTGCGCCTGGGCGCATCTGCATAGCGCATGCACACAGCTCTTCGTAGACTGACAAAGATGACGATCGAATTGCTTTGGTATAAACCCCCATTTACTTGTGGTTCGGGCCTTTTAAAAGCTTGTCATGTGGGCTTATAGGCATTAAGTATGTAGAGAGGAAGAAGATTATGTGCCGCAGTGGGTCACGCCTTTAGCGAGAGGAGCCAAGCGCGAGCATTTGCCCCGAGTGCTGTGATTCCTGGGTCCGTTGCTGCCGCCCGCTTTCCACATCAATAGACCTGCTGTGCAAGTACTACTTGCGCCAATAAACCCCGTTTCAGAGTGGTGGAAGTGCAGGGTATTTCAACCTGGAACTCCGCAACAGGAAACTACCTGCCATTTCAGAAATGGCTGAAGAAACCTACCAGCAAGGTACGACCCAGCCTCCGATGGTTATCGTGCCCACTGCGCTACGCGTGCACGATCCACCTTTTTTTGACGGTACCGATGAGCAAGACGTAGAAGATTGGCTGTTGACATTTGAAAAGGTAGGCGCAAGCAACAAGTGGGATGACACATCGAAGCTGCAATATGTACCCTTCTACCTGAAAGAGGTAGAGAGTCTCTGGTTTAGCAACCACCACTCGGAATTCGCCACTTAGGGTGCTTTTAAGCTACGCATTACCGATGTATTCGGTCGCCCCGAGGTACGCAAGCTCCGTGCCGAGCAGCGTCTACGGGGACGCGCACAGCTTCAGGGGGAAGGCTTCACAAGCTACATCGAGGATGTGCTCGACTTGTGCAAGCGCCTTGACCCTTCAATGATCGAAGCAGACAAGATCAAAAACATCTTGAAGGGGATAGACGATGACACCTTCCAGATGCTGCTGGCCAAGGAACCCCGTGCCGTGTCCGAACTCGCCACTCTTTGCCAGAGCTTCGAGGAATTGCGCAAACAACGGGTCATGACACGGCGGCCAGCGGCTACTGACGAAACTCTCGCGGCATTGACCCTAGGTAGAGACCACAACACAATCATGTCGAAAATCAAACGATATGTGCTCAAGGAGATGGCCCGACAACTTTCGTGTCTGTTGTATCAACCGGCAAAGGACCCAGGAATCACAGCACTCGGGGCAAACGCTCGCACTTGGCTCCTCTCGCTAAAGGCGTGACCCACTGCGGCACATAATCTTCTTCCTCTCTACAAGTATAATAAATTTTAATATGTGACATTTTATATGTGCAACAGATAATGACATTTGTGCATGCCTCATTTAAATTTTTAAAATTTAAGTTAATTTTTAAAAAATTAATTAAAAAACATATATATTGGGCAGATTAGCTCTGTCACAACAAATATGCTTACTTTTCTTTTTAATACATGTTATATCCTATTCAAATTTGATTGATAATCTTCAAAACAAATCACTATTCACTTCGAATCTAAAATTTACTATTTGCACAAGTATACTCATCATAACAGTGTTGTCGATGATAGGTTACACTGGCACATCTGTCTGTGGCCGCCATCGCGTAATTATGCTTTTTACAGCGAAAGCTGTTATGAGATCACAACTCTTATCGCACACAGTTGCCAGCTGCCGCCGCCAGTGTCCATAACCACATTGCGCGAAATCAGAAAAAAACCTAGCACCGATGACACAGTGGGACTCAAACCCGCGTGCCAGCCCAGTATCTTACCACTGAGTTACGCCGGTGCTTGTAACTTGTCAAACTTGCCTCAGGCAGGCTTGACCTAGGACCAATGACACAGTGGGGCTCGAACCCGGGTCCGCTGGGTGCCAGCCCAGTATTTTACCACTGAGCTACACTGGTACTTGCGACTTGTTGTCAAACTTGCCTTAGGCAGGCTTGATGTCGGGAAAGCAATTGCGTTAATAGGACCTATAAAGCATTCTAAAACAGCGAAAGAACAACCAGTCATTGCACAATGCGAATAGCGTAAAGAGTGGGCCGTCTATTGCTCCAACCCATTACAAAAGCTTGTTCTTGTTCCCATATTAACTGTGGCGCATACCCACTTCAGCCGTAATTCCTCATCGTCGTCAGCCAATGCATTAAGGGGGCAGACTGCTCTTTGGGACCAAAAAGTGACAAAAATATTCATTTTTTAAAATTGACATATTTGGTTTCTGCAAGTATTTTTCTATCTCTCTGCAAATTTTCACGCAACAAGAAGTAGTAATTTTTTTGTAATGTCATTTTAACTGTCCAGATTCTTGGTGCTGTTAACATGCAGAACCTGCAAAAAAATGGGGAAGCGACTTTGAGGCTTCTTTATAATTTGCCAGCACCTTTGTCTAAAGCTCTACTACCAATTTATGAGCGCCTTCGTGAGGATTGCTAAACATGCGCACCATGATCGTTGCTTTTTGAAGAAACTGTGTGTTTTCAGTTTTTTCCATTTTTCTCAAAAAAGTAAATTTGTGACTATTCAATTTTGAGGCCTCAATATCTCTGCAGCTAGGGCAGCTACAACCATATTTCTATTTGCAGTGGAAACCTGTATGTGTGTAGAATGCAAGTATGGGAGCAAAATTTGGAGCACATGACTTTTTAATTAATTACTAATCAAAATAGTAACACAATTCCAACTGCTTTTGAAAATGTATAGTTCATTTTACTGCAAAATAACCAATAAAGGTCTAAAAACAAAAACCTCTTCCATACTTTCACTCTATAGTCATTAGTCTATGTTGGCATATCCTAAATATCACTTTTAATTAAGCACTTTTTTTTCTATGGTGGCCTTAAACTATAGGGAGTGAACGTAAGTTATCTCAGTAACAAAGTGAGTTACAGGAAAACTAATTACATATTTGAAATCAGCAGAAAAAACTGTATAACCCTGTGCAGTTTTATCAAATTCACTGAAGAAACAAACAAAAAATGTCTAAGACCAGTCTGCCCCCTTAAAATTTGGCACAAAATTCCTTGAAAGTGCTTAGCGGATACCACGCTTCTCAGAAGCATTACAAAAAATAGCAAAGCAAATGCCGGCCTACTACCCAAATAAATTTATTAATAATGACCTAGTGGGTGTCAAAAAAGTGTGCTTCCAATAGTTACCCAATGAGCGTTTCGAAAAGGCTCTGAAAGGCCGCTCTTCTTGCTTTCGCTGTGACTGTGCTGCGCCTACAGCGCAGGCCTAGTGTTCTTGTTATGCTCATACTGAAGTTCTAATCATCAGTACGTCTGCTTGCATTCCCCATAAGCACAGAAAACCTTTTGCGTGACATTGTGGGGTTAGCCGCATCACAAGTCCAGAGTTGTAGTGAACATTCATAGGACAAAAACTGATCCCAGCACACACTAATCGATATGCATAGGAGCCAGTAGAATTCAAGCAGTCAGTAAATACATTAGGCACTATAAATACTCGCTTAGTGATTCATTGCATCTACGTTTTGACCAATAGTAACTTTAAAGTGGGATAGTACTAATGATGTTTTACTGCACAAGCACTAACAGCTGAAAATGCTGTTTATACTGTCAAAGCATATAAAAAAAAAAATTGAGTGCTGCAACCTCTAACATGTATGGAAACATTTCAAAGACTGCTGATAGTACCTGAGCGTCCAAGCTAGTTCAGCTGGTCAGCAATCACTAAAATGTTAGGAAATTTCAAAAGGAGACTCATACGAACACAAATGCGTAAAAGAAAAAACAAAGACTGGTGCATAAATAGCCTCCTGTCAGGGAATGTGTGTATGGCTGCAGGTTAATAATTTAGCAACTGCTTCAAAAGCATGCCACCAAGGAGACACATTCACCTTGCACACTTTACTGGGTATCTTCTGCGATTTCTGGCGAGCGTGGTACTGGTCAATGACGTGTTGGAACTTGCGCTTGATCAGGTTACCGTCTTCCCAGGTGCAATCAGAGTAGGGCAGGCCATCCCACTTGCACAGATAGTCCATCTGCTCAGCCTCTCCACTTTTTGCCGGGGCATGCGCTGCTCAGCGAAGACACACAGAAACAAGGAGGCCATGGATTTTTGCAAATTCTAAATCCTCAACTTCCAAACTGCAGTTCGTCTCATCTTAGTAAATTACCCTTTCACGACATTGTAACGATGGTACCACTCTTCGCCATGAAGAAATTCTCGGTAAGTAAGAATATGCCTGAAATAAAATACAAGTGGTGACACTACCCTGAGTTCCCACACCTATTTGTCATGGCATCTACTATGGACTTTGTAGCTTTTTATCAATTAAGATGAAGTGCACTGTGCTCCAAGAGAGACTTTAACCGAAAAACGCCCCGCCACGGTGGTCTAGTGGCTAAGGCTGCTAACCCGCAGGCCGCGGGATCTAATCCCGGCTGCGGGGGCTGCATTTTCGATAGAGGCGAAAATGCTGTAGGCCCGTGTGTTCAGATTTGGGTGCACGTTAAAGAAACCCAGGTGGTCAAAATTTCCAAAGCCCTCCACTACGGCGTCTCTCATAATCAATCATATGGTGGTTTTGGGACGTTAAACCCCATGCATCAATATATCAACTTTACCAAGAAACGTTGGCCAAGTTCAAGACCCCAAAATTTTAGTAAGGTACAATCACACCTTTACCTTGATTTTCACTTCTAATAATGAACTCAGTAGAGTGAAATTAACAACAATAGGTTTTCCAAAGAATACTTGCCCAGTCTGGACTGATTTAGTGTTGCACTTCAGTTTCATTTTAAATTCTAGCTTTATTTTCCTCAATGTTATTTTTGTGAGCTATGTAGATTCTCATCAAAATCAAAGGTTGTGCATAAGGCAGGACTGCTTTGCTCATGTATTACTAGTCCAAATGCCTTCACAAAAAGAGATCGAAAACAAGCAGGAGTCCAATAATTTGCACTAGACTTCTTGACACATGGCTGTCGCCCTGCTCACAAGAGTTGTTCAGCGAGTTTCATTTTACACGCAATATTTAAGTAAAACTACATAGCTTTCACTGTTGTCTTAAATTAATTGTGTCGGTTATACACCCTGCACGGAGACTGGAGTTAAGAAATTACAGCACCTGAATGGTTTGGTTCATATTAACCAGTCAGGAAGAGAGCTCGATTGACGCACAGCTGAGCATTTTATAAGCCACACATTACAACACACAAAGTTTGTTGTTGTACATATAGGATATTGATCACAAGCATATATTTACTACACTCTTTAGTCATATACAGTCTAACCCCGCTACAACGAAACTGAAGGGGTGTGGAGAAAACTGCGTTGAAGCGAACATTTCGTTGTAGTGAAATCGAAAAAATATAGCCGATCTGAGCTAGCAAAATAAAGGAACGATTATTCTCAAAATTCAAAAAATGTCCGTTGCTTCCTATGATTTCCAAGAAGCGTCACGACGTGATTCTCACCCATGCATAGCGAAGCCACGGTGAAAAGCACGCTGAGACAATGCCTAAAACCACCCTCGTGAACGAACCAAACAGTTGCATTAACATGTTAACACTGGCGGCTGTCCACCATCAAAAGTATCCGACAACGCTGAGATGGAGGCAGGGTATCGTGGAGCGGCGACTTTTGCATTATTCTATGCAATTCTTATCATCATCACTCGTGACTAGCTGATTTTGTTGATAATGTGGACGAACAGCCGCTCTGATTAGTTACAACACTGGCCAAGCGCGTACATAATGATAAGCATCAAAATCGGAAAAGGCATCGTTCCGCGGTTGCAACCAGCAGCTCCATGAAGGAAACCATGAACTGAGCGACTGAGCTTTAGCTTTGGATCGTCTGCAACTCAAAAGCAAGCCAGTGGCAAAAGCAGGGCAGTCTCATCGCCATTGCTGTCGAGCAATGGGGGCACCCATGCTTGTTGAACAGCGGCGGTATAGCGGCGGTTTCTGGTGGTGCCAACGTGTGTTTTAGACTTTGATGCCGCATTTTCAGGCACTGAAAATGCATCAAAATGTTAAATATTGGGTTTACTGCATAGAAATAAGTATTTGAGCCTAGAATTGCATCGTAATATTTCGTTGAAGCGGGACGATCGAAGAAAAATGCATTGACTCCTATGGACTGCTGACGGGGAATCGTGAATTTTTTGTTGTAGCGGAAATTTCATTGAAGCGGCGTTTGTTGTAGCGGAGTTCGACTGTAACACACAGTGTTCGTATATGTTTGAGATACATTGTTTTGAAGCGTAAAAAGTGATAAAAGCAAAGAATCATGAAGCCAGTTAACGCAGCGACAGTTCCCACATGTGCCCGAAAGGCGCCAGCTAATGTGCCCAAATTCTACCAAAAAAGGCAGTTACTATGAGACACGCTGCAATACCAGTGCACCTTGTCAACCATGGGTCTATAAATTCTTCATGGACATCGTGGGCTAGTGTGTGTCCAGATAAGTCAATAAAACCAACAAGAATTTTAATGCTAAATCTGCATCCAGGCTACCAGCCTGCTCAATATAAGGAGCCCTGATACTCGAAAGGCAACTTAAGTCTCACATTCTCAACGTTGCAAGCCTTGTTCCTTCATACAACTATATAACTTCTGGTACACTCATCTTTCTCCCTAAGTTAAATATACACAAGCACTGCATGTTAAGTTCCGAAAGAAGTGGCCCCTTTTCAGTGTAAACAGTACGAGACGTAAATAAAATGAACCCTTATTTAAATGCAAAGCCAGGCACAATCATTCGTGCCATTAAAAGTAGCACTAAGAAAAGTGAAAGAAATCCTCACACGCTGGCTTAAGCCAGCCAAGCAACAAATGTCTGCACTTCCACACACACGAGTCAAAAGTAAAAAAACAAGGAAGGGGTGCTCAAGGAGGGAGGCTGATTGATGGTGGTGGTGGATGAAAGGGGGGCGGGGAAGGGATGATGATTGCATGTTTACATGAATCCCAGCATTAGCGTAACAGTGTGCCCAACTGTTGCAAGATGCCCAATGCTTGCCAGATCGATACTACTACTGCAATCAAGCAGCTGCCAAACCACTCACAGTGAGGTGCACACGATAAAATTAGTTTTGTTTGGTAAGAAAACGTGACAGCCTTCACACAATTCTGAGGGCCAATGTCCGAGCTAGAAAACAATATATTTTTCTAAATTCAGCCAGATGCTTCAAGAAGGCCATGTGAGGTGTTCTGTGCTTGCTTATCGTGATGCTGTTCTTGCTGTCCTCGCACCATTCATCCCGTTTCAGCCAAACGGGCAAACTCTTTATCGGTTCCAATACACACTGCCACTTTTAAGTTCTCATGAACAGTTGCAATCGGCATGTCTTAGCCTTGAAGAACGAACAGGACTTTCAATTAAAGTCAGAGTTTCTCTAGTTCTGATATGGCACCAATTCAAACCACTCTGACGGCCCCACTGATATACCTGTGTTTTTAGCTGTGAGTACAAGCTGCTTTTCCATATAGCAACAGTCCAGCCAGCACAAACACAATGTGCATCACAACAGCTACATGCAAGAGGATGACTATATCTGAATCCTTTCCAAAAGCAAGCAGTAATACAAAGAGTTGAGGACAAATGAAATCAAAACACCTAATCCACCACCATGAGCTAAACAACTAATGCAGATTTGTCACAGTTAATTCCTGATAAGCAGGACACAGCTATTTAGAACTATGTCCATCTATGAAAGGAAAAAGATGTGGAAGCTCCCATCATGACAAAGTACTTCTTGGTAGAAGACCATGTAAACTTAGGCACCTGAATGTGGATTGTCACTATGTTTACAATCGCTCATAGACGTAGCACATTATCTTGGAGAGAAAAATTTTGTACAGAAAGAATATGCTGAGACAACATGGGAGAATGTAGTCCAACAAAACCCAAAGCCAAAATGTTAACACACTAGCCTTGTGCCTTTCAAGCTCAAGAAGAAAAGTAAATGTGTTCAGTATAGTCGACTGAAAGTTTAGGATGTATTGGCACAAGCTACATTCAAACTACACGCTCTCCGATCCTTAAGCCTCCCCGATAGTGGACGGCGTACTGGGAAAACCTATCGCCAATTCAGAAAGTAGCACGTGTTAGCACGAGCCATACCACAGCAGCCACCCGTGAGATTCGAGAGAAAGGAAAGAAGAAGACGAGGTGGATGCTTTCGAACGGACTGTTGGCTGGAGCGGCCACACAGGCTTTGAATTGTGTGTTTCTTCGCCCCAACCACTTGATTTCAATAAAGTGTACCCTTTCACTGTGTGTTACAATATAAAAAGGACGCAGCTGACGACGAGATGTAATAGAAATCAAACTGAAGCACTACAGTATATCCAAACATTCTTCGACGTGGCAACTCATGTGAGCTAGGAGGGATTGTATTTCATTCACTCAAATAACAGACAGCTTCCCTATGTGTACTATAAAAAATCTGATGACACGGAGACATCTCAAGCGTTAGAGCTTCTAATGTGAGCACCACAGGTAATACCAAAAGTTCTAAACAGTCACCAGTGGATTTTCTTTACTTTAAAAATTTGGAATTGTTGGGTATTTCGAACTTCACAAATGCACCATTAAGGTTCCTATTGCACTAATTCATTTCCACAACCAATTTTTCGGACAAATTTATGTGCCAAAGTTTAATTTTCCAGACTAAATCGGCCATTTTGAGCTATGCCGCTCTATTCTGGAAGCTGCCATGTTGGATTTTTTGTTGGATTGATCGAGTTTGGTTTGCAGAGGCTAGTTGTGTGGCCTCCAAGATTGGAAGCGGGCACAGGCGCGCACAATCTTCTAGTTTTGGAGGACATGTCCGATTTTCTTGCCTAGCAAAACTGCAAAACTTTTCTTTTTCAGTGAGCCTTATCATCATCATTAATACGCCGGTATGTTGTTCTTATTTTCGGGGCGTTAGTTTTTCTGATTGTCATTGCGCACGTGGTCACGTTTTATTGGTGTGGCGAATGTGTTTGAGCCATAATGTGCATCACACACTCGCTGCCGTTAGCGGTTGCTCAGGAGCACTCTGTGGTCACAGTTATCGGCTACTCCTAGAACATGCGGGTTCGCTCACGGCAGCAGCGGTAGTGTTTGGATAGTGGCGAAATGCTAAAGGCTCACATACTGTGTGATGTTGGCGCAGGTAAAAGAAGCCCAGACCGTGTTGTTAAATTTCACCAAACAGGCAAGAAGTTGCATGCATCTTTTTGCGACCAGCATCAAGTTTTGTTTTGCGTGGTTTCATGGAGCCACCAACTTTACCACCGCAACGGTCGGCGGCAGCGATTGCCAACGCAATTGCCAAGCTACGTTACCGTAGCCCAAATAGAAGCAAACTGGCTTGTCCCAAGAACAGCATGGAGCATGGCATTATTGGAATTTTTTTGTGGGCTTTCCTAGTCTGAATCAACTTCATTTTTACGGCTTGATGGTTTTTTTCAGACTGTTAAATTTTCCTAACTACGTATACTGCAGTCCCCGTAAGGTGCGAAAAATCGGTTGGCGATTGTATTGTAATGACAAAGCAAGGCCACTATCAGTGGCACTAATAATCGAGAATTGGTACATGATGGCAAATACAAAAAATCAATCATGCAGCATAAGAGTTAGCTCATGCTTCTTATGTTTAAAATTGTGCTTGATTTTGTATTTCGAGACTGTGTGCCCACAATAGCCATACATATTAAAAACTGGTTTTTGTCTCTCTCAAATTATGCTTCAAAAACAAACACTGACGTGAAAGCTAGCAGCATGCCTCAACTCAGATCAATTACTTTCGTAAGCATGTAACACGTGTAGCAGGGTATTTTTGAACATTTTAATGGTATGATG
Source organism: Rhipicephalus microplus (assembly GCF_043290135.1). Lineage (NCBI taxonomy): Eukaryota > Metazoa > Arthropoda > Arachnida > Ixodida > Ixodidae > Rhipicephalus > Rhipicephalus microplus. The sequence goes on along the minus strand of NC_134700.1, from coordinate 294,630,194 downwards.
GAAACTGCTTTCCAAAAGACTCATGGCAGAGCCCTGCGCAAGCAGTGTAACCCGAGACTATTTTAGACCAAGACGGCTTAGTTCAATATGCTTCAAAACTTGGCAGTGTTACAAAAGTACAAAAATATAAGTACATAATGACATAAGATAGCCTACGCAGAGCCTATGCTGCCTTTTAAAATTTACATAAATATTTTTTAGAACTTGTTGAATTTGAAGCTTGTCGTCAGTGAACAAAACATTCAGTATAAATTTTAGCGCAATGCCTTGTCCAGACTTAAAAGACAAGTGTTTATCGTATTCGTCTCAAGCCATCCGATTTCCATGCTCAACAATGCTTCGTTTCTATCTCGTGCAAATGCTACCACCGATATTCAAGCCCTTAATTGAGCACGGAAACAAGCATTGTGCCATTCGACTATCAGTACAGGCAGGCTGAGGCAAGCAACCTCACTGATAAAAGCATCTGAGCATGTGACAGCTGCTTTTTCCATCTTTCTTCCTTGAATCTACACATTAACTTTTTTTTTGCAAGCTTTGCTCATCGTTGGGGGTCAACATGCACATCATGCGAGGCTAGAAACATGCAAGCATGGCATCCAAATGATAATGAGAGGGGGGAAATGGGGGCACCTTCGTGGGGGGGTGGTCGGCACTCACAAATAATCCTTTCCACTTCCATGTGCTTGAACTGCAACTCCTCGGAAAGCTCCTGCTGGCACTCATAGTACTCAATGTCCTCGGGGCTGGCATTGTCACGCCTGCAATGTGGTCAACGACAAAGAGAGAGAAGAAGCATGTGCATGGGCTCTTTCTGTGTACTCAGCCACGTGTGAGCCCCTTTCAAAGAGAATGATGCCCTCACGTAAGCTGCTAAATGCAATTCCGACGCGGCAAAGTATCTATTACACTGATAAGCTTTAGTTTTCCAGAAGGGTGTCTTGAAGGGCCAGCTGGTACATGATACTGAGGGGAAACAGCGCAACGGGACGAAGGAACAGCACTTGTGTTGTGTGAGCCATGTGCACCAATTCTTTCCAGGAAGATTAGACAGATGCCTTAACAGATCCTGAATTAAACTATAGCCGAATCTCATAAATTTGAACATGCTTAAATCGGACACACTTAATTCAAACATGCTTAATTTGAACTTCCGGCTAATTAGAACGGACGGTGTGGTCTCTTTAAAGCTATGTGTATTCCAATGGGCGAAAATTCCCTGTAATTCGAACGCGCAAGCACTGGCGACTGTTAGTTCGAACATACTGCCCTCCTAAAATGCTCTGAGTACCACGCCGCGGTGACAGCTCCAACACCTCGAAGCTACACGCGAAGGAAAAGAAGAGAAAGAAAGAAAAGGCTGTGGCGAAATGTTTGATCTCCCTGCAATGCCCATCTGCGACGCGCCGGTGCCACGCTTCCCCCTTTCTCGTCCCTGCCATGTAGAGACTCTTCACCTTTCAACGCTGGCGCAAAGAGAACAAAAAAAAAAGTATTAAAAGCTGCCGCGGAGAGTTAGTTCTCTTTCAAACGCCGATCTGCTTGTCTCCGCGTGGAGACGCTCCTTTTTTCTCGTCATGTGCTGGCCGCACTCCGGCTGCGGCACAGAAGGTAGCAGCAGAGACGCAGTTTTTGCCATCGTCGTTAGAGAGTGCTGGCACTGGACAGTGCCGTGCACGAATTCTCTTTCCAGGAGAATGCTGTAGCCGAAGCAGAAGTGCTTTGCAAACTGCGCGCGAAATTGATGGACTCGCTGCAAGGAAAATGTGTGCAGATGTGCATCACTGATTATTTCAATTAATTGTGAATGAATGTAAGTCATCTGAAACTTACCCCTCGTGTTTTAGCTCAATGCACAGGCGCCACTGCTTGTTGAGCCCTCTGTTCATTTAGCTTTCATTAACTCGAATTTTTTTTTTTTTGTTCGAACAAATTTTCCGGCCCCTTCGAGTTCAAATTATCGAGATTCGACTACCATATATACTCGCATATTGAACACCCCCCCCCCCCACCTTGGTCTTTGAAAAAGAAATCTGTATCTGTTTTTATTTCGATGGGATAGCCAGTGCCATTGAAGATTGAAACAACGCTAAATCACACTCATGTCACAAAATAACAATACAATAAAAGTCAAAACATAGTTCAACAACCATGCGAAACAGTTTTGAGCAGCGCAAGCGCAAACGAAGTCGGTCAAAATTTTTAACTCGTGCCTTTTGCGATAGAGCGCCATCTGTCAAACGCTAAAGAATCCTCTTTGCTCATAGCAGTATGCACGCGCAGCAGCGGGAAAACAAAGCGCAATTTCGGTGCCCGCCGAACCGATGGCGAAGTTCTGGAACAGATGCTCTGTAGTGCTGTTACTGAATTGAAGGCCAGCAGCAGTTGGAGAGCGAGTTTCTCAATACCGTAATGCGAAATTTTTGCTATCATAACTCCCGTAATTTTTTTTTTCTTCCGCATAATGAATGCTCCCCCCAAATTGGCATCAACTCTTTTGAAAAATATGCAAATAAGTACATTATATTTCTTGCGCATGGTAGCCATTTGACCTTTTAGAGCTCTTTAATAATGCCAGCGGCTTGAATGAAGTCTGTAGTACACTCCATTCACAATATCTAAGCTAGAGGAATAACACGCCTAGAAATAGCTGCCCTTTCAAGGACTGGAGGAAAAGGTGGACTTGCCAGTTCCGAAGCTCATCTTCACGCTTAATATAGTTCTCTAACTTCTTGAGACCCTTGACCTTCTGCTCTTGCAGTGTCTGCATGCTCTCCCAGGTGTTGTGGAGGTGCGACCAGCCCTTCCATTTGATCAGGTACTGTGTTTCCTTCTCAGCGTCTGGCAACTCCGCTGCACCAGCATTGGGATCCCCAAATTCCTCTACTGCATACACCGTCGTTGAGGCACCCGTGGCTGCATCGAAAATAATAATAAACAAAGTGATTCGATTCTCCTTCTCAAAAGGCATACAGGAATTAAATTTAGGACTTTGCAGAAGTTCAGGGGAAGCTCAAGTCTTGGAATAGATCAGACTTGATACCAGGAGGGCACAAGATTTTGGACCTGTGTACGTTGGCTTATGTACAGCATCAAATAGCTAATCATCTACAGTAGACTTCTATTAAAGGAAACTCTCTTAAATGAAATTACTGCTTAAATGGAACAACTTCCACTAATATGTTTGGTTTCGTACTTGAATATATACCCCTGTTTGTCTCTCAGTAAACAAAACTCCCCTTAAAGGAAACATATATCATGCTCCCTTCAGGTTTTATTTAAAAGGAGTCGACTGTACCTGTAATTTACCTGCTAGGGATAACCGAGCAAGTACACTCAAACCTCGATATCACGAATTTGGATATAATGAATTATCAGTAATAACAAAGTAAGTGACCAATAGCTTTACCGTAGATAATGTTACAAATGATTGTTTAAAACAAATTTTCGGACATAACGAAGTATTTTCGTGGCAGATGTGAGTTGGTTATAATTAGATTATAATGACACATTTATTTATTAATGTGTGAATTGTGAACAGTACAAGTGTCTCTATCTACTGTATTCCAAAGCATCATCTAATCCAGCTACAAAATCTACAGCACTAGGCTATAGCCATGACTTTTGCATAATAGATTAAGTCGTTACAAATAAGACATAATGTCAGTTCATGCAGCGTTATGTTTCGAGTTCCTATAGAAGGTTGTGGCCTACTAACTTATTGGCCTAAAGTGTGGAAGTATGAATTGAAAAAGTGAATTGAACACCTTTTTGCAAAGACACTTGTGAATTAAGACTATAAAAAAGCTAGTTAACCTACTAGAAACTATTGGTAATGCCAACACCAAGCAAGAACTATATAGAGCAGTCAAAGTACTCTCTCAAAGGCAGGTATGTAATAGTGACATTTGCAATGTTGTCAAGAATCGCCTATCAAAGTAGCACAATAAGTTTTACTGCCCCCGTCACACATGTTGCAGGCATAGTATAACCTCGTTACAAAGGATCTACATTTTTCAGATGCTACATACCAATCGGCATTGCTTTGCCGACCTCCCCATTTGTTCTACTGACTGAACTTCGTTTACTACGGGTTCTGACACCACACACATTCGGATATAATCGACTCAAATGTGAGGCCAGCAATGGGGTCAGGACTCTTTTACAGCATACTTTTCTACCACAGACATCTCAAATCTAATAACTTCCAATATCAAGCATCGCTTGGCATACTTTCGGGACAGGAACAGCACACCGCGGATATCAATGTACCAATTAAAAGGACCCCCGAAGCCACACAAGGAAACTTGAGATGCTTGTGTTGTTTTGAGAGTTCTGTATAAGGGGGGGGGGGGCTCTGATTAATTATTAGTGTCGAGTGTTGCCTATAAAATATTTTAATTTGGTTTTAAAGTAAAGGTGCATGCTTGTATGAGTATTCAGGTGCAATTAATATTTTCTGTGCATTTGTGGGGCGCGCACATTACCCCGACTGGCACCCGGCGAGCACTACTGCTGGTCACACCTCTTGCTCTGTTAGCTGCACTCAAGATGGTTTTGGCTGGTTATGGCAGGAGTACTTTTCTTGCTCAAAGAATCCACATGATTTCATTCTTCGCCACCAGTGGCTCCCCCTATTTGAAAACAGCGTGTTCAGCATCACTCAAGCTTGAGCGCACGTAGTCTCAGGCGCTTCCCCGCTGTGGGCGATAGTTTCTCATGGTATTCAGGCAGGCGTGTCGAACTGACGCAAAATCGTTCTGAATTAACGACACTAGCATAAATTATGCGATGTGTTAGAGACTTTACAATACAATTTTGGCATTACCATACGCAAAGTTACAAATCCCTGTAAAAATGTCGTAAAGAAAACTTTCGCTGTCAGGGGTCTTTTAAGAACAAAGGGTGCCGATCTCCAGTCTGTGTTAATGTTTAGTTATATGCGAACACAAAAATTGGTGCACAGCATGCTTGGTATTGCATTTTCATACACGGACGTGCGAAATTGCTAGCCGCTGCCACCGCTCCTCCGAGCAGTCACTGCATGGCAAGCTTGGCCAGGGGCAAAATACCCAAAATACCCATCTGTGCGCAAAATACCCATCCGTCGTTCTGAGGAGCCAGCAGGCAATGGAATTAGTTGCTTTCAATGAAACACATTACGGCTTCTTATCTTTCACAAGTTTACTAATGCAATGGTTTTGCCCGCAGAGCGGAGTTAAGCCTAGTCCCAACTTTGAGCACAGAGCTTGGTTGCGATGTGCGTGGTTGCAGTGGTAGTGCCCAATGTTTCAAAGTACGTCATGCTCGATCGCAAGTACAAAGAATGGTCCCGTGGCAGTCCTCGTCACAGAGTACAACGTGCTAATAAGCAGCACCTCTTAATAGCGGGCCCAATGAGAAAATGATCGATCCAGGAAGCGCCTCTACAATTTTCGGCAGTTGTGCCATCGCAGAACTATAATTTTGACAAGAACACTGGTTTTTTTGCCCCAACTTCCACAATTGCTATGGCCACCTCGTCAGGCACAGACATTTCTTACAGCACCTCTACGTAGTTTTCAGTGAAGATATTTCGGAACAGATAGAAGGTACAGAAACGGAAAATGTGATCTTCAAAAATGAATTTATTCGGCCCCATTAAGAATGAATTTGTTTATGACTTGTAATTCTCTTTGGTTATAACAGACCCCTTCAGCGTCTACATAGAAGTCTGTCATAACAGTACTTGGTTATTGCATACTTCTTTTACAACAGACCAAAATCCTCCTCACTATGGAGGTCTGTTGTAATGAGGTTTATACTGTCAAACTTAATCCATGACAAGAAATACACTGCCTTATCACTGACAGAATAGAATAATAAGTTAAGCTCTGACAGAACTAACTCACCTCCTTTTTTGCCAACACGATGGTCAATCACTCTCTCGACTGTCTCCGAGTTGGAGGCCTCAGCAGCAGCTGCCTGCTCATCATATTCGATCTCCACGAGGTCATCCGAGCCAGTCTCCTCTGCACTCTGTTCCTTGTAGCTGCGCAGGCCACATGTCGAAGTTGTACAACCATCCCGATAAGTTTAAATCAGATTCTTCGGTTAGAACACAAGACATGAGAGTGTGTCCACGCATGCTGCATGTATTCTCTTTGCTTGACAACTCACCTGACTGTTTTAGCAGCTCGCCGAGTCCCTTGCCGCTTTCCATCGTCATCGCTATCATTATCTGATGATTGCTCGTCGGAGCTCTCATCAGAGCTGTGGTAGTTGACACGGTTTGCCTGGCGCCGCTGTGATGCTGCAGACTGCCGCTTCGGGGGAGGTGCTCGCTTGGGGGCAGCTTTACGAGGCCGCACCACAGCATCACTGTCATCGCTGTCACTGTTGCCACTTGATCTCCAGTCAGCCGAGCTGTTGTCCAAGCAGTGGGGAAAAAGTGAAGGTGCACGAGGTCATATGATGTCATGAACAATGATTACAAGGCAGCACCATTATCATTTTGCCCCAGGTTCCAAATACAAGCTGCTATGTTACAGACATGCGAGTAGAATAATCGACAGTAAGAAAATATACTGACGCTTTCCGAGATCGTGTAGCATTTCCTCGGGATGCCTTTTTTGTGTCGCTTCCCTCAGATTCCTGCAAATGAAGACAGTCATTTAGTAGGTTACTCCAGGAGGGCGAAGAAAATGGCCCTATATACCCTTTTTTGAAGGTGTGCTGTCACCTAACCTTCTGTGCAGAGAAATGCCACGAAATAAACATTATTATTACGCCACAATAAAACCAACACTTCATGAACTATACAGGGCGAATCTTCCTTTTTTATCTTTTGAATGAACAAAAGGGGCAATGTGTAATGATGTGTAGCTCCTAATGATGTCTCTCGTCAAATAAGATCCTGCACATTGCAGTAAAAAATGCGAGGTTCTTACATCAATAGTGTACCGCTCTGGTTCCTTGCGATAACGGCCAGATCGCCGTACGCCATACATGTCCGGGTTCTCCTCCCAGACTTGCTTCGCGGGTCGCGAGTTGCTGGGTCGTTTCCGCCGCTCATCCCGCGAGCTTTCATCATGAGCGGAGCTCTCAGAGACTCGTCGCTGCTGGGAAGGGGCACGAGGAGCATCACTCTCGGCATCAGAGTTCCCACTCTCACTGTCTGAGCTGGATGCTTGATTGCTGCCAGACTCGCTTCCATTTCTGTCATCGTCGTCATCTCCTATAAAAATGGGGGGCCAAGATTAGTGCTTCAGAATTTATCTTTTTCTCCGATTTGCAGTTCAAGACATCAACTTTAACTTCGACTGCCTTTTAAATGCCAAACAACTCGGTAACTCCTCCTCTGCCGCACTCCAGCTCATATGCCAGCATTTTAATGAGCCTGACCTGTGAGACAGGGTATGTTCCCTGGGCATGTAAGCCACAAAAACAATGTCAACCACAATTACCTGTCCTCGCTGTCTGGTTACTGGAATCTAGCTTCGGGGAAGCAGACACAGATTTCCGACTCCGCATTGCAGAGCTGGATCCAGAGCATGATCCAGAGTCCGAGGCACTCTCGGACGCATTGGAACTGTTGCTTTCAGCATCTGACATGTCCATGTTTCCTGCACAGTAACAATAAAAGCGCTTTGCTATAAATTTCTGAACAGTACAGCAAAGCACATGTCCACCAGTTTGACAACCATGCCTAAATCAGAATTAAGCAATGAAGAACCATTACTTAGCTTTTTTTGCATATTGCCTTACCCGGTGTTCTAGAGCAATGCATCAAAGTTTAAAATTTAATCTCATTGACAATGGATACAAGTAAGGTCATTCATTGAGAAAACACTATTGTAGTTACCTAGTTACCTGGATTTTATGTACGATAACAATTCAGCATCAGTGCCCTGAGCACTGTATGGTTCATATTAACTGATACCATTGTCACCTGAATGTGCAAAAGCTTTTGCGCAGGTGCTTTTTTAACAAGTTGGAATTTCCAAGTTTTTACCAAACTGAAAAATGTTCACACCATTGCGTATGCAGTATCATTCCCTCAGGAAGCACACATCAGTGAGAATCATCACGCAATATCCTCAACCTGTTAGACCTGCTTACGGGAGTAAAAAAGAAAATGAGCATTACTGGGCTCACTGAACTTTATGGAGAAAGACAAAATTCCTTGGGCAAAACCCGCAGGTGCCTCATCAAATGCCAAAATTGACCTGCGTCCCACATTGGCAGCAACATGACTGAGGCGAAACATCGTCACATGATGTCCCACATGACGTCACAGACCACCAAAATTTCTGACATCATCACACATCATTTTTGCTCAAACGCAATGCAAAATCATATTAGCTGCAGGAGGCTTTCAGGGCGGGGGGGCCGTGCAGGAGGTTCAATGCAACTTAAAAATGAAGAAAATAGTTTTCGCCTGCGTATAGAATGGGGCAGATGCACAAGGAGCCCAACGAGGTTTTTTTTCCTTTAATTACTAAAGACAATACAAAAACTGTGCATTTACTCAATTTCATTTTATTAGACAATACAAAACTGTGCATTTACTCAATTTCATTTTATTAAATTACTTTTGATACCCACTACTTTCGAGACTACGTTTTTTTCAGCCACAGCAGTAACTGACGCTTAGAACAACAGAAAAGCATTGGTTGTCAAACTTTATTGGCAGACTAGAAAAGCTTCTGGTTCTTTGACAGTTTATAAAACAAAAGGTTTTATAAAAAAAAGTGGCATACATGTGCCCCAAGAAATTCGCAAGAATCAAAAGTTATTTCGACAGGTTCTTCAACTTCAACTTTGCCAATGTTGAGAAACAGCACCGACACACTGCGATACTGTATCACCGTGCTTTCCTAACAAAATCCCACAGTCCACTGCAGTGACTGCAATTGTGAATAAATGCTGACCGTTGTAAAGCATTAAAGTCAAATGTCCCACTTAAAATCTTAAGGGGATCAGAACAAATATTACTAAAGTATTTTGTAAAATAACTAAGAGACGTACTAACTATATACACCTACTGCTTACTACAAATATAGTAATCAATGTTCATATAATAGACTCGTGTTTATCAAAACTTGTGCTCTCTAATTACCAGACATTTTCACACTCCACAATATTCATTCATTATTTTCACTTTACTTGACAACATAGTCCACAGTATATAGGGTGTCCCAGTTAACTCTCAGCACAATTTTAAAAGGAGCCACTAGCGTTACTTGAAAAAAAAAAAAAAAACCTGCATATTGTTCCTAGAACAGTGGGCTAGCCGGTAATAATTTTTATTAATTACTATTCAATATGTGAATTAAACACCTAATTTTAGGACTACTATTCTAATTGAAGCATCACTGAGGCAGTTCTAGTCAACCATGTGGGGCATCAAACTGTGCGATTTTCAGCATTGCATTAATTGCAAACTCCGTTTTTCTGAATGATAAACGATCCCCGCGAAATATAAAAAGTACCACATGACAGCGCTCCCAGCTTCATCGTAAAGCAGCGCCACCGAAGAAGCTGATTGAAAGCAATTCCTTTACCGATTACACATACGAATAGACAGCGCATCCACTTGATTGTGATATGGAAGTAGAAGCAAGCTACGTGGCTTATTAGCGATTCATTTCGCTTTTCTTACCCGCCTCTTACGACTTATTCATCCACTTGATAAGAAAGGCTTTCGACAGCGTGGTCGAAGCCCTGCTTGTAGAACAGATGAAACCGGAAAGGCAACAAAACAGACGTAGAATATTTCAAAATATCAGTTCTACTTGCACCGCAATGAAAGTGTGCACGTGCAGCTATATCTTGCGTCAGAAACCCGCTTTAGAGCAAGGTCAAATTAAAGTTGTGGCTTGACATTGTGTAATTACGTGCCACAAAAAATACGGGACTTGGCAAAAAAAAAATAAAACAAGCACGGTGGAATGGTATCAATGTGTAGAAAGAAAGCAAAGCCGATGCGTTGAGGAAACTGAGTGTGCCACTGCCAAATGTGCCGATTTGGCAAACACGACATTTGCGCAAAAGAAAGGGGAAAGTCAGAGTTGATTGTTCTATTACTGGTGCACTTGCCAGCATAATGGAGCACCCGATACCACTTACAGAACGTGTTCAAATAGCTCTCCTGCTGCAGCTACACAGTAAATGATCCCGCTTAACAACATCCCCAGTTGCTTTTTCGATGGACGACGGAGCAATTCTGCTGCATACATTCGTTAATCTGACCTTTAGGTCATCTGGCATCTTCATCTCGGTCATGTACACACGACCTTTCATGTATTCCCACAGAAAGAAATCCAGTGAGTGAGACTAGGTGACCTAGCCGGCCAGTGAACAGGCCTGTGCCTTTCGATTCATTGTTCATGAAAAGTCGCATCCAGCCAGTTTCATGCGCGACTGCTGCTATGTGCTGGTGCCCCATCTTGCTGATACCACAAAAAAGTGGAGACGTGACAGAGGAATTTCACTGCAAAATCGATTCACTGTTCCTTTAAGGATGCCATCCACATAACGCTGTCCAGTCAGGGTGTCATCGAAGAAGATGGGACCGATTATACCTCCGGCATAAATTCCGCACCAAACATTAAAAGACCACTGGTACTGTTGTTGAGTGCACTTTACCCAGTATGGATTGCAGTTACTCCAGTAGTGGGCATTATGCAGATTTACTTGGGCATTTCTGAAAATTCGTCGCATTTTGTGAGGATCCATTTCGAGAAATCTAGGCGATCCTGCAAGTCCCTATCTTCCAAGGTTCCAACATGCTAGGCAAACATAATATTGTGAGCCGCAATCTGTTTACACAGAGAAAAACTTACAAATTTACAGTAGGGCACGTGCTATGGTACTGAGCTTGTCATTAACAAGACAATGTCTTCTTAATGGCAAAGAATTGGCAATGTTAAGGGCAAGACCATTCACAATGGGCAAAGTTGCAGCAGAAATGGTGGTAAAGCATAGACAATATATTAAAAAGCTAGTAAACAACCACTAGGTCCATAAATTGCTATAAAGAGAAAGATGTGTACCTTTACTTCACAAACATGCTGCTGCAAGAATTTTGCGAATTCATGCTATATTAAGGAAGTCACCATGGTTAGAACATCGCTTTCAGCTGGTTTCAAATTTTTGCGCGGTGTCGCCACTCTTCTCCCTCAGAGGGAAGAGAAGGCATAGCCCATCACCGCGACTTCGCCCTCTTCAGCAACGTGACACATCAGCATTTGACGTCATCGGTGAACTCAGTCAGTCACAACACACTTCCGCTTACTGAGATGTTTACTGTTCATCTGGTGACGATGCTACTCCGCAGCCCAGTTGCTCTATTTGCTGCCGACAATGATTTGAAGTGAAATGGCATTTCAAAACCTGGACACACAGTTGGCCTAATTTTTCGAGAACTAGTAGACTGTCGTGCCATCTGAGAGCAGCAACACAAAACACAAATGATGTGTTCAATAGTGGTGTGCTGATCAAAATATGCACGACAATCTGCTCACTCCCAAAAACTAGGCCAGTGACGAGTCCAGATTCCGATACATGGAGCCTAGGGGGAGTCTCGAATGAATAACTCTGTCGTAACTGTGTGTGTGTGTGGGGGGGGGGGGGGGGGGATACCGTAGGAACAGGAACTGTCATCGACTTCACTACTGTTTGATGAGACCTGGTTTAAACTAATCGACGAGCCACGTGCTGCGTCAAGTCGCCGATTGCCGAGTTCGTGTCACTGCCCGTGGAAGGAGGTTGGTCAGGCACAGAAAAGATGCAGGGGAATCGTTTTTCACAATGAAGGCTTTACGCCGCACGCAGCGCTGTAACATTCAGAAAATGTGATTGCTGCGGCCTACTCTACGATTTGCCGAGCTTGTTTGGATGGTGTAAAAAAAAAAAGTCGGAGCCTGTTGACTGCCCTTTTAAGCTCAATCAGGAGCATGTGACAACTGAGAAACACTTGCTCATTATCATTAGCCCAATCAAATAATCTTTATTCATTAGGTAAAGTTATTGGCCAAGAATGATTTTAAAGACTGATCATCTCTCACCTGCTTGCTCCAATGACTACAAAAAAATTTAGAGGTGAGTTCATTATATATTTTAGGTTTCTACCACCTATCTTATTTTCGTTTTTTTTTTTTTTCACGGACAAACGTCAAAAATAGTGCCTTTATGCACGCTCAGCACACATTCTGAATTTCTGTCTAAATGTAGCACAATGTAGCAGGTTTGACCTCTCGGGGGAATTTGGCGCAATTTACGCCGCTATCACATTACTATGCATATTATACGACTTCAGATTTTCAGTGACACAAATGTCCTGCCTAAAAGCTACCTTCATCTCTACATTAAAATATTAACACACCTGACATAGTGCTACACAATAGTCAGTTGCCCAATAGCACAACCTAAGAACCTTTTTACTAGTGTATTCTTACCAGCAGAGATCCTCAACAGAGGCAACAATGTGTGTGGTAATAATAAGGCCAGGGACCATTTTTTACGAATTTGCTAATCAGACACACGAAATTGTATACGTCTACTGTAAAAAACCCACCAAACAATTTTGGGAGTGCTATCAATGAGTGACATAAATATTTAACACCAACCACCCCAAAGTGCTAAGGATGAGGTGCTGAGTAACACGTAAGAGGCATTATTCTTGTTATTCCACAAAGTGGACGGCAAGTTTCAACTGAGATATTGCAGGATGAAGACCAAAATAATTTATTTATGCCCAACCAGAGAACACTAGTTGATCGTAACCACTGCTTTAACATTTACAGCTAACGAGAAATCAGTCTTCTCGTTAATAAATATAATCGCGATTATATTTATTAACTGCAGATAGCCATCGTTGAAACATAGCATGATTAAAAAAAAGGAGGGGGTACACTTCTTACTTTTCATTTTCTTTATTGCTTTTATGTGTTGACAACCACCAATTTTGAATATTAAGTGTACCCTGAATTATTTACCATGTTACTGGCTTTGTAATAATTTTGCAGCCAGACTTAAAGTTTACTCAATGGGGCGAATGGGTCTTGGCAACGAAAAAACACCCCAAAAAAATACATTTCTCAATTTTGTAGTTTTCGTTTTCTTCATAACATTGTGCGCCTGCCAACAAAAATCAGCTTGATATGACACGTTTAGCCCAAACAGGTTGTATTTAAGCACCGCAGCACTTGGTTTCGCTTGCAAAAGTGCCGAAAACGGCCCTGTTTTGCGATGCCCGTCTCACACTAAGAACTCACCAAAACGCGGCCATCTCAGCCTCGTACGCGGCCATCTCAGCCTCGTTTGAAAGAGCATCGTTTTGGCTTGCATTCCCACCAAAAAACGAACCTACAATGTTGCTGCCAATGCGCACTACCAGGAGAAAACAAGCGAAAGAACCATGCTGTATTATTGGCCCATAGCAATCACGTGACTGAATGATGCCTTGTGATTAGAGATTGCGAACTGACAACACTGGCGATCACGCGGGCCAGGGCGACGTGGGTGGTCCTTCTTCGAGGCTCCGGAGGCAGTTGCATAGCTCTTCTATGAAAAGCGACTGAGCTAACTGCCAGACGGGCATTGGGCGCGTGAAGTTTATAAGTACATCCCCGTCAAGTCCATCAATTCAAGGTGGGTGCTGCGCACCAAACGCCTATCTGAACTGTACTGGTTCACACCATGCCGACTCCCAAGAAAGTCTCTGTGACAGGAGAACGAAGGTCCACGAAGCTGTACAACAAGTCGCAAGTACCAGCTAATGGACGAAGGCAGGAGGGAAGCCCACCCACCAAGACAAAACAATCCATTGAGAAAAAAACTGCTCAACGGCGATTCAAGGGGAAACGGCCTTCTATAAGAAACTAGATGCGGCATGCTGTGCACCCGATCGCTAAGGGAGATTTTCATGCCCAGTGTTGATAAGACATGCTCGCTGTGCATCCTGGAGGAGGAAAACGTAGAGCACATTAAGGTCAGATGCTCCGCTTTGAAGCCCAAGGCCTCCACAGCTGCCCCATAGATGTCAGACTCAGTTTCGCAGACGCATAGCACCACCTATTGAAGCAGTTTTGGGTAGTGCGCAGCTTAACTCCCTTGCTCTTCCCTGCCTGGGCATCCACCCTTAATGTCCCATCTTCCTTCACTGTCGTGAAGACACCATCCCTAACCCTGGCCACGTTAGAGTCCCCCACCACTAGGACCCTTCTACGCTCCAATCGCTGGCTTTTTGTTTGTGATGGCACCCCTGTTTGCTTCAGCTGTTCCTCTCTCTGTCGTCTGTCCCGTGTTCCTGCCCTGCTCGAAGACTGCCGCGCCATCAAGCTGTATGTTCTCGGAGCCTCCGTGCTGTGGCCAGACACTGCGGCCCTTTGACCTCCCTTCTCGCCTGTTCCTTCTTGCCCGTTGCCTTCTCCGCTACCCACGCCTTCCGTCTCACACCGCTCGGGGCCGGGGCAAAGCGCCATTATCTCCTTTACTCGCTGCTTGAGCTCGGTCCGCCCTTCCCGTTCTTTTCGAAGGTCGCCCTTTTGCTCTAATAGGCTGACGGTAGCCTCCTCCCGCTCACAAGACTCTCCTAGCTGTTTCTAGAGCTCTATCCTCTCCTCCTGTTCCACCCTAAGCTCCCCCTGAAGCCCCTCCATGCTAGCCTTCCTGCATTACATGGCCGCCTTCAGTGCCTCGCACAGCCTGCACACGAAGCTCGCCTACTCCGCGTCGGCCAAACTCGTTAATGCAGTCTCGTCCAAGTAGCACCAGCGCTTGCATTCTTCGCACTGCACCAGCTCACTCTCCCTTGTGGTTTTCCTAGCCTCTTTAGCCATCGCCCGCCCGACCATCAGAGCGCCTGACAGCCCTAATTCCACCCTAATCCCGCGATCCGGTTGCCTCCGCTAGCTCTCCTACCTCAGCAACAGTTTGAAGCTGCTGCCTACACCATACACACAGGTGGGTGTTCCAACTTTGCTAGTAGCTTCTCACGAGGTCCACTTCGTGTTCGGGTCTTACATCAACAACTAACCGGGCGCACCAAACTTGTTCGAAACTGCTGCCTACCACGTCACCACGTGGCCAATGTCACTGCAACGTTGCCCGTGGCCCACACCCACAGTACCCGCAACGCAAGTTACCTAGGATTGATTAGAAAAAACAAAAAAATAATGGTGTTTATAACAGTTATCTCAACCCCTCTAACAAAAAGCAATAACAAAACTAATAAGAGGAAAACTTATCTCTCGTTGCACGTTGCTCCTGCACCAATCAACCTGCTCCCCCGCCGACCTGGCCTATGCTGTGTCAATCTGTCGGGGCGACACAGCTGCCTCGATTCCATCGATTTATCCCAGATTCAAGCAAGTTACCTTCGTTTGTGTACTCTTCTATGGACGAAATACTAAAAAGTAATAACAGATTTAATATTACCACCTCAAGAAACTGAAATGAGAAATTTAGATGAAGTTACCCAACTCTACCCTTGAAATGCGAGCTACCAGCAATAAGTGTGTAGCTGAGGACGTTTGCCGTTGCATCGCCAATATTATTAATGATTGTGATAATAATGATTGGCAGTCCTAACCGAACCAGAAGGCCTTCAAGCCGACCCGAATCATGGTCAAGACAAACATGCACAAAATTAACGTGAGCGATGTTGTATTTGAAAAGTCGGATATGCCGAGTGATACATAGAAGCACAGACATCAAAATAGGGTATATACGAACAGGGAAGCTAGGGAACACTTTAGACAAAGAGAAGGACAAGTTGCCAAGCAAACATTTCCACTGTCTTTTTTTACTTTAGGCTGCCACGATTGTGACAACCATCGCGGTGAGACAACTGATTTGAAGAACAGAGTTAAAACACAAATATCACATGCGGAAACTACACGTGACCTTATTTGCCCTTGCGAGACATGTGGAATCTACAGACCACAGAATCAAGTGGTCAAGTGCGCGTGTTCTGAACAAAGCAAGCTTGCATCATGCGTGCACTTGGAATACCAGCACATGCATACAACTGTACGTATGCTGAACAGGAGTGATGGGACATTTCCAACAATGTACTTCCAGTGCTTACGTCGCATCATGTACTTAGACATACCTAAATACGCTGTGCCTTTCGTTATTCTGAACAAGGGTCCCGTAGCAGGTGCCTTAATGTCAATACTTAGTATTCTTTTAGTAGGCATGTCCCTTTGCATCTTCACTGAGAAGCAACAGTTGTGCACTGCTTTTTTTTTTTTTTCACGCCTCTTTTAGCTGTTCACTGTAGTCCCAGACGAAGGAGTGGCTTTTTAATTGTTGACGAATGGCAATGATTATTTGTCATGGTCACACAGAATGCAATCAATTTGCATAACCAAGCCAGATTTTTCAAAATTCTCCAACTTTTCCAGAAGGGTCCGAATTCCCCGACTTTTCCAGGTTGGTAGACACCCTGGACATGCATTCGTAGTGCTTGCCTCCACTACTTCGCGCCCCTCGCTCAGCAATATAGGAAAAATAAAGACTGCAAGTTGTGGGCAGAGAACGGAATCTACAGTGAGCTACGGCTCTGTGGTGTGCTAACCAAGGGATTTCTTGTTCCGCGAAGATTTCTCAGTGTTTGCTATAGGCAACGGGCGAGCACAAGAACGTGAACCCATTGTTTGAGCACTGATTTTGCATGAGTACCTAAGAGTAAACGCAGTTCTTTGCAAGCCTGACTGGACTGACAGAAGTGCTGTGTTGCTCGACTAATTGGTGAAGACTGCAGCCACGCTCCTGTTAGGAAAATGCATTTATTGAAAGGCTTGAACTCATTAGGTGCAGCTTCATAGTTTTAGTTTCTTTTAGTATCGGCATGTAGTTCAAATGATGTCAATTAAAGGCTGCTTCCTGCTCATGAAAATTTTGTAGCCGCGGTTTTGAAAATTTGTGGGTTGAGTTGAGTGAACTTTATTTGTCCAACAGTTGTTGATGTGCCCGGGGCTAGGCTGCCAGGGACACATCCTTCGAAGAACATCTTCCGAGGCCCTCAGCAACGGCCCACACCTGGTCCTCGAGGGCCTCGCAAAGAAGGGCGGCTTGCCATCGCTCAGCATGGCGCCCCATTTCATAGGGTACCCTAGTTGGAGTCGTCCTTTCTCATGGCCTATCTTCGTTTCTTGCACATTGCTGAAGTATGTGTGCCATATCAGTCCATTCATGCGAGCACCACGAGCAGCCAGGCGACAGGTGCAGCTTGGGCCACAGGCGGTGCAGCTAGGGCTTGGTGAATGTGCCCCTCTGCAGCCTTCTTAGGTCTTTACTCTTAATATAGCATCACTCAAGTACACATGATGGACTAAATGCTAAAATTTTTACAGGGAATGTCAATGGATCCAACGTTTTGACAAGTGAACTTTTCTTCGCCATGGCAACACTGTTGCCCTGACAAGACAAGTCAACTTGCCGAAACACTGTTTCCAGCGACGTTCTTTCTCAAAAAACTTCTGATCGCTTTAAGCCTCTCCATGCCTCTGAACTTCTGCCTCGTTTTGTACTCAAGTTCTGCGAGAAAACTAGGAGCACAGTCCTAACAAACGTGATCGAGTCAAATATGAGGTGTCCTACCCGTGATTGTTGACAATAGGTCAGTTGGATTCACCTGCACCAGTCGGAACCGGTTCACGGCTGTGCACGCGAAGTTCAAAAATTGTGCACCTTGAGTTCAGCGGTGCAGATGCAGCATGACACCCAAAACGAATGACTATATGCTGACAAGGTGCAAGCCTTATTTCTTTTCGCTTAATTTACACCGTTCAGCAAATACTGACCAATGGCGCACATGCCGGCAATTTATGAGGCGCAACATCTTGGCAAAACACACCGCGTTTGCTGAGGCGGGTACGGCGCCTACGTTACATACGCTTAAGTGCTGCGTCGTCTGCTCAGCAGCACGGGCGACTGCATCAAGCCGGCACCGTCAGCATAGAAGGTGCACGAAAATCGTGAACAGTGCCGAAATCTTCTGAACCTTTCGAAACTAATGGCAATTTTCAGAGGTCATCAACGCAGCACCACTGAAACTAATGGCAAGGTGCAGCACCACGTGAACTGGTTCACGTGGTGCAAGCGAATCGAACGATTTAATTTTTGCATTCATTCGGATATTCTAGATTCAACGCTTTCTCATTGTTTCCACATGTCAGTTGTAAGTTAAAGGTGCATTTATAACTTGACACTTTCACACTACAAGTATGTAGCTGCTTTTTTAGCCATTGCATTTCATTTGTGTCGATTCAGTTTCATCTTACTGAGAAATCAGTCAGCATAACTTTAGCCTCTTCATAAAACATGAAATTAAAAAAAAACATTAAGAAATCTTATGGCCACATTGCCTAAGTGGTCAGTGGACCTGAAAGAAAGTACAGGTGCATTCCACTTGCAAGTGCCTAAGGAGGACTTCTGTGGCAACCCTCCTCTCCTTAATTTTTCATTCTTTCCCCTCTATTTGGGAATCTCAACTATGACGTAATGAAATTTTCAGTTTCAGATTTATTTCTAGCAGGATGCTTGGCAACGCCAGTGGTAAATGTTGTGCTGCTTCTGCCGAAAGCAAATACATGGAAAGCATAGGGAGTTGCCACACCCTGTTATACCAGCAAACTTATTAATCTCATCGGCCCACCTAACTTTTTCTCCCTCTTGCCAGTTTCCCTTCTCTATAGAGAAGGGAACTGGGGAGGGGAAGAAAACTATATCCTTAGCCCCACTTCCGACCCACTCTGCTTTCTCTCTTGCCCTAAGGTTACACCTATCCTTTTTCTTTCAATCACTCGCTGCATTGTCTTTATTCAAGCTGCACCCTCCTTGTAAGCCTTAAAAGTTTCTGTTCTGTAGGCAAGATGAAGCCGTTATATACCTTACTCTTGAGGAATAGTGGCAGATTACCATTCATGATTTGAGACTGCTTGCTGCACACACTCCATCTCATCCTTACACTCTCATAGTCCGGCTCTGCAGTACTTTTTTTTTTTTTTTTCTTTTCTACCCAAGAGTGTTGCATATTACTATAATAACGTAGCTTTCTGGGCAAGTTGGTTTAGTGTAATAGGAGATCTGCTTTCATCTTCCCATTACTTTAGTTTTATGCATACTAATTTTTAGACCTGCTCTTCTGCTTTCAGTGTCCAATTCAGTAATTACGAGCTGCCATTGGTCCCCCCCCCCCCCCCCCGAGTTGCACAGGAAGGCAACATCAGCGAATAACAGCTTAGCAAGATACTCTTTCATCAACTCTTACCCCCAAATTTTCACTATCTAGGGTGCCAAAAACCTCCTGTAAACACGAGGTGTATAGCATTGAATGATTCTCTATCCCTGCCTTACACCCTCCATTTTCTGTCGCTCTCTTTATGGAGGACTATGCTGGCTGTGGATTTGCTGGACATTTCTTCCACTATGTTTATATAGGCTTTGTCTAAGCCCCAATTCTGTAGGCAATAATCTCAACCGAGTCAAATGCCTTCTTGTAATCCATGAAGGCTATGTATAGAGGTTAGTTATATTCCGCGCATCTCTCTTTCACCTGGTTGACAGTATGCATATGGCAGACTGTCGAGTAGTTTGCAAGAAATCCTGCTTGGTCTTTCAACTTTAAATGTCGTCCTAATTCGAATAGCTATTACAAAAAAAGGATGAACATGCACACACCCTCAAGCATCGTGTCATCTTGAGGGAGTGGTTAATAAAATTCAGCAGCACCTTCGTCGCTTCATGGATGCATGCTTGTATGTTCCCGCTCCATACTGCTCCATAAGCAGCCGGGTCATCGAGCCTTCCTTTTTCTCGCTCGCCATTTTATTTTACCTTATCCTCACCAGAGGCTTTGGGCTTCCTTCACTTTCACTGTTGCTACAAGTGGGAGGTCACGATGCCTGTCTACCGGTGGTTACAATATCGCCCTAGTCTACTCTGCTGCTGTACAGATCTCTACAAAACTACTCCCTCAACGAACTTAGGACTTTGTCATATTAGTTGACCTTGCCCTTAATGCACACATCAGATTTTCGCCTACGCACAGGTTGGCAGTCAGCTTTTATTGCTTTTCACTTTTTACATGCTCAATCTTCTCTACACCAATCTTATAACAGCTAGCTTCCACATATCAACTTTCGTGGTTCAGCCTCTTAGTTTTTTTTTTTGTTGTTGTTCGTTTACCGGGGCAGTTAGCCAATGTGCAGTCGGACTACTTTCTACTTGCATTGAGTCAACACGTCTGTTACCTCGTTTACAGCTGCAAATATTTAGAAGCAGCATTTTTTTCCCCCGGCTGCAATGTAGCCAGGCATAGTGCTAACCTGCTGCAATGTAGGAATCGGACGCAGTGAATTCGAGACGATACTTTCACTTGAATAAATTCACATTTTACCACTTCCAGCTTAGCAACAAATTCCCATATAGAGAGCAAATCTTTAAGCCACTAGCTGCAGCAAAGCAAGTGTTCTAAGACAGGCTCACTACTTTTTTGGACACAGCTCAGTGAATCTGACCCAATGGCCAATATAAAATTTGAAAATTTTATTGCCAGAAATGTGTCAAACTATTAGCAGAAGCTTTATTGTCAAGACACAGCAGTTTCCTTTTGATAATTGCTAGGAAGTTGATTGGGCTGTGCAGGACAGCAAGGCACATGATATACTTGTTGCCTAACCTTAGTGCACTATACCTTTGTTATCCACTTGCAGCATCTTACCTTGATTTGGAAGTGCAGAAATATTTCTAGTCGGCAATGCCATGTCGTTCCCTTACCTGATACCAGACTCCACCTTGTCTCATGCCAACAGCAATTGAGCCATTGTTGTACACAGTGCAAACAAGGCTGTAATGAAATACCAGCTGCACCACAGAGTAATGGAATATTTTCATAGATTAGACCCAATGTATTTCCCTACTGCAGAAAGTCAACTACAGCTATGGTCAAGTGTGAACAGAATAGCAACATTGTCAATCAAGATGTTGCAATATTACCTTGCAGCTGAGAGATCGTGCAAGAACTTTCAGAAGTCACAGGCATGCTGAGAATTTTTAAGACATCAGCAGTAAGAATAGCGCGACTAACGCGTTACGGTACTCTCATCTGACAACTTAAAAGTGCAAACGAAATCCGGGAGCACGAACTCGGACAGAAAACTGCATCGAATGCATGCAAGCGAGACTGACAAGTCAAGGGAGGCGGTAGTCATAGACTGCTACCACAGCACAAATTAAACGCTGTCGCAGTCCGCAACAGAGGTTTGCACATCAGCATCCGAGAATGGAGCCGGTTGTATTAACAAAGAGCGTTACCACACCAGCTACGAATTCAGGCAAATGCCTAGCACACGAGAAACAATTTGTAAAAGCACAGGCATACTGATGAACACGTAACCGTAAGGCTAACAGCTACTGGCCAGAGTACAAGCAGTGGTCACGAGAAGGCAAAAGGAGCGTTATTTGCAGAAATGGGTCCACGCAAGATTGCAAATTCAACAAGGTCAATTGAAAGTCAAGCAAACAAAGGATCCAACTAGCACGTGAAAACCGTGAAACACATTCAATTAACCGCAGTTAAATGTGTCTCAAAAGGTGCTCAGGCACGTTAGCAGTGCGAAGGGGTCCATTCGGGGGGCCGACGAAAGCTGGACGCGAAAAAATCCTGACGCGAACGTTAGCTATGCCACGTAGAAACGATAAGGTCGGAACATAATGAACGAGCAGTATTAGCAACAAGTCGGTAACAAATAACTGCCCAAGAAGTGGAAAACAGCTGAACTCGGATGTCAACAAACATCGAACAGCGATGAAAAGCGAGTCGGCAGGGACGCGCCGCACAACCACGCTTAGGGCAGCATCGCGGCGTGGAAAACGTAAGAGTGGCAACTCTTGGAAGCAGAACAACTAACTAACTACTACCCACTATCAATGACAAGTAAACACGCGGTGCGGCGCCAAATTCGAATGCAGAAGCAAGGGCTCCTACCTCGCAAAGGCTGCAGACGCTTCGGGGCCGACGTGGATGGTTAGGCCTAACACGCCGATCGGGCCGTAGGGCAGCGTCGCCGGCACTATTTCACGAGTCGAAGCACAGTTCCGGGCAAAAAAGTCACTCCCGGAGTCCGAAAAAACAGTCCGGAGCAGCACGGGGCGCAAATCCAGAGGTCTCCGACCCCAACGTTGGAGAAGACTTCCTGCTTAGACCTTCGAGTCCGCCGTCGCTAAGATGGCTCCGCAGCCCACGGATGCCATCATGGTTGGGTCGTACAAACTTCCTCGAAGGAGACGCGAAATATCTCCGAAAACGACGCCGCCGGGCTGCAGTCTCACACCAGAGGGTCAGTTTTTTCACTAAAAATAATTGACTACCGTCGAAAATCAACACAGCCGTGACGGGGGCACCGATATTTGGAGAGCACACGAGCTGCGCAACGTAGCAAGCTCCATTGTAGCGGCCATGTTTAAAGCCGCTCCTTCCTCGTCGACCCACCGTGACGTTGTGCGTACCGCGTGATCACCGGGCTACCGCGACTTTTCGAATACAAGCCGCGTACAAGTTTCAGCGCGGGCCACGAGAAACGGTGCGTCGACTGCGCCGATACTAAGCCGCCGATACGCAGCGATATCTGCGCTTCTCTCGCACAACCAAACAACACACAATCGCCAGCTCATGGTCGATATTCCCAGAGTCTGGTTTAATTACAACAGCTGTGCATATGTCTGCTTCGTATTTTTATTTACAACACTAATTGGTACAGCGTGGTACGTCAAAGCCTCTTAGCTTTGCGTGGTCTCGGACACTTCTCGGGCGCTGGTGTTCGGTCGGTGATGGAAACCACGGTGAGGCCACCCATTTGGAGGCCTTTGATGGACGCCTGAAATGAAAATACCACCCAACCTTGCCTGTAATAACTCTCCCATCTCCTGCACAAAGCTGGGTGCCTCCCTGGAAGCCACCCTCTGCTTAATGAAACCGTTAAAATGGTTGCATAACTGATGTCCAACAATGTACAATTCAGTAATTAAATCTATCCTAATTTGATAATTGCAAGGCCACCTTACTAACAGTCTATGAAATATCAATCTTGACATGGTTAATTTATGAGCTGCATCACCTGTCAACCATTGAAATGCTAATATCAGCACAAAAAGCAGAAAGGATTCTTGCCAATGACCAGAGGGGGAGGGGAGTGCACTATTATACACAACTGAAACCTGTTATCAACCTAGTTTTGCTTATGATAATAAAATAGAATAGTCTACTTATATAGCAATATTGAACACAAACTTATCTGTAATGAGCTGGTTTCTGTAGAGCATGGCAAGAGTAGTGCAATATAGCTAAAAGTGAGTAAACCTGCACAAGACGCACTGCACCCACTAAAAGAATAGCTGATGACCTTGACCATATTGGCTATTCCTATTCGTAGGCTATGACATTATATATACTAAGCAGTTGAATAAGAGCTGAGGTGATGCCAATAACTACATGCCTATCATTACCATGACATTATATATACTAAGCAGTTGAATAAGAGCTGAGGTGACGCCAATAACTACATGCCTATCATTACCATTATTCAATCAGACCATTTACAGTGCACTAATGCTTGGCCTACTTGCATGTAGTAGCTTTCTAACTTTACCCACCGCTGCGTTTCATGCTACACAAGTCCAGGGAATGTGCCCTATTGAAGATAATTGCTACTTTTTACTCTAGTGCTGTGAAACAAAGCTATTAAGGAAGATGGTTGTGCATCATAATCAAAAATGATGACAGCTCTTATGTTTGACAAACTGTAGCACACTGCATGACAAGCAAATGCTGCAATACTTCAATGCAAAGGGAAGGAGGTTTTCTTGCATTATGAGTTGCCTTAGCTGAATTTAAAGAAACAGTAAATCACACTTTCGAAATACCACCACTCTTGCAGTTAGAAAAAAACTTCGTAAGCAAGAAAATGTTCAACAAGCACATGCAGTGTTGGCGCCCTAAGTGCTTGCACTAGCAGGCTGTGACAATCCGATGGCATCTACTGTAGCCTACATAGTTCTTAATTGGAAATTGGAAGAAAACCCGCCCAATGGAGACAAGCAAGCCTCAATCCCCACATAGTTAATGAAACTTACTGTAATCTGCTTTTAATTATGACCCTATAATCAAGGCATAAATAGCAACAAAATGCTTGAATTATTTATCAGTATAAATTGATTCAACGTTTCACTTTAGTGACCCTTAATTTAGGTTACAAAAGAAGCTAGCAAGCACGGCACAAGGTAACGTAAGACATGGAATGCAAACATGTAGCCCAAGTTTGGAGAATAGGAAACAGTAGAGCACCCTCAGATGACCCACAATTACAACCCCAAAATGCTTGCACAACAGCCACTTTTCAAGAGGAAAAAAAAAAAAACACTCTTTTCGTTTGCCGAACATGTCCAGTATTATGAATCAGCTCAAGTACACACATCTTCAGAGACCGCATCACATGCGCTTCTGCAAGCGACGATGCTCTGCAGAGTCTCAAATACGCTAGCTGCTCACAATGCATGCCACATGCTTGCACAAAGCTTGTCATGTTCCAGCACACTTCACAGTGAACAATTATGACCAAGAATGCCCAACTTCTTACTGCAGTGAAGTAAACCAAGGAACTGCAGCTGAAATTCACTAGGCGCTCTTACATATTACTAGTAAAAAAATTTAGCACTGCCTCCTTACTAAACCTCCCTATAGCAAGGGCAACAGTCTAACAGAAAACAAGATTACAACCAAAACCTCGCATCACTGAGTTACACTAGCTTGATCATGTTAATACCAAGTGGGCATTCCCTTCAGTGTTGGCATAGAGGGTCCACCATATCTCAAGTGAATACGTAATGAGTATTCAAGTCAGCAAAACTAGGGTGTTTATTTTAGAGCGTTATATGACGTCCAATCATGGTGTCTATAAACACAATTATTTCACAAATTATGTACAAAACATCAGCTTCCATGCTGTCTTAAATACTGATCAGGTGATCACCTTATATCTAGACAACCCTGTATATGCAACAAAATGTTAAGAGGGCATCTTGCTCACCAGCCTGCCAGGTCCAAGGCCCTTGACTATCACCCGGATGTTCTTGATGTCCCTCAGCTGGGCCACCTAGTTGTGCACACATCACACCACACACTCAGGCCAACTGCTTCCAAAAAGAAGCTGTTCTATCCGCCATTATTGCTACAGCTAAGCACTCTCTATAGCACAGTTCACCACACAGGCGCCACCACTTTTCCCGCACATCATGCACACTGCTTTGCTAACATAGTCCCACAATATACTTAAAAGGGCCAGTCAACAGGCAGACATTTTTTTTAACCAACGAAAGAAGCTCTGCCATTCGTAGACTTCAACGATCACGTTTTCCGAATATTACAGCGCTGCGCAGTACCTCCATTTCGAAAAATGATTCCCGCTCTCCTTTCCTACACCTCACCAATTCTCCTTTCAAGTGTAGTGACGCAGAGTAGCCGATCAGCCACTTGACATAGTACGCAGCTTGTTAGTTGGTCTAAACAAATCGTCACGATGACAGGCTACACTTTCCCTTCCCTTTGAGGGAGAATGGTGGCGAGTCCGCGCGAAAATTTGGAAACAGCTTAAACGGATGTTCTAACCCCTGTAACTTTTGTAATATAGCACATATTTGCAAATTTAATGTAGCAGCATGTTCACAAAGCAAAAGGGGTCAAATTTATTCATATAACAAATTTTTGAACCCTGGGTTGTCTGATTAATTGGCATGTGGAGTTTAACGACACAAAATTACCATATAATTATAAGAGACGCCATTGTGGAGCGCTCCAGAAATTTCGACCACCTTAGAGGGGGAACTTGGTGTTGTTTACTGGCCCTTTAAAGCCTGAACCACTCACTGCAACACTAATTAGCTTTCTCAGGGAAGTATTGTAGATTCTCAACAGCATGGATTACTCCAAGCACTTGGGGGGGGGGGGGGGGGGGGAGAGGCATCTCTAACGTTTGTTCTCCAGTCAGGCCTGGACTACCAGTTGTGAAGTGAAGCATACCGCCACAACTTTCTAAAAATGTGGGAGGAGAAGGGGTTGAAGCTACACATGCACACCAATCACGCTTGCCCAACATATACAGATGTTACAATATAAACGGTTAGTATTGACTTGACAAAGACTGTCCTAAAAAGAACCCATAACATTTTCTGCTAGCAAACTCAATCTACAGCAACAAACGATGCTCTGATACTGTGTGCTTGAAGTAGCACACAAGCAACACATACTGGGAAAGACGAAGAGGGCAAGGAATCATTTAAGCTATTCACACAAACTCACATGGCTAAAGCTCATAGCTGCAGCTTGTGCAGCAACAGTCGTACCCTTCTTGGCATTCTTGTATCCTTCAGTGCCCTAGGTAAAGGAAAACACACATTGCAGTTTATGAAAATCAGGTTCACTGCTAAAGAAGCCATTGTAAGAGGCTACAAACGGCATACTTACACCAGATTTTCTTCCAAGGCATTTTCCTGTATTCACAAGAGAGAAAAAAAATTTCAAATAGCATCCATTATGATAGTGTCACCATCTTGTGGGATGCTAATATTCTGGTATCCACAAGGGAGAAAAATCATCACGAACAGCATCCAATATGAAATAATATCACCATCTTAAGGGCAACAAAGACTAATATTCTTGTTAGTTTACAGAGCATGAATGTTACAAATGTGTGATTCTTAAAAACAATACCTTATACAATAACTAATGTAAACATATCTACTGCTACATATTTCATGGATATTTAATAACTTTCACTACAATAAATGCAACATAACAAAGAAAATTGATTAACAATGCACACACAACAACATGCAACCATTATTGGGACATTGTTCATTATGATCAAACAAACCTCCTTAAAACACTACGTGTACCTGGCTTTCGTGCCAACCTCAGACACAGTGCACAAAGTGTGCACTGCTAGCCAAGCGTCGGCATAGCGAGCAAGGCCTCTTTACTGTCCACAGCTGAGTTTGTCCGACAACGGCACTCAAAGTCCGCAGAGACAGCAATAGCTGTGGGTTTACAGGTTTTAAAAAAAGCAGGAAGAGGGCCTTATTGTTAACTTTAACTCGCTAAGTCTAAATGGAAATCGCAGTAAAATGTAAAATTGAAATCAGCTCAATGCAATTGAAACCAAATTTTGATATATGTCTATCTATATATATGTAATGATAGTTCAGGTAATGGCCGATTGGCAGCATGGTAGAGTTTTGCCAATCTCATATTGAGAATTGATTTGATCGAATCTCGTTATTGAATGGCAGGGTGTAAACAATCAGCCAATAGGCCCTTCCCTCCGCAATATGGCAAAAGATGAACGATAGGGTTACCTTCATCTCACGGACCTGATGAGTCGGTGAGGGTCATCAGTGTGTTGTTCAGGCTGCACTTGATGTGGCAGATTGGAAGGTCCCGAAAAGGAACGCCGTCGAACAACATATTGGGTGTGTCTTCATCTGGAAACATGGACCACCTACGAAAAAAGAGATGACTACATACTCAGCCTCTCACATGAAATAAAGAAAAGTAAATGAGAGGAAGGTCAAATATTTATTATGCTGTGAAACAACATAATGCGTTTCTCAACATAGAGGAAGCATGAATTCAGTTACCTCGCTAAGGTTAAATGGAAGTTTAAGTTTACACCATGATGCCGTAAAGACAACTCGGCTCAAAAACTGCAAGCAGAACACCAATGAAAATCGTATAATGGTAAAAATTTCAGTGATAGCGCTAAACGTCGTCATGGCGAACGCAAGCCTACAAGGGAACGGCAAAAAGCATGGCAGTGCAAATGAACCTGCTAGAACAAATCGCGAGCGATTCCTGCCTCAAAAATGGAAGTCCTCAAGCTGCCATCCGCTCAAAAACTGCACGCAGAACACCAATTAAAATCGTATAACGGCAAAAATTTCAGTGATAGCGCTAAACGTCGTCATGGCGAACGCAAGCCTACAAGGGAACGGCAAAAAGCATGGTAGTGCAAATGAACCTGCTAGAACAAATCGCGAGCGATTCCTGCCTCAAAAATGGAAGTCCTCAAGCTGCCATCCGCTCAAAAACTGCACGCAGAACACCAATGAAAATCGTATAACGGTGAAAATTTCAGTGATAGCGCTAAACATCGTCATAGCGAACGCAAGCCTACAAGGGAACGGCAAAAAGCATGGTAGTGCAAATGAACCTGCTAGAACAAATCGCGAGCGATTCCTGCCTCAAAAATGGAAGTCCTCATGCTGCCAATCTACTGACGTGTCCATTCCGTAAAAGGCGTTTGATTAACGCGACAATTAGACTGCACGTGAACTCAGTTCATGTTTCCCCCGTTAAACCTTCTGAAAAGCTCCCTGCACCACACAGATGCCACTTCGCAGGGCTTAGATGGCGGCTATAATGTCTGACAAAACTCTAGTACAGGCTTGAAATACAACCTCGCTCCAAAAGACTTTCGACGGAAAAGCTCTTGAAACACGCCATCGGGCACAAAAGGCTCTCCACTGAGCTTAAGCCTATCGTTGGCGAAATGCACAGCAAACGGAACTCAGCCAACACCCGAGAGCACGACGCGGGTACTGCAACCAAGGGGGAGCACAATATGGACGGTGCAGCGCGCGACCACACTAAAAATGGCAGGGCAGCTTCCTCCCCGACGGTAGCCCACAAATGCCGGCGCAAAGAGGCGTCCCGCACAAGCAGTTACGGCCTCTTGAACACACGGGGCAACTCGGTGCGCTTCCCCAAGTGCCCAAGAATCATAAAAAGCTCTTTCTAAAGAAAAAGTCTCGGGCGGCTGCCGTTCAAGCACAATCTCAAAAATATAAAATCAGCCGATCAAAAGGGAAAGGAGTGTGCGTCGGCGACCTTTCAGAAACTCTAAGCTAAACCACGGAACAGCGGCCACGACCGCCGAGCCCAATCGTGGCTTCCCCAAGCCTGCAGGCATGAGACAAAGGGTTCCCAACGCCATTTTTACAGCTCGGGCGGGGAGGCCGCCCTGCCACGTAGTCGGATAGTGTTACATGAGTACGCTGCCCGACCAGCATTTCGAGAATTGACGGGCGATGCCGCAGGATCGCGCGCTACTGCGTAATCAAGTACTTACCGCGCGTGCGACGGATCGACGTCCACCAACTTCTCCCCAAGCGTGCCCTCGTCTTTCTTAGGCAGAGACGCCATCATTGCCTTCCTATCCTCGGCTTTGCGAAGCAGACATGTTGTGCACAGGGATCGGAGCGGAGTTTGGGTACTCACCGCTGTCGCTGCACGTGCGCCGACGGCTAAGTTAGTTCCGCGCAACTTGGAACTTAAAATTATGCCACGCACGGCAACTAGAGTATATCTTAACCTCGACATTTTTTCATAAATGCGTCAAAACCTCACGACGGCAAACGACTCACGTCCGATCGCTCGCGCTTCTGGGACAGGACAGAGGTCAGGAATATCCGCTAGGCGGCAGTCGTGGGCCCACTTTCTCATCCAAGTGTGCTCGTAGTCTTCAAAGTTTGACAAAGTGGTGGCGCTGGTGTACAGTTGTTGAATTTTTGGATATCAAGGGAGCGTACGATGGCGTGTTTCAAGGACTTGTGGGGAATACTAGACACACTGGGTGTGGAAGATGGAATCACTAATCTTTTAAAGGAAATCTTAAAAAGTAACGAGGTAGTTATAAAGTGGAAAAAACAGGCATCCAAGCCCACAGAGGTGAAACGAAGACTTAGGCAGGGGTGTCCATTGTCACCCTTGTTATTCATGATGTACCTACAAGGATTAGAGGCCAAATTAGAAGGAAGTGGACTTAGCTTCAACCTCTCTTTAGTCAAACAAGGAAAACTCATTGATCAGGCACTACCAGCATTAATGTACGCAGATGATATAGTGCTAACGGCCGACAACAAGGAAGATTTCCAGAGATTGACGGATATCTGCGGTAATGAGGGAGATAGGTTAGATTTTAGATTCAGTAAGGAAAAATCAGCAGTCATGATTTTTAATGATAACGAAGGTAGTGAGCTTAGAATACAGAAAGTCACGCTAGAGATAACAGATTAATACTAATATCTGGGCGTATGGATAAGCAATGGGACCGAGTATCTGAGGGAACACGAAATATACGTGACGACTAAAGGTAACAAGAATGCAGCAGTGATGAAAAATGGGGCACTGTGGAATTACAATAGGTATGATGTTATGAGAGGAATATGGAAAGGGGTCATGGTTCCTGAGCTGACGTTCGGCAATGCGGTCTTGTGCACGAGATCAGAAGTTAAAGCAATATTAGAAATTAAGCAACGTGGAATAGGTAGGCTAACTTCAGGAGCTCACAGGAATACACCAAATCAGGGAGTACAAGGTGATATGAGATGGACATCATTTGAGGGCAGGGAATCTAGCAGCAAGATAAAATTTGAGAAGCGATTGAGAGAAATGGGGGAAGAGCGTTGGGCTAGGAAGGTTTTCAGCTACTTGTACATGAAGAATGTCGATACAAAATGTAGGAAGCGAACCAGGAAATTGACTGGTAAATACTTAGAAAACAGCAGGTGGCCAAACCAAAAAGAACTATCGGTTAAGAAGAAAGTGAAGGAAACGGAGACTGACATGTGGAGAATCGGCATGATTAAGAAGTCCGCACTAGAGA
Organism: Rhipicephalus microplus; assembly: GCF_043290135.1. Taxonomy (NCBI): domain Eukaryota; kingdom Metazoa; phylum Arthropoda; class Arachnida; order Ixodida; family Ixodidae; genus Rhipicephalus; species Rhipicephalus microplus. The sequence goes on along the minus strand of NC_134700.1, from coordinate 294,599,484 downwards.
TCTATCAAACTTTTACGCAGGAAATTGCCAAGAAAAGGATCTATAATAATACTCGGGGTAGTTCTCTACTGTTTGAGGCCAGGACGGGAGTATTGCGAACCAAGACATATCGGGCCAAATACGAAGGGGTAGACGCAGTATGCAGTGCGTGTGGAGAGGAAGAAGAAACTGCCGAACACTTGGTAATGTTCTGTAAAGGGCTTCACCCTATAGTTCAGGATTATGGCGCAGAGTTTTTCAAAGCACTGGGGTTTAGGGACAGAAAAGGCAAAATAGACTTTAAGCGCGTAGACTTAACTAGAAGGAGGTTATCTGATTGGTGGCTAAAGTCAAGGCACGAGTGAAAATTAAACCCTTCACTGCAAAGTACGAATCCTCAACCTCTCTATTTAAAGGAAAAAAAAGGATAAATCTAACGGTTAGTTTACTAAGTATTACGGCTAGGTGGCGTCAGCTGCCGCCTGATGTAATGGGTACAGCCAAATCCATCCATCCATCCATCCATGAACAGCAGCAAAGGAACACAGGCCCCTGTGGCAAACATTTTGGATGCAAGTATTTTTGGATATATTTTTAATAAATGTATGTAGGGAGAGTTTTCAAGGGAGCATACGATAGCATGGTTCGAGAGAATTGTGGGGAATACTGGACACACTAGGTGTGGAAGATGCAGTCACTGATCTTTTAAAGGATATCTATAGAGGTAAGAAGGTAGTTATAAAGTGGGAAAAACAGGTATCCAAGCCCGCAGAGGTAAAACGGGGGTTTAGGCAGGGGTGTCTACTGTCACCCTTGTTGTTCATGATGTACCTACAAGGATTAGAGGTCAAAATGTACAGTGGTTAGAGCATCGAACGCGTTATTCGAAGGTCAAATTATAGGGAAGTAGACTTAGCTTCAACCTCTCATTCGTCAAACAAGGAAAACTCATTAACCAGGCACTACCAGCATTGATGTACGCAGATGATATATAGTGCTAACGGCCGACAAGAAGGAAGATTTGCAGAGAATGCTGGACATCTGCGGTAATGAGGGAGATAGGTTAGATTTCAGATTCTGTAAGGAAAAATCAGCAGTCATGATTTTCAATGATAATCAAGGTAGTGAGCTTAGGATAAAGGAGTTCACGCAAGAAATAACAGATTAATACAAATATCTGGGCGTATGAATTACCAATGGGACCGAGTACCTAAGGGACGACTATATACGTGACGATTAAGGGTAACAGGAATGCAGCAGTGATGAAAAACAGGGCACTGTGGAATTACAATAGGTATGATGTTGTGAGAGGAATATGAAAAGGGGTCATGGTTCTTGGTCTGACGTTGACGGTTCCTGGTCTTCGTGCGGCTATGCGGTCGACTTGTGCATGAAATCAGAAGTTCAAGCGAGATTAGAAATTAAGCGCCGTTGAATAGGTAGGCTTGCTTTAGGAACTCACGGGAATACACTAAATCAGGGAGTAAAAGGTGATATGGTATGGACATCATTTGAGGACAGGGAAGCTAGCAGCAAGATAAAATTTGAGAAGTGATTGAGAGAAATGGTGGAAAAGCATGTGGCTAGGAAGGTGTTCAGCTATTTGTACATGAGGAATGTTGATACAAAATGGGGGAAGCGAACCAGGAAATTGACGAGTAAATGCTTAGAAAACAGCAGGGGCCAAACTAAGTAGAACTATCAGTTAAGAGGATGAAGAAGTGGAGACTGACATGTCATGAATATGCATGATTAAGAAGTCGGCACAAGAGATCTATCGAACTTCTAAGCAGGAAATTGCCAAGGAAAGGCTTTATGATAATACTCGGGGTAGTTATCTACTGTTTGAGGACGGGAGTATTGCGAACCAAGACTTCTCGGGCCAACTACGAAGGCGTAGACACGGTATTCACTGCATGTGTAGAGGCGGAGGAAACTGCCTAACACTTGATAATGTTCTGTAAAGGGCTTCACCGTATAGTTCAAGATGAATGCGCAGATTTTTTCAAAGCACCAGGACTTAGGGACAGAAAGGGTAAAATAAACTTTAAGCGAGTAGAAATAACTAAAAGGAGGTTATCTGATTGATGGCTGCTATCAAGGCACGAGTGAAAATTACATCCTTCAATGACCAGTCCTTGACTTCACTATTTAAAGGGGGGGGGGGTGAGAGATAAATCTAGTTTTGGTTAAATATACGGCTAGGTAGCGTTAGCCGCCGCCCGATCTAGAAGGTACGGCCATATCAATTCATTCATCCATCCAACCTCCTCTCCTAGGGTGACATTATCGCGGTGCGCGATTGTGCTGGCAGCTTTCGTGTCGCCCGGTTCTTGGCCGAGCCCCCTTTGTAGGTGTGCGCCACAGTAACAAGGATGATGATGATGATCATCATCATCGTGTCGCATGTTTCCCATGTTTCCCACGGTGAGGCACGAACGCTCCTATAGCTCAGTCTGCACCGCCTGCTACGCGCGCCCCTCGCCAGTGCCATCGCCGTTTGGCTAGTGCTTCAGCTGCGTTGTTGGGGCCTACCAGAAGCTATGAGTAGCTCCGAATCTCTGAGGCCCTCCAAGCAAACGCCGCCACTATTGTGGGCTTGTGGCAGACGAGACGCGCCGCTCCCTCAGCAGCTGCAGCTGGAATCACGGCCGCTCCTGCCATCGCTGTGCTGCCGAGCCCACTTGCGAGTCCGACGGCACGATCACAGGGTCTTTACAGCAGGTGACCCCACCCGAGTCATCTCTAGTGCCACCAATGTTCTCGCTCGACCCCAGTCATTGCCCGCTGCCTGCGTTCACAGATGACGAGCTCATGGACTCCACGAACTCCCATAAACGATGCCGTGACGACGATGGTAGCGATTGCGACGCTCCACACAATCATGCGCAACCGGCACCAAGTTAGCCATGTACGGACGCTTCTGACAGCTGTGACACACTGCCGCGTCCAGTGCAGATTTCAGCAAATGGTAGTGGAATACCTCAGCCAAGTACAGCTACTTCGACGCCACAACTTCCGCAGCACCCAGCTGCGGCTTTTCTGAAGCAAAACCCACAGCCCATGACCATAAAGTTATTTCCATCCATCCATCCATCCATCCATCCATCCATCCATCCATCCATCCATCCATCCATCCATCCATCCATCCATCCATCCATCCATCCATCCATCCATCCATCCATCCATCCATCCATCCATCCATCCATCCATCCATCCATCCATCCATCCATCCATCCATCCATCCATCCATCCATCCATCCATCCATCCATCCATCCATCCATCCATCCATCCATCCATCCATCCATCCATCCATCCATCCATCCATCCATCCATCCATCCATCCATCCATCCATCCATCCATCCATCCATCCATCCATCCATCCATCCATCCATCCATCCATCCATCCATCCATCCATCCATCCATCCATCCATCCATCCATCCATCCATCCATCCATCCATCCATCCATCCATCCATCCATCCATCCATCCATCCATCCATCCATCCATCCATCCATCCATCCATCCATCCATCCATCCATCCATCCATCCATCCATCCATCCATCCATCCATCCATCCATCCATCCATCCATCCATCCATCCATCCATCCATCCATCCATCCATCCATCCATCCATCCATCCATAAACATGGTGAGGAAGAAGGGCATCCATCCATCCATAAACACGGTGAGGAAGAAGGGCAAGTCAAAGCGCCGTGGGCCGCATGGTACACTGCAGCTCCCAAATCGACCTGCGGTGCACGCGGGCGCTGCAACCGCGTCGCAACCTGAATGCACAAAGGAGGTTCCTCACAGCGCCAGCATGGCGGAAAGTTCTGCGCCACAAGCTACCATTCCAGCTCCGGAGAATTTCACTCTGGTGTGCTCAAGGGGGGGGGGGGGGGGGGCCGTCGACGTGCAAGGGCACTTGCCGGGTCTTCTGAGATTATTGTTGAACCAGCCGTAGCACGGACAGTTTTATTCAAGCCGTCAGCACCGAACGGTGCCTCCATTCCAAGATTGAGCTTGATGATGACGTCTGTGCTATCGTCGCGGCGTGGTGTCATCAAGGTGCGAGTCAACAGCTGCCGAAATATCGTACCAGCCGACGTGTCCTCCCGGCAGTGCGTGGAGGAGCGGCTTGGTGTCACGTACCTCTGCGGCATCCCCGTGTCCGCCCGAATCCCTGCTGACCTGAGGATACAGGCATGATTTGGCCGCAAAAGAGACACACACAAGAAAAGGAACACTCAAACGACAAGCACAGGCTTTGAGTGTTCCTTTTCTTGTGTGTGTCTCTTTTGCGGCCAAATCATGCCATTAAGTAAATACCAACTAGGCCAACAATCAGTATTATTACTGAGGATACAGCACAGGATACCCTAACGGTGCGGAAGGTGACCTTGCGGATCACGAGCTACTGCAGTGCATTGAGTCGAGCATGCCGGTGGTGCCTGCGGTATGGAGTGGAAATACAGTAACGCTGCGGTTCGCTGGCCCTGTCCCACCAGAGCACGTGAGTCTCTTTAACCTGCGGTGTCGGGTGCACCCTGCTATAGGCAGCGTCCATTGCGGTGCATGCAGTGTGGCCGCCTTGGTCACGCAACATCCCCCTGCAGGTACGCCAAATGCTGCCTACGTTGTGGTCAGAGTCATCCTTCTACAGAGAGCTGCGGAGCCAGAGCCCATTGTGTAAACTGTGGTTATAACCACGCAGCAAATACTCCCGCCTGTCGTAAATGGCAAGAGGCACGCAAGGTGGCCACCATCCTGGCCTCCTCTTCGGTACCGCTTTCCAGACGAGCTGTGCCCACCATGGTACAAGAAGAAGGTTATCCACAGCAGACGGGGCCACCTACTAGCGCAGCCACGCGAACGTATGCACAGGTCGCTTCCGGTCCACCACGCCCAGTACGAACCCCTGCACGCCAGCAGGCCTGCGCCCGTTCGGTGCCACCTAGCACTGATTACAATGCATCTCCTGTTACTCCTGCCGCTGCGCTTCCCGCCGAGGCCGTGCCGCGATTGCGGGATGATCCCGCGTGACGCCATCATCGCCTCGCTGCAGCTCACTCTGCAGGCAATCGGTGAACTTCTCCCATCAAACAGTCCACTGAAAGTCATCTGCCTCCAGGCCGGTGGCTTGCAGAAAACTTCCAGCCATCATGGCAAGTCAAGGGCCCAGCCGCCGCCCACGTGTTCTTCAGTGGAACACCAACTCGTTGCGGCAGCGGCAATTCAAACTTAAACAGCGCTTGCTTCAGGACGAGTACGATGTACTCGCTCTGCAGGAAGTGTACGTCACTACCGAGACTCCAAGGTTGTATGGATTTGTCGGCTACTGCAGTACCACATCCCGCACTGTCTCCGGATGCTCCGATGAGCCATTCTTGGTGGATGGTCGTCCCCAAGACGCTGCGCGATATTTCATGTACGTGCGTACCTCTATAGCACACATGGTAGTCTGTGTTGATGACCTCATAAGTGGCCCGCTGGAATGCTGTGCTGTAACAGTGCGTCTAGGCTCCTGAGACACTACTCCAGCCAGCTTCTACATGCGTTCTAACAAACCTTGGAACGCTTCCAGCCTGTTTCCCCTGGTTTCTCGCCTGGGCATAATGTTCTTTTTTGAGTGTCTTGAACGGTCACCATACTGCCTGGGTTGGATACGGCTGTCGGGCTCGCGGCCGAGCCACTGCAGATGTCATCCTTCGAGCAGGCCTCAACATTCTGAACACTGGGGAGCCCATCTTCATGCGCAGAGGCGTGCGTACTGCTATTGAAATCAGTATCGCAACAGAGCATTGTGCGTGCCCCTGGTCGATCAGTCCAGACACATGGGGATCAGATCGCTTTCCGATTTTCCTGAACGCCAACACTGTGTCCTCTCCTAGTAGCCGAGTTTGCTCCACGGACGAGTGGGGCATATTTCGACGACTCAGTGCGACCCCTGCGGAGAGCGACTTCCTGCAGCATGCAATCGACAATGCTAAAGCGGCTACCATCGCGTCGAGAACCAAGCCCGGGCGTCCCATTCGTGACCTCAAGCAGCTATAGTTGTGGGCCACGCGGAGAAGGGCTGAGCGCCGTGTCATCCGCGATTCCACGGCAGAAGATTAGACAGCTTTCAGGCGGCTGGATGCCGTCTGTAGACGCCACGCAAACAGACGATGGAAGCGAAGCTGGGAGGGTGTCTCCAGTGCCATCTCCAACTCTCGAAGTTCAACTGCGTGGTGGCTTCTGCGATCGCTGCAGCGCGGGCCAGCCACCTGTCAGCCTATACTGGCCGTGGCCGTCTCTCTGGACCTCACGGAGCTTGCTCCGGCGGATCTCATGGCGAATCAATTTGCAACGAGACCACTAGGACTACCAGCAGAGGCCCGGCTCTTTGACAGACCAGTATGTATACCCACATACACCACCCGGCCTTTACCATTGAGAGAGTGACAGCCCTATGCAACGAACCGTTCCTGCCCCATGAACTGACCGCGTCTTTCAACCGCTCGAAGCAGTGAAGCGCACCGGGAGCGGACGGAATCACGTTCCAGATGCTCCGCAATCTGGCAGACAAGGAGAAGGCCCAGCTGCTTGACTACTTCAATGACATCTGGAACAGCGGCCAGCTACCAGAGTCCTGGCTTACTGTCATCATCGTGCCAATCCTAAAAGCGCGCAAGCCAGCCGTCGACTCCTTCATCATACAGGCCTGTCTCTCCTACCTCAGCCACCTGCAAAATAATGGAAGCAATTCTCTTGGCCCGCCTCTAGTGGATGGCTAGGGCCCTGGACTACTTTCCCGAGCAGAAGACTGGATTCTGGCGCCACCGCAGCACACAGCAGACTCGCTTAGGGACGTTGTCTTGGCACTGGAGCATTCAAGAAGTATGAAAGAGGCGGCCGTTTGAGTGCTTTTGGAAGTTGCAGAATGCGTTTGATGGCCTGCTGCACCTGGTAGTCATGCAGGCACGAGCAACTCTGGGCGTGCATGACCACGTGATGTGCTTTGTGCAGGGCTTTCTGTCGGGCCGATTTTTCCGCGTGAGAGTCGGCCACGCGCTCAGCTCTCAACAACCGGTATCCACAGGGGTGCCACAGGGTTCTGTACTAAGCCCCTTCTTATTTATTAAATATCGCGTTGGCACGCCTGCGAGCTGTCATTCCTTGCGGCCAGCGCTACCCAGTCCAACGTTTTATATACGCTGACGACGTCGCCTTGTGGAACTGGGGCCTTACTAGAAATCATTGAGCTGTCCGATCTTGCCTGCAGAGTGCACTGAATGCTGTAGTCAGCCATATCGCATATGTAGGTCTGGCTGTCGCTCCGGCCATAACGAAGGCACTTTTTGTGCACCCCAGACCAACAACACGGAGCAGAGTGGCCCGTCTAACATCGAGGGAACCACAGTACCGTGGGAGAGTGCGGTGACCTATCTCGGGCTTCGCATCGACCATCGGCTGTCCTGGGCCCCCGCACTCTAGGAAGTCATATGCATGGTAAAGAGAACCCAGAAGGCAGTGAAGGGCATCTTCCTCAGTGGCCGCGGCTGGTCACCATCCTGGGCTTTTCGTCTTTACACAGCAGCGGAAACATCACGGCTGCTGTACGCGTTTCCCGTGGTAGCACTTCCTCGGCGGCTTTTGGAGCGCCTCGAGTTGCGGCATAGCGGCTTTATTCGCTGTGTCCACGGCCTACCGCGGTCTTCTCAAGTAGCAGCCACCCTCGCAGAGGCGGGTGTCTGGCCTCTCTCCCTGCTCCTAAAGCAACGTGGGCTTCTATACATCGATCTGCCAGCCCATGCGCCTGATGGGCGCCCCCTCCTTGCTCGGCTACAAAGTCGACCAGGATCTCGGATGGGCGAGCTGCTGCAGATCAAGCAGCTGTGGGACCGGTGCCTCCAGCCGTCCCTCTTTCCCCGTCAACAGAAAAACCACTGGATATCAACATTGGTCTGGGAGGGCTCTCCAAGCGTCGCTCACCCATTTGCTCACTCAAGTAGGCATCTGCCTCCAAGATAGAGGAAGAGCTCGCTAAAAGGCTTATTGCGTGCCCCCCAACGTGCCCCATGGCTGTCGTGTGCGGCTCAAGAGCAGCGTTGTTGGCCTTGGTATAGCCGAAATGGGCAGACTTCGCAACACAGGTGCTCGTCACCAAACTGCATGCCCTCCTTGCCAGTGGTGTCGATGTTTCTCTGCACTGGGTCCCGTCTCATGTGGAAATCCAGGGAAACGAGCATGATGACGTCCTGGCGAAAGAAGCACATCACTCCGCCGTCCCTTTGTGCCGTACCATGGTGGCCTGACTTTTCGAGGCTCACATTGAGGAGGCCGTTGCTACGCTGCCACCCTGACGATTGTGTAGCAAGGATGGAACCACCAACCCGGCTGTCTGACCGGGGTTTCACCAGGAGGGAGATGTCCCTGCTGCTTCGCATACGCATCGGTTGCTCCTGGCCTGTGGCCCGGCGTCGTCGGCTTGGCAGAGCCTCCTCCCCTGCGTGCAGTGCGTGCGGGGCCGATGAAACCATCGAGCACCTGTAGTGTGTTTTCGCCGCGCTTCGCGCACGACACGGCGTCTTGCTCGCCGCACTCTGTCGCCACGGTCTGCCCCCGGCTACACAGAGGGACCATCTCTTTCTTTCACGGCACCACACCCACGCCGTCAAGGCGGTTCTTCGCTTCCTTGAGGACACTGGACTAGACAACCGGCTATAGAAGCCGCCCGCCACGTCCTTGGTCATGAACGCCATTTCTCGTCTTCACGTCTTTGATGCCCTCTTCCCCCCCCCCCCCCATACAGGCACTGAACCGTAGCAGAAGTTGCGTCTTTTGTTTTCCTGAACCTCTCTCGCTCGCGCTGGCACCGGCCCGGAGCAACGCCGACTAAATTTCAAGGCCGAAAGGCTGCCGCAGTGACGTCAGAGGTTGGGGGCTCAGTTGCCCAACTGAGCATGCTCAGTAAGACTTTTTTTTCCACATCTTTTATTCGGCCCAATCAAGCCGCAGCAGCTGCGAGAGCGGGAGCGTTGGTTCTCCTAAAACGTGAACGAAACACGGGCTTTCTGCCGCGTTCGAGGCGTAACTGGGCCCCCACCCTCGGACGTCACTGCGGCAGCCTTTCGGCCTTGAAATTTAGTCGGCGTTGCCCGGAGTTTCCCCTCCTGTCTTTCTTGCTCCGCGGCTGCGCCGCGCGACGCTGCCACGAAAAAAAAAATAAATGAACGCTCATAACATCCACGTTTAGTGGTGACGCCAAGTACAACTTCATTTCAAGTAATGACTGTACACATTATCAATTCACCCATCCAAAGCAGTTCCCACCACAAAGACAAGGCTCCAACAGTGGTGGAAGTGGTGCCAAAAGTGAACTCTACATTGTGCTTTCGATCTTTTTTTCTTTGTTATTTTCTTTTTATATACTTAGGCTGGAACACAACTTATGTGGTCACCCGTTACAAAGGGCAAAGCCACAAATGATCATCAAAACCGGACACAATTAGTTGTCATATTGCCTTCACCTTTTTTATGCAATGTAGCGTTTGTTCAAAGTTATTTTTTGAATAAATTGACTTGACGAGGGATTTTGTTGTCTTGTTGATCGTTGAGGTACGTTGCATCGTGGTACGTACCACGCACTTAGTGTACTTGCACAACTTGCGTGCACTCTTCTAAATTCTTGGCGGCCGTGCCTTTCGATAATAATAGTCTTATTCCCATGGCAGATAACTTTGAAGGGTCCTCCGTGAAGATGCAGTGCAAACACCACTATAAACCGTACGGGCAGAGAAAATGGCATTTACCTCGTAATGCCTTCAGATTTAATGCCATTCGCGCGGTGCCACACGGACGTACGAAATGGCATTCGTCACTTAAAGCCATCGCCAGAACTCACTCGACTGAGAAAGACATACTTTGGACGGCGCAGCTGATGAATTAAATATATAAAAGGACACTATTTCGGCTGGAAGGAAACTTTTCGCGTCTTTTATTTACACTGATCACTTAATCAAGTGCTTAAAAAACGTATATTCAGCAGGTAGACGCTTTTAACTCAATGCGACAGGCGCCATTTTCTTTTTACGCAGCGACCGCCACTGCACGCTTCACCTCGTAGGTTTACAGTACTTTCTTTTAACTGCAGCGGCCTATTTCGCAGCCATATATATATATATATATATATATATATATATATATATATATGCCACGCAGTAACTCAGCATCGCGAGTCCACTTCAACCTTGCACAAACACAACTAGTGAATGTCGGACGGCGAAAATCTTTAATCAGAAGTGAACGGTGCAATGGCAAGAAATGCCTACGAACTGGCAGAACTGATGCTTCGCCAGGCAGCAGACACTAGGCACAACCGTGAAGTAAACAAGCTGAGCTGATTGAGCGATGCAGGCGGCCCCGCGCAATGTTGCCCGCCAAGCGGCGGTACAGTGGAAGTGTGATGAGCGGCAAGCGGCGCCTACGTATCAACGGCGCGAACCCATCGGCCCGGCGACGGTACCGGATGTTTATCGGCAGAACCGTAGTGCATTGTGGGAGGGGGGTCTATCCGCTCGCCTTTGTAAACTCGAGGCCGGGGGCCTGCGACGACGCAATTTCAAGCCAGAAAAAAAATGCAAGTGCCGCTGCTGGGGCAATCGGCGTGGTCGCTGGCAACGCCAGCGTTCGCAGCACGTCAAGCTTGTTCGCGCGAGGAAAACGAGTGAGTGAGTGAAAACATTTATTGAAGAAAAGGAGGAGAGGTGCAGCCCTTTAGAGGCTTCATAGTGGGTGAAGTCTTTATTCCGGAACCCGGCATACGCTTCCAGCTACCTAAGAAGCCTTAGCAGCGTTTTCAGGCTAGGAAATTTACATGTCCCGCGAAGCGTTCGTGGCTACAGCAACGCACTTTTGCCTTGCAAGTCCCGTCGTACCGCCGACAGGTATCCGCTGCGGTCCGCGGACCGATGGGTTCGAAGCGCTGTTACCTTATCTGGCCATTCGCATCTCGTAACGTAGGGCTGGTTAGGGTCTGCGGGCTTTGACTGATGCACAAACTGCAGGTGGCCGACGTGGCTTGCATTACTCACCGAAGTTAGCCCACCTGCGAAACTTTTGAAGCTGGCTGGGCATTTTGGCACAGCTATTGGAAATTGTGCCAAATTGGCACAGTTATCGCAGCTTATGCACCCCTGTAAAATCGTTCAGTGGTTTTTGAATATATTATTCTACAGGGGGTGTGGTAGTTGAAAGCAGCATTGTCTGGATGGCCAAAACCCATGTAAAAATGAGACGGTGGGAATCTGTACATGTCACTTTGTTTTGTCCAAGGTCAGTGACCGGCTTCACTTTCAGCTAGGAAGCTTGCTCGATCTGGACATTCATAGGTTATAATGCTGAGTAACTCTACACTACTCGGGTGTCATAGAAGGCTTCAAAAAAAGACAACTTCCGAAGTGTTGCACTTTGTCTAACAATCTTTATTTCAGTGTATAAATAATGCACCTCAAAGGGCTCTCACGTTAAGTTTTAGATTCTGTACACCATGGAGGCCAATAAACTCCTATATACAAATACAGTTTGTGTAAGTACTAAATTGCCAATGACATCAAAAGGTCCCTACAACTTCTTCTCATTTGCACTCTCGGGGGCCGGGGACAAAGAACACCAAGGCAAGCTTTCACCTGAAAGGCGAAGAACATGCCCGATTGGCGGTTAAAAAAAAAGGAGGTTCCGAAAATCCACAGAGGATATTTGGCATAGGTAAATATGTAAACAACAACATGCTTATAGTACAATATTTACAGCACTGATACACTATGCAACAAGAAAAGCAGGTCTGCGAATAAAAACTAGTACGAGGAAACAGCTGTTAAAAGCTGCAAGATGGTACGTAAGACAATAAATTGTGCCTGACTGTGATGTTCTCGAAAAAAAAAAAAAAAGCACGAGGAGCGCTGTGCCTTTAAAAAATATTAGTATCTTTAAAAAAAAAATAAATGAATTCAAAGACAAAAACTGCCCAACAACACAAAGCCACACTGCTGGCTTTGTCAAACACAACAATAAAAACACAGGAACGCATAGTCTATGCAAGAGTATTAGCCCCACAGAACCGCCACAGAGGCATTCAAAAGCAAATCCTGCTGGCTTCGTCGCAAGCCAAAGTTTTTGTACAGTGGTGTTGTTAATAGCGATAAAAAATATATGGACGAGGCATTCATCTGTTATGTGAAAAACCTACGAGAAAAACCTACTAATATAACTACTGTGCTTAAATACGGATGAATACATCATTAAGTGCCACTCACTAGCAGAGAGCTTTAAAACTCACTGAGATGGAAGCCAACAGTGAGCTAGTTTGCAGCATACCACGGCACTTGGCAGCTGCATACCACAAGGGTGCATTGAAATACATCAGTAGGGGTACATTACTATTAAAAACTTTCTTACAGTGAATCTGACATTTTTTTGTGTTTGACACATTAATAGCTGCCCTTCCTAATTCAATTTTTTTTGTCACTTTCCTTAAAAGAAAACACGTGCCATGAAAAATTATTGTATTTCTTACTGAATCATAAATGTAAGTGGCAGCTGGCATAATTAAAAAATTATTTGGAAGTTCAAGACATCAATCTGTTTTTTTTTCTAGACATCTGAGAAACTACGAGCCATCATTAACTGTCACCTCTATATCACACATAATAAATTCAACGACACGAGTCGCACACACATCCTCAGCAATTACAGCCGTGTGCCAATGCCATTCTTTCCTCCACATTCCACAAGCACTTGAGTTGCACTGCTTTGCGCAGACTTGCTAGGGAGGCAGAGGCACAGATTTAGCCAATCGGGAGAAAGTAAAAGAGCAAGTAGCATACAGGGTGTAAGGAGTGGCAAGCCCACCTAATGTGTTGGGCGCTAATATGTGACATATGTATTACAATGAACAAAAAGGAAGCAATTCTAGCGAGCAGTATAATACACTCTGACTCTTACTGAAGACCACATTCCTGCCATACAAAGGAAACTCCACAGGCAACCCGGAGCCTTCACGCTCACCCCCTCACAAAATGCACAAAGGGGTTCAGCATTCGCGATAGCGACTGCAAAATGGCAAGTGAGAGATAGGCCACACAGCATCAGGCATGCCTGGACACCCCGTCCCAAGTCCCAAATACATCACTCCCGAGCAAAATGTGCCGCAAACAAATACTGCAGTGCCCACTACACAAGCTGTACAGCCTGGCCCCTAATATGCATATCCCACTGTGTAGAGGACAACCTCGATTCAGCACCAGTGGTGCCCACTAAAGTCGAAACATGGAGGGCGCAGGAGGAAAGAGGAATACGCAGCAGAAAATGAATGGCAATAGTGCAGCCACACCAACGTCCTCACTATGCGCAAGGGAGGAACAAGAGCATAGCTCAGCTGCCCTGGGAACATGTGCAGTACATTGCACAACTTATGCTGCAAGCAGTCATAACTGGTGCACGCAAAAAAGCAGTAACAAAGAGGCCAGTTCCATGAAGAAAAGAAGAAAGACGAGAAAAGGGTGCCATATCCGTAAAAAAAAAAAGACAAAAATTCATGCGCCTACTAACCTGCCTTTGCTCAGATTGAGTATACATCAGCGGAATGATATGACATGAGCAAGGAGGGATTAATTCAGATGCGACAAATGAGCAGCTGACTATGGTGCCCTTACCCAGTGATCTTGAGCATGAACGACAACCCCGTAGGCTCAGACACAGCCGACGCTTTGTAATATCCCCTTCTTCTTAGGAAACAGAAGCAAACGACAGCCATTAGTTGACATGATAGGAAATGATGTCAGAGTTGTCTGTGGAACTGTTATGATGCATTGTTGTGGCTCCCTCATAAGGTTTGTGCTGTGGATGTTGCGATAGAAAATAACCGTAGAAATGGAATCATTTATCTGTGAACAAGGGTCTAGATGCGGAACCCCAAAAAAACCACATGTGATGCGACGAGATGTGCGAGATAGCCTGATCCGACAGCGAAAGAAAGAACGTGAAATGATACATCACTCCGAAAAACACACACACAACATTGGTTAAGCCATATAACGTTTTTAGTACAGACACATCTCTGACAGAAAAAGTGCTATTAAATCTAACTCAATATGGCCAGCCATATCATTAAAATTGCAGACAAAATGCAGTCGACTACACACACTACAAAAAACAAAGGTGCATTATGAATCACAGCCATAGTGCTTTTGCAACACAAACAAAGCATTCACACATACTAAATCCAATAACAGCTTTCCAAACAAATGCTTAACACACTGCATGTCTAACCCAGGGCAGACGGAAATGAAAGCACCATGCTCCACATACAAGAGATCAGTGGCTGCCACTTCGAAGTTTGTCCTGAGGTATTCAAGAGGACCCAAGACATCTTGAAACTTCCAAGAGCAAAATGAGAAGCTGATAAAAGTCCCGAAGATATTTAAAAATGACACTACTTGGTGACTAAACCCCAGTGTACCTCGGATTGCCATTGTGCACATGATGAGTTGAACACAGAAGCCTCATTTACATGAACAGGGGAAAGGCAGCACCGATCGGTGAGCACAGTTCCAAGCAGTATACTTCTGGGAGGTAAGCTGACAGGGACACACAAACACCGAAAAAAAAAAAAGTATTAACACTGTTCCCACACACACACCGCACTCTTCACAACATTCCAAACATTCACCAGATTGTGCAGCAGACAGTGATTAACAATGCTCCAGACATTGGCCACCAAACAAGATTGTGCACGCATACAGGCCAGGGACACCTTGTGTTTAAGGCCATGACATGAGTGAAGAGAGAGAGCTAGTTGCCAGATCTCGTTAGAAGATGCTTTAGATCCTGCATTGCTATCGAGGAAAGCCGATCCTGAGATGTGAATAAGCAGCAATAAATGTTGGCTATTGGCCCTAGCCTGGCCCGCAGGCATCCTCCTATATACATAGTGACCATGTGCATGGTGATGGAAACAGTGCAGAAAAACAAAAAAGAAATGAAGAGAGTGCCTACCCACATCAAAGGACCCAAGCCTCTGATCTATGTCCCACTTAAAGAAGCATCTGACTGAAATTCACTATACTACACTGACTCAGCCTTTCAACGAATATATTTTTCAAGTTTCGTGGAGTTGTAGTAGGTGGGGCCCGCCATACTAGAGTGCCCATCTAACTTCACTGCCATTGTTTTTGAGTAAGTGAAACATGGCAGGCAACAAACTAGCATCCATTCAACGAAACACACTGACGGCTGCACTTTCGTCAAAGGAAAGACTGCAGTATCCGTAGAAATGACTAAAAGCACACAGGAGAAACGACAGCAGCTGAGGAACAAATAGAAGCAACAAAAACCGCAGTCGACTAACTATAACCACACAGCAAAGCGCCAGTTCGAAATGTCCTGCATGCACACACATTCGGTGCTAATGTTTCTTTTTTCCTTCCTCCTCCTCCTGGGCCTGGGTGACCAGCAAAAAGCACGCATGTATGGTTGCACTGAATATTTGTCCCCTGGGGGGCAATTATGGCTCTTCTAAGGAGAGGACGGCAGAGAGTGGTCGGAACTGTCCCCCAGGGAGTCGGCGGTGGCGTTCGCCTTGCGGCAGCCGTTGCCGCCTCCGCGGCGGTTTGACGTCAGCATGCTCGGCCGGAAATCCGGGTGCCGGCGGGCGTGCTTGGTGAGGTGGTCGGAGCGCATGAAGCGCTTGCCGCACAGCGGGCAGGCGAACTTCTTCTCGCCCGTGTGCGTCCGGAAGTGACGCGCCAACTCGTCGGAGCGCGCGAACCGCTTGCCGCATTCTGACCAGGTGCACGGGAACGGACGCTCGCCTGCGTAGAAGACAGAAAACGGCGGTTAGGGTGGACCAAACCCGTTGAGAGTTCACGTAATGGCAATCTTCGGCTGAAGTGCACTGGCACCGTGACGGTGGAAGTGAAGTTACGTCAAATACCGCCCCAGCTTTATCCCCCGCTACGGGCCAGACGAACATGTGAACCACAAGACTCGAATGCACGACAGCAGCGCCGTCTGCGAGTGGCGCCATTCAGCAGACGACAATTCACAGCGTCTTGTTTGTACTGGGAATAAGAGAACAAACGACGCAAAACCATACAATGAGAAACACTTGCGAGACGTTACGATGTCCAGTGGGTGCGCGTCTGTTCTCCAGGCGGTTGTGCTGCACCAACTAGACGAGGGATACGGTAATTTTCGCATCACGTTCGGTGTCCAGTGGAATCCTGGCAGCAAAAGTAGCCTTGCGCGAGCACGAACGGACGATGTAAGCTCATGCACGTTTGTTTTGTCCTGTCCAGCCGTATTCTGCGGCAGCGCCAGCTGTAAATTACGCCTGCCAAGATGAGACGTCACCGCGTCGTCTGCCAGCGCGCGCGGGCCGATGGGATTACACCACGCTCCACCGTCGGCCTGTCACCGGCGCCTTTGTGACGCCAAGACATCACGGTAGTCATAGCGCGAGAACAGAACGACGACAAAGAGACAAGGACATTCTCTTTGTCGTCGTTCTGTTATCGCGCTATAACTATCGTCGTGTCATACCAAACAGTCCAAACTGCCACACTCTCAGCCCCACATTATGATGTGGAGGTGAACGCGCTTCAACGTGATAGGTGCGCCGCCGGAACGTTATTGGCATCTGAGCAGGAATAACGAAAGAACCTGCAATTAGTGTACTAATAACACGAACTGAAAGTCGCAAACTTAAAGGGGCCCTGCGACACTAGTTGAGCGTGCCTTTTTCGTAGGTTCTTCTGATGCTGCGGAACGCGCCGATATCCGTGCGCACATGGCAACGCCAAAATCGACGCTGTTATAATTTCAATTCACGGGACAAACTACCTTTCCTTTATGTCAGACCACGGCGACACACATCGGCTATTTTTTGTTATGGGAAATGACGTCACGACAAACACCGTTCGCTTTTGATTAGCTTGACGCGAGAAATAGCGTGCAATATTCATATGGTGGTGACTAGGCCATACGAATGAGTGCTGAAAGCAGCAAGAACCTTTTTTTTTTATAGTTTCTCAGAAAGAAATCATTCATTGGTTTGGTTTGGAAAAACTTTATTGACAAGTCCGAAGGCGTGCGCCCTAGCTCATTCAATAAACGATTTATTTTCAGAACAACGAACACAACACTTATCTTGCGAACGAAGCTACGGTACGCCAGCAACTAAAAGTGGAAACGCTAGCCGCGTTTTTAGCGAGCCAGAAATGCGACAGGTGGTGGGCGCCGGCGCTGCCGTAGAAAGCGCTTTTGCATGCAAGCCGAGAAGTGACTCCGCCCTAAGCGAATGTGTGTATCTTACACAGTGTGACCATAGAGAAATGTGTGACCGGGGAAGCGTCTGTTTCTCGACGCACGTGCTTCGTAGCAACCATGCTAACGACGCCGTCAAAAAGAGCGGTAGCGAGGTATTGTGCGAAGGCCACCATGAGGTGACATTTCCGGAATGTCTTTACGAGACGCACGCTGTGATTGGAAGCGGTATTTGACGTCAGCAGGCGAGTGAAATGCGAAAGAGAACGTTTCTCGTGGTCGTCTACTCGAGCTTTGAACTTTGAGGACTCATAACTTCACTTTCAGGGCACCAATTTCCATAATCCTTGTTGCATTCATCTTAGTAATCATCGCTACACGCGTTCCGGTGCTAAATAAAGCTGCCCCAAAAGTGTCGCAGGCGGCGACAGTGAGGGCGACTTCAGTGACGTCACTACAGTACGGCAAATATGACCCCTGTGTTCCGATTGCGTGAGTTGAATTAACTTTCCTGCTGGCAGTACCACGAGTAGTAGAGCAATGTTAAGGGAAATCTGCTACACTTCTTACAAAAAAAAAAAAAAAATGAACGCACGATTGAAGAGTTGCGCGTTTCCCGTGAGAACGTGTCCCCAAGTCACCGCATTCAGCATATCAAAACACACGCGGAAAAATGCGGCGCCGGACACCCGAGCAACGTACGAAAGCGCGCGCCGGAAACAGGCCCAAACAACAAGAGACAGAGCAAGATCTTGAATGGGCGCGGGCTTTAAGGTAGGGAAAAAAAAAAAAAAAAAACAGAGCCACGCCAGAGAGGTGAGAGACGGCTCTTTGTCCTCCGAAAACCGGAAAAGCCGCCAAGATCGGCGTTTCCGAGGAAAAAAAAAAAAAAAAAAACCGCCCGAGAGAGGCGAAAGCCCTCCACAAAGCCTGCCTCGTTCGTCACCAGGGGCCGCCACACTCCCTACGACGAGGCGCTACATTGACACGCATCGGCGGTGGAGAAGTGCCACAACCACACTCATGCGGAGGCAGGCACAACGCCTTGTCTACCTTATAGGAGGCAGAAATTAGGTGCCTTCTTCATTTAGAACCACCAGGAGAAGTGCCACAACTGCACGCGGGCTTCTCCGACGCGCGGCGATTTCTCAAGCGCACCACCAAGGCAGGCCTAGCGGACAGGCAGGAGGACGACCCCCGCACCCCGTTGGCGCGCACGGGAGCGACCTTCGACTCGCAAAGGTAGCGGTGCTGCAGGGGCCTTTGGCACCGGCACGCCCAGGCAGGGCGCAACAAAGGCACTTCGCTCTGCGCGTTGCCCGCCAAGGAGAGAAGGGGGGCGTGGCGCGAAGGTGGCGGCGGACACGTTTATTTTTGAAGCCGTTTAGCGAAGGCGACGCAAAACAAGTTTCGAAACCCATGGGCACCGCTCTTTCGGAGACAGCGCGAGGGGCCAAAGCCGAGGGGGTGACCCGGCGAAAAAAATTTGCTGACGCAAGAAGGATGTCGGGACGAAAGCCACCCACCGCACGCGTTTGCCGGGATGCCCCGAAAACGACGACAGCCAAATAGCGCGCTAAAGTAAAAACAAAAAGACAAGTCCGGACAAGCCCTAAAACCCGACCGTGCCCCACCCACCTCGTTTGATAACATCAGCCGATTCTTTCCCTCGGGGACCGAACCGGGGAGGAGCATCACGCGGCTGGAAAAATGAAGGGGAACAACAAACAGCAGCAACGCGGTCAACACAAAAGCGCCTTTCAAAGCGCAATCAGAGCGCAGATTGCGCGCCAATGGGGTCGGTCCCCCGCGCTAAGGAAACGCGGCGGCAGCTCTTCTCGGAGCGCAACGAGAGAACGACGCAAAGCTGGAAACAGATCGCCAGTTGCCTCAGCGGGGCAGTCGCTATGCCACTGGAGCTGCAAACGTACAGGCTTTAGACCGAAGTGTGAACGCGATACCAAAAGTGATCCGCTGACAATACGGCCCCTGAAGGCGCATGTTTTTTTTCTTCTGTTTGATCTGATTGGGTCACCGCCGGGGGAAAGAAAGAGTAATACCGGTGTCACACGGACAATTTTCATCGCGTTCCGGCCCGTGCGGATTAGAGGAGAGATCCGGGTGAAATGTTGCTGCTACACGGTCGCTTCCAATCGCGCCGCATCGGTATCAAGGCTGGTTGTGCGGTCCACCAACTCGCCCTAATTAACCTTTTTGTTGCGGTATCAAGACAACCGCGAATTGACCGACGTCTGCGCCAAACTCGATCAGGATAACGTGAGACCGTTTTAAAGCGACAATCGTTGATGACGATCAAGTAATCCGATCTGTATCTGCCCTAATGGCGATAAAAAGTGCCCCTTTGGTACTGGTATGAAATACCGTCGCAAAGCTTCTGTTTGGCAACTCAAGATGAAGCACCGTAAGAAATTCGCTTTCACGTTCGAGCACTTATCGCAAGCACGGACTATAGTAGTTAACAAACAGGAAAGGCTACTAGACGCATCTATAATATACCAGCACGACAATTACACGCGAAGTGTTGCAGTCAGTTTTGTCAGCTCTCGATCAAGTGTAAGAACGAGCGCAGAGGCGGCACTTGGGTAACGGCGATAATGAAAGCTTCGAAACATTTGAGATCTTTGCGTCGAAAAAAAGATAGCAGCGCGTGGAAGCGTACTTCCTGCAGCCAGCCGAAAGGGATTTCGCTTGGATGTCCTGCTGAGGGGGGGGAGAAATGTTCTATAGTTGCATCCCTAGATGTGAGCACGCTTGTGTGTTGCTGCCTAAGCAACGACCTAGAGTGAGCGGCTGCGATGCGCCGCAGGTATGCAGTGAACACCTTGCGAGCACGAAACAGCGAGAAACGACACAGTCCACTTCAGATTACACCGCGTTCCAACTGACTGTGATCTTGAGCTTGGTCTCACAGCAGCAAATGCATAAAGCAACGACCTTATGAAGAAAATGGTTCAAGTGCCAGCGGATCGAGGAATGCGCCTTGCGGAGATTGAATGAGATGTCGCTCCGCTCGGTGGACAAAAGGTCCCCAAGCAGATCGGACAATCGGGGACAACCTTGGAGGAGGCACACCGCAACAGGTCGGCGACAACAGGATGCGCGCGCGAAGCACGTGCGGCGGCACGAGGGGGGCGGTGGCCCCGGGCGGCAGCTGACGCGCGTCCGTCGACCCACATGGTGCCAGGTGGCGGCGCGCACCTATTTAAACGGCCGGAGGGGGGAAGGGGCTCGAGGGGAGGGACAGGTGCGACACCGGCGCCAGGCAGATGGTGCAGACAGCTGCCACGGAGACCCCCGAGGCAGGGGCCTCCTCACCCGCCATTCCGGTCGCCGTCCCAACTGGGCAGAGACGACTTCACCCGCCGCGCACGATGATTCATCGGGACAACGCGCCGTGGGCAGCCGCGACCATCGAGTGGACGAAGAAGCCGAACATCCCGAGGCTGTCATCAAACGGCTCGCTTCGACGTGGCACCGATAGAGCACGGTTGTAAAGTTGTCAGAACAAACGACGCCCTAGTGTTCTAAAACGTTTAGCGCGATCCCCGCTTATACTCGGCACCTAGCGCGCACGCAAGCGAACCTCAGTCTTTACAGAGTAGGATCGCGATTGAGTGCTGTTTCCCCGACCGGGACCACCGAACCGCTGCAGCATTGGTGAACAGATGAAGGGCACGCGCGCGCCCGGCAAGCAACCCGTTCCCCTCGACACGTTGAGGTCGTCGACTTGACCGGAACCGCCGGGGCCGACCGCCAAGCAGAGTGACCCGGCGGCTCTCCTTGGAGAGACGCCCACCAGGCGCGTCGTCGACGCCCACCCGTCATGCAACAAGCGCCGCTATCTTCAACTCCCCGGTCCTGGCGCGCATTGAGGAGGAAAAAAGCGACGACCCCGGCGACGCGAAGGCGGCGGCGTTCGTGTCGCGCCCGAAGGATCGGCCGCAAATCGAGTGGCCGGCGAACGCTCAATCGGGAGCGACTGCAGCCGCGCGATAAAACGGAAAGACTCATCACGAGCCCGGACGCATCACGCACGCAACGGGAGCGAACAGTGCAAGGCCGCTGTGTCACGCCGGATACTAAGTTGCACCAAAGGGTTAAGCAGCGACTTACCGCATCCAACAACATGGCTTCAAAACCTCCCTCCTGGGCAACCTCGATCCCATGAAACCCCGTCCCGCATCAACATACGCATTGA
Organism: Rhipicephalus microplus; assembly: GCF_043290135.1. NCBI lineage: Eukaryota > Metazoa > Arthropoda > Arachnida > Ixodida > Ixodidae > Rhipicephalus > Rhipicephalus microplus. The sequence goes on along the minus strand of NC_134700.1, from coordinate 294,577,975 downwards.
ATGGCGTTAAAAATGAACGAAGCGCTTGTAGACCGCTGGAAAGAATCTGGAGAGGCAGAGAAGAGCTAGAGGAGAGTTCGGCTGAGCAAAAATGCGGAGCGACGATGAACCGACAGATGGGAGCCTTTCCCGCTGCCGGCCGCGAAAAAAAAAAAAAAAAAGGTGTTCCACAGGTGTGGCGCACCCCTCGCCTGCTTCACACACACCAGCTGCTCCTGTCACGAATCTCGGGAGCAGCACAACTACCAGACTTCCGCCGCCGGCAAAGAAGAAACAGCAGTAGTGCCACGCACCACCACCACCGAGGGAGTGCACCTAGACTGAAAGAACTAAAAAAGTCCCCACGTTAGGCACACCTCCGGTCCAGGTGCCGTGTCGCCGACGGTGCGCGCACCCCCTCTCTTTCGCGGCCTTTTAAATCGCTGCCCATTCACGGCGCGACCGAACCGACAAACGCGCCATTTTCGGCCAGCGACAGTCGGCAAGGCCACGGTGGCAAGGCGCAGGGTTACGCCGGGATAAAAACGGGCGCGGAAGAAAAAACCAAAGACGCATCTAAATCTTGGTTATCTGGGGGGCTCGATAAGACACACAGGGATGCAGAAGAAAGCGGCGGGGGAACGGAGGCTTCCGCCGTTCCCGCCCGGGGCGCAGCCATTCATTCACAACGACTCACAATGCGCCGAGAGAAAACACGGGTCGAGGAAACGGGGCGCGCCGGCGAGCCTGAGAAACACGGTGCCCCATTCACATGCCCGGGACGAGAGAGGGGCGGCCACCTCGCAGGTTTTGGAGAAAAGAACGCGCGTAGCCCATTCGGGAAGATGCTCGAGTTCCACGTGCGGTAGTGAAGCACCGCGGGGCCAAGACGTAGCGGAAGCCCGCATCGCCAGAACGAGCCGGAAGCAACTACTTTGCGCGGGCTCCGGGGGGAGTGGTTATAAGAGGGAAAATAAACGAAATGTGAGCCCCGTAACTGTCTGCATCAGGGTGTGACACCTAAACAGTAGCTCACAGGGGATGGGGGTCAGGAGGGATTAAAAAGTTATATATATATGCGCTCGGACGGCGAGCGAGGACATATGAGGGATAGGAGAGAGAAGAAAGATGGAAACACGGTCACAGGAGTCCGAGGACGGGGCACCACTTGCGAGCGCTCTTGTCGGCGTCAGGAGATGGCGTAGGGCAAGTCCAGTATGTCAGAGCTACGCTGTCGTCGGAGATCGGCGTCAGGAGATGACGTAAGGGCCAGCCCAGTCGGCCTGAGCTAAGCTGACGTCGGAGATCGCGAGGGCACAACCGGTCGGCACGGAATCCAGCGAGCTAGTGCACTCATACTTCGACTCGGGAAGACGGGTTTTGGATGGCGGGAGCAAGTGGGAAAAAAAAAAAAAAAAAACGGAATATTGTCGCATGTAGCACGACGGCTCGACATTTGGTGGCGCCAGACCACTCGCACGTCAACCACGCTCTAGGTAAGCGTGCCTCTGGCTCTACTCAGCTACGCCGGTGCAATGCTTCCCACACGTAGTGAGAACACGTTCATTAAAACTTGCTGGGCAACTCGTCATATTGTAAGAAAATACACGCCAGACTTTAAAATTTGTTATCGTGTTAGGAGGTGGCTCACATCGCTTGTTGAATATTTGCATATGCGCACCTTTGTTGACCACTGCTTTTTGCGCATCGCCCTGTACGTGTATAAGACGGTCAGTCACGCACGAACAGTTGGCAGTGAGCGCCGTGTGTTTCTTGAGAGGGGATGTGAATGTGTTTCAAGAAATTTCCAAGTGACGCTTTCTGACAATATGAAAACACGCTATCAGAGGACCTTCAAGAACCATCGATATATCAAGACAAGGACGTCAAGTCACACTCACTTGCACACCCTTGCCGGACGGTGTGCGAGTGACCTTGTCTTCCTCGCTCCCGCACACCTTTATTATTATTATTTTTGGAGGGGAGGGAGTTCGATCTCTTGCGTCTGGACATGAACCAATCAGCCCCCAGCTTTTTCTTTTATGCTTATTTCATGGGTGGTCAAACATACAGAAGCTGCGCAGCAGCCACGCAAAAGAGAATGAGTTCAGTGCAAAGCAAGCCGTTTCGGGGCCCCCGGCACTATTGCTATTGCAAACGAGTCAAACTCGCAGAAGCCTCCCCCACGCTGTAGTCCCATGCGGAAATGGCCACACAGAGCCTGCCACCGGCAGGTAAACCAAGCCATGCCCCGGGGATGAGCGAGCTCGCGACTGCAACTAAATCAAACGCCAATGAACGGGTCCCTCCGACCTCAACCTTGGGGGGCACGTACTCCACAGCATACGCCCCCTCCTCTTACCAGAGGTGTCCGCAGAGCGTGACGCGCACTTTATTCGGCTTCTCCGATAAGCGCGCCGACCGCCAGCCTCTCCAGCAACGAGGCACACGGTGGGGTTCAATGCCTTCTCCTCCTCGGTAAACAAGAGCCTAGCCGCAGAAAGAACGTGTGGAACAAAACAAACTCGGGCATCACCGTTTCCTTTTTTTTTCGGGCGTCAGTGACCGTTCCGTCGCAGCATAATAATGAGCGAGTTGAACAGTCGATTAAGGTAACGAGCTGCAAGCAGCACACCCGTGCGAGGGTCTTGACAAAGGCTAGAGTAAACGATAGGATTACACGTTCAGAAACTGCCCGGTGAGCGACGAAGAACGCCTTTCAGCGGCGGGTTCAAGAGTCAATTTCGACCATACGCTGTTCTCCGGTTAACTTAGATAACGAAGGAATAAATCACGGCGCCACGACTCACTGGAGCCACGGGCCGTTATTTGTCAGCTATGAAGAAAAAAAGGAAAAAAAAAAACTCGTCCACGTTGTCAATACGAATGATTGATTGATTCGTGGGGTTTAACGTCCCAAAACTACGTAAGATCATGAGAGACGCCGATGTGGAGGGCTCCGGAAATTTCGACTACCTGGATTTTTTTTAACGTGCACCCAAATCTGAGCACACGGGCCTACAACATTTCCGCCTCCGTCGGGAATGCAGCCGGGATTCGATCCCGCGACCTGCGGGTCAGCAGCCGAGTACCTTAGCCACTAGACCACCGCGGCGGGGCGTTGTCAACACGAATGCGTCGTGAAAGTAACACTCCGCAAACTCGCGCACACTCATTTCATCACTCCGTTAGCTTGGATAGTCGATGTCAACACAGAGCGGTAACCTTTGAGAGAAACAGATCAAAGAACCGTGCCCGTGAAGGAGAAAAATAAAAATGAGGACGGCAAACTGGCCCGCGCCGATTTCTGCCATAGTGAGCACTGCCGAGAGCCAATACGACTAATTGGATTTCGTAACCAGTTACAGAATAGAGGAGGAAACGGGAAGAGTAAGGAAGAGAACGACAAAAATAAAATAAAAGCTACTTTCGTGCCAGGTAGAACGGAAGGAGAAGGCTCGGGGTACGTGTGCGTGCGCACTCGCTCTAAAAAGAGACCGGCCGAGAAGATGGCGGCTAGGTACGGCCAACGAAACCGCACCGCAAGGTACCCCGCGAATCTGGAACGGCGAGCGGAACAGGCGGCGAGAAGTGCCACGCCCACCCGGGCCGCCGCTTCCTCGACAGCAGCAACCGCTCGTCTCCGTGACGCGCGAGTGTTCGAGATCGACCACGTGAATCTAAAGGAAAAGAACAAGATGGAGAGGGGAATCGAGCCGTACTGCCGGAGCCGCAACAAGAGCGAGTCCAGCACGAGAATAATATAGGAAACCGCGATAACAGGAACCACGGCTTTCGCCGCCGCTTCAACCCGTTCGCTCGCACTGTTGCTGTCTGCACGACGAAGACCGGCGAGGGGGGGGGGGGGGGGTCTCGTTCGAATCTAACTGTGGCGTTTTTGTTTTCATGGCGCCCGAAGCTCAGCGCAGTGGAACCAGAGTGACATGATGGAACGCCGCAAATGGGTGGGGTGTTTGCGGATTAGATTTTTACCCTCCTTTCCCCTTCTTTCAGAAGGCGGTCGGGTATCACGCCCGAGACTTCAGTCGTCGGTGGACTTTTCGAGACTTTCCACGGCGAAGTGTTCGCGAAGGCCATGGGCGCTTTCCGTCTTAAATCCGAAAGGTCACATGTTATTAGCGAGTTTTCGAATAGCGTACGCTATTCGTCGCGGTCGCTGCCACGGCGCATGTATGATACCGCTATGGCGTTTGCGGTCTGCACACACACAAAATCGAAAATAGCGTGCGGCCCGAAAAGCCTCTCTGCGGGGAGCGTGCGTTAGCGTTTGCGAGGGCAAACGCTATTTGAAACCTCATATGGCACCCATACACAAACGGCAAGCCCACAACACCCGATAACTTGGCTCACGCTATTCGAAAACTCCATATTCTTGGCGCAATACCTTAAACAATGTGAGGACAAAGACGCAGAGGAGCGCCACGTGTCTCTTCTTTGTCCTGGCTTCATGCTGCAAGCATTGCGCCACTAGAAACGTGTTTAATGAACACATGCGCCAATTCGCCCAAGAACAAGTTCTAGGCCGTTGCGCAAAGTCATCTGAATTTAAGCAGCCACGCAATTTCTGCGAAGCCTTATAATCGCAGCGCGCGCGTACTACAGCGAAGTGTCGCGTGCCCACAGCGTTGATAAATGCTCCCCCGCAAGTTCATCAAAAAGGCTCGCAAGACGCAGACGAGACAAAATTTTCGGGCGTGAGCAGGTGCGCCCTGAAGGGCTGCCGTCGCCGCCAGGGACACGCTTACAATACAAGATCGAAGCGCTGCTGCACCAAATTGTCACACACTCTCCCCAGACGAGTGTACAGCAGGAGATGCAAGCCGCTCGGTCAAGCGATTGTTCCAACATTTCCTTTTTTTCTAAGCGGTGTAGAAGACGCAGAACCACCGAGTATCCATCGGCGCGATGGTCGGGTGGCTAGAATGGGGCGCCCATTCTAGGCACCATAGCCGGGCTACAGGGTTTGACACTGGCACCACGGCGCGTGGCGTACAGGTAAGGGCGCGTCGCCACGGCCGTAACGATTCCGCCGCGGGGCAACACCTGAGACGCGAGAGAGAGCTGCTTTCAAGGAAACAAGAAAAAAAGCGGGCAGGGACACAGCTCTCGCTCTCGGCCGCCAGAAAAGAAAAGCAGGTCGCACGGAATCGACGGCGCAGGAGAAACGCTCACTGCCTTCTCTCTCCGAGGAAACGCCAGTTCGCCGAGCGAGAAAACTGGACCAGCAAGTGCGCGATCCATTTGCTTCTTCCGACAGCACACGCGGCAACCCAGTCAGCTGTTGCCGCCCCGCGTCTCCGCCCATTGCTCTCCCCGGGCGTCCGAAGCAAGATCCAGGTAGACGTATAAACAGAAAGGCAACGTATAGCTATCCGACACGGTGCTGCAGCATTCTCCCGAGGAAGTCCGGGAAGTGACCGACTGACACACGGTTGACGATAGTGGGTCAGTCGCGCCGCGGAGAACGATTGGCTTCGCGCTGCAAGCCGACCTTTTTGCCGCCGAAATTTAACCGGGATGCGAACAATGGACAACGCTGGTCTGACGCCTCACATGTGGTCCAAGGCCGTTAACATAGTTTGTCCTGGAGGAACGCTATGAAAGCGCCCGTTCCCTGTTAGCAGCGTGGGATAACCACGCTCGGAAGAGCTTGCGTGCGCGATATAAGTAGAGGGGCGCACAATCCCCCGTTGTGCGCAGTGATTTAATGCGCACCGACAGCCGCCCCTGCGCAGTGAAAGTTATCGAAGAAACGCTCCAGCATCCGTGACTATGCGAGTTGAAAGTGAATAATTACACCCTTCTCTTTCCCTCGATGCATCTAACTGTGAAAGGAGATGGCAACGCGCAATGAAGACAATCCAAGCGTCTTGCCGTGGCGCAAAGGCTGCCTAGGTAGGCAAATAAATGAAAAGGAAAATTATCTCCAAGTCAGGTCACCGGTGTACTGTTTTTCTTTTTTTACCTCGTTCTTTACGACAGGCGAGTTTGTAAAACAGCGAGGAAAGTCTGCCCCACTTTGCAGAAACAAAGCGCCCGAAGCAGTGCGAGTTGCCGCTTGCGCGTCCCGACGAGCAACGGAGACTCCGATATGGGCAGTAGAACTATACGTAATCCGAAGTGCTTTAAAAGCGGAGTATCGGGACCGCCTTACTGTGGCACGCTCGTACATACTACACACATAGGCAACGGGAGTGCTCACCAGTCTTCGTTGTGTCCACGCGCGTTACAAGTCCAGCAATACACGATCAGAAACTGGAGGGACGTCCGCGAATATTAGAACGGCGCGATAAATTGTCAGTTATACGGTCAGCCATCCGGCATCAAGTCAGCCTTCGTCAAACGGAAGCCCATAACAAAACATTCCCACCGTTCACCATTCCCGAGCGTTCAGAGAAGCGTCGAGAGAGGCGTTCAACGTAAGCAGCGGCCACGCAAGCTCTGTAGAGTGGAGACCGATCGGGCGCTAACGTGCGCTTTCACATTCGGAGCCAACGGCTTCCGAAGCCAGTATAGGGGTTCAATATTTTAATCCACCAAAGCTGCAAAGGCAGGCAGGCAGCCGAACACGCGAAGTCTAAATTAACGCCCCGTTTCGCCGGCCCAGAGGGGGCGGCACCGAAGGCAAGCCGTCTCTTTGTAAAGCGGAAGCTATGGGATAACGGAACGGGGAGGAAGAGACGATCGGAACACAGAAAATTAAAAAAAAAAGAAACAACCCGTACACGGTCGACGCAAGCGCAAATAAACAAAGGGAAGGAAAAGAGGCCGATAGCTGTGCTCGAGTTCTGGAAGACACGAGTGTGAGCATGGAGGAAAGGATGAGAGAGAGAGAGAGAGAGTCGCGCAGCTAGCGGGACGGCAGTAGCAACTGCGCGAGCACGACCCACGAAAGGGGGCAGGGAGGACGAGGGGCAAGAGAGCGCGAAAAACACACACCGGGAAGTCCACAGCCAGCCTACCCACAAGCGCGCCCGAAGTGCGCACTCCGCTGGACGCGCCGAGTGACGCGCGGAAAATCGCGCATACGAAACACGGAGGCTCGCGAAAACAACTCATCCAGTCTCTCAACCATGTCAGGTTCTCAAATAGAAGCAAAAAGGCCACCGAGAAGCTGGTTTGGCACTGTAAGAGGCTGCGCACAATTTCGTCCAAGCGTCGGTTAAGAAAATTCATGCAACATGCACATCATACATCAACGGCTGGCCGTTCCAAAACCACGAAAAAAAAAAAAACATTTTCTGCCAAAGCTACTGACGCACAATGAAATCGCCGCACAGTGTTTCGTAACACTGCAAGTTGGTCTCGATATGCGACTGTAAAATGCTGGTTAAACAGCTCAGCTTCTCAAACCCGCCAATGCAAGTGTAAAAAAAAGACCGCATTGCAAGGTCATTGAACCCAACCACAATGCGCTGCTCGCCAGTAAATTTAAACGAAAGCGCTCTCACCTGTGGCGGATGTAATGCAACGAAACACATCACGAAGACTGGTTCGTTCAGCTCAAGAACATAAACAACCGACGCGGCGGAAGGCGCTTGACAACGACCTCTGATCGCGACAAAAACGCGGTCGTTTCAACAGCGCGACCGACCTCCCCACGAATAGAGTGAACTCCATTTTTCCTGTTGATGCGCGTCACGGCTTGACGTCAGTATCGCTGCTTCATTCAGTACACACGCTCCACGGCGATCACCTGTCTCGTCATCGCAAGTATGTGTTCACTATTTGGGGCCAGGGCGGGGGTCAGTGCTATGTCAGGCATTCAGTTGCCTTTTCATCACCCCTTCCCATTCAACCACTTGATAAATCGATGTTGGATGTTTTCGATTGTGAATTTACTTCAAACAATTTGTCTCGACGCGGGGACAGCCGAACCCAAACCTTTTGTTGCGTTTAGCAGACAGAGGAAAGGGAGAGAACGAATGAACTACAGGCGACAGGTAGGTGACACGTGATTAAGAACAAAGGTGTGTCCCACGCATACGACGTCGACGCTGGTTTGTTAACAGGCCCATTGTTCAATAACCATCAAGAGCTTACCGCGGTTTTTTACAGAACTGGAAACACCAACTCTCCGAACGCCAAAGTAACGTTTTGAAAAAGGATGGCTTCACTCCACAACCCGAGTGCTTTCTGGCAGAAAAGTATTGGAATCGTTTCAATAATAACTGCTGGTGTTTAATTTTCCAAAACCACGATATGAGACGCCGCGGAGGGCTCCGAAAGTTTCCACAACCTAGGGTTGCTTAATGTACATCAAAGTAGAAGCACCCTGGTTTCGCGCATTTTGGCCTCCATCGAAAATGCGGTCGCCGCGGCCGGGTAAGGAGTAATGGACTTGGGCTATGGTTTATGTCATGGAGGAAAGAAGGCTAAGGACGCGAGCTGCAGAGCGAAAACTGTGGCGGAAGTCACGTGCTTTTGCAAAGGGGTTCGGGGACAAGGTGGGCACGGCGGCGTCTCGCGCGCATGCGCGAGCCGCCGTAGCGTGCTCACAATTGCGAGCTGGAGTCCTCTATTCTTCCCTACTTCCAGCTTCACAAAATGTGACGTAACGGCCTCTCCGCAGTTTCTTCCTTCCTCCATGGTTTATGTGCACGGCGTGCACAAGATTGCACGATGAAAGCTGCCCAACAGCCCGATCTTGCAGATTTAGTCGTCACTGAGCTGCAAAACTTTTTTTGTTCATGTTGCCAGATGATGCAACAAAATTTTTAAAATCTGCACAAGACTGCCCGACAAATGCTGTACTCCCGTCGATATGGGTGGGGCCTTAACAGCCCATCCTTTCCGGTACCATGCACATGCTGCGTAGAATTGCACTTCGGGCACACCTCTCACGATAACCTTAAAACGTCGAGTGGCCGACTCGAGCTACAACACCTAAATATACAGGGTACCTGGCGGACATTGAAAAATTCGCAGACGAGGTTCTGAATTGAGAGCTTCTGCAACCCCAACCATATTATTATAGTTTCATATCTGCTACTCTACCTCTCCAGATAAGAGCCCTAAACAATTTAGATAGACAGACAGACAGACAGATAGATAGATAGATAGATAGATAGATTTGGAAGCGACATTGAAGTTATCTTACTACAGGAGGGAATGCATCCAAGGTGAAACGAAAAGGCAGCACTAGCGCCCGCGGAAGGGTTGCCGAAAGCATGCACAGATAGAAGGCGACCTTAAAGCTGGCCTGCCTCCGGCGCAGTTACCCAACAAGCCTCGAGCGCTATAATCTGGAACTGCGAAGGCGCGCCGCGCCGTTGTCGCGCTGACACTCGCGAAGAAGGCGTGCGGCCGACGACTACAGCACCGGCTTAGTCGGGTCAAGGGTTCAAACCCCTCCAGGGGCAGCCACACTTAAACAAAGAAGCAAAATTAACGCATGCATACGTTACTGCCAAAATCGAACAAGAGCCCGCCAATGTCCCATAGAGCCTTACAGAAGTGCCCCCGCCACCGAAAATTTTCAGTTTTGCATATACACGCACACATTTCTTGCTCTCTTTGGTAGAGAGAACTGGCATTGCTAGAACGAAGGCCTCAGAGACCAAGAGGCGTTTCGCGATATTTCCGCTAGAAAAGGGGCGCATCAGCCGCGGGATTGCGGAAAAGGCGGATTGCTACGAGGAAGTCGACGTCCCCACAACGCCACTTTTTTACAGGCAAGAACGATAAGGGGTCTTTAGTTTTCTAATGCCATTTAGCGATCAGTGGTCACTCAAATGACCCCTTTTTCTTCCACGATGCCACGACGCATGCATGCACCCTTACGCCAGTAGAAACATCGCGAAATCACTTCCGATCTCCGAGGCTTTTATTATAGCAGCACCAGGTTGTCCCGGCCCCACAATACTAGAAAACGGTAGATGGCCGCACAGAAAAAAAAAAGAGAGAAAAAAAAAGAGAGAGAGGTGCGGATTGTAAAAGAACGCAGCTCGCTCATTTCACTGAGAATAAGCGCGGGCAGTCGCAACTTCACGGGATTCCGTAACGCAATGATGGCGGGTTTTCTCCGAGTGCTGGCACAACCGAACCAGAAACGGCCTACTGTGACAACGGGCGGAGTACTCTTCCGAAAACCTCGACCGGACGCGCTTCAGAGAACGCGAGGAAGCCGCACAAGCACGCACGAAGTAGAACAACGAGAGATAGAGGGAGAAAACCTACAAATAACTTTAGCTTAAACACCAGATGGACTGAGACTCTCTCAACCAGTCGGCAGCTCCACCCAGGTCGACATAGCCCGCGATGGACCGGACCCTCCGGACAGCCATTGGTTGTAGACACAAGTCATGGCTGCGTAAGCTTCGCCGCCACGAGTCTGCTGCGTCACACAAATCAGCGCCCACATTCGCAGGGCACTGCCAGAGCATGTGAAAAAAAAAAAAAAACCGCCTTTCTTCACACGTAAAACGGGGGGAGTCGGCGGAGGAAAAACAACCCGACGTCGCCGCGCAGCAGATGAGAGGGCGCGTCGCGAAGCAACTGGAGCAGACCAGGCCGCGACTCGGAACGCCGCGGTCCGCGTACATAATACTGTACAATACAGAGGGAGAGAAGGAGGCCTCAGGCACGGCCACGGCGCTGTACAGTGGTGCCACTGTGTACGTACGCAACGATGGAGGCAACGCCATCCTACGGGAGTGGTCCGTTCAAACGAGGGGCCACTTCCCACACGGTGGTAGTGGTTAGAACAGGAAGAAGGCGCCTAATTTCTGCAGCCCGGTAGGGGGAGCACGCCTTACGCAGGCACACTATAGGCCATTCCCAGAAGGCCGTGCACCCTTTCCTGCTTGTCACCTTCCCCACATATTTCAAAAGAAGGGCGCGCAGCATGCTCGGCCAAGCGTCGCGCGTCCGTCTCCCGCGGACTCGGCATTCAAAGGAATACGCGGGCACCCGTCGCAGTACAGCAGTGGCACGCATCGGCGCTCCAACCTGTACGCCGAGCGCTCGAGGCACACGTGCAATGGCCGACCGGAGAGGCCTAAGGTGGACCCGGCGCTCGATCGAACAAGACTTGAGAGCAGTGTCCACGTGGCTGCCCACACTAAACTCTACAACCGCAAGTATGTGCGTCGACGCACGCGATTTTAAGGACAGGCATGGTGGGCAGGGAGGTCGGTCAAACATGCCTGTCACGTTAGAGCAACAATTTAAATTTTTTTTTCACCACTGTGAAGATATCCTCCCTCACCCACCGCCCTCTAAAACCACTCGCCACAGTCCTTCTTGTGCACCTATTGCCCGTGGCACATACCCGCTGTGGAGGATTGGCCAAGAATTGAGTGGTTTTATAAAATAATGAGCAGTCTTAGAATAATGGAGCTTATATATTGGAAAGATTACGATTGCCTAAGAAATTAGTCGCCCATAGGAGCAGCATAAAACAAAACAGTCAGCAATGATGATGTTCTTCTCACATTTCCGGCTGTCGCCCACAAAGGGGGATCGGCCAAGAACCGGGGGCAGCTTACAGTCCACCGCCTTTTCTTCCACTGTCGTACATTTGCGCCCCTCAATACCAAAGAGAGGCGGGGGACGACAAGCTACTCGCGGAACTCGATCATTTTCGCCCTTCATTTAAGGAACAAGAGAGGCACGGGATAGAAAAAAAGGGGGCAAGCAGCTCAGCGCATAGACGTGTGTCTGCAATGGGCACGCACTACGTGCTGTCGGTGGAGCGTTATTACGAAGAATACAGCCGCCAAAACCCGACGCGTAGGCAAATAACAATAAAAAAATGAATCAACGCTCGCCAAGAGAACGGATGTAAACGGCACGCGGCGCAAACAACGAAATGCAGCGGAGCCCGACGCGGCACCGAAACGAAACAGGGGCTCGCTTTACCGGCACACAAGACGCGCTCGGAGACTTTATGCGGGCCGATGATACACAGAAGACGGGCGACCGGCCCGACGGGAAGAGCGTAGGCCGTCCACCACCGAATAGCCAAAGGTATAAATTCCGAAGGATATTATATATAAGAACAGCCGCAGTGCATGCGGCGACGACGAAACAATGGCTACCTGCCGCGAGCAAAGTGGGTCACGGCAGAGAAGCGCGCCGACGCTCGCAGCGTGCGGAAAGAGAGAGGAGTTCTTGCGAGCTTCCGAAACAAACCCGCGCCGAGCACGCGGGAGCATTTCGCAAGCTTCGCTTTCCTCCGCCGTTACGGCGTCGATTCGGCGAGCAGGCGAAATCTGGGTGATGGACACCGCCGACGGGCGTGATGGACCGACTGGCTCGGCGCCCTTACCGCCGGCGACTGCACAGCCTGCTGGACGGCGCAGTAAACAATGGCGCTCCGGGTGTGGCAGGTGGTGCTGTCAAAATGGCGACGTCCCTATTATCGAGGAGCCAAAAATAAGGGGGGAGGTGATAAAGAAGGGAAAAAAAGAAAAGGGGGGCGGCGCCTAAACGGTTTTATAGCAGCCTAGACAACTTCGCCCGCTCTCTAAAAAGTCCATCGACGAGAAACGTTCTGGCGGTCCTCGCCGAATACCGCGGCGAACGCGAGCACGATGCTATTTATGTAGGCCATAGGGCAAGGTTGAGAAAATAGCGAGAAAATGGGCGTAAAAAATGACTAAGAGTTCGCGCGCACACGTGTGAGTGTGTATGTGTGCGTGTACGTACAGTAAGTATAAAAGTGACGAGCCGCAGGCGCCCCCATCAGCGGCGCCCTATCTGCTTCCTTATAGGGAGCGTGTCGCCTCTGGACAACGCACCGCTACTGGTATGAGCCACCTGACGGACGAAGACGAGTAAAAATGAAGGCTGCCAAATACAACTGTAACAGCACGGAGGACGTTGGAGCGGACAAGGACTTCTGTAGAAACCGCGAATTGCCGGTACAAAAAAAAAATAAAAAGAAAAAAAACCTGAGGGCCATGCAACGGCACAGCACCATTGCAAACAATATCAGTTTAGACTAACTAATTATCATATGAAAAAAAAAATTCGGCTGTTCCACGTACCTTGGGAATCGATGTTATGCGAAACACGCGGATGCAAGGTGAATGTGCTTTATTTTTTGTTTATCGAGCGAGGCGTTATCAAGTTGCGCTCAATATATGTACAAATCAACGCACACACATGCACTTAACGGCTGTATATGTTTTATATCAGCAGTTTGTAGTTTCGTAACGATGCCAACAGCAAAATCGATATATTAACAACACCGGAAGCGGTAAGCTGATATGAAGCGCTAGTGTTTGCACTGAGGCTCACGAGTACAGTAGCCCCCAACACTTCTACACAAATCAACTTCAGCTGATGGCTCGCTACATTAACAATGTATTCCGCTTTTGCATACCGTCGCGACAGGCCTCGCGAATGGTCTCACTTTTTAGGAGCGTGAATCGTGCGTCTCCTGTATGTAGTAGCCACCTCTCGTTTCAGTCCTTGGAATGTCCGCTGGATGGCGGTACTTGTATATAATGAATACATGGTGAAAAGACACGAGATGGACGGACGGACATACACACAGACTGACGGACGGACGCGGCCAGCGCATGATTCACGGTTTGCAAATGAAACCCTTCGACGCTTCGGGTGAAGCGTCGAAGGGTTTCATCATCATTCACTCCGTGTATATGCTGTAATTTCATTTCGTTATTCGTCCTAGAAAACCCATCTCGGTGCAAAAGTTGCTTTACTTACTAGGGTTTGCAGGAAAGTAGCTTACCAATGCGGTTCAAACTTTTTTTTCTTCTTGCGTTAACGACCCTGCAAGAGAATGCAACAGTGGCCTTCGTGCAGTCCCGCCCGATCGAGCTTTCTGAAACAGCCTAGAACGAGAAAAGAGCTACTGGGCGGTGTATCGTCGGCTTCCGCGGGACGCCGATGTCGTAAAGCGACCGAGAGCCGTGTCAAAGCCGGAAGCACTGTATCAAAACAATCCGTTGCCGGGGCTCGTAGGCGCCGCTAACAACCACGGGACGACGCCCGCGGCGCTACGGCGCGAAAGAGGCAAGGTTTGCTTGCCCGACGCTGTCTTATTGTGTGAACAGGAGGAAGACACTTTATTCAGAGAAAAAAAAAAAAAAACGTAAATGCAGGCAGTTGTGGTCGGGCCCACAGTCCAGGGCTCCGCTGGCACGAGAGGCTCGCTGGGCCTGGTCAAGCAAAGCTGTTAATTTGGCTCTGCTTGGCTTCGTCCGCAAGCAACGCCTCCCACTGCCTGCGTAACATGTGTGGGTGGGTAGTAACGTGTAGACTGTCGATTTCTTTGGGTTTTTTGATCCACTGCAGCGTTATGCGGCTGAGTGTCTGTGTACACCATGAACATGTTTCTCTAAATTGCGTGGAATATATTCTACTAAGGCGGTACAAATTTGAAAAGCTATTGGTATGTATGTGTCTCAAATCCCGGCTTTGTTGGCTATCCAGTCAATTTAGTCGAGACCTTGCATTACCACCTTGTGAGACATTGTATCGAATGCTTTCCTGATATCCAGCGCTAGAACGAATTCGTCGCTCGATACTCTGTTAATTGAGTTAGTATCGTTTTTTTTTCTCAAAAAACTTACCCAGGCATGAAGTAAGGGAGATTGGGCGAAGGTTCTTAATATCTCTTGGCTTCCTTAGTTTTGGTATTAGGATTATCTGCGAGTCCTTACACTCTACTGGAAGGTCGCTTTCATCTATCCACACCTTTTCATTAAAGAAATACGTGATTTGTCGTAGGGCCGCGTCACTAAGATTTCTAAGCATGGCGTTTGTTATCTTGTCTCGTCCTGGAGCGGTATTCTTTTTTTAGAAACAGCGCTGCAGCACAAGACTCTTCAAATGTTATGGGTGCATCTGACTTCCGTTGTTCTTTTCCTGCATATTTGTCATGCATAACTTGGCACGGAAAAGTCGAGACAGCTGCGTCGAAGAACCAGAGATCGTCGGAGCACGAGAGCCGGAATCTCGTCCCGCAACGCGAGTAGAGCACAACAGAAGGCGAAGGAACTACAACGAAGCTCGCGACCCTTATTACTTATGCAACCGCTTATTTTGTTATCGTTTATAAAGAATGACTGATTAAAAGAGGACACAAAAAAACATGGATACACAGAGAGATTGTGTTCACTAACCTAACGTGGTCGAAATCTTACTAACATGACGACATAAAACCCTGACGCGATGAACAAGTAATCTAATTTTACGAGGACACGGCGCTTCAGCCAGCATGGGAATAATGGGTAGTACACAAATTTGCCCAAGCCTTCATTCTTCTGGCTTCGTGGAGCCTGGATTCGCTTTGCCGCAAGGCGAAGTTTAGCGCAAGTTTAGCACTTGCGCTTCGCGGCCTTGACCTTTTTGAGCTCACCAATTCAAATGGTCTCTCATCTCCATACTGCCTTTTCACATTCCCCCAGCGTAGGGTAGCGAATCGGCATGTGCCTGGATAACCTCCCTGCCTTCTCTCTTGTTTCTATCACCCCCCCCCCCCCCCCCGCATTCAAATCGTGTCACGAAGTTCACGACAGTCCGTTCTTTTTATTCGAAACGTAACCAAAACACAGCAACAAACATCCACAAATGCATCGTTTCGCTCAGAGAAGCCACGCTCTCGCGTGGTTTGCGCGCAAACTACCCCTTCCAGTTCTTAACGCGCGAAAGGGTCACCACCAATAAAGGGGGAGTCGGGCATGCCCCTCGAGATAGCCTCAGCCGAGTCTTGGATGACCTCGGGCCGCCACTTTCGCCACGGGCAATCCTTCCGCACGGCCGTCCGTCGCGCGGATGCTGCGGCGAGGAAGAGTGGGGCGCTACAAAGCCGCCGGCGCATCTGCGGGGAAGGTGATAGCGGACCGCCGCCTGTTTTATCGCACCAGTGTACGCGTGTCGCAAGGCAAGAGGCCTCTCGCTATCATCGCTCCACTCTGGGCGCGGGCCAAACGGCGCCCGAGGAGGCCGTACAGTGGTAACAAGTGGGGCTGCGACGGTTAGCGCACAGTCACACGGAAACTCCCCGCCATGCTCGAGTTCGAACTACCGGGGATCACGTTCACGGCACACGTGTCTCGTTTGCACCACTCGCAATTCACGCACGCGTTGAGGAGGCTTGCGTAGGCTGGCCGGAAGTTATAATAAAAAGCTATATAGTTGAGAGAGAACATAAAACAGCCACAGGTGATGAGGCGCATGTACACATATTGAAGCGCTGTCTGTGTACAACTACAAGACGTTTTTTTTCTTTTCTGATTTCTTTGTCCTCGCCATAAACGAGTGCATAAGTCGGCACCTTTTCATCGGACGGCTGCTTACGCCACGTTTACAGTGGTGTGTATTATACCCAGAGAAGAGCTAGCTTTCCCCTGCAGTGCATTTAGCAACCGATTGAAAGGAATGATGCGATACAGGCGGACCTCATCAACGCGGCGCTCGGGAAAGCTAAATGTGCATGAACCCCGGAGAGCTGGTCCCATTCGCTGCACAACACGGTACACAGGCAAAGCACGTGTTCAGGGAGCTCTTGTAGAAACGCCGACTACTGAGAAGCCGTTCTCGTCGGAGTGCCCGGCAAGCAGGTTGCGCGAGTCAGCCCCCAGACTTAAAAAGCGCTTCTCCCTCTCAACTCACTCCATACTTGCTGTATTTTTCTTTCTGTTTCATGAAAGCAGCCTTTTTCTCTATGCCGAGCACTCACTTCTTGTTTTCGGCTAACAGCACTGAGCCTGCGCTGCCACAAAGACTGACCAGTACAAAAAGATAAAAGAAAAAAATGAAAAAGTTTGCACTCTTGCATGCGCTTCTCGGTGCAACTATTTTCACGGTCACGCAGGATTTAACGCGCCACACATCTCAAACCGCCATCGGCGGTCTCTAAAGCTGTACTAAATATGACAAAAAAAAAAAAAGACTACGACGAAAAAAGAAGAGCGCCAGAGAATCTCTGAAGTCGGCCCCCGATCCTGTTCGCGACGTGTGCAGTATTTCCCGACCTCTTCTTTGTGGGCACGTACTGCCCGATCAGCTCGAAGAACGCGGCGAGCGAGCCAATAAGCCCTTCACAACAGAGAGAGGTGATGTGGGCGTGCAAACGACCGAGAATAACACCGAACGAGGCCCTTCTGCCGGCTCGAGTAAGCAAGCGAGATCCGCAACAGATCAACCACGGGACACGCGTCTCCCCCCACGGAGAACGTTTTGGCAGCAGGGCGCGTCCGGAATCCGATTTCAGCGGAATCGGATTGTGAAGTCGGGACGGACGAAGGCAGTTTTGAGCGTCGGACGGGAAAGTGTTTTAAGGTGAACTAAAGCTACACACACACAAAAACGGGCCGGACGAAGGCAGTTTTGAGCGTCGCACGGGAAAGTGTTTTAAGGCGGGCTAACGCAAAAAAAAAAAAAAAAAAAGAACGGCTTTAGCATATTCGCTCTGCATCGGTTACTCTCTCACAAACGGGAATTTGAACTACGATGGCCGCGGTGAGAACATCCTCGGCCACTCATCATCTAGTTAGAGGGCCATATAAAGGGAGTAGCACCAAACCTTCGCACAGTGGTTTTACGCCGCCCGCACAACCGAGTAGTGGCGCAAAAATGATCAGATTCACGCAAACGCCTGATCGGCCTTAGCGCTAAGTTTGGCTTCAAGATGACGCTCAGTCAATGTGACTTACCATAACCCGCTAAACTCTACCCGCAAATAGCTACACTTCGATCACATTTAAACGCAGTTAACGATGTACCAGAGGCTGCGAGGTTATTCGTCAACGCCCGCTGACGGAGAACGCATTCGCCACTGGGGGAAAGCAGCTGGCCTTGACCTTTGAAAGGTATGACCACGTACGAACGTTATGGCCCGACGGAAAGTGAATCGCTTAATATTCTAAACGAACAACATCGCAACGCGTGTTTGACGTTCAGTTCGCAAACGCTTCCAAGCGATGGCTGTACTTAACACGTGCCGTCACCAAGTAGCAACAGTCGCGCACGCCTGCAAGAAAAAAAAAATGCACAAAAAGGGGGAGGCTCAACACGTGCCGATACGAAAAAAAAAAAAAATAGGGAGCGCAGGTTGCAGCGGCGAATCACCAACAACCTCGTCTCTCCGCGTAGACAACGCAGCTGCTCTTGTGACGTTAAAGAAAGAAGAGCACCGAGATTTGCGCACGAACCCCCGCCGCTTCCAGATCGAGAGGTTGAGGAGCCATATTCAATTTGTCCTTTTTTTCTTTTCTGAACGGACGATTCTGAAACTGAGGAATATTCTTGCAATGTGACTTTTCATCAAGTCACTTCCCAATGGAGACGTTAATTACGCGCCTTCTAACTTTCATCTCAAAACCCCAACGCGACGAAAGAAAAGCTTTCTAAAAAAATCTTAAATACGCGATTGTATCAGGTGGCACGAACTGCATCATGACAATGCACGAACTGCATCAATTTTCCCACTTGGCATCGTTTAACGTGCCCAATCGAACCGAGGCCATGGCGCTTGGCAGATCAACAGCAGTCCCCATAGCTGTGAGCCTCCCCAGTCACGAAAACTGGCCGAGAATACAAGTACAAAAAAAAAAAAAAACGTAAAATCAAGGAGTGCCACATTGTTGGTTTCCTTAACGCTGAAAACACGGACGAAATCCGTAGTAGAGAGAGTGGCCCTTCCCCAAATAGTTCTCGTACGAAAAGAAGCACCAGTAGGGCCTTGACATTTTTGGTGCAATGCCAAAGACAAAGAGAGAGAAACTCGAAGGTTTGTGTATTGTGGCACCAGCGCTGACACGCGTGGGCTTTCGAAAAGCTTTGCCGACACACCTTTCGAAACGTCGACTCCTAGAAACTGTGCGGACCCGCTCGTTGCATGACAAATCCGCTTGCAGAGAAAGGGAATTCTGCGTACGTGCTTCAACTTTTCTGATTTTTAACTTTAATTTCATTGTTCCGTCCCGTAAGCATGTTAGGCCACACGTCAACGGTGCTTATGCTTTTCGAGCTGCGCTACCTCGTGGGAACGGAGGAGAACGCAGGCTCGTTGCAAGACGCACTTTTCAATGGGGGGCGTTCAATGGAGTTGCAGAAAGCGAATGACAAACCAACGCACAATCTTTTGTGCGAATCCGTTCGAAACGAAATGGGACTGCTTTTTGCAACCCTTGGGGAGCCACGGGGAACACTGAATGTCCGGTCAACCAGTTCCGATCTCCACGGGAAAACTATTTCTCCCGCAGTGAAGGGCGACGTGCGGATCGTTTGATGGACACACGACTGGCCCTCTCCTTGCTAGAATCTTACACCAGACCCCGGCAAACGAGTGAGAGCTCGTCTAGCGCCAACATGGCGACACAAGCTGTCAGCGCGCGCACGCCCACTCGAGATTACAAAGCACGACGCAGATGGAAGAAGACGCAGCGTCGCAACACCAGTCGACAAGATGGACGGGCTCCAAAGGCCGCGCAGCTTGCACAGAGCTGATGCCACGTGCCCACCAGGCGACGGAGGCGTGGCCTGACGCGCACATGATCGCTTACGCGTGAAGACTGCGAATACCGCACGCCTTCTGTACGCCACACCGCAGCAGGCCATGCGAAGACAACGACGTTCGAGAGAGAAAATGCAAATCACGCCAGCACAATGCTAAATATGTGTATTCAAGACTGCACATTTGCGAAGATGCAAGCTGCAGCTTAGGAATGACGTGTCGTGTTGTAGAATCCGAATGTTCGACAGCTAGAAAGAATCGGTGATGCTCGTACTGATGTCGCGTTACTGTCGTTAAACCCGAGTAACCGCTCCCATCAACTGCCAGATTTTCGTGGAGGCACCACGGGGACGTGGAAGACCCGTCGCGAACAATGCAGCACTTACTCCGCCACTGAAAATTGGGCGCATTTTTTGGGTGAAACATCAAGAGACAGTAGCACACGCACACACAAAACGGGGGAAATTAGGGGGGAAACGCGAACAGCGTGGCTACCACAGGAGAAAAAGGGGGAGTTCTCCAGCGAGCGAGCGCGTAGTGAAGAGATCCGCCACAAGGCCGGGAAACACGTGTTCGGAAAAGCTCCCACCCCGCGCGAGGCGCCGGAGAGTCTGGGCAGGCACGTCGACGGCGGGGCACCCGGGAAGAGCGCAGCACGTGAATCGCGGCACACGTTGCACGAGATGCGCGCGTTGTGCAAGCGCGCAGCAAGTGCGACGCACGCTGCTGCCGCTGGCATTGACGTCGGCAGCACGTCAGCGGCAGGAGATACCCCCGCGCGCACGGCCTTTGTGACCTGCCAGGATCGTCCGCGTGGCCAAACCTACGCAACGCGGCATATTTTTACCACCACCTCACCGAAAGACGTGAACGCAGACCTCATTTAAGACAAGGCCAGTACATCTTCCTGATATTAAAAAAAAAATAATAAAATCCTACTTTCTCTTGTTTTAGCTACAACTCCCGCGCCTGTCAACGCCGCTCTTCAAACCAAATACGGCTGTGACTTGTCAATTTTATATTGATGCTCTTGCAAGATGTTCATGCGCCACGTGCTAATCGGAGTCGTAACCCCCAACCCCCTTCCTCAATAATGGCCTCCATATGTTGCACGAAAATGTCGATTCATGAAAAAAAGAAAAGTATTTTCTCCGCTGAACAGGAAGCGCGAGTAGAACAAACGCTGTTGCACTCTGTGCGAACAGTGACACGCCATGAAGTAATGCGTACTGGGCGGAAAAACAATGAAACCAGTGTGCGTGCCCAGAGACCCACACACACGCATCGGGGCGTGAACAAAGAAAAGCAAACGGTGGCACTGACTGAACAGTGTGGCTCCTACTATGCGATGCGACGACGCAACGCAGTGTTGGCCGTAAAGGTAGTGTCTATATTGCCGGCAGATTGTACGAGTTGACCGAATGCCGGCAGTTTCTTCAGATTAGGTTCACGTCATTCACGTTACAAACAAAATGTACTCGATGTTCGCGCCACTGCCAGCGGCTACGTCGGCAAATGCTTAGAGGCCGGGTCGACTCCATCGACTTGCTTTGGCCAACAGATGGGAAGCTCAGGTCCCTGACAATGGTGATCAACCGTAGTGTTGCCATGCATCGGAGAGCAGAAGTAGCCAATGGCGGCTTAAAAGCTAAAAGTACAGCAGGTCGCTATGAACTCGCTGGTTTATGGTGTATTATGCCAGCTACCAGCACTACAAGAGCAGTCATTATTCTGCCGGCACATGTATCGCAGGCATGACAGGCTCGCCAGATAAGTCACATGGTCATGGGAAGCCAATAGGAAAAAAAAAAACTGCAGGCAAGTTCTTTTCTGGGATAATTTGCCGGCACTATAAGCGCGGCCTAACATAAATGCTCCGTTGAATTGAAGCAGGCGCATTGCGCGAAGAGAAAGGCTGCCAAGAAGGGCGCAGTGATCTACCTGCGATGATGCAACTGCGACGCAGGAGTTTACGACACGCAATGACTTCGCAGATGGCCCTCGCGTGGTTGCGAACTACGGCACACCAACGCACTAAGGAAGGTAGTACACACAGGATCAACCCAGTGGCGTTTCAAGGGCGAAATTAAATACGTCGATCAGCGGGCAAACGCGCACCGCGCCTTTTGTGCTTACGCCGCGAACCACACATGGCGAGAAGGGTGTAAGCAGCAGCTAACTTATGAGCAAAAACAAAGACCGCTGGGCCTCTCCTCCGCGAGCGAGATGGTTCGCGCGAAATCGCGTCCAGCGGTGAGCGCGGCAAGGCCACTGAGCGGATGAAGGCGGAGGGAAGTTCAAGAGACCCCGGCGTGTTCACGTTGGCCTCGCTCGAACAACAACCTTTCTTCTTTTCCAAGTAAGTACGTGTACTACCAACGAGGCGCCCGCCAGACCCCTGTTTCGGCGCGGTGGCTGGGAGGAGGCAGCTTTTCACGCACCGTGAGATGGCCATGCACGCCCAAACATGCTTCGTCGCGCTGAACGCGGTATGAACGTCCTGCTTCGCGACAGTTCGCCGATCACTGACGTAGGCAACGCGACAAGCCGCCTTGACGACAAGGCTCAGCGCGCGCGAAACAGCAGCGCCTCTTCATTAACGCGACCAGATTGCCGGGCCGCTAATCTCCGCACGTTATCACATCGCTGGTGGCTTTACAACTTTCTGTCGCGATCACGGGAAGGAGTCGACCAAGCGAATGCGTCGCGCGATAAGCGCTGTTCCGGGGAAGGAAACCAGAGTCCCGACGCTCTGTCGTCTGCTAGGGAGGAACGCCCCTCTCGGGCGGCCGAGTGCTTCGAGGGTTAGAAATGCGGCCTGAAACACGGAGCGTTAGCCCCACCCCGCTCAATGCGGGACTAGATATAGACACTATTGCTTACAAAAGGCTCCCCAAAACACTTTGTGCGGATCACCAAGCGCGCGAATCGGCACGGTTCACAGCTGATCGAGACAAAGCAGTGCGCAAAAAAGAAAAAAAGACGGGGCCGGTTCTCCGAAGCGGCCTCTCGCTAGCAGACGATACGCATTCAGTTCCGACAGTTTCCTCACCTGTGTGCGTGCGTAGATGGGCTTTGAGGTGGGAGCTCTTGCCGTAGACTTTGTCGCATCCCGGGAAGTCGCAGTTGTGGACTTTTTTCCCCGCAGACGAAGGTCCACGCACGCCGGGTGTGGCCGACGACGCCGCCACGATCGCTTTGTTCGAGGCAGCGCGCACCTTAGGCCTAACGCTGCTTACGGGCCTCGCGGTAGCCGAACCCACCGGCTCTTGAGGTACCCGCGTCAAGTCCGTCAGTATCCGGGCGATCATATACTTGGACGTGTTGTTGAGGTGAGATTCCTGCTCGTCGGGCATGCAGTCACTGCCATCCGTCGTACTCAGAGACAACGGACTGCGCCGATCAGAGTCCGAGTACGGGTCGCGAGGTCGAGCGTTGGACATCGCCACGAGGCATTCGGCGGCCAGACTCACATCTATGTCCAGGTCCCTCGTCAGATACATCGTCATTGTGATGCCGGGTCGCAGGCAACGCGAAATAGGAGGACGATGCCGAAGGGCGCTAACTCCCACGTTGCCGCATGAACGCGGGAAAAGACCAGAGGCACACCACACACACTCTCCGCGACGGCTGGTTCACATCTGCTACTTTCCCTCGTGGTTTTTGGAGGAGTGGCCGAAGCTCACCTAGCGGAGGTGACGTAAAGCTCAAGACTCGCTCTTCATTGGACGCGGTCTCAACTAATACTTCCGGTTTATTTATTTATTTTTATTTGGTGTTTTGCGCTTCCGCACTCGCCGAAACGCAGCTACCTGAGCGCGTGCTAGCGTCGGCTGCATCTCAGGAGGTGGCGAGCGAGTAAAAACACATATATATATACAAACCAAAATAAATCGTTACTGGTTGAAATCGCAGATTGAGAGCATTCGGGCGCTGTGAAGAACGTTTCCATCTCTAGGCTGCCAACAAAGAACTGCAAATTATTCTCCTGTTAGAAATCCTAAACGAAAATAAATTAGTGAAATATTGAAGAAATATTCGGGATTTCCGTCTAAAAAAAGAAAACCAAACGAAATACATTTGGCTGATAATCATACCGTAATGCACACACACCGAAAATGTTGCACACAGTTCAACTTTCAATTAAACCTTATGACTGAACGCATCCAAATTTAATTATGCGCGGCTTACGGCACTTTTCCCGGCAATTCACTCGCTGTTTTCTGGTACTGCAGGTGTCACGGTGGTGCCGACAAAAGGCGGGCACATAGTGCGACAGGATATTCTACGGTGCGAGATTTTAGAGATTTTGTGGGGACGGCAATAAGTTGCCAAGAACACAGCACCGCACTCGAGCGCAAAAAAAGAATGGGGTGGGGGAGTTAGGTAGATAGAAGCTGTGCCCACCTAGCAACAACTGGTAGGTGTTCTGTGGCAACACTATAAACCGCCACACTTCTAAGTTACAAATGAAGTCGCAGTAGCGGAGCAGACATACTGAGCGGAAACGAGAACGCGTCGCGGCAATCGTCTCGATCGAGCTTGAGGTCTATAAGGTAGAGGCCAAGCGAAACGACCGCGGCACGACGAGGTCGCGACGTCGAAGGCGACCGCGCCTCCCTCAAGGATCGCACGTTGGCGCCTCCGGGCCTCGCGCGCGAAAACGCCGGAGCGTGACCCCGACTTCTATTCTTACCTCTCTAAAGGACATATTCGCACGGAAATACGCGATCAATTCGCGGCCGTGGACAGATCCATAATTACTCACGTTTCTCTATTTGACACTAAGCAAGCTGCGCTATGTTCTCTGTCCAGTGCAGCACGGGAATGTACTAACACTGCGCGACGCTTGCCGAAATGATTCCACGTGATAAGATTGCCCGAGGGCGATGCTGCAGATGACGAAGTGGAACGTGATACGCCAGAAGTCCTGCATCCACTACTATCGAACGCTGCGGTGTATTTTAAGCTCACGTGCACCTTTTTGTATGTTCCCGTCTATTTTTTCATCCCTTGATACCCTTTCCCCAGCGTGGTATAGCAAGCTGGACGCACGTCTGGTTGACCATCTCTTGTGGCTCACACCCACTGAGGGTGATTGGCCAAGAATAGAGTGGTCTTATAAAATCTTACAGAGTTTTAGAGCAATGAATTCATGGCTCTATAAAAGCCACTCTTCCAGATTTTGCTGTAATCATGCTGCGTGTTCCCCGCAAGCCAGGCGGTTTTTTTATATCTCAAAGAGCTTATCATATTGGTGCATTGCAATGAAGAGAGACAGGTATAAAAGTAAAACAACCATTCCATAATGCAATGAAAAAATCTTGAAGAAAGGTTGGAGCCTTGAAGACGAGCAGACTCATCAAAGTCTTGGCTGTACCTACACCCCATGTTCCAAAAATTTTTTATCTTCCCATGAACTTCCTTTCTGGGTTCTTTTATGTGTAACATACAATTGTCGCTCCCAAATGCAAGACAATAGATTTGATTCTTTTTATCCATCTTTCTGGTAGTGTAGCCAGAACAGCCCGATAAAAACAAGAGTCGCATTTTAAGGCGCATTGACATGTACGGTTTGAAACTTCATTTCGAAAAGCTGTTGCAAAATTAAGTAGCACGAGTACTCCTTAAAGCAGAGTACTTCATGCCCTAATGTTACCACAATGACGACAAAGGATGCCATAGTAAAGGTATCTGTATCAATTTCAGCACATGGCATTTTTTAACAGGCACCAGAACCACGGTACATGTGCCCTTCATAAACTTCACCAACGTGAGAGTGCAACCAGCACACTAAGAAATCGAGTCCAGGACCCAATGGCATAAAGCCATTGCCAAGTCAGTGCGGAATTTTCTTGCTTTCTTCACAATATAGAGGAACAGTGACATAGCATACTTCTTACACTGCTTTTATTTATGCAAGAAAGATCTAGTTACAGTGCAAATAGGAAAAGTTATCTGAAACAGATAAAGCTGTGAAATAAATAGGCAGCAGTGTCAAATGCTCTTGCCTTCAAACATCACAAATGCGTGTACTAGCATGCAAGTTGAAAGACTAGGCAACGTTGAGCTATGCAAGTAGGATTTGCTATTTCTGCACAAATGCCCTGTGCCTGGTGCAGCTGGTAGTGAGGTGACTACAAGTAAAAAAAAAATTTCACATTCAAGAACTTCCAGTAATGGTTGCTCGCGTGGTCAGCAGAGACAAAGAAAAAAAATTGATAAATATATCAATGTAAAGACATGGGGTGAGAATTCTTAAAGGACCGTAACATATATGTGTTGGTAACATACAGGGATACTGACTAAACCAATTTTTGAGGCTGAGTTTACTCTTGATCTAAAAATCTCTTGTACACAGAGACCACTCTGAGCAAGTATGAAGTTCAGTAAATGCTGATAAAATATTTTATTTTGACATTAATGCACTAAATCTTTGCACGAGGCATCTACTGACATCGATACCAGTGTGACATCAGGCTGAAGTGCCAATACTGTTGACTGCATGCCCCAGTATGGCTGGTTGTGACGATGTCAGGTACTCTATCACATACAAAGTAGCCACTTGTGCATCGCCAAAAACATTCAATGAGGCCAACCGTGTGCCACTAATGGATCAACGCAGCAGAGTAGTCATGGAAATGCCACAATATCTGGCACAGGCATGTGGCGTCTGGCACCACAGGGGGTCCCTGGGGGGTGGGGAGCAAAAGCACCCTTCAAGTTCACCGGCACTTCACCACTATGCAAGCCAAACAGACACTCCTGCCCTGCCACGATGATGCAACATGGGTTCGCAAGCCCCAAGACAAAATCCTGCCGACTGTCACGATATGAACTGAAACTAATAAAAAAAAAAGCGCATAATTAATGTTTAAGGGCGCACTCACGAGTCAAAGTAAATTTTTCTAGGTTCTTCAGGACTTGCTCTTTTATTGGACAGAGAAAAAGTTCAACAACTGAAAATTTGTGTGTAGGTAGCTTTTTAAGGTGCTCGCTTCTAACATATACAAAGTCTAAGCTGTTCAAATTTCAATAAAACTGATTCACACACACAGCCATCACTATATTGTAGCTGCTACGATGGTAATGAGACATTTCTCACTGAACAATAGAGGAAGAAACTGCTGCGTCTTATACAGTAGACTCTTCAGTAAACGGAAATCTGTAAAACAAAACTACTGCTTAAACGGAGCTATTGCCTCTGCAATGCTTGGTTTCGGGCTCATATTCTGCATTCATGTTCACCTCTCCGTAAACGGAACTCCTGTTAAATGAAACATATTTTCCCGGTCCCTTCAGGTTCCGTTTACCGAGAGTCTACTGTATAGCCGAATTTCGATGTGAAATTATACTTTACGTTTCCACAGCCATCAGCATCTCAAATTGCAAAAAGTAACTATTGTGCAGCTTCAAACATAAGCAACAACTGAAAAAGTGCAACAATTGTTCTCTTTGCAGAAAACTATCAAGGCAAAATGCAGCAGAAAGGATCCTTCGCTTCAAACATATCTTCACTCAAAATGCTCAAATGTTTCCGCACTTCTTTTCACATTCAATGGCAACATGATTCCCCTTGCCTAATGCCACAAAATTTTTTAAAGAGAAAGAGAGAGAGAGAGAGAGAGAGAAGCCGGAAAGAAAGACTGGCTGCTTGTAAGCAGTAGAAATGAGGATTTGGACGAGTAGCACAGAATTTAAAGCAAAAGTGCATGCAAGTAACAAATGGAACTCTCGTAAACATTTCGAAGCAGAGTTCACATTAACTGATGCAATAAAATGGACGACATAAATACCATTGAAATGTGCAATACCTGCCATATGAAAAAAGATCTTTTTGAGAGCAACTTTGCGCTCTCCTTTTATAGAGACGGCCTCAATGGTTCAAGAAAGCATCGGGCCATTAGCCCACATATGAGCTCTCTTAAATGAAGTGTGCTTAAAGATGTGTTTAAAGCATTGAATATTACATACATGCCCAGATTAATGTTCAACTCTTACTGTAATCTCATCATACAATATAATGGCAATGTTGTAAATTCACCCATTAAATGCCAAAGTGTTGATATGTTTGACCAACACAATTTGACAGGCCGAAACCTAATACCAGGTCAGAGGAACAAAAAATACGGGATTCTGGAATCACTCTAAACACATGTCCGAAAATCGGCAACCATCAATGAGGCAAAGCCTTTTTTACTGTCTTTGTAAGAGAAATATACTATAAAAAACCGGGCAAACAAGACATGCTTAGCCTTTTGGAATGCCCAAGGCAACAATATAACAATTGGCTCTTCAAGAGCACTTAGCAACAAAGTATAAATAAACAACCACTGAAAACTGATCATTGCATTTCGTACATTGACTACTGCACAAGACCAGAAGATATCTCACTTCGAAAATACTTCGAGCATTCTTTTACAATTCCAACAAGTGTACATTCACTTGATATACTTATCGCACACGAATTTGCAAACAAATGCTGAACGATGTGATCTAAGAAAAAACATTTGCTCAGTCACAGTGTCTCAGATTATGCCTTTATCAGAGGACAAACTTTATGTAACTGTGGCCTCGTTTTACTACAATAAAAACATAGAATGCACCACCAAATTCTGGTACCAGTGCAGCCAGCAAATAACAGAGAAATGCATAGGATACAGTAAAGAGTGAAAGTGTACCAAGTTCAGATGTAGCAATACATTTGAAAATGCTCTAGCATGGTTTTCATGTGTCTACAGAGTCTTGGTGTGGATTTAAGGCAGTGGCAAACCAAACAACACCAAGGACCTTCTTTTTGATGTACAAATTGCAGAGATTTGCATGTATCTGAAGTGAATTCATTTAGCTGTGCAATGCTCACTCGGCTGGCAAGGCTTAATAATGAAGAACAAAAATAAAGCACTACGACTACGAATCATCAGAACGAATAGGTTTGTGACACTCTTCAAAACCCACATTGACGTAATCTACAGAGAATGCCATGTCTGCTCTCATGTGACAAGCAATAACTGGCCGTTACAGAAGTTGCCTTTTAGGTGGCGAACTCAACGGCACATTCCACAACAGTGCAATGTCGATATAAATATCTTAGTGCATGCAAAATATGACAGTCAGACTGTTTCTTTTGCACATTCCCCTCTTTTGGCTTAAGACAATCGGCTCATGCTTCAAGCAATGCACACCAGAAAGT
This sequence comes from Rhipicephalus microplus, assembly GCF_043290135.1. Lineage (NCBI taxonomy): Eukaryota > Metazoa > Arthropoda > Arachnida > Ixodida > Ixodidae > Rhipicephalus > Rhipicephalus microplus. The sequence goes on along the minus strand of NC_134700.1, from coordinate 294,549,347 downwards.
TCCAAGCTGCTGGCTGCGTTATTGAAGTCAAGACACAAACGAACAATACTGGGAAGCGATTTCAATTACTTGTCGAACAGGGCACTTCACTGAAATCACATACTACGTGGTGAAGCAGCCAATGACAAAGCCAGCTACTTGTTCCATTTGCTTCTACAAACTGCAGAACGACATCGCTCAATCAGCTTAACAAAAAAATGGTTTTCTCAAGCTGTTTTCATCAAGAAACAGAGAAATTGCATTTCTACTAGTATGCTCTTTTCTACAAAGCTAAAGTGTCATTATGAAAGACTGTCTTTTTCTCCTGGCTGGTGATGGTGAAGACCTTTTTACAATGGCTACTTTTTGGCAGCAACAACCTTGGAACAAATTTCAGATGTGAAGTCTGAACACGTGGCGTTGCCCCCGAGATCGGCGGTGAGATACTGCAGCAAAAGAATGAGAGAGAAGCCATAAAATATTAGCAACAGCCGTTCTTACAAAGGGAGTTATTGGTTCACAATAGCAATAACTCCCATTGTACAACAGGTACAGACAACCTCAATCATGCAGCATCAGAAGCATATGAGACAACATCTCAGTATAAGCAAGGCCATCAGTGTACTTCTCAAACATTAAACCCATAAAATCTAACGATTACTGATACACTCTTGTCAAATGAAGCCTGTGTTTTTTTTTTTAAATGAATTCAAACACAAACAAACACAGTACAAGGCACTTAATTCTAAAAGTTAGCTTCAGTGTAAGTTAGTAAAAAATATAAAGAAAGGAATAACATAAAACAGTTATACTGACAGCAGTGCAACAAGGGACAAGGAATAGGAAGTAACAAACGAGCGCTGAACTTACAGCTGAAGTTTACTTCCGAAACGGAGCAGAATATAAAGAAAACAGACACATGAACAAAACATTGCAAACCAATATTTGCAACAAAAAAAAAACACAATGAGGAATCAGCCTACTGAATATTGGTTTGCAATCTTTTGCTCACGTGTCAGTTTTCTTAATATTGTGCTCAGTTTCGGAAATAAACTTCCGCTGAAAGTTGAAGGCTCATCTGTGTTTCTCCCTATCCCGTGTTGCGGTGTTGTCCTAATAACCACCAACTTGCTCAAGGATTTGCTCTCTCAAGTGAAGGAGTTGTTTGCAATGCAACAAGAAATGGATACATGTGCAGGGAACACAGGCTGCCAAGAAAGGGTTGTCACAAAATTCATTCTACTGAAGCAATTTGAAGGCCAAATAATGAATCCAAAGTGAGTGCTTGAAGAACGTAATGTGCTGTGTGCCACTAAGTCATGGATTCGGGCACCAAGAATTCAGTTTTCTGACACTTTAGTCAGCTTCAGATAATTAAAACACCAACAATTAAAGAAAAACACATGATGCTATATATAATGTTTCTCATAGGTGTCAAACGGCAGCTACCAGGAATATATATTCTCTATTTTTCATTTAAGAGAAGCTGAATAACAGATGCTTTTCTCGTTAGGAGTTGTTCTTTCTTTCGAAATATGGTTTTGTCTGTGTTTCTCAATAGTTTACAAGCTACTAATAAACGTACAATATACATATTTTGTCATGTGATGCGCTAGCGTGAGCTAATTTCAATCTGCAGGAACCTTAACTCTGCTTTGGCCAGTGTACAAGACGTTGCTTGAATGACTGAAAGATTTTGAGCAGCTAAACTAGTGAACAGCAAGAAAAACCGTGCTGCTTTGTAGTACAATATTCCGAAACGAAGAAAAGGAGGGCGGGAGGGCTTCATTGGGGTAAGAAAATTTCAGATTTGTCACAGAAAACTTCTAATCTTAAGGAGCTCATGGAAGTAATTACAATTGCTACACCTGTCCTAACACTTCGTGGGGTACCTCCTGTAGTGTTATTAAAAGATTTCCTTGCCCAGCTTACTAGTGCCTTGTGTGGTACAAATCCCAATATCTAGAGTTATTATTTCAGACTAACCAATATCTCAAGCAGTGTTTTGGGTATCAATGTGGTGGTAGACATTCCAGCTGCAAAAAAACTTTTCGTATTTCAGTAAGTGAAGGTGCGAGAGAGTTACGTGCAACGAAATTTCACTTTTTTAGGGGTGCAACAGGGTACATGGATTTAGGAGCAGTCCTGGCAGCAGGCAAAAGTTCTTTTTGTAGCACGCTTGGAGCAGCCAAAAAGGCCTTTTCATGCAAGTTTCAGTACGAGGGAACGTTCACTGCAGCTGTAGCCCTGTTTTACAGCACTTGTGAAGCAACATTTGTCCATTGCTGCATTTCTCAAGCTCTATGCTAAACTGTGCAATAACCTTATATAAATCATATGGGATCTTTCGATGGGTTTTTGCCATCGCCCTCATGCTGAATATAATGTCCAAAGTGATAACATCCAGCGGCTTATCGCATGTCTTATCTGCGGGTAAAAGCGTGCGAGTGGCCATGATTAATGCGGCTGAAGCAGAGATCGAATGAGCAGGACCATCTCCGTCACTCTGAGGGTGCATACAATAACACACCTCAATTGGGAGACCTGCCATAGAAGCACAGAGGAAACAGCCCGCCCATCTTGAACGCTCTTGAAAAGAAGCAAGGGGGGGGGGGGGGGGGGGAAAGGGATCACTCTAGCAGCAACTGTGAACTTTGCTCCTAAAGGCGATGTTGCGATACACACTTCTATGTGTTGCGTTCTCATTGCGAAGCGACTGTGTGAAAAGTGTGGCTCTGCCTGAAGTAATTGTACGTATTCAATTATACCAGCGTTACAATGCAGACTTGCGCGAGACCAAATCGAAAAGAGTTGCCAGCCACACATCGTACACCATTACAATTTCTTATTACATTAATTGCATCAACCCTGTGGTGAGACTGTCTTTTTTTAGCTATGTATAACTGCTCATTTTTCACTTTTTTTTAAAACCTGAACGCACGAGCGTCAACCGTTGAGTCAATAAGCACGGTATAATGAAGCACAGCAGTGAAATGAATCACAATACGTGTGAGCACTCGATGAGCAGTTTTGTACACCTGTGTTAACTATGCTATTCCGGGAACTGGACACCACCTTCTGCTTTCAAGCACAGTTACCGTAATTTTTGTAATTATTTAAATGCTGCCATCAAGATACTGAAAAAAAAAAAGTTTCACCACAAGGGTGAAGCAATGAATGATATTGCAAAAAATCAAAGCGGGGAGTTTTAGAATAGAGTAGCTAAGTTATTATTCGTTGTAGTCACCTGCTAGTCGTGACTTAACGAGAGCCCCCAACAGGTTAGTGTACGATGCAAGCGCAGTGGCGCGGCACACTAGCATAAAGCTTTGAGTACAACATTTTATAACTCCCTGGTGTTATACGAAATAAGACTGGCCGCTAACTTTTTTGGATCCGATATTGCGTAACGCTACAAAGTGCTGGTGTGAGAGAATATGGCTGCACCAGGGAGAGATGCTCGAGGGCGCATAATGTAGAAAGGTTTACAAGCCATTCTCGTTGATGCCTGCCGAGATAGCGTGAGCGCCGGCGATCACGACCGCACCCATAGATTTAAAGTTCACAGCTGCTGCTTGACAGATCACAGCCTTGATCAAACTAAAAATAAGACCATTTTGATGAATCTGAAATTGTTTACGAGCACGAGGCTAGATGGCTGTTGCACCTTGATGCTAAAATATGTTGCTGTGGCGCAAAACGGCGCTGATAAACGAGTTTGGCACAACAGGAATGGCTCGGCACAGGACTGCGCAGACAAACATGTTTGGCACACAACGGCAAAGCTATTTCACCCCTGTTTTTTCCTATCACCTCCCAAACACAGAAATGAGATTGTGGTTCATTACTCATTACTTTTTTTTTTACCTGCCTTAAGCCAAGCTCAGGTTCTCTCATATAGATACAGCACATGTAATCTGCATTTCCAGCAAGTCAGCTGGGATCATGCAGCATTGGTGCGAGAGCAAACATGCAGCTCCATTCACATTTGGCTAGAGCTTCAAATGATGGTGACATTCATTTGATAACCTGAATTATAAAAGTTACCTTAAAATGCTTTGTAAATCATCGTGCTTTAGACCATTATTGATGATGAGTAAATCAATGAGTGTGCTGTTTACCCATGGGTGTGGCTAATGCAGAGTACGTTGACATTTACAAGGTGAACAACGAGGTGCACTACATGCTATAATGAGTGCTTAGTTCATTTATAATGCCAATGCATGTGTAGCTAACCATGAAGAAAGTGGTCATTCGTGATATGTAGGCTTGTGCGAATATTCTAATGAATAAAGGGTATTCGAATTTAAATTATTGAAAACTTCGAAGCATTCGGAATGAACGAATATGTGTACATCAATCCACATGTAACCACCTAAAAAGGTGGTTTCACTGCAGTGTAAGAATGCTAAGCCGTGAAAGCACCTACCCAAAGAAATTAGCTCTGCCGCGAAGCCTCTCTTCCAATTCAAAGGGGCCCGGCAACACTTATTGAGCATGGTCATAAAACTCTGCCGATCGGTAGTCCAGGCTACTGAGAACACGTGAGGCAAATATTATAGTGCAGCATGGGGCCTGATATTCACAATAATTCTCGAAGTCGGCTAAAAATTGTTCTCTTTTCTCAGCAAATGACACTACAAGCTCAAAAATCACTTGTCACAGTCATTGGCAGATTCAAGCATGGTGCACTCGGTCGTTATTGGGGCTGCCGCTTGTCCACGCGTACGTGCGTCATCGCACTGAAACGCCGCGGATTCGAAGAAAAAATAAAGGATAAAGAAAGGGTCACAAGGGTTACAAGGCACAAGTGACATTTTTTTGCCCCGTGCCATCCCTCTCTACTTAGCTTCCAGCTCTTTTGTTGAGACGAGAAGAGAGAATGCAATTGCAGCATGCGACAAATATTTGGAACTCTGCTTGTACTGGACTGATTCTAAAAATCAATTCATCATTTTATTAAGCTTGAAAGCTTGTTATGACGGCTTACGTGCTCCAAGTATGATGATGATGTTTGGTGTTTTGTGGCGCAAGGGCCATTTGATGGCCAAAGAGCACCAGTTCATGGGACTGCTCTAAGTATAGTAAATTTTAAAATGTTACGTATTTTACACGTTATCACTCGCATCCTATAAAAACTGAAATCCCGCTACTACTCAAGGTTGTTTTGACTTCGCTACTTATAATGAAAAAAAAAAAAAAAAAAAAAACCCACTGTGCAGGTTAGTTAGGTCATGATAAATATTTCCATTTTTTCTTATATGTAATACATTCCATTTGAATTCGATTCAAAATTATTCGACCAAAGTCACTATTCACTTCGAACCTAAAATTAACTATTCGCACAAGCCTAATGATACGCAATCAATCCAATTACATTTTTCATTCAAGTACTCTTCCATGTATCACTCTCTATTAATACAAATATGTGCATGTACTTCACTGCTTTGCTTTCTCAAAATTAAACATCTTATTTTTATGGCTAAGAAACAATAACAAGATGGGCACCATGCAGCCAAAAGGTTCAGCAAGTTCTTTGATAGTCTACTTCATAACATTCTTTCAAGTTTTACCAGTCTATTAGTCTATTTTGTGCTGCACAAAACAAAGGCAGCAACATTTTTCCAATACAGACACTTCGTGTAGCTTAAAACCATAGCTTCCACATCTATATCTTTCATATCATTGGGACAAGCTTTCACAAGAAATCTTGGAGGCGTTGGAAATAGCAAGGCTCGGCAGCAGGTGTCTGAGTTGCCTTGACAGGCAAAGAAATCGATTATTGGTCAAATGGTTGTATGCGCAATGTGTATGGTTAGCAGCGGCAATGTTGATAGTTCGTTCTTTTTATGACAGGTTATCATGGCTTTTATCATTTTTCCATCTTTATTTTGTTATAATATATAGCATTATGCACTGTTAACAAACTTTGTTTTAAGTCAGCACTGTGGTTTGTGTCCTGCTTTTTTTTTTAGCACTGTTTTTATATTTGCCATGTCGTACTAACACACCCAAGCATCTACTTTAGTCACAGGATAAGTATGTATGCGCAGATATACAATCCACGAGTCCTCAGCAAAATACGAAACCATTAAAGGGGCCCTGCAACACTTTTTCAAGTAGCCATGAAATGCGTTCACTAAAGGAGGATTGCCTTATGAATTCACTGCCGAAAAGTTTTTTAGAATTCGTCCAGTACAAGTGGAGTTACAAAGATTTGTCGCAAGCTGCAATTACATTCTCTCTTCTCTCATCCCGACGAAAGTGCTGGGAAGCTAAGCAGGGAGGGATAGCACGGGGAAATAAATGCATCATGCGCGCCTCGTGACCTTGAGCACTTTTTCTCTCTCTCTTTCTTTTATCGAATACATGGCCTCCAAGTGCTATAGCGCGCATGTGTGAGAAAGTTACAGTTTAGTGTGGCGGCCCCACAGTGTGACTGAGCATGCCATGCTCAAATCAGCCAATGGCTAATACAATTGCTGTGACAAGTGATTATTGAGCTTGCAGCGTCATTTGTCAAGAGAAGAGAAAGCCATTTATAACTGACTTTGAGAATTTCTGAATTTCAGGCGCGTGCTGCATCGTAATGTTTGGCTTGTGTGTTCTTGGAAGCCTGGACTATAAATCGGCATCGTTTTAGTGTCCTTCTATTAGTGTTATTTTAGTTTCGTTCTTCTGGTGCACGTATGCGGGCATAGGTTCGAATCTTACTTCTGTCTCTAAAGGAGCAGACAGTCTTGTTGGCTAGAGCTGCACCAACTAATAAAAATCCGCTGGTGGTTTATTTCCAGCTTTTTTAAAGCACACACAAAAAAAACTCAGTGCGACGTATAAGCACTGATAAGATGCAATCTGGTATACTGAATGTACTCAAAAAGTGTTGGAGGGCCCCTCTAATGCAGCTGTTCAGAACTGCACGTGAAATCGGATATACGCAGGCTGCAATAACATGCAGCACTCGATAAGTGGAGTGACTCCCGATGTCCTGAAAACGAAGTTAATGAAACCCTAGTGGCCACTTCCCTCTAAAACCACCCTAAAGCCACCTTATGATGGCTGCATTTAACATTTTGCAGCAGCATCGGTGGAGTTTGAGAGCATTTTTGCCGTTTTGGAATGGCTTGGCATAGCAGTTTGCTGATGCAGCACTTTGGAGCCACTGGTGCAGCTATACTGTGCCTCACTGATTTAAGAACCCCATGTCTACGTGTAAATCTGCTTTTGCAAGGTATAGCTCATTGATCTTTCACCTTTCCTTCTCGAATTGTGTCGAAGCAGGCAGCCTCGATGACATCAGCAAAGTTTGTGAGCTTCATGTGGCGCAGCATCATGACGGCACTGAGCAGAAGTGCAGTTGGGTTAGCCTTGTTCTGGCCAGCAATGTCCGGTGCTGTTCCATGGACCTGTAAACCATTAAAACACACACTTCCCATGAGTGACACTGAATTGCATAAGCATGGTATGTCATAAGTATAACCAACTGAATAAGTACACCTTTCCTACAAGTACATAAATAAAAGCAGTAACTTTCTTTTCCTCAAACTTAATTAAAACCAATTTTTTAATTATTCCAGGACTGTGTTTGTTGACAACCTTCTCATATGTAGTAACGTAACCAGGCTTCCTGGATGTTAAAGCAGATTAGTTAGAATTAAACAAAATATGTCAAATACAAGGTATGACTTAGAAGCGCTTTTCTTTCCCGAATGTGTGTGTGTGTGTGTGTGTGTGTGTGTGTGTGTGTGTGTGTGTATGTGTGTGTGTGTGTGCGTGTGTGTGTATATATATGCCAATGAATAACCTTGAATTCAACCAAAGCATGACAGCTAACTTTAACACAGAAATGCATGGACTATCCTTGAGTTGGTCTTATAAAGAAAAAGATTAGGTTTAACCACATGTGCAATCAGCACCAGGAGCACTTTTTGTATCCTGTACTTTGGCATAAAGAGATCAATAAAGCAAGCCTCTAGGTGTGAGATGGTCTAAATGAATTTGGAAGACCAAAGAAGGCCAAAGGGTGCGACATCAAGCGTCGTGATAAATTGGTAGAGTGTGCCAAAAAACTAGTTTATGATAAACCACTATCTTGTGGAAAGTGTTATGTCAGGCAGACGGGCCGGTGTGTAAACAATAAATTGTTAGATCATAAGGCATCTTTGGGAAGGACACCTGGTTCAAATCTTTCGTTACACTGGAGGGAGTGCGGCTGCGCGCTCTTGCTGTCTGGGGGCTCGCAAGAATAAAAGGCAAGATTGCACGAGAAATAGAGGAGGGATATTTTATTAATAGATTAGGTGACACATGCGTGGCGAGGCCCTCCATCACGTTACATGACACCGAGATGGATTACTTGAGTGCATGCCACTAAAACAATTTTTTTTTTTCTGGGAATATGACATGTGACTGTCGACCTGTATATATATGTGTGCGCTTTTACGAATAAATTTAGTTGATAGTTTGCGCTTGTCCTTCTCTTGTGTTTATTTGTGCCATATCTCGTTAAGAATGAACGAACTCGCTCAAAAGTCACTCTGCAAAGAAAACATTCAAGACAACAAAGGCAACACCACTCTTTCATCTCAGCAAAAGGAACTGAGGTCTGCTGGCATACTCCTTTCAGAGTGAGCACGGAAATCGGATCCTGCTTTACAATAGCACTTTAGTGTGTTCTTTGCAACATTATCACATATTGATCATTGGTTTAACTTTGTCAATTCTAGATACAAATAGGCATGCAAATTTAGTTAAGTAAGGTTTCATGGCCCAAGAGACTTTACTGTGCCAAAGAGGGTGAAGACAAAAGTTTTACTATAAGCAGCTCCAGCTGCAGTGCTTAAAACTCATTCAAACACTCTATCACGTAAAAAAAAAACAAATCAAACCGGTCACAGGTTGCACAGCACATGACCCCCTAAAGCAAACATAGGGTTAAGTGACATGTTAAACTTATACAGCAAGCACACTGAAGTGCTTTTGCCTACGTCCTCCCATATATGGACACATAACCAATATGTGCAACACTGCTGGTGGTTCATGGCATTTATCACATCTCGTCTGTTCCTCTTCTGGTAATAAGTAATTATACCTGATGTGAGCGTCTCCCGTTCGAAATCGACAAAGTATTACTAAGACGAACCATTCTGATGGTAGGGAGATGATTTAGACCCCACCCAAAAGTTTTGAAGAAACCCGACGTTTCGAAACCGACTTGGTTCCTTCCTCAGGGGTGACTGCGGAGACTCCGTAGCAGCGGCATCTTCAAAGCCCTCGCGGGGTGGATAATGACCCCCCCCCTCTCTCTCGTTTTGCCATGGCACGCTGTCCATGTGTATACACTGGGGGAAGGGTTCTGAGAGAGCGGTTGATGTTATGGGCTGTCCTCTGTAAGTGCCACGACTTGAGTAATAACCTTCTCCTCCAGTTTGGCTTGCTTTCAAGGATGGCCGTCGCTTCGAAATTTATCCGGTGATCCAACGTCTCAGCATGTACGGCGACTGCGCTGCGCTCTTTGCAGAACTTCTGCACATCGTTAGTGTGTTGTTTCAGTCGTTCCGGTAGATTTTTCGTTTCACCGATATATGAAGAGGGGCACTTGACGCACGGAATTTTGTAAACGACACCGGGGGTCCTGTCAATTGTTGGCTGGTCTTTCGGGCGGGGGAGGAGGCGGCCCAGCGTACACGAAGGCACGTGCGCAATGTGAACCCCTTCCTTCTTGAAGATCCGCGCCAACATCTCGCTGGTTCCCTGAACGTATGGAACCGGTACGCGTTTCGGGGGGCTGACAATTAAGGTTGATTGAGGTTTTCGTATCCTCTGTTGTTCTGCGCGGCAGGTGGCGGCTTGAATGAAGTTTTTTTGGGTATCCGTTTTTTCTGAGGTCCGCAATTACGCGGGCCTCTTCTTTCTTTCGCTCTGTGTCGTTGGTCTCTTCTTTCTTTCGCTCTGTGTGGTTGGAGCATAAGTTCTTAGCTGATGGTAGCATTCTGATGGTAGCCTCTCCTCGAATTATCCTGGACAGCTCTGACAAGTTGGAGTTTATTGTACCATTTTATTTTCCATTCACATAACCCATTACGGGTTGGTACCATACGATGAGCTTGAATTCAACACTTAACAGATACGTTACCATTTTCAGTACAGCAGACTCGCAGTAAACGGAAATCTGTTAAACTGAACTGCTGCTTAAATGTAACGCGTGCTCCAGACGAGATTGGTATCATGCTTGCATTCTCCTCCCTTGTTCACCTCTCGGTAAATGGAACTCTTGCAAAACACAACCTATTTTCCAGTTCCTTTCAAGTTCCGTTTATTGGGAGTCTGTTATACTGAGATGTTTCACTGCTGCTGCATACTTATTGTACACTCCTTATATTTCTGGGGATCCCAATATGACTAGGAACACAGCAAAAGCCTATTATCTGACCTTTACTTAGGCATGATATCAATAATGGCTGCTTGTACTGAGAGTGCGCGTTCAAGGTCTTGAGAGCACCAGAAGAGTCTGTCAAACCATCAATTTCTTAGTGTTTGGCACTCGCGATCTTCCGTACTGCCATCCACAAAGCATAATACTCAGCAGTGCACACTTAGACTAACAATAAAGCATGCAAAGCATCAGCAAAAGCATCCCAACACCCACTAGCTCTTGCAAACATTTTTTTTATAGCTCGGTGTGGCATCTAAGTACAGTTGACAGGTGTCGTTTTCGAATTTATACAGAGTACTTTTCTATACCCAGCATTGTAGACTCTCCCGAGTCTGTTTGTATTATACAAAGTACTTTTCTATATCCAGCATTGTAGGTGCTTCCGAGTCTGTTTTGCAGTGAAGCTGATATTCTGTCCCAATTGCTGAAAAATATATTCCCTCTCAATCTTGCAAATAAACGGTGTCTTTATGAATTACTTTGGTCATGTAAAGAGGCAGAACTGATAAGGCAAATCAAATATTTTAAGAGAGTGGCGTGTGTCTGTGTGATAGCGATGGGCTGCGGTATAAACATGGATAATAAGTCTTTGTTGGTAGTTAGCGTTTGGGCATTGTTTTATGCTTTCGTTTATGTCCGTATTGCTTGCATTACAAATTGTCACCGATGCGAACCCAACAGCCCAGATAGCCACAATTTTTCTTAATTCTGCATTTTTTTATTATCTTCAGAAACGAAACAGAAGGGAAACTGTTAAATATTATTCTTACATGAAGTAGAGCTTGAGTAGAAATCTGTTGCACTATTGTCAGTCAAAATTAACGAACTACACTACTCTGAATAAAAAAATATATATACAGTGATAAATGCGTCCCATAAAATGCCTCACCGATTCAAAAATAGCACCATCGTAGCCGATGTTCCCACTCGGTGTCACTCCAAGCCCTCCAACAAGACCAGCGCACAAATCACTGCAAAAAGAAATACAGTACAGCTGTAGCGATCCACTCAGCGTGATCATATAAAGTGTATGTGGAAGCATGCGCAACCGAACAGCCCTCATGATCTGGCCCACACTTACCTAAGAATGTCGCCATAAAGGTTAGGCATCACAAGAACATCAAACTTGGATGGATCCTGGACCATCTGCAAATTTATAAAACGTGCAAGTGCAAATGAAATTATAGTGAATGTCTGTGTTTCCTTCTCACACAAGTAACACACAGCGGTGAGCACTGTTAGGGTGAACCCGCGAGCGAGTGGCCGATGGCACTGTCAGTGCCGGGTAAGAACCATAACTATCATCTTCACTGTGGAAAATAGGTAGGAAATCTCAGAACATGCCTAGACCGTGTAAACTCCAAGTTGACTTGAAAGAAGTATCATGTGAATGGAGTACAGAGTGAACACGCGCAGCAGCGATACCCTAACATGAACTTTATCAGTATCACGGTAACTTGTAGGAATTGAGGCTAGTCTGTCGCCATTATGCGAACTTGTTCCACCTTTTTCTGTCGTTCTCATGTCCTAACATGACTCTCCCCTTTTCGGCAGTCCGTCAGTGCTGGAAGAGCGGGAGTGACGTTGACCCCTCTCACCCAGTACCGGATCATACTGGATCTCGACTGTGGCACCACCTTGCAAGACATTTTCACGCACGTGCACTCTCGGCGTGTCACCCCTTTTGCTCATTGAGACGTGCTCGCGGCACCCTTGGTGTTGTACTTTGGCCCAAGGTGTGGATAAGCCACATTTGCTTTCTCGCCGCCTTTTGCAGCGGGCGCTTTACTGCGTTTTTGGTGTTGTCGCAGGCAATAAAGTGTTGCGACTTGATTAAGAGCAGTACTGTGTACTTGCTGCGCTGCACTCGATGCCTTAGCTGTCCGAATACGCATGTGCAGAGGCATTAGTCACGCAAGGTGACGCTGAACGCGGCCCTGCCGCTTGCTAAGACTGAACCCATGCTAGTGGCCATACCCCTGCGGGATAAGTGTACCCTACAAACTTTAAATTGTAAAAATAAATCTTAGTCACACAGGTACAACTTTGCCATTGTGGATTTCAGATAAAAGGATAAATTGCATTGTCAGCAGCATTTCAAGCCTTCATTATGAAGTTATGGACTCTTTAGTGTGAAGCTGCAGACTCGGTAATGAGGCTAAGGAGCCTCAATCACATATATACATACTTGCCAAGTTCAAGGATCCTGAATCCGGGAGATTTCCGCAATGGGGGGGAGGGGGGGTGCGCTGAATTATTCTCTCTTTTTTTTTTTGGCACCACAAAACCCCAAGGTCAGACGAACAAACAAAAACAACAGCGCAATAAACAAGAGGGGTGAAAAGGGGGGTTTCAATTGCAAGCGCCAACATCAGCGTTGCGGTCTGGGAGTGGCCGAACACACGAGGATAGGGTTTCCCACTAAGGTGAGTCTCAAAGGATCAAACACAACTAGCAAAATCTATTTTTGTTGAAACAACTCACGTAATTCTTCACACCTTAACGGACGGGACGGCGCAGCTGGCTGCCGCAAAAGTGCGTGTCAAAGCTTTGCTCACTACTAGATTCTTTTGACAGGAACGCCAAAACGCGTCTGGCCCCTTTTTATTGAGATATCAATAATATGGACAGTTCGCTGGTGTTTTGCTGTCGCCGGCACCGCAGTAATTCACGCATCTATAATATTGTCACAGGTAATGGGTATGAGCCAATAACTGTAGGTGGAATCCCTTGGAAGTGAAGAAGGAAGAGGGCTTTTGCTTCCTGGTCTGAGGGCAAGCAAGACTTGATTCGTCGCTGTCTGTTATTACGTTCGCGGCACTGGTGGAGGTGCTGGGTAAATGCGCCTCGGCTGCAGATTTTCAGCCGACACATTGAGCTACTTGGAGACAGCTACAGCTCCCACGACAAGAAGCAGTCGCCCCCTGCGAGGACTATCTCCCGAATACGGTCCCCTCTCTCAAGACGAGATGGCAACTTCAACTACCAACCAGGCGAGTCATACCAACGACGCCTATTCTTTTCTCCCGCATGTTTTTCATGCGCCGCAAACACCACGCTCATTTCATGGAGACATTTATGAAGATGTTGATGACTGGCTTGACCACTTCGATCGAGTTGCCAACATCAACTAATGGGATGAAGCTCGCAAGCTGCGGAGAGTTTACTTTGCGTTAGAAGACTGCCAAAACGTGGTATGAGAATCATGAGGGTTCCTTTGCGACGTGGCATGAGTTCAGCCGACAGTTTCGTGATGCATACCGCAGCACTGAAAGGAAAGAGAGAGCAGAGCAGGCTATCTCGTCTCGGAACCAACGACCCAACGAGAGAGTTTAGATGTTTGTCGAAGACGTGCTTTGACTCTTCAAGCATGCTGACCCTGCAATGTCCGAGGAAAAGAAGGTGCGGCATTTAATGCGTGGGGTAAAAGAGCAGCTCTTCGCCGGACTCGTGTGCAATCCACTGACGACTGTGGCAGAGTTCATATATGAGGCAACCACAATGGAGCGTACTCTCCAGTATCGGTCGTCACAGTATGAACGCCACGACGTGACCCCTGCTGCATGCTCTATCGGGGCTGACAGCGAGAGGCATGCCCTCGCAGAGTTCATAAAAAGTGTCGTGCGGAACGAGCTGGCCAACTCCAAGCAGCGGGACCCCAACCACTCGTAAGTGCTCTCGCAGACTTAATCCGAAATGAGATCCGACAGGTGGTCACCCCACTCGCGCCAACAAGGCCTGAGGCCCCTGTGCCGACTTATGCGGCGGCTCTGCGATCTCCTGCACCACATGGCCCTGATCCCACCATGGGGACAATGAATCAGGCTAGCCATCGATTCCAGGGCACCTCTTCGACTCCGCCACCCGCCTCAAGGTTTCCGAGTGCACCAACTTATCGTCCGTCTGGATCGCGGCAGAACGCCACAAAGGCCAGCGTGTGGCATATGTCAGATAACCGTCCACTCTGCTACCACTGTGGCAAAGCGGGTCACGTCAACCGTAATTGCCAGTACCGCCAACTTGGTTTCCGTGGCTTTCACCCTGATGCTCGGTGCCCGCGTTACGGTGAGCGTCCCCGCGACATCGAAGCGTACCTTACAGGCCAGCAAGCTCCTCGCCTTGGTCAATGCCCCCAATCACGATCACCATCACCTCGCCGCCCCACGTCACCTAGTACTCCCTCGTCATCTTATGCTCCTTTCAGAGGCCGGTCACAGAGTCCCTACAGGGGAAACCAGAAACCGCGGCTCCTGGGGGTGAAGCCGCGTCCCAACGAACTGTCAAAGAGCCTCCCTCGACGTAAAGACCCGACGAAAACCGTCCTGATTTTCCAGTCGTTTCCGAAAGTTATAAGACTGTTTCCGCCGACATCACCGTACACGTCGATAATCACGTCGTCACTGCCCTCGTCGACACCGGCGCCGATTACTCGGTTATGAGCCGCACCCTGGCATCCCAACTGAGGAAGGTAACTACCCCTTGGCAAGGACCCCCGTTGCGCACGGCAGGGGGCCACCTCGTCACGCTGACTGGAATGTGCACAGCCCGTGTTTGAGTCTGTGCTTTGACGTTCACAGGGTCTTTCCTCGTATTACCTGCGTGCTCCCGTCCACTCATTCTGGGACTGCACTTTCTTCGCGAACACGGCGCAATTATTGACCTACGAGACTTGCAGGTGTCGTTCGAAGACTTGTTTCATCCTGAACCGGAAAACGCCCGCTCATCGAAGGCTGCCCTACGTGTATCCTCCGAATCTGTTACTCTGCCTCCCCAGCAGCCTTTTTATCAACGTTGAATGTGACCAAGACGTCCCCGATGCTGTAACTGCAGAAGGAAATTTGTCCCTACTTTTTGCACAACAAATCTGCGTTGCCCGAGGTATTGTTCAGCCCAGTAGAAAGCAGGCTTGCCTATTAGTCGCGAATTTCAGCGAGGAGTATCGCCGACGTCCCTGGTCCCTCAACATTATCTGCTCTTTCGTCATAAGACGATTCCGCCATGACATTCGCAAGCACTCTCGACGTAAACCAGGGTCTACCGTCCGCACAACTGGAACATCTTTTGAAGCTACTCGGCTCATTTCGGGACTGCTTCGCTACGACATCGAAAGTTAACCAAACACCGCTTGCCAAGCATTGTATCATCACCGAGCCTACCGAGAGACCCATTCGACAGCATGCCTACAGAGTCTCGCAAAAAGAACAAGACGTTATACGCCAACAGGTCCAGCAGATGCTCAAGGACGATGTTATCCAGCCATCGACCAGTCCCTGGGCGTCCCCTGTTGTGTTAGTAAAGAAAAAAGATGGTACCCTGCGATTTTGCGTCGACTACCGAAAGTTGAATAAGATCACGAAGAAAGACGTGTATCCTTTACCACGAATAGACGACTCGCTGGACCGCATTCGCAATGCTCGTTACTTTTCTTCCTTGGATCTACGCAGCGGCTATTGGAAAATATCTGTTGATGAACGCAACCGCGAAAAGACCGCCTTCATTACTCCTGACGGACTCAACGAGTTCAAGGTCCTTCCCTTAGGCTTATGCTCGGCGCCAGCTACTTTTCAAAGAATGATGGACACGGTTCTTTCTGGGCTAAAATGGCAATCGTGTCTTGTCTACCTTGACGATGTGGTCGTCTTCTCGGACACGTTTGAGCAGCACGTCCAGCGCTTACAGGCAGTTCTTCAGGCGATTCAAACAGCTGGACTTTCTCTCAAACCTGAGAAATGCCACTTTGCATTCGAGGAACTGAAATTTCTTGGTCACGTTGTCAGCCACGCCGGTATACACCCAGACCCTGAGAAAACGAAAGCTGTTGCCGCATTTCCTGTCCCAACGAACAAGCGCGACTTCCGCCGATTTCTGGGACTCTGCGCATATTACAGACGCTTCGTCAAAGGCTCTTCTAAAACAGCTGAACCGCTAAATGAACTTACGAAAGACGGCGTACCGTTCGTTTGGGGTCATGATCAGCATCACGCCTTTGACACACTACGAAACCATCTCCAAGCCCCACCTGTACTCGGTCACTTTGACGATAACGCTGCCACAGAGCTACACACGGATGCCAGCAACGTCGGACTTGGAGCTGTACTGGTTCGATGGCAAAATGGCGTAGAGAGCGTGATTGCCAATGCAAGTCGAACACTATCATCTGCAGAGAAAAACTACTCTGCAACAGAAAAAGAATGCTTAGCCGTTGTTTGGGCTATAACAAAGTTTCGCCCTTATTTATACGGTCAACCATTCAGGGTAGTTAGCGAACACCATTCTTTATGCTGGCTCGCCAACCTCAAAGACCCTTCCGGTCGTCTAGCACGCTGGAGCCTTCGGCTGCAAGAATTTGACATTAGTCATTCACAAGTCAGGACGCAAACACACTGATGCTGACTGTCTCTGACGTGCGCCAATTGGAAGTACGAACGCGGACGTTGAAGAGGATGATACATTCCTTTCCTCTGTATCAGCTACCGACTTGGCTCAACAACAACGCGATGACATGGAGCTAAGCCCGCTGATTGACTACCTCGAAGGCCAAAAACGCAGCCTTCCTCGAAACTTCGCACGTTCGCTGGCCTCGTTCTGCATCAGGGATGGAGTCCTCTATAAGAAAAATTTCAACCATCCCCAGGCTACTCACCTACTGGTTGCGCCGACCTCGCTTCGGGACGATATTTTACATGCTTGTCACGACGAACCATCATCAAGACACCTTGGCTACACGCGCACATTGGAAAGAATTCGTCGCTCATACTACTGGCCCCGCCTCGCGAAGACAGTCAAGCAGTAGGTCCGCACAAGTCGCGACTGCCAACGCCGTAAGACTCCACCTGTCTGACCAGGAGGACTACTACAGCCTATCGCCACGCCGAAGACACCGTTCCATCAAATTGGCATTGACTTGCTCGGCTCATTTCCCACCTCTTCGTCTGGAAACCGATGAATTGTGGTTGCCACCGATTATTTCTCGTACTGCCGAATAGCGTTGTGGTATGCGTCCAGTGTTTCTTTCTTGCGTGAAAGCCTGTGTACAAGAGAGTACAACCACTATATGGCAACTTTGCAATTGTTGGTGTAGTTACCCTTTAACGCCGCCTTATAGGAAACAAAGTCCCTGCCCGAAGCTACCGCAGCCGAAATCGCACAGTTTTTCGTCACTAGCATCGTACTTCGTCACGGAGCGCCAGCTGTGATAATTACTGATCGTGGTACAGCTTTCACCGCAAGAGATGCTCCAAGAAGTGCCGAGACTAAGTGGTACAGAACATCGGAAAACCACGGGTTATCACCCCCAAACAAGCGGACTCACTGAACGGTTGAACAAGACCATTGCAGATATGCTGTCAATGTATGTGGCCGTTGATCACAAGAACTGGGATGATATACTCCCTTACGTAACTTTTGCTTACAATACAGCAGTCCAAGAGAGTACAGGTTTCACCCCATTTCGCTTAGTTCATGGTCGAGAGGTCACTACAATGCTCGACGCAATGCTCCTTCCCAACAACTTGAGCATGTTCAACGCGGACGCTGCATTGTTCGCTCAACGCGCCGAGGAGGCCCGTCAACTCGCCCGATGCCGTATTCAGGCTCGCCAAACTGCCGACGCACACCGCTACAACCTTACACACCGAGAGGTTACCTTCCAACCAGGGGATGAAGTCTGGGTGTGGACTCCCATCCGACAGCGTGGTCACTCTGAAAAGTTGCTTAGGCGCTACTTCGGCCCTTACAAAGTTCTGCGCCGACTCAGTGACGTTACGTATGAAGTTCTCCCTGTGGGCACCTCAAGACGTTCCCGTCGGTTTCCACAAAGTGATGTGGTGCACGTGTCAAGGCTCAAGCCATATTTCTCACGTCATCCATTGAATGTTGACTAACTTACCATGCAATGACTATTTTTTTGTCACTTTAGTTTCTTTTTGATTGTCTTGTGTCCTAACTCCTTTCTTTATTGAGTACTTCTATGACACCAGCCCATTTGTTCCCCTTACGACGGACTTGTTGGGTTCCATGGTAGCATCTTTTCTTTCTCATTTTTTTCTCAACGCTCATTACCAGCATCGAGCCGATGCTTTTCGAGGAGAGGGAATAATGTCACAGGTAATGGGTATGAGCCATCAACTGTAGGTGGAATCCCTTGGAAGTGAAGAAAGAAGAGGGCTTTTGCTTCCTGGTCTGAGGGCAAGCAAGACGTCGATTCGTCGCTGTCTGTTATTACGCGGCAATATGTATAGTATATATGAACACTCAAGAAAAAAAAAGAAGAAAAGCTGCCTGGATTTAAGGACATTATGCCTAAGGAGATAAGAGCAGCATGCTTCCATGCTGCCGTTCATTCCAGGGGAAAGAAGTGAGATCCCCATGCCATGCTCCGTCCCTTGTTTTCCTTATCTTCAAGCACGCTATGTTCGCTGTTCTTAAACTCCTGGCCCATAAGTTGTTCCGGGGACATTTCTAGCAAACACAAATGTTGTATAGACCATGTTACTAAAGGTGCCTTGTTTTTTTTTGTTTTTTTTTTGGGGGGGGGGGGGGGTTGGCACCAATGTGAAATTTGAAGACTGTTATGAGATCAACCAAGTTAAAGAACAATATGCCTGAAAAAATAGAGCAGCGCATCCCAACTCTGCTGTTTATTCCAGCGAAGAGAACCAAGATGCCCATGCCATAAGCCATCCCTCCCTTTTCTCTACTTTTAGTGTGTTATGTCCACTGTTCTTAACACTAGTCATATTAAAAGGCAACTGAATTATTTTATCCACTCTCAATGAAATGCGGTATTTCAGTGGAATTACTGGGCTTACAGTCGTCCAACAAAGCAAGAGGCAAATATATTCGGAGAGGCGCTGTTTTAGCCCCAGGTAAATTTGTACAACTGCTGTTAAAAGTACCACAGATCCGCAATGTCTCACCCCCTTTTTTCTGATGAAACAGACCTGACAGAGACATAATTTGAAGCCTGAGACTCACATTGAGGCACAGTGTGTCGAGGTACATCTCATTGTACTTGATGGAAGGGTTTCTCTCAGCAGCTTCTCGACAACAGTGTAGGAAAAGGCCATCAGACATCCGCCTGCATGAACGTGAGGCAGACAGAAAAAAAAATTTAAAAGACAGGTTCAATCCCCGATCACTCGCCTGACATACCAAATATTAAAGTCCTAATCACTGTTAACATTGTCCAATACAGGGCATCAACAAACACATTGCAGACAGTTGAAAAAAAAAAATGATGCTATATTTTTTCTCACTGCTAAGCTTGACACAAAATGCACTAACCTGCCAACTGTTTTCAGTTGCATAATATAAAAGTTGTTGAATGTTCAGATGTTCCCCCACAAAAAATTATTGGCAGACTATTTGGTTGTGACCTACAGAGCCTGAATATGTACAGGCATCTACAGTGGCACACTCTTGCTAGGTCAGCACCATTGCCCATGTTTCCTTATGCATTTCTTGAAGTGATGATTGTGGGGGTGCTAACACCCTCTGTAAAGTTGCTTGGGCCTCGTGGCGCACACGTGTTTTGTAGATAGGCCGCATTGAGGATTGATAACCAGGGTAGGTGGCACAGTGATCGCATGGGATCGTCACCGCAATCATCATCATCGTTATGGTTAGCGCGGTAGCACTAGAAGTGACGCCTGGCGGCGAGGCGAGGTAGCCTAACAGAAATGATTGGCGAGTCTATTTGGTGTGTGGTGGTTGGCGCGAACGGTCGTCTTTCGGCGGCGGGACTGTGGGGACAGCGCTGCGGGCAGTTTCCCCATAAGCCCTCATGGTCAGTCGAGCGTTGGCGGCACCGCGGCTTTCGCGCTACCTTGTGTTTGTTGTTATGTTTGATTGAGTGTATCAGAATATTGTGTATGGTCGTGTTTAGCACATTGATCAGTTGTGATGTATTTCGATTTGGCTGACAATATCGTTGATGACAAAGTAATTGAAAATAAATGTGTTGTTTGACTTGGGTGCGACCATGTCTGCTGTGTCTGCACCAAGAGCGTGGCGCTCTCCACCTTGAAACCCTACATGATAGACTAAATTTAAACATCTGTTAAAATAACACATGATAGAATAAATTTAAACATCTATAAATACACGAGTCATGGTAGTAGAAGTGGCTGAATTGTGAAACAACAGGCTACTTTTGTAAGCACTTTTCTTTACTATAATTTCTATTATTGTTTTACTTTCTCGCGAACACTCATTATTTACCCAACCAAAAAATTTTTGTCATTGTTTGGTTAAGTGGGCGGGTTGGTTTTTGGAACTAAAAATTACAAAAACATCAATTTTGTAAATGCTCATTTTTGTTTCTGCAAGCATTTTTCCATCTCTCTGCAAATTTTCGCCTGAACACGTGTAGCTGCAATGAGACAAGCTACGGATAGGGGACGTTAATTGTGCATGGTACGACTGTGTGCTGCTGGAACATTAGCTAGGCTTCTGCGTCAGCCGTACATAGGATGGACCCTCTACAATATTGAGGCCTGTTTATCGCGGCATCTATGGCACGTACAACAATCATTCCTTTTGCATTGAAACCACAATTGTGTAGAAAATTGAAGTATGGAAATTAAATTTTGTGCACAGCCCTTTTTAATTACCTAATCACCAAAAGTGCAACTGGAATGCAAGTGCTTTTCAAAGTGCAAAGTTCATTCTGCATTAAAAATTTTAACAATTTCCCCAAACCCTAAAAAGATCTGCTAGTTATATTTCAATCTTAATTTATTAAGCTATGTTTATATTTCAAAATGACATTTTAAATTAGGCACTTTCTATTCTACCATGGCCTAAAAAAAACGGGGCAGGGGTGAATTCGAGTTATCTTGGATCAAAGTAAGTTAGTAAAGATTGATCAAAGTTGATGAATAAATAAAGAAAAAAATAGATATCTAAGCTGTCTGCGTAATAATCAGGAACATGACGGGGGTAATATTCCAATAAGAGATGCTGAGATTTCGATATTTTTCAGTGGTGCTAATGTGTCTAATGTGGCAAGTCAAACAATATACCAAATGCTATATTCATAGCACTACAAAGGTGATGTGTATAAATTCATGGAGACGGGCATAGAACCTGCACATTCATTTATTTCTATATATGGTGATGTATTACTGAGAGAATGAAATTATGTACGAAGTCTACTCATACATAGTGATGAAATAAAATCTGTGACCAATAATAACCTTTTTTTTTGACATTTTTCACCCATTTTTTACTAAAGAAATGTAATATAAGCAGTCGCTCTTTTTTTAGATGCGAAAGCATCTAATGTGAGGGGCAGAGTCTGTTTTGCAGTGTCCCCACCCACACTGCCCATCCACAACTCTCTCTCATTCTCTTCCCCTATGCAGGTGTGCACTACACACCTCCACTCTCCCCCACTGCTCTCCCCCACAGGTGCAGCGCTGCAGATCGTTAAACATAACTGTCTCTCACTCTCTCTCTAACACTACACCGGTAGGTGGCGCAAGTGTCGCGGCACAGTATAAAGCGAGCCTTCGATGTGCTTCCATCATTCTTTCTCTGCAACAGTGTGCGAAACGCCACGAACAACGTCAACGTCGGCGCTAATTGCAGCAACAGCATTACCGCCGCGGAGCAGGGAAATGCTCGGGAAGCTGACTGTACACGTCAGCACCGGACCCCAAACTTCGGGCCAGGGAAGCCAACGTAAACCTCAGCAGGAATTTTCCATGGAAGCAACATGAGCTCAACACGCCGAAGTAGAACGCTACACTTCACCAACCACAACGCCATCGTCTTTAAAATACCGCATGCACCGACGCTAGCAATCACATACAATCTCTAATTAAAGACGCAAGGTCTTGCACTAACGTCTCCTCTCTTCTTAATACATTCACTCACTCTCAACTTTCATCGAGTTGTGTTGTCAAGTGAAACGAAGCCAAAACTCGATGTGCACCCTCCGCAATGTTTTTGCATTCGATCATCGCTTGCCGTACGGGGAGAAGATGAGTAATTTTTTTTATTTCGCAAATGAGTTGATTAACTCTGAAAGCCCCATATCCGTTCAACCACAAGACAAGTGCATGCTGTCAATCCATGTGCTCCTTCACACATTTCTCTCCACAAGCTCGAGCTGAAAACTATTCTCATGGCGAATTCCATTGAGATAACAGGAGTAGAGGGGCAGTGAGAACAAGGCCTCTCGATCTGCCACTGGAATGCAGCACACTCCCGGGGAGCAGGTGAGAGGGTGACGAGTGGGGAGACCATGTGATCGAAACATTCCAGCCCCGGCATATTCTCTGCGGGGCAGCAGCAAAATACATGTGAAATCGGTCAGCCACTTGTTCTTCATTATTCCACTACATATTATGCTTGCGCAACGACACATTCCGCAGACGTCCAACTGTCATTGTCGCCACCAGTACAAATTAGCAGTGTGAACCTACACATGATTGCTACCATTGCCGCCGCCCTCGCCGGCTGAAGAAAAATTCGGAGACTGACGTTCAAAGGTCATGTGACTCGTTGACAGTACCTACTCCGCTCTTCAGGCGAGAGCACTACAAACTGCTCCTGGCTGCTCACGGCGCAACAAAAGCGCTCTCGCTTTACCAATAGATGACAATGCTCTTATACTCCTGTTTGACCACTGAAACACGCTGACTGTGAAGCCAGCACTTTCAGCATACACTTGAGTGCTCATGCTCTCCCAATGAAATCCGCCATTAGTAAACAGCAGCTACAGCTGGGACGCAAATGCAGCATGTTTTGATGAGCCTACTGTTGTAAGCTGATACTGCAAAAGTAAAGGAATGCTCACATGATGTTAGCTTTGTGCACAGCAGTAACCATGCTCCGGTTATTTGCTTTGGCATACTCGAATGCATAGTTGGCAATGTTTCTTGATGCAGGCTCGGTGATCAGCTTGATACTCTGCACCACTCCTGGCACAATCTGCATCACAATGTAAAATTCAGAGTAAGTAACAATCTCTTTGGAAGGAGGGCTGTAGGAAGCACATGCGTTGAATGATACAAGCAGGAAGGCTAGTTGGTGCATTGTGAAAAAAAAAAAAAAGACGATGCACATGAAGGAAATCACAATAGATGGGGCAATTAAGAACTAATCATTCTCATCGAATGTAAATAAATACATGGCACACAGACACAATGGCAAGAAAAAAAAACTGCGCATGCACACATAAAAATTGATTTAAAAAAAATTACGTATATACACAAAGCAGATGCTGATGATGGAGCAAAGCACTGTGTAATGGATTGTGAAAATCCATGAAATAATTATACAATGTTTATAACACACATATATAAATGTTCATTGTTTATGACTACGTAGTTTTGGATTTTAATTTCCTTAAAGTTTGAGTGCTCTGTGATCAAACATAAGAAAAGACTAGGTTGTGCAGCCGCTTTCTTGGCCTTTGGGTCTGCTAGTTGTCAGTGTTCTATTTTCCCGAACCCTTCAGGTTCCATTTACAGAGAGTCTACTGTATTAAAAATTTCGAAGTATGTGAAATGAAAGAATGAATTTATATTAGCATAAAACCTGTTGAAGAGGTGGTTTCACTGTAGTGAAGGAGTGCTATACCGAGAATACACCTGAGGAGAATTCGCTTTGCTGCAAAGCTTCACTTCAAGGTTAAACATTTTACTCTGACATCGATTCGCCATTTTTAAAGTTAAAACGCTTCTTATACTGGCTTATACACTCTAAGTGTAGTAATTTTAAAAGGTAAGGTACTTTACAGGTTGTCACTTGCATTCTACCGAAAGAAAAATCCTGCCATTTTTCAAAGTTGCTTCCGTTTCTTTGAACCAAGAAGATACATATTTGCACATGTAATGTTTAAATAAGAAAAAAAAATTGTGCAGGATATTTGGATCATGACAAATGTGCTGATTTTTGATTGATTGATTTGTGGGGTTTAACGTCCCAAAACCACCATATGATTATGAGAGACGCCGTAGTAGAGGGCTCCGGAAATTTTGACCACCTGGGGTTCTTTAATGTGCACCCAAATCTGAGTACACGGGCCTACAACATTTCCGCCTCTATCGGAAATGCAGCCGCCGCAGCCGGGAATCGAACCCGCGACCTGCGGGTCAGCAGCCGAGTACCTTAGCCACTAGACCACCGCGGCGGGGCCTGTGCTGATTTTTCTTTACATGTGATATATATACGGTATGAATTTGCTTCAAAATTATTCGACCAAATCACTATTTGCTTCAAACCTAAAATTTATTATTTGCACAAGCCTTTTGATAAAAGTCGCACGAAAGAAGAACAAAGACGGAATTAGCAGAAAAACACTTGTACTACGTTTAAGTACATTTTTTTCTTTTGTACAAACACTTTATTACAGCACTAAAGATTAACGAATTGTCCCTCTGTTGCTGTTCCACTTAACAAAGGGGCAACTACATTAGCAAACGTTCTTCCATTCCCATATACACAGAATGTTGTGACAAAATCTGGCCTAAACCTTCGTTGCTAAGTGGATCCCTGCAGAAATCCCAGCGTTCCCTATATAATGTGTTTGGCAGTACTGTGCCATTGCTGAGAAGAACATTAGCATGTGTGTGCACATGCTTTGTACCCTCTCCTCCAAATAAACAATAAAAAGAAGAAAAGGGTAACTGCAAAAGCTGGGGTGATATTTGAACAGGAAGGTGGGCATGCTGAATTGGGCAAGTCAAGAGGAAACACTCGATTAAAAAAAAGCGTGGGATATTCGTTTCAAAGGGTATAACAGGAGGTAGGCATTTGAGTGAATTGTGGTTGCTTCACAATGATATGCCGATTCTCCTGCCCGTAATTTCATGGTGATAAGCAGGGTTAAAATTTCTTAGAAGTAAGGCTTTCTTGTTTTTGGTTTTCGTTGTGTATGTACCGTATCTGATGCATTCAAGATGGATTCCTTTCATGTGCCGTATCATAAAGAGTATGTCTGAATAAGTCACAGTGAACTAGATATGTTTTACACAATGTTGCTTTTGCACTAAACGAATTTCCAGCGTTGTACCTTTCTCATGGGATAAGCAAATAAAAGTACCTATATTCAATGTCTGCTCCCCAATTTTCTACACTGTAACCCATGAAATAAGAGGCTGAGGGGATTGTACAAAGAAAACTCACCTCATGTTCAATGCCACTGTATTCTCCCTCTGTGTTTTCACGGATCGTTACAACATCCACATCCTTGTATGGTGTTTCAAAGCCCTCCAGTGAACGGCATGGTCTCACATTAGCATAAAGACTAAATGCCCTGAAAAGGTGTGAACATAGCATAAAACCATGAGGCATAACAAAAGAAATGAAAATAACAGGAGCAAACTAAATATTAACACAATTTGGCCAGTCTTTTCAGCTATGTTGTTATGTTTCAAAGCTCAGAGTCTGGTCACGTTTACAGAAATGTAGTGTTTAAAAAAAATGGGACAAAATAAGATGCAGCTATGCACAGACGAATTGCAACACTACCGTGCGTACACAGAGAATCTGTTTCTCTAGAGAAATTTAGTTGAAAGTGGTGTCCTGTATGTGCATCGCTCCTTCCATAGGTGTAGTAGTCTGCATCTTTCACCTAAGAACAAAGGTTTTATAGTTTTCTTGCACTTGGGCAGTGTGGGAAAAAAAAAGTTATGAAACTCGCACTTGCTTCCTCTAAAAGTGCATGTAGCTCTTATTTCTTCATTTATAACGACAATTTAGTAACCTTATTAGATGCTGTTTAGCTATTCCAGAAGCATAATTGACTAACTTGCAAGAACTTCGCATTATTTAGCGCCCATTCAGATAGAACTTCAACAATGCTGGCAGTAGCCTTTCCTTAGACCTGGCGAGTTGCAGTGGCCAGTAGGGGCCAGGAAAGAGGGTCTTTCACATGATAATCCGTCAACTGCATGGCTTTATTACAGTCAATTATATAGGGAGTATGCTCATACAAATGATTTGAAAGAAGCACAAAGAAGCAACTGTGAAGTACACAATTATAAAAAACAACAAAATACAAAGGTAAAATAGACCACACTTACTGTCTCAGTGCGAGGTTGAGAGAGCGATGGCCTTTGCCAATAGGTGTCATCAGAGGACCTTTGAGGCCAATCTTGTTCTTGTTCACAGAGTCAATGGCTTTCTGTGGGATGCCAAACTTTCCATCCGGCCCCTTCACTGGTGTGACGTCCACAGTTTCCCATTGGATTGGCACCTGAGAGTACAAGCGAATTGTTACTCCTTTTCGACGAGTAACTGAAGTGGCAGTTCACTCTGCTCTTACGGGAATAAAAAAAAAGAACTAGTACAACTTCCCCCTTCGCTTTGCCTCCATGTCATGTATTCCCGAGTTTAACGTCCTTGAGATGAACTTCCATACCGATGTGCTCCGCTATTGATCGTTCTGCATACTTCCATGCACTACATGTACTTCCTAAGGATATACCTCATTGTAAGACATTCTTCAAGTTGCCATTCGGTTCGCATTA
Source organism: Rhipicephalus microplus (assembly GCF_043290135.1). Taxonomy (NCBI): domain Eukaryota; kingdom Metazoa; phylum Arthropoda; class Arachnida; order Ixodida; family Ixodidae; genus Rhipicephalus; species Rhipicephalus microplus. The sequence goes on along the minus strand of NC_134700.1, from coordinate 294,522,449 downwards.
CAAAGCTTGCGGAGCTATATAACACTCTCTTCCCCCTCCCTTTAGGTGATTTTGCCTGCTATCATAAATTATTAATTCTTGCCAGAACCATGCCAGAACCATGACATGATTATGACAGATGCCATAGTGGAATATTTGAGAAATTTCGACCACCTGGGGTTCTTCAGCGTCCACCTAAATCAAAGCACACGGGCCTCCAGCATTTCACCTCCTCCGGAATGCAACTGCCATGACCAGGATTCGATCCCGTGGCCTTTAGACCAGCTGCCGAGCACCATATAATCACTCAACTACTGTGGTGGGTAAGTTACCACAAGATTTTTTTCGTGCCCATGTCTTGCTATTTTTATTTTCCATATGCTTTGATCTGCAAGTAGCTCATATTTTTTGTGCCCGATTCATGTATGTACACATATATTTTGTTTTGCGAATACAGTTATTGTTATTTTCAAATTGCCCTCTTGCCATAACACTCATCTGCTGCAATGGGTGAATGAAATAAATAAAAACTGCCCAGCCAAGTGTTGCTGGGCGGTTTTTACTGACAACTACTAACAAATTTTGTGTAGCATCGGAAGCCGAGTTCATTAGTTAGATGAAACTGCCCACAATGCTACCTACAAGGAGCCCCCCCCCCCCCCCTCTCTCTCAGCCTACAAAATTATTTGCACAAATTAAAAGAGCTATCAGCTTTTGCAGGACACCAAGTAAGGAGCACCTCCAAAATCAGATGATGCAAAAAGCCGGGGTGTTTTCTAGACAGAGTGGACCAAGAATGAGTTTAAATGATTAGAAAAAAAAAAAAAAAAGAGGGTGACCTTAATTTTAGGTCTGGCAGTCCCAGACCACCAATTTCCCATGGGGTGGGTGCCCTCCCGAGCAACTATTAACTTCATTCGTGTCTGTAACCAGTAGGTGCCTGCTGGCAGCAATTCTCTGCCTCCCACAGCAGCGGATGCTCAATTATTTCACCAAGGCAGTGGTAGGTTAAGGTATGCCCAGGGTCCTTCGCAGAACCTTGTGCGGCTCCCCTTCGAGATGAGTACCGAGAAACAACCGAGCGCCAGGACGGTGTACTCCTCTACCCATTGGAAAAAAACAGGTGAATTTCCAGTCGACATTGGGAATCGAATGCAGTACCTTCAGCATTGGAAGCAGACACTCGAACCATGTAGCCACTGCTGCAGTGAACATGATCTACCGTGTGAACATAATCTTACACTGAAGAGTTAGCAGGATTTGAGTGGTGTTACATTGAATTCCGTTCTATACACAAGATGAAGCAGCTCAGATTTGAATACTTACTCCGGCTGTTTTGAATATATCTTGTACTGCACTGGAGATTTCAGGACCAATTCCGTCTCCAGGAATAAGTGTCACCGTGCGAATTTCAGTGGATGCATGCCGCTTTGCAGATGCTGCTCCAAGAGTACGCTGAAGCAAGGTCTTCTGCAATGAGTGAAAAAACATAACAATAGTAAGGTATTCCATTTCAACATCACAGCATGTCTTTTTGATTACACATGATGTTTACTGTTATTCAACAAGACTTTTTTTTTTCATTATTCACACATGAAAAATAAACTCAGCGAGCCATCTTGTTCGTCATGTTGTGCTTGATCACTACCATGAAGTTGAGGTCCCTTTTTGTCACATTAATTTGCTTTCCAATTCATCCGTCTCAAAGCCAGATCTTTATCACCATTCTCAGAAATTCTGCATTTTAATAATCTGCCGTCAGCAATTACTAATACATCTACTAGCTGCCAATGAGAGGTATTGCTTTTCTCTATTACATATTCGGGAATGGAAGGTACTCAACGGAAACATTTTCCTTTATCAGGCACACAGGTGATAAAAGTATATTTTCTGATAGATTAACCACGCTCGCCACTACTGATCGGTGCTACAGTAAACTATAACCTCTGAAAAAAGAAAAAAAAACTAACGACAAAACAATTTAGTGAGCAAGAACAACTGGTTCGTTTTCGCTCTGGCATGGCGTGCCAGATGTATGACCTACTCGTCACGATCGCTCGCAAAATACGCCCTTCCCTAACGCAGCAGTTCAGGCGAAGTTATTTCAGCGAAGCGCGCATATCTCATCATCACCGCCAGCCGACGCAACGGTGGTTGAAGTCATCCCGATTACGTAGGTCGGAACGTAATTACCTGAGCGCCGCTTGTTGTCTCATGAGGTCACATAAAGTTCGAGGCAACAGTCAAGCAGCCAAGGCCGCTGACCTTGGGGCGGGGTTAATCACAAAATCGTGAATGACTAGTGCGCGTCCATCACTCCGCGGTAACATGATCGGCACAAGTATGTGGGGCTCCATTTACGCAACAGAGCGCATATAACAAGTGATGAGCAACTATAAGCGTTTCGATTCTATTTACCACGAGAAAACATGTCCAGGGAGCAAAAATTGCGGACAAATGTCATAGAAAAGTCACAAAGTCACCATAAGGTCAGCCGGTTCGAGAGAAGGCGCTAGGATAGTTTTATTTGTGAGTTAAAAGTCGTCACGGCTGCATTAAATGCAACTCGGCGTTAGGCGTCGTAAAGACAGCGAGTGTAAGCAGCCAAAAGGTACTCACCGAGACATTTCTTAACACACCGGGCATCTTTAGCGGCGAAAGCTCCCGAACTGCAAGAGCACGAGTTAAAAAAGAAACTTGCCGTCCCCTGCCGTTTTACTTCGCGCTTTTGCTTGGCTACAAAAGTAACTACAAGCTACACACATTTCAACGCCATTGCACATTTAAACCAATTTATTTTACAACGCAATGCAGTGAATGAAACCAACATCAGTAGCACTGCTTTATTGAATTCACTTATTTGTAACATATTTAATTGGCCTGCTGTTATTTTGTAACTTGTGAGGCCTGTTTGGATTGTTTAGATGTCCTTAGCCGAATAGCAGTCATTTTTCATAGCTGGTTCAGCAACACTGAAACAAGCATGGATAAGGTTGCTTTGCTCGCCGCATGAAGCGCCTGCATTTTCATTTATCCTTCTGAAAATTCGGAATTACCTGTAGAAATGCGGCTGACGTCAATTCTTCTGAAGGCATCTAAGCTACCGAAGGACTATGCAAATTTCCCGGAATCGTACGTGAAGCGAGTGATGGCTCAAGTGGAGTGGCGAACACCCAAGGGACCGCAGTACCGTCGTGCTGTGATCCAGCGCAAGAAGTACTACTTCGGATTGTCACGTCCCTGGCAGGCGGACTTCTGGAAGGAAAACATGCCTGGGGTCCCCAGCAAACACGTCTATGTCGAGCCTATCGTGTGGACTGTTTTTAGAGGCGATCGGGTGCGTCACTTCTGAAAATTTATCAACTTTGCGTCGTCGCTTGTCGATGATCGCGTTGTAGTTTCAGTTATTCATTGCAGTAACGTCGACTTCCTTCATGGTATTGCAACAAACTTATTTCGGTGGGTTGCATGGATGGAAGAATAGGAGGACTGGTGATTTTATCGTTTGTGGGGGCGTCCGCAACTAGCAGTTTCTATGCTTTATTTTTCAGATTGCGATCTTGCCCAATAGCTGCACCTCGGAACAGATGTGCTTTTAATGTGGAGTTTGGGTTAACAGGTATAGTTTAGTGGTGCTCCATGGCGTTTCTTCTTTATTTTGCACAGGTTGAAATCCTTGTTGGAAAGGACAAGGGAAAACAAGGAATTGTGAACTACATCGTCAAGGAACGAAACTGGGTTTGTGTGGAAGGGCTGAACTGCGTAAGTACAACCTCAGTGACCTGGAAGACGTAGTACTTTCCGTCTGCACTTGTTCGACCTAGTTGCGATTAGATGTTGGAGTATCAACATAAGTTCTGGAGAAGCGATGGCATGCTATCAAAATGTACGGGGCATTACATTGTATTCCCTTTCATGTTTTTTTTTTTTTCAGGAGTTCAAAACTGTTGGCATCGGTAAGAATATGCAAGCCCTGAAGACTGAGATGCCTCTGCTTGTCACATGCCAAGTTGCATTGGTGGATCCTACAGATAAGTGAGTGTTTATTTGTCAAGCAGGCTGGGTCCACTGTATAAGAGGGACATATTTCTATTATTTAAACAATGCAAAATATGAGGACGCTGAAGAAGCAAACGAAGCAAGCCACACTCGCAGCACTTTGCATAGTATTTGTGTGTGCTTTTACGGCATAACTGTTGTGGTCGAAGCTTGCTGTGTGTCATACATAGACAATTATCATCATCATTGAACTGACACATTCTCAATGACCGCCAAAGCATTTTGTACACGTGGTTAATTAAGAAGCCGAAACATGCCCACCAATTCCGCTGTGATCCAACCTTGCACGACTTTGTGGAAGGTGCACTAATTTTTTTCGGCATTCTCATATTTGCTGCTGCTTTCTGTAATTATCATTTTAAAAAAATATATCATGCTAGTCGACGCCCTCATCTTGCTAAGGCCAACTCGGCGTGTTATGCGACTCTCTCTGTACTTCAAACTTTCTGTTGTCTTCCAGTATCCAAGTTTAACTCTTATGTTTGTTGCATCAGTGTGTTGCCTATAAATTGTGGAGCATCCAACTTTCAGTGACATCAGTCCTATTCTGTGACAATTTCTCTTTGCTAACTTGTTCTGTCAGTATCTAAAGGTATGTTAGCATGTTTACATAATTATGAGTACAAATTGGAGCAACTGACTGGAGGAGGACAGAAGAAAGCACACAAAGTGCTGAACTCCCAACAACTTCTTTCTTTGGAAAGCCTTCGCTTTTATACAGTTACACACTGCTGCAACAGCCATGCACAGAACATCATCTTTTAAAGAAAAAAATATTTCCTGCCCAAATAGTTTGGCATGTGGTGCGATATCTGCATTTTGTGAAAATGCTATAATATGAGTGTTTTGGTCTACACCCACGTGTGCTATGGTAAGCGGAGAGCCACCCTTCATATCTGTATAAAAGCAATGGCTTTCCAAAGAAATAAATTGTTGGAAGTTCAGTGCTCTGTGACCTTTCTTTTGTCTCCTCCTGTCGGTTGCACTGATTCGCACTGATAATCATGTGGCACCAACACGCCCAATTCTTTTGGTTACATTGTTTTCAGCCATATAATTGAGGCTGCAATGCTGACAAAGGCCTAGCACTGTGAAAGTGAATCTAATCCTCTCTTTACTGATTTGCTTCAAGGAGTATAGCAGATAAGCAGCTCACTGGCATGGTATGCATGATGATACATGCAAGGTTTGTGAAAACAAGAGTTTATGGAATCACTTTATGTGAAGTGTCTGCTACCTGCTGTTTAAATAGGAGCTGGATGATATTGACCTTCACAGATGCGACATAGGTATAGCGACTTCACATTACCTTTTGCCAAAATCTTATGCGACTCAAGAAAGTATGTTCTTGTCTTCTTACTTTTCTACTTCAGCAAGCCAACAAAGGTTGAATGGCGATACACAGAAGATGGTGAAAAGGTCAGGGTATCTGTACGTTCTGGCCGAATCATACCCATTCCCCTGATGGCTGAAGAAACATATGATTATAAGTCCAAGAGTGCTTATGCTGGTAAGTAAATTTTAAGACGTCGCCATCACAAAGCCATTGCATTTATACCCAAATTACTGATCTAGCAGATAATTACCCAGTTTGAGATGATTGGAAAGTGCATGTCAGTTTTAGTTATTGGTACTTTGTCATTAGCATAACTTGAGTGTTTTGATATTGAATCTTTAGTGACATCTTCTGTATGGTCGACTTGCTGAAAGTGGTACTAAATTTGTCGGTGTGATATGAAGTAAAGTTTTTTAAGAAGGCTCTGTATGGGGCCTTTTTTTATCATTCTTCAAGACATGCACATGGCACTTTCCAATTGTGAACATCTGCCCACTCCAATTACAATAGTTTTTCATTCTAATAATTAGTGTGGCATGTGCAAGTTTGTTTTTGGCAATTGTTCGCTGCTAACGCATTTCTTTGTCTGCTCACCTGTCTGCTACTCAACTTTCCAAGCAAAATTATTGTCTCAGCATTGAAAACATCTCATCCACAGCATATTCTTGTTTGAGCATATTTTCAAGTGCTCTATATCTTGTTCACAAAGATTTTTTGAGACACTGAAGCCACGTAGAAACATTATTTATCCACAGACTGAACAAGCAGTCACAGGTTGATGATCAGATGTTGCTTTTATGTGCATGTCCTGGCGTGATGTAGTTTCATTCTTCATGCTGGGGGACAAACCAAGGATAGAATTCAGTTTTGAAAGTGGGTTTTCCTGATTCCACACCTCAGGCTCACCAACATTACTAATGGCATTGGTGATGTTTGTGCATAGATTGAATGACATTGATGAGAATGGGAACTAAAAAGTTTTGGCCTTACTGTTTTACTACAACAAATGATCTCAGACTCCATCCTTTTCCTGAACCAAAACAAACTTGTCCAGCTCCAAAGCAGCTCCTAAATAGTTATTTCTGCTACAGATCTGCTCCAAATAAACTTTTTTTCTGCCCCAAAAACTGCTCCAAATCAGAAACTGGCTGGATCACCACGGCTGTGCATTAAGTAATTGTGAAAGGCACTTCATGGAAAAATTTCTATACATGGAAAATTGCTTAAAGTGAACGAACAACTTTTTCTCATTTAGATGCTTGTTTCACTGCCACGCCCCTTATAGGCCTTTTCACGAATGGCTTCCTGGACGCTATCATAATCCCATCCGAGCTGCTCTAAGTAGGGATGACCCCCCCATGAGGCTGCGAGATTAGTCTTCGTGCTCCCTTGCGCAACCCAACATGGAAGCATTCTTTCTGTCCCTTGAAAAGGCCTATATATATTATCTGTTATGTGTAGACATATTTTCCTGGTCTTTCGGGGTTCCAGTCATTAGATTATACTTCATGTCATTCAGGAATCAAGTAATCATTCTGCATCATAACTTTTTTTTTTTTTTAAAGCCCCGCCACGGTGGTCTAGTGGCTAAGGTACTCGGCTGCTGACCCGCAGGTCGCGGGATCAAATCCCGGCTGTGGCGGCTGCATTTCCGATGGAGGCGGAAATGTTGTAGGCCCGTGTTCTCAGATTTGGGTGCACGTTAAAGAACCCCAGGTGGTCAAAATTTCTGGAGCCCTCCACTACGGCGTCTCTCATAATCAAATGGTGGTTTTGGGACGTTAAACCCCACAAATCAATCAATCAACTTTTTTTTTAAAAGAAGTATAACTCTGGGGCATATCTTTAAAGGGACCCTGAAACGGTTTGACAATTTTTTTAAAAACACATTGGGCCAGTAGACTAAGTCCCAAGGATAATTTGTTGACCGATTTGAGCCCTCTGCTTAAACTGTGTAATTTATTACAACTTTTAATGCTGTGAGTTGCTCCCGATTGCTGCGACTCGGCCAAACGCGTTTTCAACCGCCCATACACCAAGCGACACGCTCTGCCCCACTGACGTCATCGTTTCCAGCTGATTTGATTGGCTGTGGAACGCGCAGCATGGACTGCCGATATCAGATCAGCAGCGGGGTTTACGCATATGCGGTCTCACGCCACATCGTGACGCAGGAGCCGTGAAGGCTGAGCTTAGCCCTGAGCGCTCGAAGGAAGAGTTTAGGGCAGTTAAAGGTGAAAGCGGATCGGAGGAGGAAGGAAGGTATTTTCTTTTAGTACTCATAGCTCCGTTAATAATGGGTGTTTCGAGTGAACTCTGGTGCCAATGATTTGCTCCAGTAGTCTTATAATCAAAAACAGGATGTGAAAAAACCGCTTCAGGGACCCTTTAATACAGTCAAGTCCACGTATAACGATACTGTTTATAACAATATATTGAATATACCCATGAACAATGATAGCACCGTCCGCATTTGATTGCTTTCCATGATAAAATAAACTACTTGTTATGATACTTTAGTGTCACGATATAAAATATGGTAATTGAATCCGGCTATAGCATGCACCGAAAATGGCTCTCCGTGTAAACGGCTTGCGCCACGATGCACCTCGCATCACGCCCACTCTCTCAGAAAACAAGTCGACTGTGTCTTTTACTAGAGGAGGAGGAGCTTTCCCTCTGAACTGCCCTCACGGATACGCGGCTTCGGCCTCTTCCGCACACCCGATAGCCCCAACGTTGCCTCGCACCGCACGCTCGCTTGCTCGCCTGTTGTGTACACCATGCTTTGACTGACTTTATCATAACTGCCTCTAATTGAGCATCCTACCTAGGTACTGTCATTGCAGGAGGCCTAATGGATGATACAGTTCCTTCGGGACTTAGTTTTTGTGAAAGACCCCTGTTCAGCTATGTGGAGAACTAGATGCTCTTGAGAAAGATGCACACCAGCTTCGCAGGAAGCAATCAAAGCTGACAGCCCTATGGATTTATGGCAAACAAGTGCATAGTTGCATTACTTTACTTGCATTCAAATAAAATGTTTGGATCTCTTTTGCTTTTTTTTCCTCTACCCGCTTATAACAATAATCAGCTCTAATGATGGTATTTCTTTGGAATTTGGATATCATTATGCACTGTACTTTAATTGCCATTTACTGCACGAATTTACCTGCTGCAGTAGATATTATGAGCTTTCTGCAAAGGGTCGTGGCTGCATGTTTGATACACTGCAGCAGCGTAATCCAAATGTGTACAGAAACATTCACCTGCTTAGAATTGGCTACTCTCATAGCCTTAGTATTGTCTTAGAGTCTTAAGCCCTTTTATGAGATCAATATTTCGATAGCATTGTTCCTCACTGTGAAATCTTTTTCAGACCAGTAATGTTTTTTTTTTTTTTCAGAGCAACCGAAAGACACCAGGGCAAAGGAGCTTGAAAAGATTACCTTTGTTCCAAAACTGATGACATTTGAACAAGAGATAATGAAGGAACTTGGCATCAAGGAAGACAGAATTCCCGCTAAAACGTATTGGTATTAGACAGTATGGCAAGTGTGAATAAAGTTATGTTTTAACATCAGTGTGGCCACTGTCATGTGACAGTGCTTTTTCCGGTACTGCTAAACTTACAACTGACCTGTTATTATAGCTATATTGTAACAGCAGAGCTGTTTTATGCCGGCCTTCCTTCATAAGCCGAGAACAGAAAACTATCATCATCACTATCCGTCTTGTTCCTCCCCGTCTTGTTCTTCCCCTTCTGCTCCACAACCAGAGCACGAGTACGAGTACGGAACCACTGTGTTCTCGCATCCACTCGGCTATCCAAGAACACTGGCAGAGCCTAACATGGCATGTGTATACAAAGGAGCTGGCAAAGGGAAGTGAGGAAAAGGAAAACAGACACAAAGACGGCTCCGCACTTCCTTCAAGTTCAACACCTCTGGTGCAAAACTGACTTAGTTTTAATGCGATAGTGTTAAATAGCTCGTGTTGCAGAAAACGTGCCGCCGGCGTCTGCCCTGTTGGTTGTGAGCGAAAAATCGTCTGTGCGTCTGTGACCGAAAAATCAAGTTACCGAGATAGCCGAGAAAGGCCACCACTTGTCTACGCATGCGCGCGCGATCACATTGAAAAAGCCACACATTCGAAGAAAAAAAAAGTGCTCAAGGTCACGAGGGGCGGTAGTTTCTTTGCCCTGCCACCCCTCCCTGCTTAGCTTCCAGCGCTTTTGTCGAGATGAGAGAAGAGATAATGCAATTGCAGCTTGCGACAAACCTTTGTAACTCCACTCGCACTGGACAGATTCTTAAAATTTTTGCGGCGTTGAATTCGTGAGGCAATAAGCTCTTCTAGTGAATTCATTCCATGGTTACTTAAAAAAGTGTTTCAGGGCCCCTTTAACGCATATTGTTCGACAGGTGTCACGACGAAAACGAGCCCATTCGGCGATAATAGCGCGTGCTGGTCCAATCTACTGTGTGCGTGTGTGTGTGTGTATATAACAAAACATATGAATAAGTATGCACTTAGTGGTTGAAGAGTGCACTAGGGGCCGGATTTCACTATCGTGTTCAACTATTAAAGGCGAAGTTTAGGGGTCCCCCAAGTTTTCCTGCTTTTTATCTTTTGAATTGCCTCTTATGTTTCTTTGCTTTAATATTGCTGTTCTACATTTATTTATCTTTGTCAACGTTTCAGCCTTGTTTCGATGGCATAGGACGTATGCCCCGAGTTGGTAGAATAGTTGCACTGTTTTCTCCACTTGGAAGCATCCACTTTGCATCTGGTACTGGCTGCTTCTGTGTTGACTCTGTATAGCAAAGCAGAATTTTATTTGCACACTCCTTGGGCAAGTTATCTTTAGTCTTTGTCGAAATGCAAATGAGCAAAGACCACTATAAAGTTTGTAATGAAAATTGACACAAACAGCGCATGAATTGGTCAAACGGTGTAAAAAGCCGGCAAAAAGGCATTGAGGAAAGAACTATGTTAAAATGGGTCCAGCATTTGTGGGAAGCCTGTCAAGACCCATCCACTTTATGAGAAGATGAATCTCTACACTCTGTAATACTCGGTTATTGCCAAACATCTGCTAAGGTGTTTGGCACGAACCTTCATCAGTTACTACTGATGTACCTGGAAATGTACAAAAATATTTTTCAAAATGGTTTCCTGGTGACCTTGGCCCAGACAGTTTAACGAAATACTTGCTGTTTTTTTGTTGGTGCATTTAAACATTTTTTTCTTTTAATTGTGCACTACCGTGACTGAGTTTATGCGTAGATGTTCAAAGGTCTGTATTCCTTCCAATGTCGCATCAGCTACATTTAGTCTGCTTCTCTTGTATATCCTAGAAAAAATATCGCTTCTGAGTGTCACCGCCATCTTCATCGATGGAGGGTGGGAAGGGACGGGGGTTAATCTCCTTTTCCCTGAACGCAACTGCCGGACTTTAAATAAAGTTAATTAATTCTGAATTGTAGCAATATTTATGCCAGCACACCTTTTTTTTAATGAACATATATTGGCAAAATTTGCATAGTATGTTTTAGAACTATACACACAAAACATTTTTAGTAAGGTGTTTTTTAACTTGCATAAATCTTTGAATTCACCTGTAACAGAATAGCACAATTCTACTACTTATGATGTTGAGGTGGATAACACAGTAAGGAGAACGTTATTCGGGGAAGGCCTTAGCATTTATTGAGACATTTCACTACATATACATGTAGAAAAAATAGAGTTGCACCATTGGCCTGAGTAAGCATTTTGCTGCATGTTTGTTAACATTAACTTCAAACTTCATGCCTTGAAAACTCATTAAAATATTTAAAGTGCAATATTCACCCTAAAATAACAAATTACCAACTGCATGTGGAAATATTTAAATTGAACCTTTATTTTGTAGAAAGCATGGCTCTCGGCTGCTGTGTGGGAATAGGTGGGGAGGAAATTAGGAATATTTAAACTTATTAATTCATGTGTCTTGTTCTCCACTGTATGCAGTGTCCGTTTCTTCAAGCAGTCTGGTATTATAATGCTGCTATTATTCATACAATATCAATTTTAAAAATTTTGTTAAGGCAGAAATATGTTTTACAGTGAAAAAAAAAAGACAGTGGTTAGACGTGCAAAATGTTTATTGGTTGTACACTGGTGTGGTTTGTACATCGAAAAACACGTGTTGACAACAATGCCACGAAACATTCACCCAAAGCCATGAATGTGCGCGACAACGCCAGTGGGGATGGACACTTGTGCTCAACTGGGAGAGGTCCTTTTGAGAGTGCTGAATTACAAAAGTTTTTGTGAAATATACCTTGAGCACTGAATGCTGCATTACAAACAGTTTTAACATTGTGACACAACATTTGGTTTGTGTTTGCATTGCAATCGTGCAGTGATATGAGGAAGGGAATCACAAAAGACTGCTGAAGCGAAAAGCAGACGAGATGTGCTAAGAATAGGCTTGTGCAAGTATTCAAGTGCTTCGAATATTCAAACTCGCCTCGATTCAAATTTAAGTTATTGGAAATTCGTAAGTTCTCGAAATGAACGAATAGATGTGTATTAGTCCGCATGTGGCCTCCCTGTAAAGCTAGTTACACTGTAGCAGAGGGTTGCTATGCCACGAGTATATCTATCCAGAAAAAATCCTGCCATGGAGCCCCTTTCAAGATTAAATGAACATGCTACCCTCACATTAATTTACCTTCAAGTTGAAAAGCTTGTTATGCCAGCTCGTGTGCTCTAAGTATAGTAAATATTAAAACGTAACTTATTTTGCAGGTTTTCACTTGTATTCTATTAAAAGTCAAATTCTTCTGCTATTGAAAGTTGCTTCCACTTTCTTTAAACCAAAAAGAATGACATTTGTACATTTCTTGCTCCAATTAAAAAAAAAAATATTGTGCAGGTTAATTGCATCACAATAAATATGCTCATTTTTCTGTATATTATGTGATATATACCATTTCAATTTTATTCAAAACTATTTGAACCAAATCACTATTCACTTTGAATTTGCTGGAGACCTAAAATTTACTATTTGCACAAGCCCATCTAAGATGTTGAATGCACTGAGGTGATAATCGGCATCTTTCAGCGGAAACAAGATTTTCTTTTCTTAATTAAATTGTAACACGCATCGGCACACTTGGATGTTGAGAGCACAGCTCTGTTAACTTCTGGCTCCACTTGCAGCTTTCATAGGTTTACCGTCACTGACACAAAAGGTTTGTCATCACAACACGCTGCCTTCTGCAGCAACATGGAGCACACCCGCACAGGAGACTATTGTACAACAGCGCAGGATTGAACGCTCACGCGATACATACTGATTGGGTAAAGCTGGCAGTTACGCACCAGTGGGCTGCACAACCATGGCACCTCAAGAGAGGAAATAGTAGCGGGAACCAAGATGAACACAGTACTCCTTTCTTAGTGTCATATCATGTACGATGTTTTTGAGTGTATACGCTGCCTCACGAGCTCTTAATATATTTTCTTGAAACTTGGCATGGTTCTTGGCACAATCAAGGTTCCAGAAACACTAACAGGGCTTTTTGTATTCAAGCAGTGTGACTTTGTCGCAATTTTAGCTTGTCTTCCAAATGCTCATACCCTACTATGCATTTCTAGTCACTCTGAAGTTGCATTTGATCGCCAAACATATAACTAACCCTACCTCGACTTTCTGATCAAGTTCTTAAATATTTCTAGTGGCTTATATGTGCAAAAGAAACTATACATCTCGTCACATATGCCAGCCAATCTGTGCTTGTGTTTTTATTGATGCATGCTTACCACTTAACTTCAGCTTACATAGAACACAAACATTCAGCTGCATCACATAGCTCGTGTGTACTGCAGTGGATGCATTACGAGCCTCTGAATGTGATGATTTTGATGAGTCAATGCAGATAAAGCGTTGAAATTGAAGTGGGGACAATGACAACCAAGAATGCTGTTTTAATCTCTCTTAACAAAGACTTAAAAAATGACTTAGTATAGCAACTAAGTGTAGGGAGACTTCACAGTAAATACTATATGCAAACTTGCTATATAGGATGAATCAACAGGAAATTCACAATGTAATGTTTTCAAGGAAATACACAAATGCATCTTGAGATAAAAATAAAAGAATTGATGGCTGTCCTTATTGGAAACGAAATAATTTCTGAGGGGTGATACACCAATGTTATTATTAGGCTTGCTAACATGGAGAATGAGTAAATATGAGAACACCAGTGCTTTTGCATTTGTCACTCATTTAAATGTAGCTTTCTTGGCTGAGATAAAGCCATGACCAAAGAGCTAATGCATGTGCTATAACCTGAACACTTTGAAGCTAGGAAATAATCACTAGTTGTATCATCATCATTGATACTGCACTTTGTAAATAGTAGCATGTTGGATTGATTGACCATAATTGATTACTTACTTCAGGCATTACGATAATTTCAGCCATGGCAGGAAGCAGTGCCGGTGGGTGTAAAAGTATGACTAAACAAGAACCTACATCACAATGGAAAAGATTTGTAGCATGAATATGCATTATATGAGTGGTTTTATACACTACTAGGGTGTGGGAGGCAGCTTTTAATTTTTCATACTTTATGCTATCATGCCCTTGAATGCACGCCACTCACAGCTTCTAGACTACATTACCAGATAGACACATTGTGCATGTTCCATCAGTGTGGCGAGTGATTACTTGATAGAAAGTATTGTCACCAATCTTGTCTCACTCAAGGAAACCTTCCGCAGAACTGCTCGTCAAGCTAGGACAAAAAGAAAAACTGCTCCAACCCAACCTCTTCGTCCTCTTCCACACGAAAACCACGCGAATTCATGCGGCATTAAAAAGCGGCTCAATCCCAACCTCTTCGTCCTCTTCCACACGAAAACCACGCGAATTCATGCGGCATTAGTCCCCCCTTTTAAAAAGCATCGACTCGATGCTTCTAAATAAAAAGAAGAAGAAAAAAAAAAACCCATAATTAGAACACGCGTTGACGCAGAGAATGACAAAGTGAGTGCCAGGGAAAACAAAGAGGGCGCACAAGCACTTGGACCATGCGCGAACACAACAGCACCAGTGGAAGAGTCAAGAAAAAAAAAAACACCACATGAGATCACTGTCACGTTTGCGAAGTAACTCGCAAGCACAGAGACTATTGTGTGTAGTACGGCTTGAGTCGTACGACATGCACAGTTTCGGGCCGATGTTGTCGACGTGACGACACTGTGCCGTCCGGAAGTACTTCGTATGTAAGGTCACTCACACGTCGGATAACCTTGTATGGTCCGAAATAACGGCTCAGAAGCTTTTCAGACAAGCCTGGTCGTCGGACAGGAGTCCACACCCACACTCGTTCACCCGGGTGGTATGCGACGTTTCGACGGCGAAGGTTGTAACGTCGTGCATCTGCGTCTTGTTGGTGACCGATGTTCACGCGAGCCAGTTGACGAGCCTCTTCGGCGTACTGCGTGTATTGCTCGGCTTCTGGAGAAAGAGCATCGCTATTATCGTACGGCAGCATAGCGTCAAGCATCGTTTGTACGTTGCGTCCATAAACAAGGTGGAAAGGTGAAAATCGGGTTGTTTCCTGCATTGCCGTATTGTATGCGAACGTGACGTATGGGAGGATATCGTCCCAGGTTTTGTGCTGCACGTCCACGTACATTGACAGCATGTCCGCTATGGTCTTGTTGAGCCTTTCCGTCAGTCCATTACTTTGTGGGTGGTAAGCCGTTGTTTTTCGGTGACTCGTGCAGCTCAGTCTGAAAATGTCCTCTAGCATTTGTGCCGTAAATGATGTTCCTCTATCCGTAATCACACATGACGGCGCGCCGTGCCGGAGGACGATGTGCTGCACGAAGAACTTCGCCACTTCAGACGCCGTGCCGCGGGGTAATGCCTTTGTCTCAGCATACCGGGTCAAGTAATCGGTTGCCACTATAATCCATTTGTTACCAGTGGCCGACAAAGGGAAGGGTCCTAGAAGGTCCATTCCCACGAGGTCGAAAGGTGTCCGTGGTGGTGTAATAGGGTGGAGAAGGCCCGCAGGTTTCACGGGTGGCGTCTTGCGACGCTGGCACTCGCGGCAGCCTTGCACGTAGCGGTGTACACTGGTCGAAAGTCGTGGCCAATAGTACTGCTGGCGCACTCTGGCGAGAGTCCGCGAGTAGCCCAAGTGTCCCGACGTGGGCTCGTCATGGCACGCGAGGAGGATGTCATCCCGCATGTCGGCTGGTACAACGAGGAGGAAGGCTTTGTTGCTACCTCGAGCATTTTTCTTGTAAAGAATGCCCCTCCTTAGACAAAAGGATGACAATTCGCGAGCGATGCGCCGAGGAGTGTGAGAATTTCGGCCTTCTAAGGAATCAATAATAGGGCGCAATTCCTGATCGGCTCTCTGTCTAGACATAAAGTCAGAATCACTGAGGGCTCCGAGAAAACCATCAGCATATTCCGAGTCCATATCAGGATGTCCCACGGGTGCTCGAGAAAGTGCGTCGGCATCTTCGTGCTTGCGCCCAGACCTATACACAATCATGATGTCAAACTCTTGCAAGCGCAAACTCCACCGAGCGAGACGACCAGACGGGTCACGGAGATTGGCCAGCCAACACAGCGAATGGTGATCGGTCACCACCTTGAAGGGACGGCCGTAGAGGTAAGGTCGAAACTTTGCCGTTGCCCACACGACTGCGAGGCATTCCTTCTCTGAAGTGGAGTAGTTGGCCTCGGCTCGAGAGAGAGTACGACTGGCGTAAGCTATGACATGTTCTACGCCGTTGTGCCGTTGTACAAGGACAGCGCCAAGTCCGACGTTGCTTGCATCCGTGTGAACTTCGGTATCAGCGTCCTCATCAAAATGCGCAAGAACAGGTGCCTCTTGCATTCGCTGCCGTAACTCTGTGAAAGCTGCTTCTTGCTCTGTAGTCCAGGCAAACGGTACATCATCTCGGGTGAGTCGCGTGAGCGGTTCGGCTATCGTCGAGAAGTTGGTAATGAATCGGCGATAATAAGCACACAAGCCGAGAAAACGCCGTACCGCTTTTTTGTCTGACGGCACAGGAAAGGTGGCGACTGCTGCAGTTTTTTCTGGGTCAGGCCGCACTCCATCCGCACTCACAACATGTCCCAGAAATTTCAGCTCATCGTAGCCGAAATGGCACTTCTGGGGTTTTAGCGTGAGTTCGGCCGAACGAATAGCTTCCAGAACCATTCTTAGACGCTTCAGATGTTCTTCGAAACTCTCGGCAAAGATGACCACATCATCAAGGTATACAAGGCAGCTTTGCCACTTCAAGCCAGCGAGGACGGTATCCATCATTCGCTGGAATGTTGCGGGAGCCGAACAGAGGCCGAAAGGAAGAACTCTGAATTCATAAAGCCCATCGGGAGTTACAAACGCTGTCTTCTCTCTGTCTCGCTCATCGACCTCTATCTGCCAATAGCCGCTCTTCAAATCTATCGATGAAAAATACTTCGCGTGTCGTAGCCTGTCGAGAGAATCATCAACCCGTGGAAGCGGGTAGACGTCTTTTTTGGTGACGCTATTGAGTTTCCTGTAGTCAACACAGAATCGCAGCGTTCCGTCTTTCTTCTTTACTAGAACGACTGGCGAGGACCACGGGCTGCTCGACGGTTGTATCACCCCGTCGTCAAGCATCTCCTTTACCTGCGTCTGTATAGTCTCGCGTTCTTTAGCCGAAACACGGTAAGGTTGCTGGCGGATTGGGCGAACATCATCGTCGGTAATAATTCGGTGCTTTATGAGGGGTGTTTGACCGACTCTAGATGAAGAGGCGAAGCAAGATTTAAATTCCTTCAGCAGGGTATGCAGTGCGGCCTTCTTCTCGTCCGAAAGCTTCGAACTGACGTCGATGTGGTCCAGAAACTTATCTCCATCAACCATTTCCTCGGATGCGAAGCACTCGGTGACATCCGCTACACGGTCTCCGAAGGCCACGGTGGTGCCGCGGAAAAGATGTCGGTGCTCGAAGTTAAAATTTGTGACGAGTATCTGCGACCGTCCGTCACGCACACGCAGAATGCTTCGCACTGCACACACACCTTGAAGCAGTAAAAGGGATACGTTGCTCTCGGCGACCACGTCACCGTCTTGGAGGTCTTCACAGGTGACTTCTACGAAAGCAGTCGCTCGGGGAGGCAACGTCACGCTTTCGTCGGCAACACGCAGCGCAGGTCTACGACAGCTATCAGCGCCTCGATCGGTTGCAAGTTGCGTCGAGAAAGTCACCATTCGCTCGCGGAGATTTATGATCGCGCCATTCTCTCGAAGGAAGTCCATTCCAAGGATGAGCTGACGAGAACAGTCGCGTAGTACGAGGCAGGTTACCACAAACGTTGACTCGCGTATTTCCACTCTTGCGGTACAGCGACCCAATGGAGTAATAACGTGGCCTCCAGCAGTGCGAATACGCGTCCCATTCCAAGGTGTCATCACTTTCTTAAGACTGGTTGCCAATTTTCCGCTCATAATAGAATAATCTGCACCTGTGTCCACCAATGCGCTGACCTGAAGACCGTCTATCAGCACGGGAATGTCGAGTGAGACTCGGCCACTGGGTTCAGACGCACAATCCGGCATTTCTCTCGCACTGCACTCAGACGTCAATTCAATGTCTGCAGCGTTTTGTGGAAGCGTCGATAGGAGGTCTTCCGCACTTTTAGTCCCAGCGACCTCGCCCCCGAAGGTCGCTGCCTTCAGTTTTCCCGACGAGGGCTTGGGGAACGTCCCCGTGCCATCGTACTGAGACGTGGTCCAATAGCTGCGGGTCGTCGTGGAGATGGAGACCGCGATTGACGCCGTGGGAAAGGCAGACGTTGCTGCGCGAGGTAGTCCTCAATTTCTCTTGGCCTCTGACCAACTAGGGGACGAGGCGAATGAATAGAGAAACCGCGCAGTCCAAGTTGTCGGTATGGACATTCCCGGTAGATGTGACCGGCTTCACCGCAATGGAAGCAGAGGGGTCTTCTATCCGACGTACGCCAAATATCGGACTTCCGCGGAGGGGCACGGCGACCGTCGATGTCCAAACCAGCATGCGCAGATTGAATTGAAACTGGCGGCATCGTCTGGATTGGGACTGTAGGGCTTGAGACCGGCATGGAAGTGCGCAGAGCTTCGGCATATGTGCGGTTCCCAACATCAGTGGACGCAGGAGGTGGTTCTAGATTTGTAACCGTTGGTTGAGGGCGACGGCTGTGAAGCACCTGCTGGACCTCGTCCCGAATAATATTGGTGATGCTGCTTACCTCCGGCTGTCTCGCCCCGTGTAGTTTCGCGATTTCCTCGCGGACGACGGAGCGGACGATTTCGCGAATCCACTCAATGCTGTTGCTCCCGAAGCTGGCGGAAAATTCAGTAGGTGATGCAGAATTCACTTGCCGGTTGAGTAGGGCTGACCGCTGATGAAGTACCCTCTCCATCGTAGTGGCTTCGGTCAGGAATTCTGCTACACTCTTCGGAGGACTCCGCACTAGACCAGCAAAAAGCTGCTCCTTCACGCCTCGCATCAGATAGCGTAGCTTTTTTTCTTCTGGCATTGCCGGATCCGCTCGCCTGAAAAGCTGCGTCATGTCCTCCACGTACATGGTGACGGTCTCATTAGGCATCTGGATGCGTGAATGCAATGCACGTTCAGCACGATCGCGGCGGTCGGGGCTCCGGTAGGTCTCCAAGAGGCGATGCTGGAACTCGCGCCAGGATGTCAAGACATCACTTCTGTTCATGAACCACGTTCGGGCGCCGTCTTTCAAACACGCGTAGACGTTGCGGAGTTTGGCGGCTTCGTCCCAGTAGTTGATCGCTGCGACGTGTTCGAACTCGCTCAGCCAGTCGTCCACATCCTCAAACAGCTCTCCGTGAAAGGGACTAGGCATCAGCGGGTTCTGGACAGTGCAATAAATTGGTGCCGACGACGTAGGAGTTTCCATGACGCCTTGAGGCGAAGTCATAGTCGCTCTATGGATAAGCTGTGCCGGTGTCTCTGGTGGTAGGCCTCGTTGGCGGCGGCTTGTTCTGTGAACTGGCGTGTCCACGGGCACAGGGCTTGTGTTCCGGCTCCTGGATGGGCTCTTGTGCATGGGGTGCGTCGTCAGTTGTCGTACCCAGCAGCTCCACCAATCTTGTCACCAATCTTGTCTCACTCAAGGAAACCTTCCGCAGAACTGCTCGTCAAGCTAGGACAAAAAGAAAAACTGCTCCAACCCAACCTCTTCGTCCTCTTCCACACGAAAACCACGCGAATTCATGCGGCAGTATGTTCATAGAATTGCCTAAACTTTTTCTTTACGACTTAGAATGGCCTTTCTTGCTTTGTATAATATCTAGGAAGGTGCTAGAAAAAAAGCCCCCTCCCCACTCCCTCGAAAGAGCTTGCTTGTCGTCGGTGCCCATCACTAAATAGTCCTGGCGCCACTGCTGTATAAAAGTATCATCGAACATCCTTTGCTTTTGCAACACTGTTAGTGTTGCAAGGGCAACACTAACACTTCACTACAGTATAAAGACATGCTTAATCTCATTGATACTAATAAATTATTTTTAGAACATTATAGTAGAAGAAATACTTAGAAGATTAAAGATAGTTGCCCCCACAGTGCAACTGCTTTTTGCTTCTAATTTCCTGCTTCTAATAAAGAATGTAAAGTTCAGTAATGTTATGCCAAAATAAGTGGTGCCAACAGTGCTACTTTACTAGAAATTTCCATCTAATAGGAATTTCCAGCTAATTGCTCCTTTTTTTAACCTTCCGCACACTTGTGTGCTCTGAGGTTCATGTCTGACAAAGGCAGCCGAGTGTGACAGACGATTAGAATGTGACAGACGATTAGAATGTGCCAACTGTAGCTTCCCCATTTTTTTTTAGAAAATCGGGCGGGGTGCACATACATATCTTTCAAAATTGTGCACACCTAATTATTACAAATAATCTATCAGAATTTACCATCAACAACACGTGCCATTTTGTTTTAAGGCTACTGAGCCTGATATCGACTGATAGAATATATATAAATATAGAATGAAAACGCTGTTCTCTTCTTGAGCAGTCACCCTTACATGGCATATGAAACGTCCAAACGGCATGTTGCCCCCTTATTTCACTCAACCCAACTAGCTTGCAAGGTTCTTTTCGAGCTTTGCTTGTGAAATAGTGTACCAGTCAATGCAGTCCAACATAGCTGTAATGCATCAGGTTTTGTGATCACAGCTAGTCTCTAGTGAGATCAAAAATGCCTTCCTTTGTTTGACCTGTTCCTGATAAACTTTGTAAAGTATCTGATAGCAGGGAACAGGGGAAAATCGTGCACTACATCTTTATTGAGAAGCCGTGTCCTTTTTACTCTTAATTCAAGTATACTCAAATCTCCAGGATAAGAGAAATCAAAAAGCAGGAAAAGTGATTCTCAATTTTCTATATATTTCACTGCAGTGAACTCCATGGGTAGATTATTGTGTGCCAATTCACGTACAGGGACAAAATCTACTGAAATGTTGTGTGTACCTCATTTATTATACAGACTTCATATGTGTAATCTTGCTCACTTAACTACTGTTATGTTTGTCAGCATGAACAGATTTATGGTGACTATTCATTGAAGAGATATCTTGCTTTTTTTTGCCATTATGGGGAACAGCTAACCATTTAAGGTTCACCAACGGCCACCTGAATGCTTAAACAGATGTGATCAAGCAACATCACACAGATATGCTTTTGTTGCTCTGTACTTCTGACATCTTTTGCATGCAATCCATGGTTGTAGCAAAATCCTAAGCTAAAGTGACAATGTGTATACAATGCACTTTAAATGCCACCGTCTTTGTTAGTTTCTGTGTTTTAAGCTTTTTTTCAGGCATGTGCAATTGCTCATGCAGTAACAAAAGGAGTCATTATTCACACCTGCCTGAAATCAGCATGGACAAAGCAGCTACACAACTGGAGCTGATACTGTTACTGTATGAGCTCCAATCAGCTTCTTGATTGCCATGCACATGCGAGGTGTTTTTCACGTAGTGCAAGATCAGTAGTTGGGTGGGTTGATAAGTAACCCGTAAAAACACAAGTGTAAATAAGACTTAGTGGATGAGTGTTTGTGCATGTGTTCTGCCTACATTAGTGACTTTTTATGTGGTCATGAAGTATGTTGCCCTTGTATTTAGGCAGTAGGTGAACTGAGCTGTTGAACAGTAATGAGCACATAGCTCAACCTTGGCACAAAAATAGCTTTCACAAACACAGGCACTGTGACAATTATGTGCTTTCAAACGAATGCAGATTCTACAGTTATGATCTGCTGTTTTATGAATGATGCACTCATAGTACTGCTCTCATGCTCCAACAGCTATTGCGAACACTTACAAAGATTGGGAGCACAAAGCAAACAATAAATTGCATCGTAAAAATGTAACTGTGAGCATTCAAGGCTAACAGCTCTGATCCTAAAGAACAGCGCTTCAGCAAGCAGCTGAGATAAAAAAAACTGTTACACTATGTTTTTTTTTTTCGCTCTCTCTTGACCAGTTTGACATCTTTTCTGTAGATGCAGCAGGTGATAGAAGGCCTGAAAAGTTTGGCTTTTACCTACCTGGAAGCTGCACCTTCACATCTTTGCATTATACAAGTGTCCTATGCTTTCATTGGCATCATCAGCTTCTTCTATGTCCACTGCAGGGTGAGAGCTTCTCCCAATGAACTCAATTTTACACTGACTTGCACGAGCTGATTCGATCCCATTCCTGTGAACTTTTTAATTTCATCAACCCGCCTGACTCCCTCCCATCCTAAACAGGGCTTCCTATTCCTTAGTGTCGTTCTTACTGACCATTGGTTATCTACTCTGTGTAATACATGACCTGCTCATGTCCATCTTTAATGTCGACAAGGATGTCGGCTACTCAAATTTTGTTCTGTCATTCACTCTGTTCTCTTTCTGTCTCGATGCTTATGATATTGATAACATAAAAAAATAGCATAATGTTAAAGCCATGTCATTACTGTTACACATTTGCATCACAGTATAGCATGTTCACATGCAGGCTTTTGGAAGAGGCACATAACCTTTCACATTATATAGCTAGTGAAGACTAAGCCAAAGGACTAAGTTTTTTATTTATGCCAATGACTGTTTGTTTGAACAACCTGAGAAAACGTTAAATGTTGGCACTTTGTGTTAGCAAGAAGTTATATACTTAAAATGAAGTTATATGTATGCCAAAAAATTTCCTTCTTTGTCTTACTGCCTCTATGAAATAGACTGCTGGACATCTACCGACCATGTAAAATTTCATGTGCAGAGGAACTTGAAAAATTGTTTCTTTTAATGGCTCTTGTGCAGTAGTACACCCACACTGCTAAAGAAAGTGATGATTAGATGATGAATTTTTCAATCTTGTACCTAGAATAAGAAGCCTTTTTTTCTCTACTATAGGCTCCAAAGCCTAAAGGAACAATAGAGGTTAGCTCCATGATAGACTTCCTTTTAACAATGACTAGAGAGAGCTCTGCATCTACAATAACTAATAGTTATCGTAAGGGTGGTTGTAAAACGTTGAATTGTACAATTCTCGTGCCCATGGTGTTTGGCACATTTAACTCTTTTTATACGGCGGGGAAAACAGGTGTTTTATTTTTAGGTTACGCTTTTTCTTTTTTGTTGAACAAACTACTGCACCTAATATTTTGTATGATACATCAACACAAAATAGAATGAACATTTTTATGCATGTAAGCTTCATTAACAAGATTAATGCTATGTGAGTGATCTAAATTACCAGATTCAGGATTGCAGGACAAAATTGGACATTGTTTGTGAGGACATGTTTCCGTCTTCTAAAAAAAATGTAACCGGAAGTATAAAAAATGTACTGCCATCTAATAGGCACCACCCCAGTAAAATTGAATTTTTTTTTTAAACATGCCTTTGCCAACAAAAATCTTAGTGTAAGCATTATAATTGGACGTGTCATGTGGCAAAGCAGTGCCTTGATGTGAAGTATTGCGTAACGTCACATTTCTTGCAGTGTAAACTCACGTTTTCTGCTCGGTTTTTAGTCTCACTTGTATTTCTTGGTTTTAATTAGTGTTCATCCTAGCAGGCTGGTGCTCTAATGAAAACTGGCACTGTTTTATGCAGAAAGCAAAGCTAACTGATTTTCCGGGCTGGTTTGAATCGTAGCTGCTCTCAGAACCAAAGTTCGACCAAAAAGCAGCATGCTGGGATAGACAACTGCGCCACTTCGAAGTGTGTTAAAAAATGAAGAACATGTGAGGAAAAAAAAACTACATAAAAAAAGAAAACTGTCATTATTCTTCTTCATAATGGAGAGCACACTATGTCTATGGAAGTTGCGGAATTTCTCAAAAACAGCAATTCAAACCATCAATAGAGGGCTATCGATGCCCTATTGGTGCAGTATGGAAAGAGTTAATCTTTGCAAATTTTTCATACACTAATACCTTTTTTTTAAGTGCAGTGAGGCAGTGAAATTCTGGGCATGTGTACAACAACAGCAAATCTTAACTGAAGAAATAGCTTTTTCAAGGACAGTTGCACAAGAGTAGCAACGCCCAATTTTTAAGGCTATGCTTTTGCTTACCGCACACTTGCAACAGCCAAACATACATCGTGGCTGGAACTTCTAACTCTTGTGTTTCTAGTAGAATACATCTTTAAAACATCCATTTTGCAAGCAAACAAAGCTGTCTGAAGAAAGGACAACCTTTTGGCAAATTCAAATACCATATCTGAATCCCGTGTTAACCAAACTGCTGTACTAACAGATTTCACAGACAAGAGTGCCAGTGTACTGTTCTGTTGCTTTTGTAGGAAACTGTATAGGCTTGCCAATGTTTCCACTGAAAAGCTCCGATAAAGCTACCAAATGTGACTTGCTGTAGAAGAGACAGTTGTAACAAATACCCTTTGTAAGTCACTCGGGAAAAAGTACGAGACCTAGCAGCAAATTTCACGCATCAGACAGCCTGTCTAGTCACAATAGTGCATGTTCCACCTGCTGATACAGTGCAAGATCGTGCCTTCCTCACACAATTCAAGCATGGAGCAGTTCACGACAAACTGGCTCCGTGTGTACCAATGAAATAGAACACAAGAGAAATAATTGCAATGAAATATGGGCCTCGCTCGAAATTCATGAATGACACTTGCAAGTTACAACAGAAGTTCTTGGCTGACAGGCAAGCTTCACGCCACTAATTTGTACTGTCTGCATTAGAATGTGGCCTTTTTTATGCCTATGCTGAAAACCGTGTATGCTTGTACTTTTCTTACTTGGAACTATCTTGTTCAGGTGGCATTTGGCGCACTATAACACACACTCTGGCTGTAGATGCCACAAAAGTGGAGAAAGAACAATAGTATGCTACAGCTTTTTCGCATAACTGCTCCTGAATCGGCTTAGTTCTTACTTGACGAATTATGCATTTGCCACTGAGAGGATCTTAAACAGGCAGCCAAGTAGCCATGCTTAGCATCAACTTACTTGAATATAACATTTGTACAGCCAGCTAGATATTATAGAAAACATGCTCACAGAGAACAACGTTAACTTGTGTGCTAAGCCCTACTTGCATAATCGCACTGGAACATTCGGCGAGCCAGCTTAGTTCTTTTCCACTGCAACTCTCTCAAAGTACTGCAATGGCTGTTCGGTAGAAAGAGCCTTCGTAGAATGAGCGGACTGCATGAGCATCTTTTCACACAGCAGAACTTTCTAAATGACCACTTGAACTGCTAGATAGCCTACTAGTGTAATCGCATTTGGCAATCTTGAAAGGTGGCTACAAATTAAAATAGGTATGCTGTTGATTCTTGACAACCTTGTACTGTCACTGTCAGACTCCAACCTAAAACACCTGTCAATGGCTTGCACAGAAACAAGTCGCACGAAGTTAAGGCCCTTTTTTGAGAGAAGAAACTCTTTGTAGAGGGTAAAGAGCTTGCTTAGATGCCCTCACAATGATGCAATGAGGGGAATAAGGCTATACACAAGCTCTATGAAAGCCAACAGACAATGAGATTCTGTCTGAGAATCTCTGCCCCATTGAGATTCTGTCTAATAGTGTCATCAGCTGACTTGCACTACAAAAATAATGCCCTATCATAGCTGGTGAAACAAAGAAATTTAATGGGACATTAAGGGCTGTGCAAGTCGTGCCTAAAAAAAAATAAAAAAATGTGAGAATGTTCAAAAACTGTTCAACTAGTTCTGAGAGAATGCTGTAGCATGCGTCTCCTGATAAATTTTTATCAGCCGGGCTGCGTTAACATGCTCCTAAATTTACGTACTGAAGCATTTTTGTGTTTCTCAACTGTCAGAATGGGACTGCAGCTAAAAAGAGCTATTTATACAGTGCCATTCTTATGCATCCCTTGTATGTTACACACAAACTAAAATGAACCTTCTCAACAAGGCCCCTATAATTCTTGCATCACTAATACAAGTTATGGTGTATCTCAAGCATGCATGCTTGGTCCTTCAACTTTTTACACATAGCAACAGTTTGCAATAATGTTACAGCAATCAGAAAAGGCAACTGTCCACTATGCATAGAATATGAAATGCATCCAATAATGTGCAAGTATAATGTTCTGCTATATTTATTGATGCGGTGTACTATTTTACCCACTCGCAAATATGGCATACTCATGAGATACTCCACCTTAATGGCCCTCAGTGTAATATAATTTCATAGCCTACTAGAGTCTAAGAAAAAGAAAAGGAGACTGGGGTGGCAGCTGACAGAAATATCAATCAATAATCTTCAGGTTTTATCAAACAATTTAAGCTTTTATAGGCACTTACTAACGAGCTGCTTTTTGTAAGAGTGAATGGCCTTGCGCATATGCTTCTGATGAGTTAGTATTGTACTACATTTTGCTCTCTCTTTTTTCCGGCAGCTGATATCAACTATGTGATCTAAAGCTAAAATGTAAGCTTTATGTTTCCCCTGAAATGTATGCACGGAAATGACATTGGAAATTTTACTTTTTGCTACCCTTAGTAAAAGTGTGATGATCGAACCTTTGGCCTAGTGAGGATTTATAGTGCATAGTACCTAAATGCACTTCATAAATGCATTTCAAAGGCCATAAATTCCAAGCATCTCAGATTCCTAAACATACCAGTAGTAGACAGAGCTCATCATTAAAGACCAAAATGTAATCAGCTAGAAACTCGGGCACAGCAGCGACTCAACTTTGACAACCAGTGATGGGATAACTACAGATGTACACTGTCAATTTTTATGAAAGCGAACACGTGAGCATGTGGCCTGCACCTTCCAGCGACTGCTTGTTAAGCGGGAGCAACTTCAGCCTCTTTTCACAATGTGCGATCAAAACGACCAGTCACTGACTCATTCGTGATATGGCACGATTGGGACCCCCTGCCCCTTCAATGTGATTACTTTCGCCTTGAAGGTGCAGGGGTTGCAATCGTGCCATATCACGAATGCATCAGTGACTGGTCGTTTTGATCGCACATTGTGAAAAGAGGCTGAAGTTGCTCCCGCTTGAACACGCTGCAAGCAGTTGCTGGAAGGTGCAGCCCACATGCTCGCGTGTTTGCTTTCATAAAAATTGACCGTATACCCGAGTACAACTCATCTCAATGGACGAAAAAAATCACATTATGACAAGTTAGAGCTGCGCAATGTCGAAGCTACAGAACACCTGACTACATGGCTAGTACCAAAAAGGTATACAATGAAGGCATTTCGTGCCATTACCCAAACTTGAACGCCGTTGTGTGTGACACACTTCACATTTTGTTGCGTAGCTCGCACATATCCTTATTATGACCATAAGAATGTACTTCACAGTTTATGTGTGCCAAGCAACCATACTTTTCTTTTTGTTGGTACAACATATATGTATAGTACATTTTTTCTTTAACGGGGCTACAGCAGCAGAGTTTCTTATTAAAATTATTAGAAGGTATAAAACTGGCAATGGTAGTGCTACCAAATAATTATGCTTGTACATGGAGTTCCCTAATCTTAAAGAATGCAACTTGATATTCTCATGGAATTATTCATTATGCCTTATAATAATTGTTTCCAGTCAATAAAAGTTTTGCATCTGCAAAGATCCACAATCATTTCAAATTTTTACACTTATAACATGATTTTGTGATGAAAGTGATAAATTTGCAAAGCCAACAAAGCCTTCCAAAGCCAGAAAGATGAGAATTAGGAGAACCCACATACTACTATAATGCATCATTCGCATACTGTCTGAGCCACCACACAAGATAGTCCTGTAATTAGTATTTTAGTACAAAGAAGTATTATCTGATAATTTAACACTCTGCTGGCTGTAGCAGTTGTTAGCCGTAAGCCGAGTTGCCTGCTGTGGGCTATGCAGCCTTTGCGACATGAGAGCACATTACGAGAGCGACGAACCATACTCTTGGTGCCAGGTTTCAAACTTTGCTGCCAGTGCTTTGCCAGTGGGCTTGGTCTGCTTGATGGCATCCAAAATGTCCTCTGTTGACACTGGCTCCGGGATGATGCGGTCAGTTCCATCTGCTTCTGCAGTCAATAACAATGCACGTTTGTGTACACGAGTTTTAAGTATATCATATACTCACTCATTTTATATTGATGGTCTGGTATCTTTCCTGATCACGAGACCCACAATCCTAACTCCTAGATTATTAGAAATAACAGCAGTAGAACACAGCCACATACAGTTGACATTCTAAACCCACACGTGGTTATGACATCAACTCTGAGCCACGAGCAGAAGACAAAGAAGCGAAAAGAACGGCAAATATAGAACTAAAATATTTTTTAGACCCAACATCCCTTATAATACTGTTTCTTTGGCATGTTATCCATACACTTACAAGTACTATATGTCTTTGGGGTCTACATCGAGACAACTTTGTCAGTAAGCTAAAAGTTTCAGAAATACACTCTTTCTGTGAGTGAACACCTAATATGTACTTGTTCAAGATTCTCTAGACTCACCAAGTATGAAAGTAATGTGCTGCATTTTTTTTAAATGGTGCCCTACTCACTCAGAATAACTTTATATTAAAAAAAAGAAAAAAATATTCTTCAGCTGCCACCAAGTAACTATTACAAAACAAAAAAGGTTGCCTCTTATTCCTGCCATTATAGACTAAATTATCACAATAGTAAGTACTGGTGTAAAAAAAAGAAGAGTTCAGCAGAATTTATAACAACAAAGACATTTTATCACTTCACTGAAGGAATGCTCAACTTAGGCTGTACCATCTCAAATCTCAATGCCATAATGTGTTAAGACAAATGAGCACAACCAGTGGTACTGCGAGAGCTCAGGTGTTTACCATTATCACAGCATTCAGCAGCTTCCAATGCTTGGCGGAGGGACTTCATCACTGCTTCTTTGCAGGCTATCTTGATGTCTGATCCTGAATAGCCTTCAGATGCCTGTCAAAGGGTAAAGGCACAAAGAAATTGAATAATTAGCTTATTTAGTTGTCGGTTTTTATCATTCATTCCCATGATCAGAGCATCACAGAGAGTAGCATAAATACTACTGACTGGGTTTCAATGATCTTTTTTTCAACAGTGATTTCAAACTTTGCAACCGGAAATTCGTTTTTCTCAACCCTCGAGGACTGCTGATGTCACTCAGTGTTGTACAAAGTTTTGCTGCCATTGAACATGATGTTGTGTCAATGTAAAACAGTGACAACCACAAAGTTGACAGAGGTTCGGCCATCAGAAAGGCTACATGTGCAGAACTGACAATTGGGCGAGTTGGATGCTGGTAAACATGTTGAGTGGATTGAGCACGACACAACCAGGGCAGAAGTAAATTAAGGACACAAACACCAGCCCCAGTCTCACAACTAACTTTGTTAGCAGAGAAAGACATAATAAAGTACAACCTATAACTACATGAACACATGCCAATGACATCAAACAGAGAATAAAAATGACAAGATTAAAGGTGGGCTAAACAGAACTGTACCAAGTGATAAAACTATTCAAGAAAAAATTTCTCTATCGTGCAGGGCAACAGAGGCAATATTTGCGAACCTTGTGTATATTTTCACGCATGCGGATCAGGCCACCAGAGAAATTATGGAAGCTTTTTACGTCCATGGAAAAGGCCCTAGTTGTGTAAGCATGCCTTCTACTGCCCTGCATGACAGAGAAATTTCTTTCTTAATTAGCTTTCTCACCTGATACAGTTCTGTTTAGTTCATCTTTAATCTTCTGATTTTTATTCTCTGTTTGATGTCATCGGCGTGTGTTCATGTAGTTATAGGTTGTACTTTAAAATATGTCTTTCTGGGCCAATAAAGTTAGTGGTGAGACTCGAGCTGGTATTCGCGTCCCTTCTTTATATCTGCTCTGGTTGTATCGCACCCAATTCACTCATCATGTTTAGACAACATGTGGATTCTTTATGTACTTGTGTAATTTCGAACACAAATTGGCAGTAATAAGGCGACTGACAAAAGTATTTGCTCCACTTCTAGCATATAAGAATACATCTGCCATCCTGGGGCTATTTATTGCAAAAGCTATATTATTCATCGTTCATCTTGTCTCATTATATATGATAATTAGTGGCCAATACTAGCAGTAACAGTTGCATAGGGCTGTCATGGCTAATGAAAAAGAGCCAAAAAAAAATAACAATGAGAAAGACTATGTGAAACGTGACCCTTGATTTAACATTGCACTGATGCAAATGCCATGACAATTAAGTGCACTTTTTTATAAGTACGTAGTGATTTTTTCACTTCACGTACATACATACGCATCACTGCACAAACTATGGCAATAGGTTTCTGAGCGAGATAGGAAGAGAAATATACAGTCGCACCTCGCTGACAAGGTTGTAGTCGATGTCAGCAGCCACGAAGCAACTTTCTCGGCGGCCACCGCTCTTTGCACTCTGTCCACCTTCGAGGAACTTGTGGAACAAAAACGTGCGGGCCTCTTTGCCGGGCAGAGGCACCAAGATGCGTTTTTCGAGTCTTCGAAGAACGGAATGGTCCAGGTCCCTGTTCTCAGAGACGGTTAAAGGAAATATTCCTTATGTGATAGTGTGCAGTTTTAAACCTCTATCTGTTGTACTGTGGAATCGCACCAGACAGACACAGTTAAGTACTTTAAAAGATAAAATGAAAAGACGATTCCCATAAAGCTGACAGACCTGATAAAGCACCTGAAAAAATCTCTACAGAGAGGTTGATTGATTGATATGTGGGGTTTAACGTCCCAAAACCACCATATGATTATGCGAGACGCACTCTACAGAGAGGTTGACAAAAAGTTAAACTTCTGGTGTTAAGCCACCGTGACATACCACTAAAGAGAAATTTTTAGTTGCATCTCAGAATCTGCAGCTAACTTGTCACTTGCTAAATTTTTTTTGTGTTCTAATGAATGATGACTTGCTCACCATGGGGAATTGGAAGTAGCCAACACAAACACGTGATCCTTGGAGTTGCTCAAGCCATCCATCTGTATCAGGAGCTCACTTTTCATGCGGCGACTGGCCTCGTTCT
Organism: Rhipicephalus microplus; assembly: GCF_043290135.1. Lineage (NCBI taxonomy): Eukaryota > Metazoa > Arthropoda > Arachnida > Ixodida > Ixodidae > Rhipicephalus > Rhipicephalus microplus. The sequence goes on along the minus strand of NC_134700.1, from coordinate 294,491,486 downwards.
CGCTGAAAAAAAAAAATGAAAGAAAATGATCAAGAAACTATCAAAGCAGCAGGTATGGAAGGACAGCCTAGCTGCATCTCATTTGCACATCAATACTCAGAGGAACAGTACTTTCAGAATATGTACCTAAGCATTTCCTGTGGTACTGAGCATTGAAACCACGACAATCAGGGGCAGGTTACCTGTTTCCAAGTCCACCTTTAGCCCCAACCAGTGCGTCGAGCTCGTCTAGAAATATGGTCGCAGGCGAGTTGTGTCGAGCCAGTTCAAACAGCACCTGTATGCAAAGGGGTGCCTCTGGTTATGGCAGACCAATCCTTTTTGTCCGAACAACATAACCAGGAACGCTGCTCATCGAGATATCAAGCACGTAAAAATTCAGAACATGGGCATTTAGGAAGTACTAGGAAAAAAAAAACTGCTCACCCTGACTAACTTTTCAGACTCTCCTCGCCACTTGCTGACCAATGTTGACGCAGTGATATTGAAAAACGTAGTCTTGCATTCTGTTGCTACAGCTTTTGCAAGGAGTGTCTTTCCGGTGCCTAAAGCAGAGAATTTATTAATGACAAAACATATCAGACCAAGGTGCTGCTTGCTTTGTCTTAGAGCACTACGCGTATAATCTTAATGAAGTAATTTTCTTCTCATTCTGCTTGGACAACTAAAATCAACTCTCAAACATTCAAATGAAAGCTAAATTCTATTTGCACAGGTCTTTTGACAAGTTAAATTTTAATGCCTTCAAGTGAGCAGAGTTTCAGCTTGTGAAAACTGTATACATTCTTTTGTAGTATCATCATGCTGTAAATCAATTTCAATGGATTCCAGGCACCTTCTAATAAAAGTAAAGCCCGCGGTATGTATCCACATTGGCAGTCATGAAAGCAGCCTTAATATGGGACTGTATAATATGCATATCTGCTGATGCAGCCCAATGCCATGCGGAAAGTATCTTACATGTGATCACGACCTTTTGAAACCATAAATTTCATTATCTTTGTCAGTAAAAAGATAGTAATTCTAAAAGAAAAATTGGGGGTACACAATACACCAACATGTGAAAAAAAAATCCACCTGGTGGTCCGAAGAGCAGAAGTCCCTTCCATGGACCCATTATTCCAGAAAAGATGTCTGGATACTAAGCGGCATGCAATGATAATAAATGCATCACAGAATAAATTACTCATTGCAGTGAACAGCAGTTCGTAATCAAATGTGGTCATCATGAAATGTTAATAACAATACCTTCGGCTCACACTTCAAGCTTTGTAAAACAACACACCACAGTGCTTTTCAATATGTGTGGAACAGGAAACTCAACAGCGGACAAGAGTTCCCAACAAGAGCGAAACATGCTCACTCTAAGCATTGTCGAACCACAAAGTAATCAATATGTTAAAGAAAATCAGTTTACCATGTCTTGAAGTGGTCATTCTAGTGCACAGTTTATGCATGCACTGTTATTATCTATGTACTATTTGAAAAAGAAGTTTTCCTATGTTTTTCAATTTTTCCTTATTAGTGTAACAGGTTTAAGTAATGACAGTCTAGTATGGTCTTATCAGAACTATCACTAAACACCAAAGACCAATACAAGCTTTATTGGTGTCTCAGGCCTATTGTTTGGTAATATAATAGAATGAAATAACAAGTAATCATATATTTTTAAATATTTCTACGAAAACTTTTTCATAGACTACTAATGAAGCTTCGCTGAATACAGTTTTTACTTCCGCTATCATGACAAATACAGGCTGAACTGACCTTCATTGGATAAATTAAAGCTTCCTTGATAAGCCGCTTTGCTGACTCAAGACCAACAATGTCATTCCAGTGGACATTTGGACTGTCCACATAGACATCCTGCAAAAAAAAAAAAAAAAGCCACATGCATCACAAAACAATGTCACTGCTTTCTTTTGTTGAGCAACCTTTTTTAGTAAATTGCTCAGTGTATTATTTTTGTTTAATGAGGAATTTAATTTTGAGGCACTGTGTGTGTGCATATACTGTTTTACAAAGTCCGTACATTGTAATGATATGAGAGAATTTTTATGTCAAGTTTTTAACTCTTTCGTTGCCATGCAAAAATGGATATTTTTTATATGTCTCAGGAATGTAGTTTTTGCCAGTTTGGAAAGTACTCCAGCACGCATTGCAGCATACCAAATTTTGCACTAGGAAATGCAATTTCCATAAAATATATTTTGTAGAGCAACAAAGATATTTTCAAATGAATAAAAATGTGAAAAGTGTGTAATTTTTTGTAGACAGCTGGTAAACAGTGCAATATAAAACACTATATAAGCAAAAATATTATAAACAAGGAAAATTAAAGATATACATTTTGAAGATAAATCACCCAGGAAAAGTATAAAAAACAATAAATATTGTAGAAAATATTTCTACTCAAACAGACTAAGAAAATTGAAACCGAGGTGCTGCCTCATCGCTTGTGCCATGCGGTGAAGCATTGCACGGTTTTTCGTGTGACACAGGTGAACTCGTACACTTTTCTCAGTAAATTTTCGTTTTTTTTTGCGATAAGAGCCTGAAGGTGTTTCAATATAGCATGGATAGCCGTGCTGTGAATAATCTCTCTATAAATCAGATGACCAATGAACTTGACTATTTCGTCTAGCATCACCTCTCTTCATGAGCCACCTCACTCCGGATAGGTTGGCGTTCCAATATATGCATCCAAGCATTACTCTTTGCATTTTTGCACATCGTATAAAAAGAAATATTGCACGCAGTTTTAAAACGTTTCGCACTGCTTCGTAGTAAAAGACAAGGGCCACTGGGGTGTTCTCCGGTGGCCTTCTTGTCATGAAGAAAAGCTCTGCAGCCAGTGCCAACACATCACACACCAGTGACGTGTGGACCTCGCACGTAACCAGAGTTGCTGTAAGATTGTGCGCAAAGGTCAGCTGCTACACACTTGAGGTGGAGGAAACAACGTGAGGCTGTAAACTAAACAAACCCGTCAACGGCTGAGGATGTCTCAGGCTGACGCAAAACATCGTCGCCATCAAACTTGAAGCTATGGTGCTGTCATCCTCGAAGCTCGTCTTCACTCAATTCAGGTGCGGTTGCAAGACAGTTTTGAGTGGCGTGTGCTTTTTGCAGCACTGGTGTGCCCCCATGTGCGCATGATGACTATGCCATAGGAGCGACTAGAGACACCAGTCGCGGCCCTGTGTCTGATGTAACAATACAAGCAATACCAGAGCTGTTTAAAACTGACTGAAAAGGTCACCTCCACACTTTAAACATGCAGCGGATCTCCAAAAATATTTTTTGTAGAATAAATTTTTCCCAACTTTTAGCAACAGCTCTCTATTAAATAGCTGGCATAAATTTTTGGTAATTATTGCTGCTCAACACTATCAGATAGCGAAGCTGACACCTTAATTTGATATTTGACTTGCAAAAGTTCTTTTGATTAGAGAACTTTGATGTTATTCTAGCATAACCAAGATGGGCACGGACTTCTTCCAAGTTCGCCAGCCAAGTGCATTTTCCCCAGAACACATGCATATTGGTTTGCGCAAAGGTCTGTCAAAAATCAATATCTTGCCAAAACAGCCAAATTAAAATTGATTCTGAAAGTTGAGTAGCTAGACTAACTACTAAAAAGTGCTGGGTGCATGAGAAACATGTTAAACATGCCGACTGACGATCCAAAGCGTCGATGACCGGTGATCAATTTGAATACGCATGGTAATAAAAGAGTTAAGGAGAATTCCGTGGCAGCTAGTCGCACTTCAATTTTGAACATACCCTGCCCTCATGGTATTCGTTAAAAAATAAATTACTGTAAGGGTAGTTGATGCACGGTAATTATGACAGAAACAGTCATAATTACGAAAAAAGGGAGGTAGAGACAGAGCTGAGGGTGTCATCTTGAACTTGCTACAGACCAAATTAGACTACATTCTAAAGCATAAAAAAAAAGGTAGAGAAAAAGATGACACCAAAAGCCTTAGTAGCTGACATGTTCATAACATAAAATCACAGCGCATGCAATACCCCAGGCTCCAACCTCGTGAATACAAAATTTTCCCTCCCCTAGGACAGCTGAAATTTCCCTTTTTCTACCAAAGTTTCCCTCAGTTATATAAAATAATTAAAATTATTCATAATTTCTTGTGTGACCGGCACTTCTGTTATTTAATCACCATTTGTACTGACAAGATTTTGTTTACCATAATTTTAACCGTGCATTATTTAAACAAAGAAGTAATGAGTAATCACGGTAATGAATTACTCTTCATATGAGGCGCTAGCTTGTACCACCTTGCTCTGAAGTTTGAACATTTGCACTCTCGCAGCACACTCAGCTTCTGGGTCTTTGGTAATAAACACGGAGTGTGCACTCACAGAGGGGCTGCTCAATCAAACTATCAGCCTAGCCAGGACGATCCATGCTGACTGATATGAAGCAACGTGGTGCTCCGCTTGTCTAATGATGCAAAATAGGCCATGTGTAGGTACAAAGTTATTTGAAAGAACAATAATTTATTCGTCACTTTTGTTCATATATTAGGACAGCCACCAAATGCAACATATGCTAGAGTTTTCAAACATGCGATAGACACTACGGAACAAATTTTTTCTCCCAACACGTTAATGTAGCTCCCTACGTATACATTGATGCATTCCACATAGGCAGCTTGTAGCATGGAGTTTTACTAAGCTGCCGTTTTGTCTGCAACATTCCAATGAGACAAGGAGCAATAAGGCTAATATTGAGATGAAGGGTATTCACTAAATGCGAGTGCTTATAGTGACTTATGTAAATATACGGATGCATTCCACAGTGCAATACAACAATCGGTCAGCTGCTTACTTACAAATTGGGATCACAGAAGTGTCTCTAGGTATTAAAAAAACGATTGTGGTCAATATATGACAGTATTAGAAAAAAAAAGAAAAAAATGTAATACAGTATCTATTTAAGGGAGCAGACTGGACTTTGGGACCAAAAAGTGACAAAAAAAATTAATTTTTTAAAATTGACATATTTGGTTTCTGCAAGTATTTTTCTATCTCTCTGCTAATTTTCACACACTAGGACGTGGAAACTTTTTTTTGTAATGTCATTCTAACTGTCCAGATTCTTGGTGCTGTTAACATGCAGAACCTGCAAAAAAATGGGGAACCGACTTTGAGGCCTCTTTCTAATTTGCCGGGACCTATGTTAGAAGCTCTGCTATGAATTTCTGAGCACCTTTATGAGGATTGCAAAACATGCACACCATGAATGTTGCTTTTTTAAGAAGCTGTGTGTTCTCAGTTTTCTTCATTTTTCTCAAAAAAGTAAATTTACGACTGTTCAATTTTGAGGCCTCAATATCTCTACAGGTAGGGCAGGAACAACAATAATTCTTTTTGCAATGTGAGCCTGTATGTGTGTAGAATGCAAATATGGGGGCAGAATTTAGAGCACAAGCCTTTTTAATTAATTATTCATCAAAATTGTAATACAATTACAACTGCTTTTGAAAATAAATAGTTCATTTTGCTGTAAAATATTCTAGAAAGACCCAAAAACAAGACTCTTACATACTTTCAATCTATAGTCATTAGTCTATATTGGCATATCTTAAATATCACTTTTAGTTAAGCACTTTTATTTCTATGGCAGCCTTAAACAACAGGGGGTGAACTTAAGTAATCTCAGGAACAAGATGAGTTACAGGAAAACTAATTAAATATTTGAAATCAGCAGAAAAGACTGCACAATTCTGTGCAGTTTGATCAAGATCACTGGAGAAATAAACAAAAAACGTCTAGTACCAGTCTGCCTCCTTAAGTGCGAGAGGTTGCCTTGAAAATAAAAAAAAAAAACAATTTTGAAAATGAGATGAGGAAGAACATCCAAGCTTTTTCAAGAAATGGCAGAATTACTTTTTTTTTTCCCTCACAGACCTAAATATTACCTTAATGCAGGAAATTTCCCTCAAGTTGGCAGCCCTGGTGATGCCCATGCCAAGCTTGATTGAGCTATATGTTATTATATATATGTTATATGTGATTAAGCTATATGTTATATGTTATTGTGTAGGAACGTTCGAGTTCCCACACAACCTTATTTTTTCCTCACCTTTGAAATGATGTCAACCAAGTTAAACCATTCGCTTCCCAAAGTGGCACCCATAGCTTGAGGCAACTTTAGCTGCGGTACACCTGGTGTACAGATCTGCGTAAGCAAAGCATCGCGTTTATGGCCATTTTACAAAGCATGACTGACAAAAAGCTTACTGCACAGCACCACAATACCTGTATAAAACTGACCTAGTTAATGCTATCTAACCATTTCCCATCTGTGAAAAAAAGAACAGAATTGTGCCAAACTTTCCAAACATTTCCCCCCCTGAATTTGCAGAACTTTTTTCAGAATAAAATGATATAGCTACATTAATTAAATGGGGTTTCTTTATTTTACTAATGGCATAAGAAACAAAGCTAAAGATGACTTCATCACATGACAGTACAATAAAAGATAGCAACAAAATGAAAACTGAGAGTCAACATGGACAAGCGCGGCTATCTGGTGTCAAGAAACACAGTTATGATGAGTATAATCATGATTTATTTCATGTGGAACAAGTTTTGTTGATCATTTTGTTACAAAATCTCATAAGACTATCCTCTTTCTTGGAAGGGAAAGAGATAACACAATTTTCAAGCTGCCATTTTTTTTTATCGTATGGACAGAATTTATCTGTCCATACAATGTCATCTACTTTGCCAAAAAATACTATATTATGAAGTGTCACACCTTGAATTTCCCATATGGCAATTCATGCTCAAATACCATAACAGACCATCGATAACATAGCAGGCAGCACAAGTGCTTTTGTGTTGCTTAGCTCTTAAAGAGTTTGTTGAAGCCTGGACATCCTCAGTCATTTTTTTTTAATTTATGCAAACAGGATACAGCTTGGCAAGTTACTGAAACCTATACTTTAAACAGCATTATAAATTAGGCCATCTTTACTGGCCTGACAAGCTTACTATGGTACTGGGAATCAAACAAAAATCTTGACTCGATTAGTAAGTACCCTTTATTATCACCTATATTTATTTTGTAAAAAGAATATTCTGCATTTTGCCTCCATCTAATGTCCGTGTCTGGAATCAAACATTAGCTGCAATCTCAGACTCGGCAGTGTAATGCCACAGCTATGAAGCTACTATGGCAGGCGCTAAACCATAAGTTTAGGCTAGTGCAAATATTCATATGCTTCAAATATTCACACAAATATTATTGTATTAGAATTTAAATTGTCAAAAATTTTGAAGCATTCAAAATATACGGATAGGTGTATGTTAATCTGCATGTAACTCCTCTAAAAATGGTTTCACTGCAGAGAAGTGCTATGCCGAGAAAACATCTATCCAGGGGATATCCGTGCTGCCGCGAAGCTCCACTACAAGGTCAAATGAACACACTCTCACAGCGATTCATCATTTTATTTTTTAAGTTTAAAAGCTTGCTATACCGGCTTATATGCTTTAAGTATGGTAAATTTTAAAACGTAACATATTTTAGAGGCTATCACTAGTGTTTACCGAAATCCTGCTACAATTAAAAGTTGTTTCCACTTCGTTCGAATCAAAAAGAATGAAATTTGCACAGGTATTCTTTCAAATTTTGAAAAGTTCTGTACAGGTTTGTTAGGTCATGAAAAATATGGCCATTTTTTTTTATCATATGTTATAAACATACTATTCCAATTCGTTTGAAAATTATTCATCCAAAATTACTATTCACTTTGAATTCCCTTTGAATCTTAGGTTCCCTCAGGCCTCACCTCAGGTTTTTCATATTAATCGTATTCCCTATTTGCACAAGCCTACATAATTTAATTATAAATGACATTGTACACTTGAGCGCTTGTCCCACGGTATTGGGTATTGAAGTAAAACAGGCATGGGTGGGTTTTCTTTCTACTCCTAATGAACAAAAAACTGCTTTAGTCCAAACCCATTCCATCGCTCCCAAATAATAATTTTGTCTGGGGTTCTGTGTGCCATCATATGATTATGAGGCATGCCAAAGTGGAGGGCTCAGTAAATTTCTACCCGCTGGGTACTAGATCTTACTTGATTCTGCTGGCACCTCCTCCACAAAATAATAACTATGAAAAATAAGTGTGATAGAAGTGCTGGTTGATTAATCCAATCCTTTAATTCAAACCTGTTGGCAATAGGTCACTAACCTGTATTCCCAGGCGCCTGTCAATGGTGATGTTTTCCGGTCGAAAGGTGTTTTCTAGCTGTGTAAAAATTGTGAAAAAATAAACCACACAATAAATCGGTTGAAAAATAAATACCAAAGAAAATAAGGAACACATCACAGGTTCTGTCGCGAGTTTGAAGAAACCACCCATAAAATTTACAATGTTTCTGTAGAAACCTAGTTTAAGAGAAATGTTTTTCTTTATTTTTATTCAAACAGGACAACGATAAAGTACAAAACAGCTTAAGCAGAACCATGACCATTTAGCAGGTGTGCAGTGAAATGAATAGCATGTTTGAGACTGAAGCAACTAAGGCAACAGGTTTTAGCATTCAGCTGTAGGTTCGTACGCAAATAAATCTGAAGAGAGCACGGTTATTACCTTCCCTTTAGAGAGCTGCGAGTCAGATTTGTGCTTCTCGTCACTACTTGCACGATGAAGGCCCCGTATCCGAAATGTGCTGCAAAAAGACCCACTCCCATTGTTTGATGTTTGAGTTGACTGTCCCTGAGTAGAACTGAAAAATCACAAGGAAGAGCAGCACAGTGATCAGGAATTTACAATTGTAAAGCCGGTAAAGCTAGTCCACACAGATTCAAACTGTGATCAGGTTCCTTTCCGAGTGAAAGCCTACTCGACAGATGGGCCAGCACCGAGATGTAAAAGTACTGAAAAATTGTTCAGTTGGTATGAATTCATTATGGAAAGTTTTGCAGCACACACACAACAGACAAGGACATGATAAAAAAGTCTTGATTGTTTGCTTTCTTTCTTCACATTCTTTTCTAGAGTGTGCACGCTGAGAAACTTTCCATAAAGGGATGTTTACTTTTTGAGCGGCAGCATGACTTTTACCTTTCAATATTAATTTGAACCAGCTTTCTCTATGCTCAAAGTTTATATGCAAGCTGTTTGTCAGTGACACTTGGCGACCTGAATTTTAGTGTGCAGTGAGCTGTACAGTAATTAAAATAAGGTAGTCGCTTGGTTGTGGATAAAGTAATTTTTTGAAGTGGACACTGAGATAAATGACAACCACAATTTAGCGCAACGCAAGGGACTGTAGCACTGAACACTGCACAAGATAATGTTCAGTCGATTCTTCAGCTCAGAGTGCATTATGCTGTCTTTCAGCTCATATATTCAATGCAGACAAGGCCTGCTACAACTGATTCTTCTTACGTACTTGATTTTGTTCTGTTTTATTGTCTGCAAATCATGACATGTGAATCCTAATGATAGCAACCAGACTGTTGCTTACACTACTGATTAAGTGTAAATAAAAAAAAAGATGAGGAATAAAAATTGTTTCATTATCCCCATCAATAAACACCATGGTGATTAGATGCACATCAACAAGAGTCCTTGGTAGTGAATGTTAATAAAACTGAGTGCAGGAGTGTGTGCCTCAAAAGCGTAATGAATAAAAAAATGGGAGACGCTGACCTCAAAAAACGGTGAAAACAATGCAAAAATAACTCACTGCCCACGTGATGACTTTGACTGCTTCTGCGTGCCACTCTCTGCATGAGAAATGTGCAAATTAGGAAGATTTCGTGTCTCGAATGCACAAAACTATCCATGGGAAACAAGAAAGCAGCACGCAACACACCTTCCAGCTTACGAGTGATATGTGGCTGTTTCCTGAACTTGACAAACTGGAATGTTTCGTACTCTTGAAGTATTAGCTCCAGATCAACATTATCACAGAGTACGTATTGGTCAAGTTTCAGTGTTGATTCAGTCTTGAGACTTTCTGCAGTTGTCATGAGCCTTAGAGACAAAAAAAAAAGCAAGGCAGTTATAAATTGCTGGTCAAGTTGAGGCAAATAGTTGAAGCAGAGCTCCTCACCCTTCGTGTTGAAGGTAGTGTAGGATCAGTATTAGAAGGTTGCGCTTTCGGACGGCCGATTTCTGTTCTTCCTGCGCATTTATGACACAAATTCATTACAGCCACACCCGCAAAAGAATCGATTCAGTACTTACAGTGTCGGCGATGTGACCGTCCACGAACGATTTTGCTGTTTTTGACTCTGCCATCTTTCTGCAAAAAAAACGAGATATCAGCACGAACGAACTTTGCAGTTTCCGCCACAAACCTCATGGTGTAAGAAAACTTCACCGTCCTATGCTCCATAATAGAACTAAGCGAAGCAAGCGGCATGCCTTCGTTAAGTGGTCACGGCAGGACTGAGGCCCTTTCGAGCGACCGATTCGCGAAAGTGGCTGACGTGCCGACCTGCGCCGTTTTCTTGCTCATTTTTGTAAGCTCCTAAACCGGACCGAAGCCGTTATTGCAGTGCGTGAGAGACAGACGAGCCGGTCATCTGCGCTCGTCCACAGAATTATAAATAGAACGATTGATCGCGAGAGCGTGTGCGCAGTATTATCGCCCACACGAACGCCTTTGACAGCGCTGACCATAGCCAGGTGTCGAGTGGCGAAGCCACAGAACACAACGCGCACACCTGAGTTGAGAAGTGACCGCGACGCTGTACGTATGGATTTTGACGACAGAACTTCGCACCTGTTAGCAGCTGATGAGGAGCTCGTCTCAGATGATCAGCGGCCCACCGTCACCGTGGCGCTTACGCTACAGCACAGCTGATCGCTGCGCATCAACGCCATGACAAACAAGGTGCAGCCGAACGCGCAGGATTATTTTTGACCAAATGCCCCGAAAGCCCATCAGTTGCAGTCGTCGCGTGCTTGCAGTTTACATGACCTACTACACTCCTGACCTGTTCAGATAGCGGGGTTCCTATGGGAGCGCGTGTCCCCGCTCTCGTTCAATCGCTCGCCGTAGGTGGCGCTACCTATAACCTGTTCGTCTGCTTCTTTACGGTTGTTTTGTAGGCGCTGGTATAAGAATGCCTGCTTTCTGTGGTGAACTGTCGGCATATATGTGACTATTTCTTCCCATACATTGCTGGTCAAGTAAGCTGTTCAGTGCGCTTAAGAATTTATAGCACACTGGTTGACAAACGTGGAAACCCGTGGATTTACATGATTTTGGACAGCCTATGCGTTGTCGCGTGCATTTTATTGCAAAAAAAATTCTGAATGTCTTTTAGTATTATTATTTCTGGATATTTCTAAATTGTGGATCATAAATTCGCACTACGAGTGCTTTGTTGGTTAAAATTTGACTACAAAGAGTGAAGGTGACGTCAGCGAACAGGTGCTGCCTAGCGCCACGCCGCTCGTAGGTGACGGCCCTAGCGGCAGAAGGTATGAACTAGAACGTGGGCGCTGGAAGAGGTGCTCTCTGGGCAGGTCAGGAGTGTAGTAGGTCATGGCAGTTTAGACAACGTTACATAGATGGCAGAGCTAATCACGCCCTTCTACATGCTCCCGAAGTGCTTGTAGTTATACAGTTCATATTCTTTGAATTACAAAGAATGTGTGAAAACTTAAGAAAAAAAAGTTAATGTGGCATCAAAAGACAAAGTAACATAAGAAAAAAATTAACTCGGCTTTATGCGATGCTTGTGGCGGGAATTTCAAGTTATCCGAAGCGGTGTGCTCTTCGTAGTGCATGCGCGCTTTCTTTCTTTCTTTCTTTCTTTCTTTCTTTCTTTCTTTCTTTCTTTCTTTCTTTCTTTCTTTCTTTCTTTCTTTCTTTCTTTCTCCTGACATAAAGGTCGGGGGTTTCATTCCGGCCGCGGTGGTCACATTTCGATGAAGGCTGAATGGAAGAGGCCCATGCACTGTGCAATGTCAGCGCATGTTAATAAAGACCATATGGTGAAAATTTCAGGAGCCCTCCGCTGATTCTCTCATAATCACATCATGGTTTCGGGACGTAAAACCTCAGATATTATAATTTCCTTTCTTTTTCTTTTTGAAAGTGAAATGTGAGACACATGTCAACTAATCCTGACAGTTTTTATATTTCATGAACGTGTTGTCTGATCCTGACTCATGTTTTCTTCACTTGCGACCAGGCCTAGGCAGACATTTTTTTTTTTGGGGGGGGGGGGGGGGGGAGGGGCATCTTTTTGATATGAAAAAGGGGCCGAGCAGGCAAATGGTCATTTCGCGCTTCGTGTGCCATGGCAGAAAAAAAAATCGAGGAGGGAGGGGGGGGGGGGGGGGGCACGAGCCCGGTGTGCCACTACCTCCTTTGGCTACGCCACTGCTTGTGACTGCCAGATCCGTAAGAAGGCGCGTTTTACAACTAGTTTTTGGATGTAACATTAACGTGAAAACTTAATGTTAAACTTTATTCAACTTCTTAGGTATATAGACACCCGCAGATGACATCGATTGCCTAGTACTGTGAGAATTGATGCTAAGCTAATATAACCGCGAGATCGAGCAGAGTCGCCGCCTGGCGGCAACTGGCTGAAACGGTGAAGTGTGGATTACTCCTTGCGTCGTCTGCTAGCCACGTCGTGTTTCTATGTGCGCGTCCGTCATGCACGTTCTCAAAGTGTGGTTTGTCCAGCCATGTCTGCGTCAGTGTAACTGTTTCTACGTTAGCCGGAAACGACGTACGAAAACATTTTGTTTTGCTCAACTGCTAATGCACTGTAATAAGATCGGTGAGTGCAACTTTCCAGAGTGCTGTTTATTGTCGGCGTACCCTCCATTCACCAGAATAATTTGAGAGTGGGTGCCGCTTTCTGTTTCAAGCACATCGCAAATCGTCTTGGCGCCCTCCCTAACATGAGGACTATTAAATGCTGTGTCAACGCAGCGCTTTAGAGCGACTCTTTTGTAAAAAAAAAAAAAAAAAAAAACATCCAGGCTCTAGGTTATGCACTTGCGCGCTGTTGGTAGGTGTACAACTACGGCACTGTAGTTTACCGATCATGCGAGGAGCCTTGGTTGTGTTTATCTGGCCGTGGTACTACTACATAAAAATATTACTATAAGATAAACTGTGAGACTTCGGTACTTACGCTGTACTTAAAACAGAGTTACCGTGCGCAACCGTGTGCTTAGATTTAATAACGCTTTAAAGAGCCCAAACGTTGAAAATTGATTCAGACGGCATGGCTTATATATAATGTCAAAAATTTCATCTTTTTTAAATTGTTTTCGGCGTTTGTGTGGCATTGTTAGTGACCGACGGAAGGCAGTGGTCATTTTTTTTGTCTAAAAAAAAAAACATGCTCGTCCTATTAGTCAGGCCTTTGTTGTAGCACTCTCATGCACTTAATCTATCGAGGAAAGCTTTCTACTGAACTCTGATATAAAGTTTTTTTTTTATATTTTTACTGGTGCAAGATCATGTGCGTGCACGTGGTAAACGCAGTGCGGCGCGATACGCCATCAGCCGCTACGCTTTCCTGACTAGACTTATTGGCTGTCCCACATTTCATGGTGAACAGAATCAGAAAAAAAAAACACATGCATATACGGTGCGAATGGTGGTATTGAACGAATCACACAGATGTGCGGGCTTTCTACGATATTTCTTTCTCTCTTTTTTGTGGTATGCAGAAGACAAAGATGTAGATAAGTAGTTCAGTCACGCTACAGCAGTACGTAGCAGGCTGTACACAAGGTAACCATGTTCAAACAACACAGCAAAGGCGTGATTTATTGCGAAAGCGTGAAGAGAGTCACCCAGGGCGAGCATCCCTGTGAAAGGCAGAATGCTCTTTACTCGCGGGTAATGTCAACGTCGCATAGGCATCGTGCACCGATTCAGCAGAGAAGAGCGTAGATATTTAACAGTAAATTGTAGTCAACGCATTTTATTTGCCGACGATTGGCTCAGGCCGCACGCAACGAAGCGCCGCCGACCGCCCATCAAAACTTGTGCGGGACACTGCTGACACCAATGACTTGTTCCGAATCGCGTCATTGGTTGAAAACGTGTTTATTTTTGGGGGGGAGAAGGGGGGAGGGAGGGGGTGACAGTTCCAGGTGCTAGGCGAGCGTGATTGGATTTCTACGACAGCTGCTCACATTATTTTAACCTGAATTTCATCCAAGAGATTCCATGCTTGTGCATGGACGCTTCGTTCACTTTTCTATTAAACTGCAATATAATATTTACTCACAGTCGAAACCTGATTTACAAAACCCGGTTATATAAAAATTTGTAGAATTCCAGGTTCTAAGTCCCATGATGTAGAACACAGTACAACGTCCATGTAGGGAACGTTTACTACCACGTTCGATATACCGAGTGGCTCTTCCCCTGCACGCACGCTTCTCCTAACGGCAGTACGATCGTATCTCGCTTCGGTGGGTGGTAGATTCGCATCTACGATGCGGTGCCATCATGGTAGATGCATTTCGCAAGGTGGTGGGTCTCAGTAAAAGTGCGAGCATGGATAAAAAATTTGCATGGTATGAACACTTGTTGCAGCAAGGGCCTCATTTCCGCTTCGTAATAATGGATTTTTTTAGATGTTGTGAAGCAAACCAAAACATCGAAAATAACCATATCTTTACGCAGTGAAGCGCGCTACGTTGTGTTTATACCTCGTATTAAATTGCCAATAATGTCAAAACTTAAAAACGAAAACATTTTTGAAAGTGGGCTTCTCCCCACTAAACATCTTGTTGCGGAGAAGTAAACTTTAAAAAACGCTGGCATGCATGCATTATTCGCGTTAACATGAGTCAGAATTGGTAAAGCTTGATATTGAACCTCAGTGATCTTTATATATATATTTTTCTTGTCGTGAAGTTCCATTTATGCTACTTTCATTACGACGGAAAGACGTTAAAGCATTCCTCAAAGTTACATTTGCCGCATTACGTTTTTGTTATGCGGTAAGGCATACACAGCATATTGCGGTTTGCGTGAGAGAGAGAGAGAGATTTATCAAACGCTGACACTTCAAAAAAAAAAAAAACTAAGAGGATTCTCCAGTTTAAAAAGTGCACTTACCTTTGATAAGATCCACATTTTATTACAAATCAAACGTTTTCTTCGTCTGTGTTGTTCTCCGGTATCTTACTGCACAAGTCGCCCACGCCTACTGTGGTTAGCCAAGACGCGGACGGATAGAGCTGAATCAACATATTATATTCGCGCACCGTGCGCAGCACCTTTTACGCCGTAAAATTTCTTGACAGAATATGGTCAAGTTGTAATTAGTGTAGTTTAGTTTTACTGTGTGCAACCTTTTATCGCGTTGTTTTAACCCCATATTAAAAACGGTCGTACCTAACCTGATATGTACTTTTTTTAAATCATGGTGGTTGTAACAACGCTGCCCATGGCAGCTTTTTCTTGACGCTCAAGCGTTAAAGTTACCTACGTGTGTTCCTGCCGGTAGATATAAAATGTCTATCACCTGTGGCACATACCCGCATACCAGTGGCCTATACCCTCCCCCGGTTATGGTGGTCGTAACAACTCTATTAATAACTCCGGCAAATTCGTGGCCTGGGTCTAGGCCGTACCCGAGCAGGACCGCAGACCCCGTTTCCTCGCCTCCTCGCGGTCTTGCTGGAAGGCACACAGTTGATCCTGGAGATTGGAGCTGCGCAGCGCATGGCGCCGCAGCCTCATCTAGGAAGACTGCATTTTCCGCCGATTAAATTGCACATTCCCAGAGAATGCGCCTAAGTGATGCGTGAGTCCAGCCGCGCAATTTGCAAGTATCATCTGGATAGACATCTGGGTATATTCCTTTAAAATTAATAGGGTTGGGAAAGGTCTGTGTTTGCAATTGCCTTCAATCTGCCGCTTCGGATCTGTCGAGTTTGGGGCTTGGTGGTGAATAAATACGCCTAGATTTTTTTTATAAAAGTTCGTATTGTCCCAGTATGGGGTCATTCTATCCCTCTCTGTCCAGCCCTCCACGGGATGTCCATCCCCTTAATAGGACCTTTCTACGGGGGTGCGGAACGTGAGACCTCGCGCTACGCGCTGGACCTCCCCATCGAGGTAAAAAGTCTTGTTATCGTGAATTATTTCGTTGCACAAGTGCTCAACACAACGCGCTGAAACGCACGCTTGTTATAGCATCAGTACATTCAACTAGTATAAAAAGGCTACTGACAATCTTTTACGTCCGTCGCCGTGGCCTCGATAGACGTCGTGGTGTTGATATTGTCTCGCCAGCAGCATATGCCTGCTTGGTGGTGTTGTGTGCAGCATAGCGATTACTTCCGTTCGACGACGAAATATGGAGCTGAGAACAGCTGAGATTGCCGACATGCTGCCGACACAAGCTCTCCCTCTTTACCACGACACATTAGTTCCGTATATCACACGCTCAAAAATTTAATCTAGTAAAGTAATCAAGCATAAGTGTTATACATTAAATAAACTGAACTGAGTTATTTAGTTATCATTCTGCAACAGTCGTCGAAGGGGCACAGTGTGTCAGCCAGGGGCGTAGGCGAAATAAATTTTCGCGAGGGGTGGGGGGAACCTCCTTAGGGGGCACACCCTCGAAATTGTAATTTTTCGCTTTGTATGCCGTGGCAAAAAAAAAAAAATCGGGGCTTGTTGTGCTACTCGACTGTTATGAGCACGCCGTTTACTGGGCTGGCAATGAAAGAATCGGTGTCCTTAATCTTTTCAGTGACCTGAAATTGTCATGCGGCCAGAAAAGCAACGTGTATATGTAGGGTGGATAAAAAAAAAAATACCGGCATATCTAAAAAGCGAATGGTGATGAATGGGTGAAGTAGTGAGATCGTTTGGTGTGACCGTAAATCACGCGTGACATTGACCACTCATGCATGCTAATGAGTGACAAAGTGGTGTACAGTTATATACAAGGTTTATTGGTGATAAATGGCAAGTTGTGTTGAGTAGTGAATTTCGTTTCGCCTTCATCATTACTGTTTTGTATAGTGTCAGATCTAGCCTGAAGCTGGCAAAGACGAAGTTTGTGCACATTTCCCTTAACCTGCACTTTGTCTTCCCGCACTTGTCGTTTTCTCTACGACTTTTAGATTTCGTACCCATTTTTGTAAAAATATTTTTGCGATAATTTTAGCTCTGCGCAAATGAACAGCATCAACTACTTCGGGCGTAATTTTAACTGATTCACTGTCGGTGCATTCTTTTGTCACTGCAAATGAGAACTCACAAGTGCTGAGTACTTGCGAATCATTAGTTCCACCGCATGTACATTTGATTCAATTGGTTTGGGTTCCGGGGCATAAAAGAATTCTCCTCGATGAAATGGCGGATGCATAAGCTAAATCATCATTAAATGACCCGGTTATTCACTCATTACCAGCATTAAAATTCATCATAGAGGCTAGATTTAGAAGAAAAATGATGTTAGAAGAATTTTCTTTATCGTACACAATGAACACAGCGGAATTTCAACACCTTAATCATCGTCGGGACAATTAAACACGTCGCACGCGCGCAGATGAAGTCACGATCACTAGGCTGTGTTTTCAAACGTCTCATCTCAATTTTTATTTACACAGAGTTGGTCTGGCTGCTTCCCCTAACTTTTGCACTTGTGGAGTCCTTGAGAGAACAGAGCATATATTTAATATCTGGTAAAAGATACGTTGCATTGCGCAAAATTACATTAGATGCCGCCTTCCGTTAATAATATTGGAGTTAAACACTCCAAATGTACTTTATTTGGGGGCTTTGTGGCTAGGATTCGGTGACGGGTAAGTTGCCGATGTATTGCAGAAGTTTATTAAAGGTTCAAAGAGATTCAGAATGTAGAACCAATTATTACTCCCAAATTACCTGTTTCGGAATTTATTTATTTATTTATTTATTTATTGTTGTTGCGCAAATTACCTGCATCATTTTTCATATCCGTAACTCCTTTTGTCAATTTCTAATATTTAATTTATTTTTCTGATCCCTCTCATTCTTTTAAAAGCCACCAAAATAAAAGCATTTCGTTAGACACTCGGTTCTTGGCCAGTACCCCAGCGTGAGTGTGTACCAAAGTTTTCAGGCTCTCCCCCTTGTGTGGGTGTGCGCGTGGATCTGCGTTCGCGGACGCCTCAATAGATCCGTGTCCAGAATCAACAGCCTCTTGACCAACGGCAAGGTCTGGACTGTCATCTTCATGGCGTATATGGTGGGTACCTGGGCTACAGCAAGCAACGACACCACTTGCCCCCCCCCCCCCCCCTCCATAAAAAAAGAAAAAAAAAGCGCTTTCGTTTGCATGCGTGTTTGTGTGCCTTTGTTTAGTCGTCAGTGGTGCCCTTCCAAGAACGAGTGAAAGAATGGAAAGCGCCGTTGCCTCGACCTGGTACCTTCGCGGTGTTCATTGGTTCAACATGGAAGCACACCAACTAGCCATTCTAAAAACGGGAAGCACGATTTGGTCGCGATAGCGTAATCGGGGGCCTCGTGCGCATCACCTTTCTTCGGTGCATGCCTCAACTGCAAGGAAACGGGACGATCATGGAATGCGTCTTGCAAGCACAACCGCTAAGTGTCCATAATTACTTCTTTTGTGAATTATGGAAGGGCCCATGGACTACGCGTGCGTACAGTAACCCGCGAACATACGCAGCCGTTCACATTGTTGATGGTGACTATAATTAAATGTCTGGCCACTTTGTATGCCGACTCGTTGCTAAATTTACACCTTTTGATGCCTGGCGCGATTCCACGCTTCTGCCGCGCAATGCATTGAGGAGACTTCTTCCAGCACTGCGTGGCATTCATATAGTGTTTTTTTCCCCTCAGCATTTGCAACGAAGTTTGTGCTATGTGATACAACAACCGCTTGCCACGTAGACGGGCCTGTATTCAATCCTCACTCAGACCAGAAAATTTTCATTTCACTTGCATCTTTCTTGATTTTTTTTTTGTCACGGACAAGATTTTTTGCTCGTAACCAGTGACGCCTATACGCCGACGCTGGAATATCTATGAAACGAGTTCCTCAACGCAGGACTCGCCACGAGTTCAGCGGCGGGGCCGTGGCGAGTTCAGCAGGACTCGCCACGGCCCCGCCGCGGTGGTCTAGTGGCTAAAGTACTCGGCTGCTGACCCGCAGGTTGCGGGTTCGTATCCCGGCTGCGGAGGCTGCATTTCCGATGGAGGCGGAAATTTTGTAGGCCCGTGTGCTCAGATTTGGGCGCACGTTAAAGAACCCCAGGTGGTCGAAATTTCCGGAGCCCTCCACTACGGCGTCTCTCATAATCATATGGTGGTTTTGGGACGTTAAACCCCACAAATCAATCAATCAATCAATCGATCAATCAATCAATCAATCAATCGATCAATCAATCAATCAGGACTCGCCACGTCCACACGCTATTTCCGAACCCACGATCCGAGAAACACACAAACCTGAGCTGTCAAAATGCCTCCGCTGAAACAGAGAATTGACAAAAAACAAAACAAAAAAAAACGACGTGTGTGATAAAGCAGTGCCACACTTTCCGAGCTACGACGAAAATGTTGCTGGTTGGTCTAGAAAACCGGTTTTGGCTAGAATTGGTCCAACAAGCTGACAAGGTGCAGTCAATTTTATTGCCTTGAGTCGCGAAGTTCTTTCCAGCGATTCATTGCGATAGGCACTCTACGAGAACAGGAAACAACCTTTGCATTAAAAATGATAAGAAAAGTTTACCTCTGACGTTGCGAGCTTCGGCCGGCTTAGTGCCCTGGATGATCCTCCTTCTGACGCGTTTATTCTCTCCTAATTTCTTCCTGTTACATTGTTGGCTTCGGAGTGTCCGCTATGCCAGTTTTGCCTATTTAGAGTGGTCGCACTCTTACTTTGAGGTTTCCCCGTCAACCGACGAGTTGCGAGCACCTGTTTTGCAAACTAATCGACTACTTCTATGCGACTGTTACGTTGAGCGTATACGTCGCAGGCGGTTGGAGTGCGTGAAAATTGAACGCGAAAAGTTTCTAAGTGCAAAAGAAAAGACAGGCGCGGCCTTTAAGGCTGTGCTCTATTTAGTAGGCGTTTTGTAGTAATTAAAACTCGGCTAAATAGATATGAAGTAGACAGTGGCCCTTAGTCGGGACTCGGATATACGTACATCTACATTATATTACATCTACGGTTAACCTAATAACGTTGAATGGAAAGGTAAGGAGTGTATTTCTAGTTCTAGAAAGCGGCAAAAGGCAAGAAACTTCGTATGAAAGTAATGACAGCGATAAGTCTAGGCGACACGTTTCATATACTTGATATAAGTAGTAGTGACTGCGTGTAGTTTAGTGAACTGTAGTTCACAGAAACGCGGTTTAGTGAACAGTGGCATGAGGACGACACTTTTATTGCATGAAGCTGACAATGGGAGGTGCTTCTCGTCAGTAGGCCAAGGCAGCGGTGGCTTGGCTGAGGCTGCGTAGCAGCGGGTATGACGCCGCCACGTCACCGCGGCAGCTGCCTTTCACGTCGTCCGCGTCCACGTTCCACGCCACCACGCACAGATTCTCCCAGCCGTCCTTGAGAATCCATTTGGCCTGCGCACAGAAGACGTGTTGTTTAGGCGCAAGCACAGTTATTCGTCTCTCTTATTGCGCTACGGCGACCTTAACAAATGTCGAACGCTGCATCAATCCTATCTTGACTCTATTCTGCAGGGCAGAGCGAAACGAGGCAAAGGGCGTGTTCTGGTCGGTCGGTCGGTCAACACATGACGCTACCTCTCTTTCAGCTCGAACCACCCCATTGCCACAAGCTTTCTGTAACAGTTTTCGGAGGGCGGAAAAAATTTGCTCGTCCATACAGCGGTGGAAAGAGAAAAGGGATATAATCCTCAATGACCTCGGCTCCAATGGCTACACAAAAGCATTTGTTCGCCGGGCCCTCCAGTCAGTCGGTCAGGTTGGGTTCGATTCCTGCTGGGACCATAACATTTTTTGTTCTTTGCATTCGTCGGGCCAACGCTACCCATGTTGGTTTTTATTGCGATAGCAATTACATGGACACTCTCGGTTGTATTTCACCGTCAGCGTCATGCACCGTATATGTGTACATATCTATATATATGAAAACGCAAGAAAAAAAGAAAAATTCAGAAAAAAAAAGACTACGGCGCGGGAAATCGAGCGTGGGACCTCCGCGTCGTCAATGCCAGGCGCTAATCATCGAGCCACCAAGGGGTACCTCCTTCAATGTTCAAACGGCAAGCTATTTATATCTGCCGCTTACTGCTGCTGGCGGGCATCTCGGGGGGGGGGGGGGGTCTATCGTGTTGTCAGCATTATCAGCAAGAGGGCGCAATGAGCGCGCGGCGGCTCTCATCTCTCACGCAGTACTTTGGCCCGCGGAGACGAGAGGAGTGGACGATCTCTCGCTTATCTCCCGGCGGGGAGGACCATACTTCTTGGCAGGCGTTGGGTTTGCACTGGAACGATTCTGTTGTAGTTACGAGGCGCACAAAGGTCACTCGCTGCACAACTTCCACTATGCGAAAAGGGTGCGCTTTTCTGGCTCAGCGAAGTAACAACTGAGACACTTATTCGCGTTCATCTGTACCTGTGAGTACGTTTCGGTTCGTGCGTCATTTGTGAGAGAGAAACGCGGGGCACGTTTCGATCTGCTTGCCATTCTGCGCGCGAACTTCCAATTTGTTGCTATCGCGTTCATTGATTCGCCTTTGCGGCAAAGCTGCATGTGACTTCTTTTTCTTTCTTAATGTTATCGCATATAAATGTCTGTTCTTGCACTTCCTCGGACAAACACCTGCGGCGCATGCCATGGTCTGTGGTGTGTGCCCCACGCGTCTGGAGTTTGGCGCAACAGGATCGTGACATTATTCATGTCATGACCAAACAGTTATAACGGTCAAACTCTCTTACACTCCCACACAAATTTTGGTCCATACCCAAGTTAAGGACGAGAGCAACCAGGCACAGGTGGCTAGACAGATACGTAGATAGACACGCTCAGTGTCTGCACGTCGCAAATAAATGATTCGTATTTAATAAATGAATGCAGCACGAAGCAAGATGCAGTGTGCGGTAGTTCTTGGGGAGGCGAGTTATGCTATCGTAATAGACGTCACTCTCAAGGAAGCACAAACGCCTTATTAACCGTTAATAAGCTCGTTTCGAAGAAATTTTGGTGTCTGAAAGTTGTTTCGCAGAAGCTCGCTTTGTAGAAATTTACGGTGTCTGCGTTTCGCGGGGTGACGCGAGATTAAACTGCTTTCGCAAACTCGTCCCGCCTGCCACTGCCACAGACGACAGCTCAGCGAAAGGCATGGCGTGGCGCCAACCCAGCGACATTTTCTATCGTTTTTACTTGCATAAGCTTCCCAATATACCGTGACAGCGAAAGTATTACCAAGCACGATAGACAGTGTGCGCCAATATACAATGCAGGCCGCTATAGCGTTCGTTGACAAAGTTATAAATAGAAGTATCGATCACCAGGTATTGTCCAAATTATTTTTTTTATCAGTCTATAGGACTGCTTAGTAACTGCTGTATTTAAAAGGCCGTTCTTTGTCGGCGTGTAGCCTCCAAATCACTCCGAAAGCTGCAGTGTGCGTACAATGTCCTAAAGATGAAAATATTGCGGCCTGGTACACCGTGCGTATTATTCCTGTGTTATTCACTCCATGTATTATGATCAGGAAGTTGCCTTATCGCTTGATTTATAAATTCGCGTCCGCACACAAGCGGCACACACGCAAGATTCTTAAGTTCCCTATTTTATAAAACTTAAAAGAGTACTGGCACGAGTTCTAAGTATTTTAAATTTGTTGTTGTCAATAAAAACGCGAATGAAAAGAAAAAAACTCACAGAAAAGTGTTGCAGTGCTTGCGAATGCATTGAATATATTTTTATCACGGCTATCTTAACACAGCAATTTCGATTTCGGTATCGAGAAGGTGGCATCGCAGTGACGCGTCTAGGCTGTTGGGTGGTTCGAATGGAAGTACACATAAATTGTTCCGTTAGCGGTGCGAACACATCGCTGCTTCTTCGTCACCTCTTAGTAGAATAAGTTGACCTGGGGCACAGGACTTCAGTTCGTTAAGGGGGCCTACACTATATGCTTGGGCATGTATACTCACCAAATAAATATTTTGACAGACAGCGATGCGAAGTGAAGTATAGCGAATAATATTAGAAGTAATTGTAATGCAAATTTGAAGAACATTGCACGAATAATAACTTTCCATCGGAAGGATCCGAACCTGTGACCTTCAAACAACGCCTTCGATGCTCTACCACTGAGATACTAGGGTCGTGGTCATATCTCTGTTCGTTCTTTATGGGGTATATATGTGTATTTAAATGTTGGAGCGTCAGTCAGCGCCGCCTGTCGCCATATCGGCGAGTGTGGAACACTTTTTCTGCCAGCTGACGCCACGTAGCACGTGATCTTATTACTAACTCGCAGCTGACCAATAAGCTTTCGTATACTCCCTGAAGGCACCAAATCTGCCAGAACGAGACCCTCGCTATGAATGAAGAAAAGTGTTAATTTAAAAGCTCGTTTTTTGTACTCACAATATTGATGAGAACAGGCAATGATGTCAAGGAAGGTAAAGATATTACAAGTAATAGTAATATTCTCGGGGATATAACGTTCCAAATGCACGATACAATTATGAAGGCTCCGGAAATTTTGACAGACTTTAGCGTGCACCTAAATCTAAGCACACTGCCGCCGCTGCGGCCGGGATTCAATCACGCGACCTTAGGGTATGCTATTAGAATCGTAATGCAAGTGTAATCCCCTTTCCTTGGCATCGTTGTCTCTCATTCCAACAAAGAAACCGAGCTATTATTAAATCTACACTTTTCTATCTCTCGTTCAGGTAGTCATATGCCACTAGGCCATGTCGCTGAGCCCACACTTGTAATGATTCGACATGGTCATCAAACACGTAGTAGGTATGACTGAATTGTTCCGCAAGAGCATCGCCTACAAGGGCCACCGTTACGCACCTTTGCGGCGACGGCTTCTTCATCCACGTAGCCGTACCACGTGTCGCCGACTTTGTCGTAGCAGCTCTTCTCCACGTGCGCCTTGTGGCAGGTCAGGTTCAACTTGCACACCTGCCATTAAAAAAAAATGTTAGTCAGTCAAAAGTGCTAGCTGTTAGAAATAGTATTTTGAAGAGCAAGACAACTGTCTTGCCACCAAGCGACCCATAAAGTAATCTGTTGAATAGAGACAACGAGTAAAGAGTTGGCATAGCTCCCGCTCAAATTCCACCACCACAGATTGTATGGCAACAGCCCTTTTCAGCGTGCATTGTCTGATACAGCTGTATATAGATAATATTAACATAAAAATGTTTTCTGCTGGGGTCCACCACGGCTCCGCTGACGTATTTCCGTCACTGATATGACGTTGCAAATTATATAGTAACAGATCTCAAAGGCGAGAAGAAAAAGTTCCATCGCTGGGCATCGAACCCACTCGCTCCGCGGCACGAAACTACTACGCCATGAAACGTACGTTGCCAAGCTTGCTAGTGACAAGCTACTTATATAAGCCATATACCGTTAGGCGGCCCTCAGCAACATCAGCGCGTTTTCG
The DNA here is from genome assembly GCF_043290135.1 of Rhipicephalus microplus. Classification (NCBI taxonomy): domain Eukaryota; kingdom Metazoa; phylum Arthropoda; class Arachnida; order Ixodida; family Ixodidae; genus Rhipicephalus; species Rhipicephalus microplus. Next base: position 294,466,839 of record NC_134700.1, on the reverse strand, counting down.
TCATGAGTAGCGAGATGGCGCTCACGTTGAGTTAGCGTTTGGCGCGCTCTAAAGATGGTCGCCTTTCGCGTTTCGATGAGCGCGCTCCTCCACGGGGCATGGTTCCTTCTGTGTGCGCGCTTATCGGACTCGTGATTCGGGAGAGAACGAAATACACTTACGAAAGGAGTGAACATAGGATTAAAAAAACATTGTGACAAATTGTGTATAACTGTACGTTCCTTTCGTGCGTCTTTCTGTTAGAGCAGTGTACTCTAAATGTCAAGCTGTTACAGTTGTTAAAATGTGGTTGGTCATATTTACGATAGACGGCAGCACACACTGGGATGATGTACGAACACGGAAAGTACTTCTGTCGTCCTTTTCCTGTTTGTATTATCTCCCGGTGTGCGCTGCCATTCATCGCAAAAAAGACAGATGTTAAAGTCCGCGCTCGTCTTGTGTATGCTTATTTCGCGCGTGCTTGGATTTCTTCGCATGACATGGCAATTTTTTTGGGATAGCATTCATTGTTTCGCCCTTGTCGTGAAACAATGCAGAAGTTACTTTCAAGTGTCTTTGTGCAGACACTTTTCACTTTCTTGCTACGCCGATTCCTAAACAGGGGGATGAGCCACGTTTTTTTTTATCACCTGTACACAGCTGTGAGATATAATAAGGTTTTAGTATTTGTTCATAGTATCAAGACAACATTGTACTTCCATTAAATACGGCTGCATTATAGTGACATCTCCCCTCGAGCAGGTGCTGTGGGACTTCTACTGGACCACCATTAGCGTCCTCTGCTTCAGCTGCAGACTGTTGCTGTTTTATGTACATTTCAACACCGCGTGCAAAGACAGCAGATTAACGTCTGAAATCATGCCCAAATTAAAAACATCATTGCAATCTGTACGACATACATCCTTGCAGTCGTGTGCAACATGATTTCAACACGTGAGGGTGTGGTTTCACGAGATTGGAGATTGCACACATGGCTTCAACTTGCCCACATTTCCGCAAGTAGACGACAGTTGCTCTTCGGACTCATCTCTAAATTAGAGGACAGTACTTGGTTGTAGAAATAAGGGCTAATGAAAGTCGTGTGTGATGTTGGAACTTTTGAGGCCTCGCACTCCTGTGCGTCTTAAATTAATAAAGCCGACTGTAGACTCTCTCATCTTCAAAGAGGAGATTTTTGCGCACTGCTCCCGATTTTGTGCGCATAACTCACGGTATCAGTGCTCTATAGAAAATACTGTCTCATCTGCGTCCTTCCTTTAGTATATACAACCGTTTCTGTAGCGAACCTTCGTATCGCAATACTTTCACAATCGAGCCACGTCCGAGACTAGCTTTCTGGTCATTCCATTCAACACGTGTGAGTGTGGTCGTTGCAGAGCAACTGACCTGGTCGTATGTGATGACCCGTCCTTCCTTCGCTTGCTGACCAGAGTTGGGCGCGCCCTGCGCACTCCTCGTGTCGGCTGATGCGACCAGGGGCACGTATTTGGCCAGCGGTGCGTCGGCGTCCACTTTGTAGGCGACGCCGGACAGTCCGAACGTGAAGCACAGTTGCCGCGACTGGTTGGCGTTCAGCTGCTTCATCACGTCAGCGATGGCGGTGAACTGCGCCCCGAACAAGCAGACAATCAACGACCTTGGACAGGGCAGGAACTTGTGCACGCACAGATTATGCGGCTTCCTGCTTTCATACCGACATCTCGAACGAACTAATTCCGCGTTACACCGAAAGACATCTGCGCATGCTGTGTCACTCGCGTAGATCAGCATGCACTTTAGAAATGGTAGGAGCCTAGCAAGAGGGTCGTAAAGCAATTTAACCAGATACTCATTATATGCATCGCCAAATCTCTTATACGCCATCGTTTACGACGGGGTCCTGGCCCGTAAAAATGCTTGAAGGTATAGTTAACGCGCAAAGCTAGCATCAGACCCGTTGCGTGGTTAACATGATTGCACTGTGATCAAGGCGGACGAAATAGAATTCTAATGAAATGTACTAAAAAAAGGTATCAGTGCAGGCTAGCCATTTTATTGCAAGGTGCGGGTGTAGCGCCACGCTCGATAAGGTTAGGAAAGATAGGCGGCAGGAAAGGTGCGCAACTCAAGTGAACTGATTATCGACGTAAAATAAAGTTTGGTTGCCAGTGTGCCTCTTTACTGTGGCGCTACGCAGACACAGGCTTGCAATCAAATGTACTGCTGACACACGCACCATGCCTCCAGTGTCGATGTCCTGCGCCGGCCCGTTGAAGTGCGTGAGCGTAGAGTACGGGCTGAAGGTATCATGAGTGCTCACGAAGAGGAAGTTGACCAACCTGAAATTCGGCAGCTTCTTTTACGACAGGCGCAAGTAGGCGCAGACATATTTTACGCAGTCAACAGTACACTAATGGAAAAAAATCTCAGATTCAAATCTGAGAGAATGGCAAAAAAAGCTCCTTCAAGAAGGAACAAGAAAAGCTCCAGCATTGCACCCACCGTGACAGAGCACAACACACACAGCAATGCAGGCTGCCGAAAGCTGTGCTCAAATCAGACCTCGTGAATGCCGACCACACACACAAAAAAAAAAAGAAGACAAGAGAAAGGCGAATGTGAGGTGAGGTGGTGTGTGGGAATGTTATATGTTATTCAGTTCTTGGCGTTGTTTATTTTCTGTGATACTAAACGACTGCGCACAACCTCACGACGCATGCAAACCACTTTTTTCCCCTGCTTACAACGTTGCCCGTTTATACCTTTCTCTACGTCGTACACGACAATCAAAGTTCGTGCAGCACAAAACGCACGCCAGGCACGCCATGTCGCCAAGCGTCGGGTTAGTGAAGAGCACTCGCATATCCCGTACGCCCATACAATGTGCTGGCTTTAACACCCACTCTCACAACGTAAATGCCCGAGGCTTAGTTTCGGTATATACTGACTGACGCACTTTTATATTTAATTATAATAATCGTCGAGGCGACACACTCACTCAGTTGCGTACACGCAGACCGTGTGAAAAGAAGGTAACAAAAAAGGAAGCTTCACTGCATCTAATCTTGTGATGTGGAGAAGCCAACCAAATTAACTGTGAAGAGGTTTTTTTTTTACAATATCTTATTAATTTAAAGCAACCAACAGAAGAAGGTTTTGTCGAAATTACACTCCCAATGTCGAGAAGCCAGTTAAACTAACAGCGAAGAGGGCTTTTAGAATAAACATAAATACTGAGGGGTCAATAGAAGTAATTGTGAAGAGGGCTTTGTTGCACATATGCTCTTAATGCGGAGAAGTCAACTAAAAAGTCCCCCCCTCCCCTCCTTTTTTTAACATAAATATCAATAGTGCGAAGAAGCCGACCAGTGTAATTAAGAAGAGGGCTTTGTTGCACTTTCTCCTTTATTGCTAAGAAGCCAACAGAACAGTTTTTTTTTTACAGAAGCATCACCATCATACAGAAGCCAACCAGTGTACCTGTTAAGAGGGATATGCCACACTTACACTTTTAATGTGGAGAAGCCAATAAAAGCAGCGGGGAAGAGGGCCTCTTTTAACAAGCATTAATGCGGAGGAGCTAATAGAAGCAATTGTCAGGGGGCTCTTCTTCACAAACGTTATTGATGCGTAGAAGCCAACAGAAATAATCGTGATGCTGGATTGCTTTGAAAAAAAAAAACTATTCCTATTGCGTGGCAGTCAGCTTTGTAAATCATTTCAAAGCTGCGCGAATTTGAGAGTGCCACTAAGGCTGCAGCCTTGGTTAACTATATGCCGCCGTTGATTGCACGAATACTGCTTACGGTTGAAGTTCCCTGACGTTGAATGCAGAGTTTCTCTCCTCGGATTCACTGGGCAGCACAACGGTGATGATGAATGAAGGACCGAGCTCCTTGCGCAGTTTCTGTAAGGTGCAAATATACAGTCACAACACAGTGGGTGTTCATCGGTGGGCAATGCGACATAGTGGACAATGGGTGATGCGCATGCATGATAAAAAAACAACAAAAAAAGAAAGCAGCTCCAAACGTTCTTAAGCTTTGCGAATTCTTGTGTGAAATGGCTACAGCCACCGGATTTCCCATGCAACTGCAGTCGTTCAAGTAAATCTACGGAGCTGTCAGGATCGCCGAAGCTTCGGCCCTATTCAATGAATGTGGTGATCTCGCGTGGCGAAATGAAGTAATAACAAAACAAGCTTCATTGCTAAGGGCGGGAACGCGTAAAAAACCGATGCACGCACGTCAATATACGTGCATACTTGCAATGATCAAAAACGACTAAATAATCCATACGATAACCCCCCTATTGGCTTCTTTCATTACGCCCATACGATTCACCCCCGTATGGTAGCTCAATATAAATGTTTGCCGATTGGATAAAAACCCAAATGTGCCTGCTTGCTTTACATAAGCTTTTTACGCAGCTTCAAATCTACAAGTCACAACTTCAAGACATAGAATCGCCCAAATATGACTCGTAGGCGAAAGCTGTGGTCTTTTTCTTTTTTGACCACCGTATTGATTTGTTCTAACCAAAATTTCCGAAAGCTTTCTGTGCGAAACATGGTTTTGCAGTGCCCCTGGTGTTCGCGCACCTTCGACCAAGCGAAGAAGCCAAGTGATGACGCGACCATGACGTCACAAAATCTGAGTATGTAACGTCATAGTGACGTCTAACGATAATTTATTTGCCTCACTTCATGTTGGCGCCGACGGTCAATATTCGAGTTTCACGAGGCATCTAGAGTTTTCGCCTAATGGACAAAGCTGCAAGAATCAGGGTTGCAAAACGTGCCAAGAAAGCCTATACCTTGACGAAGGCGACAAGCCCTGCGGCGTACGCTTCGACGTCTCCTTCGAGGTCCGGCACTGACCAGTGAACATTGAGGCCGTCCAGACCCCGCTTTCGCACCAGATTCGCCGCCTGGGTAGCCAGCTCGTCCAGCACAGTGACACCAGACTCGAAGGCCTTGGCCAATGCGGTGTCATCCCTCTCACCACCTCCACCGAGAGTGGTCATCAGGCTCACGTGGGGCCACCCGGGTCGCACCACGGAGGCGAGATGCAGTTGCTCTGCGCGAGAAGCGCACAAAGCTCGGAGTACTGCTATTGCAGAAGTCAAGGTGATGAGAAAGCCCCAACCTTCCGCTGAGGACTTTTGGTCACGAGGGCATTCGTATATAGCAATGAATAGAAGAATTCTATAGAAATTATTTTTACTGAGTATAGTAATATTTTTACTGAGCATTTAAGCACAACCGAGCACTGCTCAGATGATCCCTCAGTGCTATACCACACTGTAAATACGGGTCGTAATGCACAGAACAGTTTGCATTGATTTGATTTCGAGGAATGGACAATAATGAGGTGCCCCTTCCATAGGACACTGCAATTTACCACTCCAAGGAACAGTTTTTTACTCATATTAAAGCGATAGCGTCAAAGAGCTCGTTTCGAAAATATTTCGGCGTTTGAGTGGGCATCATTTGTTGTGAGCGAAAAATTGAGAAAAATGCAGCAATAAATACGGAAAAGGTTGTGCACCTATTCTGTGCCCGAGCGTTTGAGAAAAATGCAGTGAAAAAGATCTATGGGTCCGAGTGAGGATTGAACCCTGGTCGTTTGCGCAACAAGCAAGTGTCCCACCACTCAGCCACACTTCTGCTTGAAAGTACGGTGAAAATAACTTCATCTGCTTAGAAAATGCAGGGAAAAGCACCGTTCATGCTTTACAAACACACGCGTCCTGTATACGTGCTTCACGCTGCAACATGTAATATACCAGTGATATTGCATGGTACAAGCTTGAATGGTCATGGGGCGTATGAGCGTGTGATTGTCACAGCTGGCCACCCAACATAAAAATCCCGTCACGTGAAAGCTTCGCCTTGAAGAGTTGAACGCAATAGCGATATCCTGTGCCTAGTGCGTATACTTTAAACACTTGGTGCTTGAAACCTTTTCGAACTTGCTATGCACCCGCTACGTGGCCTTAAGGGTGCAGTAGCGTGTGTGCCTTTTGTTGTGGGTGACCGGCTTTCAACTCCGGAGCCATTATGATAATCGCATGTTATGACGCCCGATGGCAATGGGCGCTTGTACCACACCTAGCTTAGTACTGCAATATTAACGCGAAAGCGCTAAAGAGGTCGTTTCGCAGAAACGACTTGTGTCGGCGTCGTCGGTCGTGAGAGAAAAATCGTCACCTAGTGCGTGACCGAAAAATCGAGAAAGATGCAAATAAAATAAATGATGAATTCTGAGTGAGGTTCGAGCCCGGGTCGTTTACGTGGCAAGCTGGTGTTCAACCACGAGCCACGCGTCTGCTAGGAATACAGTGAAAGCAACTTGCACGCTTCACAAACACACACGTCCTGTATACATGCTTCTCTGTAAGACATGCAATATCGCAGTAATAATGTGCTGTACAAGCGTATATTCAGATCGGGCGTCAAAACATGCGATTATCACTTCATTGTTTAAAGTGGGCCACCCACTACAAAGGCACAGACGCTACTGGGTCTTTTCCTTTAAGCTCGCGTTGTGGGTGCATATAGCAAGCTCAACAAGATATCACGGGCACAATTGCCCGTGGTTTAAAGCATGCTACTCATCACATATCTCCCAATTTTTTGCCCAGTAAACGTTTTATATGAAGTGAAGCAAGTACGTAGCCCTATTTTACAGTAGTTTCATAAGTCTGGTCTTACCAAATGATCGAACGAAGGACACATTGGATAACCCGTGACTCTTCGTGTATTTAAGAAGACAGCGACGTACCTTGGGTGGCGCTGTCGAAGTCGCCCACCGTAGTCACGCCGTTGGTCACCACGAAGGGAAGCCGGCCGAACAGGATGTGCGTGCAGTAGGACGCCAGTGGCCGTAAGATGGCCTTCCTCGCCTCGCAGAAGAGCGGTCGCTGGGCGCTCGGGCCGGGGGCCAGGGAGCCCGCACCTTCACACCACACAAGATTGGGGGTTCACGGGGAACACCATATCACACATGGTCGGATTCAAAGAAGATTGCGATATTTTAATAAACAATTGTATCGGGCCAGTTGGTAAGGATCGATCTTGCTAGGAACCCGTTTGATAGTAGAAGTGGCTGAAATGACACGCGATGATTTTGATTGTGTTAGTGCACCCTCTATCTCGCTCACGCAGAAAGAACTATGCTTTTTGGATTGTGTGATAGATAATAACGGATAGTAATGTACGGGACTGGCACGTGTGCTTTTTGTTGTCTACCTTTTTTATTCTTTTTCTCTTTTCACCCCCTTTATAAACGCTGACGTTTGCAATAAACGTTTAGTTGAAGTTAAGCGCTTGTGTTGTGTGTTCTTTGTAATAGTAGCTGCGCTTCCTAGCAAGATGCGATATCTTGCATAGTAAACCATTTTCATATTGTCAAACTAGCTTTTCTGTTAGGCGATTTGCCAAAGTAATAACGGCGTATTCACTTTCTTTGCCAACAATACGCGCGGGCAAGACTCGCTTTAATGATTTTTAAAGAGGCAACCTATCTGCAGGACACAAGCAGCAGCAGCAGCACGTGTATCGATTGTTACTTGTGATTTCGTCGGAACTAGTATTGGCGCCGGAATTCGTGCTTTATAAATACAAAGAAATGACTTACGTCCTATTAAATCACCATAAAGGAGGGGTAGTACTTTACAACTAAAAAAAATTGTCACTTCTGCAATAACGACCATCACCGTCTACTGTATTAAGGCTCTATAGCTGGCAAACGCGAATGCACATCGACGTGCACCACCGTGGAGTTCTCGAGGGTGGAAACACGTGCTACACTAGCCTGCGTACATCCAGCCACGGTTCCGACTCTGTCACTTTTCAACTACCTTCCTCCTCGGTGGTACAGCGGTCACAGCACTCAGCTGCCCACCAGCGGAATCGATACCGGCCGCGACGGTCACGTTTCGATGGAGGCGAAAAAGACGATTCCTGTTTCCTCGCGGCATTTCGTGGCATGTGGACATGATTGCGTGCGACAGCCCAACATGCGCGATGAATACGCCTTAGTAGCTGTAGTTACCAAACTGTAGTGTCAGATATTTCAGTGCATCGTTAGGGGTGATGAGAACCAGAAGTTTTCAAGGACAGCCCCTCTATTCGCCTTGATTCGTCTTAGCCTTCATCCACGGTAAATCTTCATCGCATAGGACAAACCAGCGCTCTTAATGGTGCAAGAAAGCAACCACTTTACGAGAAAAAAAAGCATAGATTTTCCGGCTTACGTACCATGTTCATTCGTGTCTTTCGATTTCTCGGCATGTTTCTCTTCAACGGCTTGGTTTGGAAGTGTGCCATCGCCTGTAGACGAATCGAGGGTTACACGGCTTATACTGTGGCAATGCGCAAATCACAACGAAAAGTTCGACAAGAAAGACGGTCTTAAAAAAGGGTTTAGACCATTGCGGAAAGGTGAAGTCGAAAGCACACTAGAAATCATCATAATAACGCGCTTCACACACTGACTAATAGTGCTTCGCCGAGTCACCGCCTGTAGTTATACGTTCCTCAAATTGGCTCGCTTCATCAGGCGAAATACATGACTTATCAAAGCACGGGTATGCATAGGCAATGAATAATTCACCTTGTAGGTTCTCCGTTCTAAACGCGAGTAGATAACATCACTTGCAAGCGATATCCGGGAAAGGCGCTTCATATATACCAACTCATTTAGACTTTGAAAAATCGCGATCTCTGAATGAACGTTCAAAGTGAAAAGCTCTGCATAAATTTCTTCACTCGCCTTTGTTCATTGTCGCCGGGCCTGCATCACCAGGTTTGGCGTCGATATTGCTTTTCGAGTCTGAAAGAAACGAATGGACGAATGAAAGAACCAACAAATGAACGAATGAATAGATTAATTAATATTACAAGCGCAATTTTATTACCGAATGAACATTTAAGATTCACTCGCCTTTGTCCTTTGGCGCGAGGCCTGCATCACCAGCCTTTGACTGAATCTTGCCTTTCGAGTCTGAAATAAATTAATGAATGATACAAGTGAACATTCACTACAAATCAGAATTTGCGCATAGGGGGGGGGGGCTGTTATGCGCACAAATGGTCAAGAGCGCAGCGACGCGTTTGAAATTCATGTCTGGTCTGCACAGACCGGAGATACAGGTCGCACGCTTTGACTATCAGCTTACTTTTGTTCGAAACAGGACAGATGCGAAATAGTAGATGACCAAGTAGTCTTCGAGCATGCATGTAGTGCGTGGTTTTGGAGAACCAATAAATCAGTGAAGCAAACACAACATGTTATCCTTTGTTCGCGTTCCTTACCCGATCCCGGTGACGACGACAGCCCGTGAGAAGCAGCATCTCCTGGTGCAGCCGCCGCTTCCTTCTTGGCGGGAGAGCCGATATCGCTGGATGCACCGGAACGAACCGCGTCAGCAGCCACGGAAGTATTGACGGTCAGTGCCTTTTCTGCCGAGTCAGCGGCAGCAGACTTCTTTTCGGCGCCAGAGGGCGCGCTAGCCGATGGTTCATTCGCGGGCTTCAGCGCCTTTGATGGCTTGTCGCGCGCGCCAGACGCAGCGATAGTCTGGGCCTCGTTCTTAGATTGCGAACCTTGGGCGACAGACGGTTTGGCTGCCGCGCCGGTCGCGTCTTGCGCGGGTGACCCATTGGCGACCGACGGCTTAGCTGGTGGATTCTCCTCGCGGACGTCTACAGGGGACTTCGCGCCTGGTGAAGACTTGTTGACTGCAGCGGAGTCTGTCGCTGACACGGCTTTTTTGGCGCCGAACTTGTAGCTAGCCGATTCGTCGAACCTCAAAGAAGTTTCTTCGGAGTGAGAGCCCGCGACGGCCAAGTTACTTCTGGACGAGGAGGCATCGGTGAGTGATGCATTGCCCAGCGTCGAAACGGCGGGCTTGTGAATCGACAAGTTGCCGGCTCGTGTGTCACTGAGCGAGGACGTGTTGGATGTCATGCCGTTGGTAGATGAACCACTGACGGCTGCCGGTGCAGTTTGGTTGTGAGAGCCCGCCTGGTCGAGTTCGGAGGGCTTCCAGTTTTCGGTTGGTTTCTTTACTTTGATAAGTGCTTTGTGCTCCGTTGCGTTGAAATCGCTGATCGCCGTTTCGGAAGCTGGGTATGATGCGGTAGAATGAAATGTCATGTTCATGAACTAAGAATCGCGCGCGCTGTGGAAACACACCAAAACAAATCAAAACGTCAACAGGAAATAACTTCGCCACGCGTTATTTGTGTAGATATATGCGAGGTGTAATAACTGCGTCATCGATTCACAAGCATGCCTGAAGTATCTCCAGTTTCTGTTACGGTGTTCGAGCCAATGTTAACACTTCAAACGAATCTGGGCTGAGATGATGCAGCACTTTTGCGCCAGTGCTGCCATTCGTTATCACGTCGTCAGAGGTTAGAATAGCGCTGCGTTCTCGTTATCAGCGGGATCAACCGCTGTCAACGATATCTTGTTATCAACGGGATCAGCCGTCCACGAATGATGATCGATAGTAGTGCCGTAGAGAGGAGCTGGAGGAATAGCGGCGACGTGGTATGCTGGTGTTGAAAACTGAGCAACGCAGTTTTGGAACCGTTTGAAAGTGTGCCGATAGAAACGTCAACTGTCATTGTGAGTCTGTTCACGGTTCATAACAGGCATTATTCATAATGGGCTTTGTACAAGATTAATTTTAAGAGCGACGCTCCTCAGGCCCTCACACCGCCGTCGAAGCTGCTTGCGCCGAGCACAACAGTGTGCGCGCTCTCGGTGCAGCGTAAGCGCGTCGACGGACGGCTCGCGCTTTATGTCGCACCACACGGGAAGAACTCGAGTCGCAGAGTGGTGGGGTATCGCGAGATTGTTGCGTCATTGCGTATGGTTTGGCAATTATTAATTGTTATTTCGTGTTTATCATTTGTATTTATTTAATGAAGAAGGGTTGCCTTCACCAGTGGTCGTCCACTGATGTTCGGTTGTGCCCCACTGCTGGTTGATGGTAGCGTTTCTTCCAACGCATCTACCCGAGTCAAGCTAAGCGTCAAGTGAAGCGAAAGCCGAGACGTCCTTCAAGGAGGGTGCCCAGTAAACGCTTCAGCAGTGCGGGTAGTCGCTTTCTTTTTTTCTTTTTAATAGCAGACGCTGCCTGCGTTAGCCTTGCGAGGCGAGAGAGATACGGAGGGGGGGGGGGGGGGGGGAGTGGCAGCGAGACGCGAGCATGCGCAGTCGGTGTGTCGAGGACACCGCCGACGCCAAATTCGCGAACAGGTGCGACCATAAAGTGCTCCGCATTCAAAAGAAAAGCACCTCACTTGGTGCTACAGACACATCGTTATCAGACACTTGAATCGAAAAATCCTTCTGTCGGCCTCCGTAAGTGCCGGGTAACGTCTTGTTTTTCTGCTGATCACGAAGAGGTTCCAGGCTCGGTTACCGTATACTGAAGCAGCCGCATTCCAGTAATAACAGGTGCACTGCCTAACAGGGAATAGTCGAAATAGTTTTCAGTTTCAAACTGGCTTAATCAAACCACAACTTTGTAATACACATTCTTGATTTTTTTTTGCCAGGGTAGGCAACGAAAATGCTACACTGTGTCGTTTATTCTCATTTATTTGTAGCCACTTTAATTATAAACACGCGGCAGCATTTGTTATCGCTGTATCACACTGACATTTGAATTTTGCTATATCGTCGGCATATTGTTGGTACAAAGCTTTCTAAGACATTCGAATTCTCTTTTAAAGAATTGCAGAATGATACTACTACCATCACAGAACGTCGGTATATTATATTATACACGTGGTTATCTAATACAACGCAGTCTATTGTACTTGTAAATTCTTGCTTTTTTCTGAGTCTCGCAGGAAAGATAAGCGCAACCTTGATATATTTCGTAATACGCCGCTCTACGCTATGTGGTTACGTTGCCTTCTGCGGCGGCCGCATTTTCCACGAGGCAAAAATGCTTGGTGCCCGTGCACATAGATTTAGGTGAAAGAACTTTAAGTTGTCTGAAGTTCCGAAGCTCTCCACTACGGCGTCTCTCATCATCATATCATGATGGATTTGGGACGTCAAACCTTATCAATTAATACTGACAGCGTGTATCAGCCTGCTCTTTCACGCAATGTTTCTAGATGTTAGATAAATCCGTCGAACAGGTTAGCCATGCTTACCATTGCTACCAACGGCGATGAAGTCTGCGAATACAATGAGCGGAGCTGATAGAATTTGAGTGATGATTGATGTGTGGGATTTAACGTCCCAAAATCATCATATGATTACGAGAGACGCCGTGGTGGAGGGCTCCGGAAATTTCGACCCCCTGGGGTTCTTTAGCGTGCACCCAAATATGAGCACACGGGCCCACAACATTTCCGCCTCCATCGGAAATGCAGCCGCCGCAGCCGGGATTCACTACCGCGACCTGCGGGTCAGCAGCCGAGTACCTTAGCCACTAGACCACCGCGGCGGGGCGAGCTAATAGAATTTGCTAACGTCGTTAAGGCAAAGAAGTTTGCGCTTGCGATGTGCTCTCAATGAGCAATTTTGTGGGCTTGCTTCACCGCAATACATTTTTGTGTTTTGTGGCAAAGTTTACAGGTCTCGCCAACAATGTGGTTAGGCACAAGTACAGCACCAGCTTTCGAGCGATTACGTCAAAACTGCGCCAATCTTGAAATTTTTGCTAGGTGTGTGTCTCGTGTTTTTCCAGCGTTTGAAGGACTTGACATTAGCCTGCCTGGCAATACTTAAACACTCGTTTTTCTTCATTTTGTTATTTTATGTGCTGACATTGTGGTTTCAACGACAGAAAGAATCACCTTGTTTCTTTAATTTTTGATAGAGGCTAAAATTCTCGGGGTGCGTATACTTAGATTTAGGCACACGTTAAAACCCCAAATGGTCGAAATTTCTCGAGCCTTCAATCATATCGTGGTTTTGAAACGTTAAACCCCACATACTATAATATTAGTTTTTCATCATGAAACAAGTGTTCAGTGAATAATGAGAACTATTAAAGAATGAATGTTTGTTAGTAGTGTCTAGCGAAGAAAATGAGCCTTTAGATTTACATTTTTTCTTCAGGTGTTCAGAAAAAAGAAACATATTGGCAACACTGCGTCTGTTTGAGAATTCCCGTTCAGTGAGTCAAGTCTTCTGTGACTGAATGTTTAAAATTATATGAATACTAAGATGACGATGGTCGTATTCTGCCAACATGTTGACAGAACGCGATTGATTTCGGTACATATCAGAGAAAAAAAAATATCAGTTGAAAGATACGCTCTTATTAACGTACCTGAAACGTCGCTCAAGTTGACGCTTTCGGGCACTGCGTACAATTTGAAGGAGGGATGTTACATTGTGTAAATGGATATAAATATTAAAATGAGTGTACATATAATATGTGACTATACTTACCGAGTGATGATTTGTTTGTAGCGATGTTTGGTGGTAAGACTGAAAGTAAGCAAGGAAACAAAGACCATAAGCTGTGAAGAGTAAGGGGATAAAAGAAAAAATAGGGACGCAGACAATGAAAATGAAGAACGTTCGTTTCGTTTGTTGGAACTAACCTTCCGTAGGGTTCTTCAAGAGAACTGTAAAGTACAATAGAACAACAAAAACATGAAAGAGTAGCTAGTGGATTTAACAAAACAGCGCTTAATTGTCGAACGTTTTCATTTTATCACTCGTTTTTTTTCAACCTTTAGCTGTGTGCCTCCGGTTTGAAACGGCCTGTCATAAAGGATATTTAAAACGTCCCTAATATCGTTGCTTGACTATGATTACCGCAACGACATTTTTGTGCTAGTGGACAACTTCAGCTTTATGAAGTGGCCCACGCCTCGTAGTCCTTGGATTTTTCATTCGAAAAGTGTTAGCGATTAAAGAACACGATATGCGACCGTATTCGGGAACAGTGAATTCCGACGATACTTTCGCGAGATTTTGCGAGACTGCTGTAGCGACCACGTGGGCGACAAACGTCAGACAAAGGCGTCCGGGACTCATCTAATGAAATCTCGCTAAATATCATCGAAAGTCACATGTACACATGCTCACCTTTCATGGTTTCAGCCAGCGCATTGCGTTGTTTTTCTGTCAAGAAAAAATAATGGAGTGGTTATTTGCGATCTTCGGGGAGCCAAAATGCAGTGTGACCACGCGCGCAACATTTACGTATTTCTGATCACTCTATCAACAATCTTGAACTGAAACACGAGCTAACGACAGGTGTTACGTGCGACTGCGTACTGCCCTATTACATGCAATGACTGGGCCTCAGTATTACCTTACTTATGCGTGAAGGCGATATAACAGCCGTTGTATAAAAAGTAACTGAGTGGATTCCAAGAGAAAGTTTACACGTGAGGAGGAAAAAGACAAGTTGGGTGGACAGACAAGAACAACAAACTTGCGAGAATAACATGGTCACAGCAAGCACAGGACCAGGTTTATTGGCGAAACATCGTAGATGCCTTTGCCCTGCAGTTGACGAAGTCAGGTTGATTATTTATTTTTTATTTATTTATTTATTTAATAATACTGCCAACCCTCGCTTGAGGGTCATAACAGGGAGGGAGTACAATATGAGTACAAACAGAACACCACTAAGCAATAAACACAGGAAAACAGAATGGGCAGTACTTCAACCATTACCAAAATAAGCATCAATTTCTCTGTCAAAAGTTTGCACATCGGTACTATTAATAACATGTTGGGGTAAAGAATTCCATTGTTCTATAGCGTCTGGGACTATGATGACGACGAAGCTTTATATCATTTTGTGCGCGCGAGTTTCCACTGCTGGCGTTCGTTATCGCGATGTGTTTGAGTCAATGTCACGCGTAAGTTGAGCTGTGCTAATTTCATCACACATGATACTACTTGATTTCACTCTATTTAGTTATTAAACACGATTATTCAAGTAATTAAGCTTAAAATATTAGTTATTCGTGATATGTGACTCAATATTCTAACAAAATGACTCAAAGAAAGAAGGGCAATTTTTTTTTCTTCCCGAGGAGTTCGTTAAGTTACACAACCAAATTAATAGAATAGATAATTTAGCTGAGGAAAGTAATTGTCACGTGAATTCAAATGGATTAAGGTTATTGAAAAATCACCCTTCCGTCAGTGGGATTCGAACTCGCCACCCACAAAGTGGCTGAGTACCGATGACGTTCTAGTACTGAAGCTCCCAGTTGAAGCGTTGCATCATGGCGTGAAGTCACTTCTTATTCAACCTTTTAGTTGTTGTTTTTTTACTGGTACATTGTTGTCCAGATGGATATATATATATATTATTTTGATTTTTTTTTGTATTCTGGCACAGTTCACAACAGAAATTGTGCGACACAAAAAGATAATCAAGTATACGAGAAAGTCAGCTCGGTGATGTGGCGAAGCTTTCCGCTCACCTTTGGCCGAAACTTTCTTCTTGGCTGATACTGCAGGAGACACGAAGACATCACGTGAATAAGCTTTTTCGTCGTTAATTATGGTTAGAGTCACGTTAAACAGCAGATTTTTAGCCAGCACGTAATGTCAGCCCGTTTTCTTCAATCTTAGCGTTTCAATGTGTGCGTACACTATACTGTACATCCAGTGAAGCCTCACAGTTTTCTAGTTTGTCATCATCTGAATGTGCTGCATTTGTCGTGTGAGCATCTTAAAAAATAGCGTACGACAAAAGTTAAACATTTCTTTTACTATGTAGTTTCAGCTATAATATTATAAGATCAAGCCAAGCAAAAGAGGAAGGAAGACTATTGACTCACACAGTACAATTGTAGCGGGGGAAAGGCATGAGTTACGTTAAACATCGAATCAAGTCTGACGTTGTGTGGTGCTAAAAAAAAAAAAGCGCTGTGAGGTTTTCTTAGGAACCGCAATATGCATTGCGCTTCCTTATATCGTCGGTACCCCCCCCCCCCCCTGTGATTTTGTAGATTAGATGCACTTGCATTCGTTCAAGAGACACTGAAGAGAATAACGCTTTTTCTCCTATTAGTAAATTATTTCACAGTACCAAAACCGCCGCGAGAAGGTGCTTGGGTAAGCTAGAAAATTCGCAATAAAAATACCTTGAAGTTCGCGTACAGATTGCAGCCGTGTTTCACGGCCTCTACGTAGTTCCTATATAATAGATAAAAAATAAGATATTCTGAAGAGGCCACAGACTTGACACCAAGTTTTAGGGTGGATCCAATGTGACATAAATGTCAAAAAAGCTCTCTAGAATCCGCAACATTAGTTGCGGAGATGTGGACGCAAAATTGAATTCCCAGTAGTCGTCATTATAGTTCTCAGAGTGTACAATTTATCTGTATGTATTGACTGTGCTTCGCTCTATATAGTGACCCTTCGAAGTGTCCAGGTATAAAGGGTGGTAGGCTGAGCCTTCGGGCCCGTTTGGCCGAACTCACCTTGTATGCCGCCCTTGTCGATGCCGCTGTCAACGGTGTCGTTTCGGGCGGCCTTGGCGCCGTTCTTCCTCGCTCTGATCTCGACGCCTGCCTTGCCCACGTTCGAGATGTTCTCCACTGCGCCGACCTCACGTATCCGGGCAGCGGCCGTGGTTATGAATTTCGTCAGCTCATGTTTATCTGAAGAATCGTGCGATAACACTCGGTGACACTACTTGAAACGCCTATATAAACCACACACATGTCACTTGAAAAAAGTAACGGCCTTATTGCACTACAATTCGGCGTCGTGCTTCCAGATGAAGAGAAGGGTGACAACGAGGATACTCTGCAGGGGCGAGCTGGCCCAGTATCGGTTGCACTGCTCGCTTAAACCAGCCGAATATATTTTTGTCTATACCGCTGAGTCTGTATCCTTTCCGTAACAATATATACTGAAAGATGGTAAGGTAGTAGACAGCTTTTGTGCCTGGAAAGCCCAGTTGTTAGGTCTCCGCGTTCTTGTAATCGCCGTGAAGCGTTTGTGCCGGGACACCAAAGCCCGTGCGGCCCTTTGTACTACCATCAGGTGTAGTCGCAGAAAAAGAGCAGTGTATCTATTCAATCGTAACACGACCATGATTGTAACGCGAGGAGTGACTTTTTTTTGCCTATAGAAAAAAAAGTATTTTGTTTTCGGTGTTCGATTACAACGCGAGGGTTAACTTTAGGTAGCAAAAGTCTGAAAAAAAAAAAAAAAAACTGGCGTTACTTTCGAGGTAATCGGGGATAGTACACTATGACTCAATAGCAGAGTGAGCCAACGGCTACAGCTGGCCAACACTGATATTGCACGCCAGTCTTCTTACGTGCTAAATAAGGCGTGTCGACAACATATCTAAAAATCATAGCTATGACTATATCCTCCTGTGTAATGAGCTAAGGAATGTGAGAGGGAAGGGGGGGGGAATCTTAAAAAAGAAAATTTACATTTGCGGGAAACGTTTCGTGAGACTAGTTGTCTTATGAGGTTAAAAAAAAAAAAAGCCGTAGCGCGAAATCAGCACGGATGACACGAATACACAGAACTGGCGCTAACGTGCTCAGTTGCTTCGAACAATTGCCTCTAACGCATTTGTTTTTAAAATTCGTTTCTTGTTGCATATAACTCGCGAGTATGTTTAACATAATTGTTATTGATGATTAAGCATTGTTCTTTAACTAAGTAGTATGTTTAACATAGTTGTTTCTAATAATAAAGTCTAGTACCACAAATTTATCTGACCGTTTAGTACAATTTGTAACAGGTGCAGAACAAAGTCAGTCAATGTAAAAAAAGAACCAGTGACATAACAATGTATGAGATCAACACGGCTTTGTTTTTGTATATAAACAAAAGGTCTTTGCTTCGTACGTATTTGAGAAAATCGCGGGTTAGTAATATTTCTAGTACACCTCTAGCGTTGAGACTTGCGTTTCCTCCTAAACTGAATGTGAATGAGTTCCGTGACCGCTTTCGCTATCGGAGATGGCGTTTTCATTGATCAATTCGGTCATTTGACAGCTAAGACATGACACTACGAAAGAATACAGTTCTTTGTAAGTCGCATCAGATTTTGCGTGTGACAGATATGCATAACGAGAGAGATACCATGACAGTAACAGAGAGCGAAAGAAGTATAATGCCAACGCGTCCACTATATGTTCACTTGTACTTTCAACGAGGACCAAGAGCGTCGAATTCGAAGTTTCATTTCATCGAATCAATGTCGCTTATTCGATCAACAGCGAATTCAACTTCACACTACAATCAGTGACATTGAGACCTCCTTCAAGTAGACAACAGAAGTGAAATATAACCGCCGCGATGGTTATATGGTGCCCGTCTGCCGTCCCGGAGGTCGCATTTCAATAAAATCGAAACGCTATAGTTGTCCGTGTGCTTAGATTTAGGTGCACCTCAAAGAACACAACGAGGTAGCAATTTCTGGAGCCCTTCAAAGTGGCGCTCTTAAATTATATTGTGGTAGTGGCACTTAAAACCCCAACAAATACTTTAGAAGTGTTAAAACATGCTGAGTTCACTATCTGCAGTGCATGGGGAGTGAGGAAAAAAAAAAGGAAACCTGTTAGCAATTCAAGTGATGATCGTACACGACACACGTCGTTTGTCTCCAAAGTGAGCAAGATTCTTACTCTGGGCGACGTTAACTTTCCTCTTGCCATGTCTCGCCGTTGTTTCGGCCCCTGCAAAAGGAATACGCGTATAAAAAAATTAATTGGAAGCAAGTTGGGAGCACACTGTGTCAATGAAAGCAGGCGGGCCGTCAAACTTGCTTTGTGACATTCTGCAACAAGCACTGTGTTACACATCAAGGTTTTGGAAAAGCAAAACTAACAAGCACAGGTAGGAAAACTCTCTTAAGAGTCGATTCACCCCGAAAGAACTGCGAGTCGGAGTGAAGTATAGCGGGTCCAATTGAGAAGAATTTTAGTGAGTCTGAGTGAGCTCTAAATTTTTTGCCGGCCTATGATAACAAGACATACACACGCCGACTTACTGGGCAAAAGCAGCGAAAAAAAGAGAGTCGATGAATACACCTTTACCATTATTGGACCAGCGCTAATCTGCCGTTTTTCTTCGATTTTTTTCCCGATTGGTCATTAACCAATTCGCCCAAATGAGTCTTTCCTGATAACGCACACCAGGTTAATACAAGAACAATACTCAGGACTATGTTTTTTTGTTAACCGTATTTAACAGTGCCTTCCGAACCGTAACGTGCAGGCGAGGTGCATAGTAAGCTTACCTTTAGAAGTTATATTGTGCTAGCTTCAGTCTTCACGAGTATTTCGTTAATTTTCAAGTAATGAAAAATAACTCAACAATAAGCTATCACTCACCGAGCTGTCGGACTTGCGAGAAAGTGACTCGATTTAGGCACTACGCTACGCTTACTCGTTACGTAACCACTTGCTTAACTGAGCGCCTTTGTCCGTTTTACCCACCTCCTCCGTGATGCCCTTTCGGGCCTTGTGTGGGCATGCATACATAATTAAGGAGGGTTACCAAAAGACGTCATAGGAAAACATTTACTGGCATGGTGTCGGAACGAAATCTTTTTCGTTTTGGTTTCGTTTAGTCGAAAAAGGTTCACTTCCGTTTTTATTCCGCAACAAAAATGACACGTAATTGCTCATAACGATCACTCTTTTAACACTAAGAAAATTCATACTAAAGTAACGATAAAACAATTGTATTTATCTTTTTCTCATATGCGAACTACAAATTCTTTGAGCCGGCTGATTGCTTTGCGTCGAGGGAGCGAGCATCACTTCAGAAGCAGCTCGTTATCGACTGTGTATTATCCGATAATCGAATCCGCTGATACCACAAAACAAGATTCAGCACCGAAAATGCCTCGTGTCTCGCACACAAAGGCCACTGTCGTTGATACGTACTACATAGCTGGGAAAATACAGCAAAACAAAAAGGGCGAGGATGAAGGGCACGTGACAAGCGAAATTTATTGCGCCAACCATTCGCTTTTATGCGACAGGGCCACACCTCCTTTCCAGGCAACCTACCATGTCACAAAGCAATCTATATTTTCGTGTAAAGACACCGCGTGTACAGGCCGAGTTAAAACACATGCCACCTCAGACAGAATATTCATTTTCTCACAAAACCATCCGTGCGCAGCTCGCATGTAAAATATTGATCGATTGATATGCGGAGTTTAACCTCCCCAAACCAACATATGATTATGAGAGACGCTGTAGTGGAGGGCTCCGGAAATTTCGACCACCTGGGGTTCTTTAACGTGCGCCCAAATGTGAGCAAACGGGCCTCAGCATTTTCGCCTCCATCGGAAATGCAGCCGCGACACGCCGGGATCCAATCTCGAGACCTGCGGGTCACCTTAGCCACTATACCACCGCGGCGGGGCTCACATGTAAAAGGCAAAGATGTGGAAAAAATGATGTCGACGAACTTTAAAACGGCGAAAATTCAACAGACCAACCTCCGTGAAATTTAACAAGCAAAGCCAAAGCAGGCAGGGGTACTGCGATAAGAATTCACGGTTGAAGGAATGCATTAAATGAAGGCTTTGTGGTATAGGACCTCAGCGTGAGTGAGTTAAATAGATGGCTTGCTGATGCAATTGTCTGCCGCTTCCCCGATAAAAGAAGCTTCGAAAATTCTACGTTGTCTTGCACTTCGTTGCCCTCTCCCCCCTCTTTTTTTTTAGAAATTCGGTGTTCTCAAGATTGCGAACACATTGGAACTGTTTGCAGTGATCTGCCAGAAAGATTCCGACTTCATTTCGCACATTCAAATTATGTTCTTTTGCTCGTTCGCTGAAGCACCTTCCAGTTCACACGGTACAAGGATGTTATAGACAACACTTCAAACACATTGAGTCTAGCGCATTCGTACTACAGAGCCAGCCACCTTGAATCTTTGTAGCTGCACATAAATTTAAATGATTTGCACTGGGCGAAGAAAACTACGTGAAAGTTGTGCTCTGATGGCAGGTTGACTCTAAAGGCGGTGCGATATTGTACGCTATGAGAGTGAATGATTGGCGCAATGAAATTCGTATGTAGAATCGGCGTCCATTCTGCGCACTGTGTTCTTAAGTCCTCGTTCTTCTTGCTGTGCCATTTTTTCCAGCTTAGTGCATGTTAACATAACCAAATTAAGCATTTCTCGATGATGAGTGAGGCTCTGGTTGCCACTCTTTTTGTTATACCCAAAATTTCAACACGTCTTCAGCTTGAAATACTTGCCGAAGACATGCATGAATACTATCCCCTCAGCAGATGCATTACTGCTCACGTTGCATGACCTCGGTTCTTCTAAATTGTCAACATTTCCTTTGAACCAAAAGATAAAAATACTGTATAACTACGAACTTTAATAATATGCAACGTTTCGGTTAATTTTTTTGTACCGTTCCAAAATATAGGTTCTTCCGCTTTTTCATGTTTTGTTCCATTCAGGGTCATATATTACACCCTATAGAC
Source organism: Rhipicephalus microplus (assembly GCF_043290135.1). Taxonomy (NCBI): domain Eukaryota; kingdom Metazoa; phylum Arthropoda; class Arachnida; order Ixodida; family Ixodidae; genus Rhipicephalus; species Rhipicephalus microplus. The sequence goes on along the minus strand of NC_134700.1, from coordinate 294,445,400 downwards.
TATTTCACGGATGGGGTTCGGTTGCGCCATATTGGGCTGTTAACCTTGCCGTTTTGTATTTCGAACAATCAAACGAACAAGGCCATGCTGGGCGTATGAATGCGGTTGTGTTGGTGCACTGAGCGCTTCCCGAGCTTATTCATTCAAAGTACGATATACGACACTAAGCAAAGCATTGGTTTAACAGGTGGCGCCCGCGTAAAGTATTTGGTACGCACTGTGCATAACGGGTTGTCGGTAGCTCTTAGTGGTAGCCTTTGTTCTCCTCATGGTCTTCCTGGCAGGCGCCTTCTTCTTGCTAATCGGTGCCTTCGCGCTGATGGCCGCCTTTTTGTCTGCACAACCACGTGTTACGGGACAGGTCAGCAGAGATCACCGGAGCTCGTTCGAATAATATCCGAGATTATTTGTATTGAAGGGGCCCTGCAACACTTTTTGTGCATGATCAGAAAACGCTGCCGATTGACAGTAGAGGCTCCCGAACACACGCGAGCCAACTATTGTAGCACAGCACGTGGCCTGGAATTCACAATAAATTATCGAAGTCAGCTAAAAACTGCTTTCTCTTCTCTCGACAATGACCAAAAATCACACAACGCCCCATCTATCAGACATTGGCTGATTTGAACATGGCGCGCTCGCTCGTTACAGAGATCGCCGCGGGAGAGCGCTACTGGTCCACGCGTGTGCGCGCTATTACACTGATAAAAGCGCGCATTCAAAGAATAAAAAAAAAGTGCTCAAGGTCGCCAGGCGCGTGTGACGTTATTCTGTGGCCCTGCCATCCCCCCCCCCCCCTGCTTAGCTTCCAGCGCTTTCAGCCGGACGAGAGAAGAGAATGCAATTGTAGCATGCGACAAATCTTTGTAAATCCACGCACACTAAAGGATTTCTAAAATTTTTGCGGTGTTAAATTTGTGAGGAAATAAGCTCTCCCAGTGAATTCATTCCATGGTTACTTAAAAAAGTGTTTCGGGGCCCCTTTAAGCACGAAATTATTTTAGCTCCCGCTTCCGAAAGACTTTATTTTACGCAGATAAAAAAAGAGCTCTCATCCAGGCACTGAGACGAGGTTATCCGGACAGCGTTGGGCGAACAAAACGGGAACATCTGGACAACCATCAAAAAGATTAAAAAAACCGGTTTCTAGCCCCCGCAACCCTTTGTATAGAATCGCATTGCATGCGTTAGTTACTGCCCCATCGCATATAAACATCTTGTTTCCGAATTTTTCGCGTTTTATTTGTAATCTGCAATATTGACGTTTCTTTACTTTTATTGGCCTGCATATACGTGCTATTTGAATTACAGTTCAGTAAGCTGCTCGAAGCTGTACCATTAAAGCGTGCAGCCAAGAGCGCGCTGCATTGACTTACGTTGTTTCGCCTTCTGTTCTGCATAAATGAAAGACAGGAAGGGGGATGGAAATACCTGTAGGTGAATACTCCACATGTCCGCCTGTGTCAGCCTGAGGGCGCAGCAGCACAGGCTCTCTCTAACGCTTACGTACTTGAATGCGCCGCCTCATAGAAGGGAACCTTCCGGTGGTAGCCATCTGGCGAGGAAACAAGATTCGGCTCGTTTTCATTTTTTTCTTACTCTTTTTAAAATGGAATCATCGAATATATTTTGCGTCTATAGGTATACAGTTCAAATAACGAAGGGACAACTAAAAATGTTGGTTGATGTGGTATGTGTAAAAAAGTGAGAAAACGGATATCCCATTATTTCGTGCATGTTAGGCCTCCGTTTTCGGTGCGATGAAGCCACTGATACAAGTGTAACAGTTAAACTTGACCATTGAAGAAAAATGTGATGGAATTACAAATAGCATACCAAAAATACTTGACCAAATCAAATATGAAATTAATATTAAATGATTGGCTTCTCGAAACGTTGGCTGCAACTTCGTATTTTTAAGTTTTTTGTTTTTAGTTTTATAGTTTCTGTTATTACTCTTGATGGACTATTTTGCCGTTTTTGTTTTTCACTTCCATAATGCAATGACCTATATGTAACACTCAAGTGGCTTAGTGTTTTGATATTGCAAAATCCATAGCTTATAGCTTCCTAAAAAGAAAAAAAACAACAACTCACCTCTTGCCTTAGCCACGCGGTAATCTGTAGAAAAATGACGAAGTGATTTTAGTCATGCCACGCACAATTCCACCTAACTGTGTGCCTGTACGTGCACCATTGCTTGCTAGACTATTCTGATAAAACTTCGCGAGCAGAATATTGTCCTATATTTGGAATGGAGCCACCATTAAGGTTTCTAAAAACTAGGGACTGCGTGCAAGATAACCCGAGACGTAAGAGCAAAACATCGGCGTTCTCTTACGTTGCAAAAAGAAGCTTGAGCTACTTTGAACATGTAAACAAATGTTGACACTGGCATTGCTGCTTTCGTGGAGCCCGGGGATATTTTTTATCTTTCTGTTGCTCAAGAGATAAAAGGCCTTTTGTTTCAACACTTCGCTTTTTCGTTTTTCTATTCACATCTTAAGATGTAGACAATGAATTTATTGAAGTGGTTAAGACTCAGTGAAAAAGGCGTCGACGCGTTGGAAGCTTAGGACATGACTTATAACTTATTTAAACAGTGAGGCCAGTGATAACTGATTCCTGATAATTTTGATAGCCTGCGTGCGACTTACGGAATGGGTCATCGTCGTTGAACACCTTGAAATCTGTAACGGAATAAGGGGGCCAGTTACACACGTTTTAAATCTTCAATGCAAGAATGGTGTCACGCGGCATTTTGCTAGGAATAGGTATGCAAATCATGCGGTGATCAAGTGGTCACTTGCGCGTTTCTGAATTTGAAAACCTTCTCGTATTGCCCTAGCGTACGAGTACTTTGCCTCATAACGTTAATATCTTGCGGCAAAGCGTCTGTAGAATCACTGTTTATATATCTTTGTTACGTCTGGAATCGCTACAAATAAACGGCGACTTCGTTTCCCAGTTTGACAAACTCACACAAGCCGACACACACTCACACGCGCGCACAGATTGCCCAGGTGCGGTGGTCTAGTAACTAAGGTACTCGGCTGCTGACCAGCAGGTCGCGCGATCGAATCCCGCCTGCGGCGGCCGCATTTTCGATGGAGGCGAAAATGCCGTAGACCCGTGTGCTCAAATTTAGGTGCACGTTAAAAGATCTCAGGTGGTCGAAATTACCGGTTTCCTCCACTACGGCGTCTATCATATCATATGTTCGTTTCGGGACGTTAAAGCCCACATATCAATATATCATGCGCACAGATTACGAACGAAAGCGTAGGAATAGACCCAGTGCCTTTTTTTTCTTTTGTTAGATCCAAACATATAATGCTGGAATAGCATAAATGCATAATATCTAGCTTTTATTAAATAAGATGCAGCTGTTATGCACATATAGAAATGCACATGACAGCATCAACAGAGGAAAAGTGTAATTCAAAGTTTCGACTGGAGTCTGGTCATCGTGCAGTAATATACATCTGGGTATACCACTTTTACGAAACGTCCAATCTTGCTTTCAGATTTTTCGTTTTAGCTCATCAATAGCTATAAAAACTGCATAGTCGCCAATACATTCATCATAGATGCGCGCGTGCATGCTTTAAAAAAAAAAAAAACGAAGTTCCTCATCGACAAACTGCTGCTTTAAGAACCCCAGGTGGTCTAAATTTCCGGAGCCCTCCACTACGGCGTCTCTCATAATCATATAGTGGTTTTGGGACGTCAAACCCCACATATCAATCAATCAAACTGCTGCTTTAGTGGGCAGCGCACGTTTTTGCTTTTGCGTCACTGCTCACATTTATTCATTTTGTGTCGCGACTTAGCTGTGTAACATGTGCGATAGCGGTCCTGCAGTCACGGCCGAAACACTGGAAGCGCACCCAACCTATAGATATATACACGGGGTGCCCCAGTCAACTCGCAGCACGATTAAAAAAACTGCTAGCTGATTGATTGATTGATTGATATGTGGGGTTTAACGTCCCAAAACCGCCATATGACTATGATAGACGCCGTAGTCGAGGGCTCCGGAAATTTTGACCACGTGGGGTTCTTTAACGTGCACCCAAATCTGAGCACACGGGCCTCGACATTTCCGCCTCCATCAGAAATGGAGCCGCCGCAGCCGGGATTTGAACCCGCGACCTGCGGGTCAGCAGCCGAGTACCTTAGCCACTAGACCACCGCGGCGGGGCAAAAAAAAAAAAAACAACCTACTGCATATTGTTCCTAGTACAGTTGACTAGCTGATAATAGTTTTTGTTAATTATATTCGATTACGTGGACTAATTAACCATTTAATTCTAAAACTGCTGTTCTAATCGTTGGCCCCGCCGCGGTGGTCTAGTGGCTAAGGCTAAAGTACTCGGCTGCTGACCCGCAGGGCGCGGGTTCGATTACCGGCTGCGGCGGCTGCATTTCCGATGGAGGCGGAAATGTTGTAGGCCCGTGTGCTCAGATTTGGGTGCACGTTAAAGAACCCCACGTGGTCAAAATTTCCGGAGCCCTCGACTACGGCGTCTATCATAGTCATATGGCGGTTTTGGGACGTTAAACCCCACATATCAATCAATCAATCAATCAATCAATCAATCAATCAATTAATTAATTAATCAATCAATCAATCAATCAATCATGTCGTTGGAGAATACAACGCACGAACGGCAGGCATGCATCGTTATGTCATTTTTGAAGCAGTAGCTAGGCATTACGTTCGACGGTCTCTAAGTTTGTAAAATTTGTACAATTTGTTACCGAGCTTGTGCCGACCAACTATGAAGGAAGTCAAAGTGTTGTAAACAATCTCTGTATTTTGCGCAATCTGTAACTAGAACCTAGACAATTACCTATTTGTTGTACAGTCAGTCATACCGTCATCATCATCATCATCATCATCAGCCTGGCTATGTTTACTGCAAAACAAAGGCCTCTCCCATGTTTCCGCCAGGCAACTCTGTCCTGTGCTTGCTGCTGCCACTTTATACCCGCATACTTCTTAATCTCATCTGCCCACCTAATCTTCTGTCTCCCCCTAACCCGCTTGCCTTCTCTGGGAATCCAGTTAGTTACCTTTAATGACCAGCGGTTATCCTGCCTTCGCGCTACATGCCCGGCCCATGTCCATTTCTTCTTCTTGATTTCAACTATGATACCCTTGACGCCGGTTTGTTCCCTGATCACTCTTCTCTCTTCTTGTCTCTTAAGTAGCTAACGTGGTTGCTTGGGCGAGTTGGTACGACATGATTCACATAAAAAACAGCGCCAATAACGAGAGACTAGAAAAAGAAGGAGACAGACAGCGGCACTGACAGCGGCATCAGCGGCATCAGTGCCGCTGTCTGTCTCCTTCTTTTTCTAGTCTCTCGTTATTGGCGCTGTTTTTTATGTGAATCATGTCTCTTAAGGTCACGCCTATCATTTTCCTTTCCATCACTTGCTGCGCTGTCCTCAATTTAAGCTGAACCCTCTTTGTAAGAATAAGAATAAAAATGGGGTGGAGCACATTTGGCAAGCACTCCCAAATCATGACTGGTAGATTGCCATTATCCCTCAAGGGGATGGTATATAACAGCTGCGTCTTGCCGGTACTTGTCTATGGAGCAGAAACGTGGAGTCATACCGTATTTCTTCATAAGCCGTATTCAATGAGCCACTCAGATCACATTTGGCAGTTGTCTGCTGGCAGCCAGCGTTCTTAAACAATTAAAATATTTTGAAGTTGCTGCAGAGACTGGCTACTGCCTTCACCGAAGCGATCTTGTGTAGCAACATATATTTAATATACGTTTACCTCATCGTTTGTGCTCTCTTCGTCCAAAGTCAGTCTCACATTCAAATGAGGACGTCATATCGCAAAATATTAGAAAAATAAACATATTCATCGCCTCTGTAATACTATCTTGTAGTACGTAAATCGATCTCGGAAACGAGTTACTTAAAATGCAATGATTTGAAGAGAACTTCAATCGGCTTGGTCGTGCGATGCTTTGCGATACACTCAAAAACGATTATTCATTAAAAACTTGTTGAGCCACACTCATACGTATGGTTTTGAGATCGTGATGCTGTGATTAATTCGAAATTTTTCGACTTTATAATTTTAGAAAGCAACATTTTTGTTCACGTCCTATTGTCTTATTGAATGTTTTCATTCGACCCTTTAAAAATACTGCTGGATCCTGAAATAACACTCTTGTAGATATACAGACTAACTATTGATTTATTGATTGACTCTTTGACTTGATTGATTTATTTGTATTACATGGAGAGTGATGACGACTTGGGTGCGAAATAACTAGGCCAATAACGTAACACTCCAAATTTTATTTTTTCAAGTGGGCTTCACTGCATAAAATGTATGTAAAAGAAGTGTACTTCCAGGAGAAAAAAAATAACCCTCCGTCACCTGATTAGCGAGGTTTTGTAAGTCAGCAGCGCTCCTATTAAAGATGAGCTAGATTGTAATGAGTAATAGGCATAATAAAAGATGGTGACAGATTGCGCGAGAAGAGTACACCAATCAGAACAGCGTGGATTAAGATTTCTAATACGTAGTGAACGCACCATTGGACTCCGAGTCCTCGACCGACACTAGTTTTGCTATGGGTGGTGGTGCCGCTGGACCTGGTGGTGCCGCTGAAATATAAAAATGTAAGCAGCATTTTTCTGTTTTTTTTCTCTTGGGCAATCATTTCGCGTCACTTAACAAAGAGAAGTAAATTGACAATGTACATCAAACTAAGCTTCACAGGCAGATTGAACGTTGAATTAGGTAAGGTTTTTTTATTGTATTAAATACGCTGCGTGACTAGGTTACTGATAAACAATGGTAAAAGCACTAATTTGCGAGAAAAAAATGTCTTTCTTTTTAGTGTCCTTTTAATACCGTAGTGGAACTAGAGAAAACTCAATATATAGTAAAACAACAAAAGCGTTCCCTTAAATGCAAATGCCTTCACAAAAAAAAAAAAAAAAACCCCTATCGGAAGGTTACAGCGCATCCTGGAGTGCGTTTTGATGACAGCATAGTCTCGTTAAATGATCGGTGGTGATGCAATTTTCCAACAACGCTTACCTGATGTGACGTTCTGGTTGACGTCTGAAAAAAGAAAGGAAGAAGTATGGTGACTTTAACAGACAAATTGCAATATTATGTGGACGCCAAGTTGATCGCTTGTCGTAGGGCATCGCATTCTCGGCCATCTTTGCCTTTACAGGGTTCTTTCTAAGTAGACGACATCGACTGTCTTGCGCATTATCAGTGTACGTAGTCTACATGGTTCGATAAAAACACGTCAGCATGGAACTCGACTGACTTACGTGTACATGTTAAAACCTCAACATTTTAAGCCAAGCCCTAAAATGGGCTGTTGGTGTAGGCGTCAACACATGACGTCCCCATAAAACATCATCATGTTGCCAAAATTTGTGACGTCGCATGACATGACGCCATCTGATGATGGTCGTCACTCGGTCAAAGGTCACGAAGACAGAGTGAAACCAGGCGAGGTGCATAAAGCTTGCAATTAGGGGTGTGCGAATGTTCGAGTTTCGAATTCCTATCGAGTAATAACTAATCGAATAACTTGGCTTTCGAATAGCTTGTTTTCGAAGTTTTGAATAACTCGGCCGGGCGATTATGAACGGGAGCCCGAAGATTTTTGGTCCCGAAGCACCCATGACATTGAAGCACAGCATTACCATCGTCAGATGAGCTGCAAACACCGTTAACGACAGGGTGCAAGAACCTGAATTCATGTCATGCGTTTCTGCATGAGAATATGTAGTCTTTTGGTAGCAGTCACTCGCCGCGCTGCGCTCGAGGGCATGAACAGGTTCACCAATATCTTTGGGCTTCCTTTCGATTTTCAATAAACCTGCTTTATTCGGTACTATTCGACACTCAATATTTTTAAGCACTATTTGACCCTATTCGATTCGAAATGAAATTTCACTATTCGCACATTATTACTATGTCTGAGATCCTGGGGCTTTGCTGAACCACCCTAGGTGCAGAAGCATTCGGTGAAGGGCGAGGGGATCGACTGAGCAAAGAAAGGAGTTGTATTTCGCTTTCAAATCATCTGGGGCAAAGCATAATCCGTGCTCCTCTTAGCAAGAGAACGTGCCACTCTGAAAATGATACGCCTTGCAGCAGACAATTAGTACACCTTGCAGCAGAAAATTAGTAAATTAGTGTAATTCTTTCTTCTATTGTTACGTACACTGGCTGGGCTTGGTTAGCTGCGAGCGTGTTTCAATTTATTTGCTGCACTGATGATGGGGAAATCCCTTGCGCCAACCTCGACGTAGTGCTAGTATACCGTCGAGAAGCGAACTGCGCGTCAGGAGAACGCTTACTCTTGCAGCGTGTCCACCACCGATACTGCATGCGCTTGTGTCCAAATATTCGAACGTTCTTGTCAAACTCAAAATGAGTGCAGAAGTGTATACGGAAAATTTCGCCGGCTTCTTTAAACGCCTTTTAGCGCGTGCAACTCTTGCATTCCCTACTAAGTCGGGGTTGTTGCCTTTCTAAAGTCCATACATTGTCCACAAATCAAGTCTTCATATTTCTCCGTGCATTCGCGCTATCGCATAGCTTCATGGTGTTGTGACGAAATCGGAAAATAATGTCGGCGTGTATGTGCATATGTAGGCTACACACTACATAGAGTACATCTGTCGAAGAAAAATTCGACAACGTATAATGAGGCGATGTTCTCGCATGTCAGCAAAACTCGTGAAAGTACAGTTCACTGCCATTTCAAAAGTTGTTTCAGTAAAGAATACAAAAATCCTGCGTCGTCCTGCTTGCGGCTGTGTCGATCGATGTTACACCTACTTAACGTTTACTTTTGTTGCCTCTCAATGAGCCACATAGTAGTGTGGTAACAAGGCATTCAGCTGTATAGACTTTAGATGGGATAACTTTTGAGGACTAAAGAGGCCTAAATTTCATGAGGTCGTTAACGGTAAGCGCCACCTGAAAAGCCAAATGCACTACTGTGAAACCTGAGGAAGCGATTCCCGTTCGCAGACTTCTCCCTGCCCCGTTTACCAAACCGTCAATGACGTCAATGTCTTAGCTAAGCGTGAAAGCTTTCAAACGACACGAGCACGATCTTGTTAGTGAGATTTGCGAATCTGGTATGTGACATGCGCGGTACTGTTTGCAGCGTTTCGACGACTTCCCGATTGTTACAGCAGTTGACATACGTGTCAACAAGTTTCGTCTGGTTCGTCCCGCCTGCAAATATTCGCCGCAGAAGCTCGAGAAATGCCAGTAGGGGGAGCATTCGTGCTTTATGACGAGGCGATGGGGCCATCTCGTGCGCAGCACAGGAGTGAGGCGCATGTTTCCGGGGTGTTTTCGTCAATCTACAGTGGCTAGAATAGTCAATCCTTCAATTTGAGACATTGCTCGTTCATTTCAACCCGGTTTTGAGCGTTGATAGGCTGCGCATGAGATGTATGGACCATGAAGCCTGGCCCCTGAAGTGACTTGAAAACGATTTCGTGTGATGTGAATGACTAGAAATTTTTTTAAGCAAGGCCCAAGTCTTGCTAGTGTTCTAAGTAGTACGAAGCGTGCTCTAAGACAGACAAATGCCGCTTTGGAAAATTCGAGACCACTTGATGGTATTCGTCGGCGCCAGCGACACCCCCCGTGATCCATATAGAATTATCTTGCACTTATTGTCACTGCGTACGTACCGAGTCGCTGCTTCATGAGAATGGACAGACCGATCACTCCTCCCACCACCATGACGACAATGATAACGCTGCACACGTAGACCACCGAATCTGGCACCACGGGGTCCTGCTTGGGTCCTCCGGCCGCCGGCACGGGGGCGGCGTCACCGGCGACGCTGCTGTCCACCGACGACAGCTCCGTCCTGCGAGTGTCGCACGAATTCTAAACGCCGCAACAATACACACGTGTACTCACGACGAATGCATTTTCTATTGTGGTAGCTGTACTTTGTGACTACCTGCTTACATGGTTCGTTGTAATACCTGCATAAATATAACAATAGGCCGAGGAGATGCAGGACCGAGTGCTGCCTGTGACGTGAGAGAAGTAATCGCTCAGGAATGTGTACCGATAGATGCACGAAGAAACAGCGTTCGTGGCTTTTGAAATGCATGGGTGGTACATACTCCGTTCCGCTGACCTGTGGGAAAACACATAAGGGCTATACAGCCTGGTCCCTCTAAAGATATATGGGCCAGACAGAACTTGCTTCGGTGCTCGCTCTGTCCTACCAGACAGGGTACGCGAGCCCGACAACTGATATTCATCCTGAACAGCCGTCTACTGGGTTCCCCAAACATATCTCGCCTAGAAATGGTGCGCACAGGTTCAGTAACCGAGCAATGTACAGGAGCTACTGGCAACTGGGTCATAGGGGCATCGGACCTATTTTGTCATTGTTTAATGTGGATGATTATGGCGACGCATGCAGGTTTCAGCCTGATGTTGTCGGAGGCCAATGGCAGTCTGCTGGGAGAAGCGCCCAATCATTTCATTTTCACCTTCGCATGTATTGCGAAGCTCAGTTGCTTTCCGGTCTGACCAACAACGGGGAGGGGGTTGTTCAGTAAGGAGACTTTGCCTCCCCCCCCAATTCCCCCTAATAAAAACTTGCTTCTCCCACTAAAGGGACCAATGTGTAGATGCGAAGCAGTGGGCGCTAACACTTACACTGACGGCGACGTTAACGCTGTCGCTCAGCGCAGCGTTGCGAAGGAGAGAAACCTGGTGAGGCACAAAAGTGAGAGTGAGAACATTTATTGAAAAAAAAAGAGAGGTGCAGCCCTTTAGAGGCTTCATGGTGGGTAGAGTCCTTATTCCGGGACCCCATTAGTGACACTTGATAACCTAGCCCTCTGGACTAGGGCCCTTTAGGCTTGAAGGTCCGAGCAACCCAGCAGGGTCGCCGCCCACTCCTCTGTGGTTGGGTTAAGGTTGGGGGGAAGAGCTGAGTTGAACTGGCAAGCCCAAACGATGTAGTAGATGTCAGCCACCTGCCCACAGTATTGGCACTTGCCAGTGAAGGAGGAATCAAAATGTTGCATGATTGCCGGGCACAATAAAGTATTGGGGAAAAGTCTCAGCAAGATGCGTTCATCAGCCTTCCCCAGCCCCTTGCAGTAAGTGGGTATTGACGATGCTGATCCCTGTAATAGGTCGCATCTTTGAATGTCAGCAGATATCCGCCTTAGGGTTGCAGGCAATGAGGATCTATGCGGGATGCCAGGTGAACAAGTGTTCGGGCCGCCGTGTTCGCGGTTTCATTTCCCATTAAGCCCTGGTGGCCTGGAGTCCAGACTAGGCAACGAGGGGTAGGGTCAATACCCTGGTTGCTATAGGTCTGCGAAATCTTTCCGCTAGTGGTGTGATGCAATCAGCTTCATAGTCTCGACATGCACCACGCGAATCTGATATGATACATTGAGATTGATGGTCGGAGGCAGCAAGGGTAATAGCTACCTCTTCCGCTTGTGTTGTGCCAGTAGCTTTGAAAGTGAATCCATCTACTTGCTTTTCCTCGTGAATTGCCACTACCGTATACCACCCCCCGCAGTATAAGGACCAGCCACATCCACGTAAACGACTCCGTGAGGCGCAAAGCACGCAGTGCTGGACCAGCGTTTCCTACTGGAACATGGCAATGGCCGATGAGAGACAGAAGACTCCGATTGGACACAGAGATGGGCAGTCAGCTTTTGGTTAGCGCGCACGCTGCGAATTTTTGGGGGCGAAGCTCTCTATGCCGTGGGTCGTGCGTCTGCGATGTATGTAGTCGTCGTAGTAGCAAGTAGCCACCTCCACGAGCGGACTAGAGGAGTGGCACGCGCGCACTCTTTTCAATGAGGAGGAAACCCACGCACGTTATAATCATAAACAAGGATATAGTTGTTTCTAATGAGTTAACTTACAGAGATGACTATTGGTGACAATCTCCAATAAAATGTGCCTTGAATTTGATGCTTACCAAAAAAAAAAGAAAGAAACTAGTATAAGAAGGACGCACTTTGCGCACTATCTGACTAGAAAGGGTTGCCACGTTAAAATCGCTGGCACGTAACCTCATTGGTTTTAGTGAAGTTTAGCGAGGGTTGGGCCACAGTGCCATGAACTAGAGAATCAGTATATAGCCATGAACTAGAGGCGGTGAAAGGTGGGAAGTAGACACGAAGCACAGGCCGTATAAAGTGCGCGAGTACCACTTCTAGTTTAGTCTTTGGAATGTCCGTTGGATGGCGGTACTCGTATATGCTGAATATATGATGAAAAGATGCGGGATGGCGGTACTTGAAGTGTTCACAAGATGGACGGACGGATGGATGTATAGATGGACAGGCAGACAGACAGATGCACGGAAACACGCACGGATGTATGGATGGATGGACGCATGGATGGACGAACGCAGGGATGGGCGCATGGATGGACGGATGCATGGACGGACGGATGGTCACAGAGACGGACGGACGTTTCGTCCCACTCATCATGCACTCTGTGGATATACTGAGATTTTTTTTTTATTCTTCAACAACGCCTAGAAGAAATCCCTTACCGGCACTACCATGGAGGTCAAGATCCAGTGCCTACATATACGGGGTAGCCGGTGGAACCGTTGTGCAGCGCGAGCAGTTGGTTTTTCCAATAAAAAATTGGCAGCATATCCACGGAGTGAATGATGGAGAGTGGGGCGAAGCATTCGTCCGTCCACTCGTTCTTGCTTCCGTCAGTCCATGCGTCCGTCTGTGTGACCGTTCATGCGTCCATCTGCACGTCCGTGCGTGCGTCTGTTCGTGCGTCCATCCCTGCGTTCGTCCATGCATCTGCCCCTGCGTCCGTTCATGCGTCCATCCATGCATGTCTGTGTGTCCGTTCGTCCATCTATTCAACACTCCAAGTACTGCCATCTCACATCTTTTCATCATATATTCCCCATATAGAAGCACCACCACCCAGCGGACATTCCAAGGACTGAACGAGAGGTGGCACACGCACACTTTCTTACGGCTTGCGCTTCGTGTCTACTTCCCACCTTTAACCACCTCGAGTTCACGGTATATACTAGTTCACTGTATTCATGGCACTGCGGCTAAACGCTCGCTAAACCTTTATAAAACGAAGGAGGTTACGCCTCGCGGGTATAACGTAGCAACCTTTTGCTGTCAGATAGTCCTCAATGTACATTCCAATGGCTGCTAATGGGAAATGAGAGACAGGAGAATTCGGCTTTTACTTTCTTACGGCTTGCGCTTCGTGTCTACTTCCCACCTTTAACCACCTCGAGTTCATTCATATTATATACTAGTTCATTGTATTCATGGCACTGCGCCTCAACGCTCGCTAAACCTTTCTAAAACTAAGGAGGTTACGCCCAGCGAGGAGAGAAAGTGGTGGGGTGGGGGGAGCGAGCGTAGACGCTGCCTGCGTCGGCTTTGCGACTTCCTTTCTGCGCGTTTTCTTGATTGCCAAGCGTGGTGGCGTTGAATTGCGACAGTCATTTTAGTTATATAAACCACGTAGTCTTTCTTTTGAGTGTCTCCCTGAGAACGAAATGTTTCTATTGTGTCTTCGTGAACGTTTTGTAATGATCAGCCCGGCTGTTTTCCCTGCCATCCTTCGCTCCGTGCCCCGAATCTCGCGGTGATAACAATAGTGTGGCACAATCGGAGCCCCTGACAAAGTGATGCAGCAAAGGCATCGAGTCAGCACTGAATGGTCATTTAGCCAGCACATGAAATGACCATGTAGCCAGCACATAAAGCCGCTCTGGCTTTTACCGAAACAGTGACTGGTTGCTATTTATAACGCTTTTCCAAATAATTAACCATCACGTACTTGAACAAACGAGATTTTCAGCCGTTAAAAGTGGATTGTCAGGGATTACATCGCAATGAAGAAAGAAAAAAAGATGGAAAGGTTTTTACAGTGCTTTCTTTAAGCCGAAGAAAATTACCCTTCTCTGATTAGTAAATTACCCTATGGCGCAAAACTCTGAGAAGGCTGAGTCAGAAGACGCGCAGGGAGGAAATGCAAGTGGCGATGCCACCTTAAAGTTCCGGCACAAACTCGCTGTGACGTATGATTTCGGCAGTGTCTGCTAAAAGCGAAAATTTGTCAATCGATGAAAATACTTTTCGATGGACCAGAGACATAAAAGTTCTTGGAAAGTTCATCGACCCAATGTGAAGTTTTACAAATGAAGTTTTTATATTTCTATTCTGTGAATAAAGCTATGACGGTGAAACTGTAAGTTGTGATTTTGAATAACAATTTATTCGTTTAGAAATATTTACCGTTTTTTTTATTGTACGTTTGAGAAAACGTGTCTCGATTTCTGCCTCTTTTTGCAGCGAGTTTCAGACGCAGTGCGCGAGAAAATATGCGCAAAGTTATTAAAGGCACGTTGCTGGCAAATTTTAACATTTTCCAACGCTGGAAAAACGGGACCGTCGCACCTTCGTTGCATCAATGCACGCGAGCAATACAGCTAGCTGCATGCTCGTTGACACGTTGAAAAGGAGTTGGGTGGCTCGTCGTTTCCTGCTCGTAGGCACGTTTTTAACGAAAAAAAAAGAACGAAGAAAATGATCTAGACTGAGCTCCGGCATGTCCGGCTTGCAGCCGCTCGGCTCATTTTTAGAAGCTTGTTTTTTTTAATCTATTTTTTCCCCTTAGATACAGTGTCACCGCCGTGGTACCGGCCTGTGACACTCGGCCGGTTTCGCGCCCCTTATATCGAAGTGGCCCGTGCCGATGGGAGGGTGCGCGGCCTTTCGTAAGAGAGCGCGCACGAAAAAGCTGTATGACTGCGGCACGCACACAGAATGTGCCGAGCAGCGCCGCGGGGGATCTTTCTCGCAAACGGGCAATCGAGGTCGTCGAGGCGAGTGAGGCGAATTCGTGACTTGCTTCCCCGAGCAGCGACGGCGAACAGCTCGACGGAGTGCCGCAAAATCGGCCGCGAGACAAACGTCTCGGTGAACCGTTGTGCTTCCCCTCTCCACCCCCTCCCGTTTACTACTCGACACGGTGGCAGCAAGTGCCTTGGAAAATGACACGGCCAGAGAAATCATATAGATCTATTACAGCGCTAACCAGATGGAACGTATTTACGGCGTTTTGCAACGTCGTGTGACGGCGTCGTTAGCGCGCCACGATTTCACGCGTCGACGCGCTGCAGCTGAAGCCCGGATGTAGGCGCCATATGTTTAGCGATTAACACGGACGCGTTCAGGATGCCACGAAAGTGTTACTTCATTGTCGTGGTACAGCGTGAACAAAGTATAAAGAACATCTTGCAATAGCAGAAAAGCTTAAGAAGTTAGCTTAACAAAAAACGTTTACTCGTCTTCCTTTCTTCGAATATCTCCCACTTCTAGACGTCTAGAAGTGGGAGTTATTTCCCATCGTCACGGTCGTCTTTGTATACATAGACGGCAAGCGAACGTTACTGCTCTACATCGTCACCGCTAGGTTCTATGCAGGCTGTAAAAGTAAGTTGATAATAACGCTGACACGACGACGAGATGTTGGGTGCCATGGCGCCTGTATACTTACATCTTGGACGATGTTTCTGCAAAAGGAAGACCAAAAAAGTTTTCAGGAGGTTAATATGGGGGATTAGAATTAATGCATACTTTTTCGCGTATACGGGCCTGCGAGACAACAAAAAAGCACTGCTCGTATACCTAGACAGACATAGGAGAGCATATTGCGCAACAGGCAAGACTAATCGGAGTGCCTTTCGAAGTATGACATCGCTGGATAGACAGCATGCTGTTAATTAGTACATAGAGGCTCACTTACTTGCAACGCATATGTGACATAATTATTCGCTTCTCTGCCCGCACTTTTCTGCGCTGTGCGTTTTGGAATTCTCGAAGACAAGGAAATTCACAGAATTGAGTATTGCACGTGCGTAGCATCTACTAGTGAAACAGTATCACGGAGCTATAATGATGCATTTTTCAATAGGGCTATTTAGAAAATCATGCCACGTTCTTATCAGCCTCTCTGTATTTCTGCAAAATGAAGTAGGATTCGAAATGCTACACGCCTTAAAGAGCGCAAAGGCTAATAAAGTTATACTTTTTCGCCATGTGAGCCGACATGCTTAAGTGTACGGGGTGTGAAAGGGGAGCAAGGATTATGCGGTACAGCGGCAGCTCCAAAGATGTTCCACATCCGCTCCATGCATCATCTCTCGTTGCTAAGCGAGGAAGTCTTCAAGAGCATTCGAGTGCTACGTGAAGCTTGCGGGTAATACGAGTGTGCAGTCTGCATTGCCATGAGTGGCACTGGCCGTTGCTCCATAAATAGACCATTGGCCCACGAGGAAGTTAGTGAGAAGACGACCGTTGTCATCATTTAGCCCAGAGTATAAATTTGTAGTGACACCAGTGACACCAAATAACGGTGACAATCTCAGTGACACCAAATAACTTATTGACTGCTGATACGTTAATTAACGACACTCTTCGTAGCTCCTGTGCGTCGCGTTGTGGGGTCTAGTAGTGAATGGGTTATTCATACCGCGTCGAGAACCGAGCCAAGTGCTGCACAGCACCAGGGCTGTTAAACAATAGAGTAGGAACGATAAAGCTTTGATGCTTGAAGTGGGCTTCGCTTTCGAACTTTTGATTTGCCGGAATGATTTTACCTTCACACCCGCTTTTAGAGCAAGTGCATCACCGCACTTGTCAGGGTCTGCGTAGGAACCGTGGTATACTGACGAGATGCTGACGTAAAAGCCATAACGAGTGAACACTAACGATAATAATGGGGCTGAGCCCGTTGCTGCAATCCCTCATGTGTTTGCTTCGAGCAACCCTTTCAAAACGGCAGCCACTGTCTACATAACCGGGGCCCTTCGTTCTGATCTTCGCAGCCCTAGACGGCAGCGAGGAGGCGCGATATCCGCAACGCGCACCAGCGGTGGCGGTTGAGAGAGGCACTTACATGGTGACCGTCGGGCCACGGATCCAAGTGAGGAAAGGAGGGCGACGCTTGATGGTCACCGAGCGGTCAAACCGTCCTTGCGCGAGGTCGGCTAGGGCTGGGTGGACGAAGGTGTCCCGTTTCGCGGACCCGAAGTCCGAGCCGCCGCCGTGAGCTCGTGCCACGAGCCTGCTCGCGCCGCCTCTTCTTCGCCTCGGTGTGCCTCCTCTTCTTTTTCTTAGTGCTTGCCCTCGCGATTAATATCTCGCACAACCAAAAATGGGATCCACATGCTAATATATTGAATATCAGGGACCAAGTTAGACAGCCAAGCTTTTTTATTTATTTATTTATGGTAGCAAATATATGGACACTCACGGTGTTTATTTGCAGTCACCGTCATGTCTATATCATCTTTATTCTTTTATGAGATTTTTGCAAGCACATCGCGTTAATGACAACATTTGCGGTGTTATGAAGCTAATAATATAGGGAATCTGGTGCACGCCCGTGAGGCGGCGTCGAGGCAAGCCCTTGACGTCCCCTCATGTGAGGCCTAGGCCCAGCCACCTAAACCTTCTAGTTTCTTACAATAAAACTTATTCCTCCTCCTCCTGGTGCTACTAGGGCTGCAACCAATGGTGCTTCTGCCAGCGTGGCAATGATAACAGGCAGTGCATGTTTGTTTGAGCCTTATGGAACGCACTAAAGCATTGGTCGAGGTTTCGTAGTTTAGTAGATAATTTGAACAGTGTTGAATGAAAAGTGCAAAGAATTGAATAAAAAAGAATACTCGGCAGTATATATCAAATAAATTGTTTTCACTGTGTGATCGCGTTAGTAGACCAGACTGCTGAATTAACCTGATCATAGCAATCTCGAACATAATTGTTCAATTCTAACTCTTTTCTTTAAAATATATATTAGTTTCGAATAATTGTTGTAGTGAAAATTACCATGAAGTACATTTTATCTTTAGCAATATGCCATACCTGAGGCACCAAAACTTAATATTATATTTTCTTCACGCAGGTAAATACAGTCATATGGTAGTAACAACTGCCCTTCTTCTAATATATGCGTACCATGTCAGAAGATAATGCGGCCTGCAGTCGCAGGATGAAGTTCAGCAGCTCCACTTCACCATCTTGACCCTCTCAAGAAGTTCTCAATGATCCATTCTTTTTACCGAAGCAAAATCTAAAACGCAACGTCAGCCAAAGCCACAAGTTTACTCGAAGCATCAGGTGCAAATATTAAACAAATCTGGGCACTAACCATCATTTCCGTGGTGGTTGTATATGATCACAGCGCCAGAGTTTTCCCTAGAATATATCGTAAGAAACTCTGCCTGTTACACTGAAAAGCTGAATTCTTAGATGTATTCTTAAAGAACTTGGACGCGGAGGAAATAGTATACAATAACTTCAATTTCTTTGGGCAGTAATTATCGTCCTACGGCGCTATTAGGGCATCCAATTTTTGAAGCAATGAGTTAGATCTGTAAATTGGCTTATCATAAAATCCCTAGAATTAGCCCGCCATTATGTAAAATTGAGAAAAAAATTATGAGGTGGGTCAACTTTTATTGAACGAAAAAAAAGTTGAATAATGTATGTAGTAGCCAAAGAATAACCATGAGTTTGTTAGCACTGAATTCATTCGTCGACATAACAATCGAATGGGCAGTCGCTGTCACTCACTGTCAAGCGCTGTACCTCATCGTCGATTTTTTTTAGGTCATGTTCATCTTCTCAATCGATGATGATGATGTTTGTACCTGACGTGGCTCATACCCAAAATGAAGGATAGGTAAAAAAAACGGTGTCGCAGAACTTTCAATTAGTATTTTGAGAATTACACATTGATAAAAATTGAGAACTTCAAATATAGAATGTATAAATTGCGAGTGGCGTACTGGTGAAATGAGCGAACGAATGTCTAATCTTTTCAGATCAAGTTCGTATGTTAATCCCAAAGTATACAATGGAAGACGTTATTAACACTAACAATAAGTATTTAAAAAATGCACGACTGAGTATCACATACGTTGTGTTGATTTGATGAAATCTCTACCAGTGCTAAACATATCTTTGTGACTTTTTATGACCCTGCAGTGATAACAGATTATTTCCAAACTATACGTTACTCAGCTTTAATTGAAGTACTCATCTTGACATATAGTACGCAAATAACGTTATGTGGGTTTATTTTTTATTGCCTGATTGGCAGCATAGGGGTGATATCGCAGCCCCAGCGCTCCATAAATGTAGGTCTAGCGGGCAAACTCGGCAGTATAACTTTTTAATCACTACTTCTGATTGTCTTAGTGAGTACCACATTCTATTCCTATAAAAGCTGGTCGTGTTCAAATTTCATCTGCGTTTTTAACGTTTCAATGAAATCTCTACGCACTAGATATTCCTGGCACGATTTTAAATACTGGGAATCTATCACGGTACTTCTTTTTCATCTATGCTGGCCTCTACAGAATGGTTGAGTAGTCTCCTTCCTCTCCACCTTTGTTTTCTATTTCACCCAGAAGCAGAAATAACCTTTCAGTGGAAGATTTGAACCGTCGAACACAGTGTCATGAAATAGGGGAGGAAGGAAAATAGAAGAAAAAGAATGGTAGGGAGGTTAACCAGCTTATAGGCAGCCGTTTTGCTACCCTGCGCATGGGAGGGGGATGGGTAGATAAAATAAACAAAGCACATTCGTCAGTACACGCGCGCACACTCAGTCATAGTCCAGTCTTGTCTTTCGCGGTGTGTGACATTGCTGTCACAGCCGCTTGTTTAAGTCCGTGTCACGTAGGAATTTCAACAGAGCTTTTGTCGCCTTCTTTTGCAATGTCTTATCTCGGGAACTTGAAAAAATAGTGTCGACAGACATTTGGCTGCTGTCGATGCGCGCAAGGACGGATGCCAGTGACTGTCTCTGGATGTCATACAGCGGACAGTCGCACAGGATGTGGTATAGCGTCTCTTGGCAATGACAGGCATCGCAGAGAGTGTTGTCGGCCTTTCCTATAAAGTTAATGCAATGAGAAGGAGGAGACAGAGACAGATGACTTGAATTGAATCGGAAAAAAAAAAAGATCGTTTTCTTGTCTCGTGGCGCCGCTTTCCAGCACAATACCAACTGAGCCGTGCTTAACATTCACTACATCAAACCTGCTGTCTTTTAGAACACCATTTTGGTGCCAGCTGCAGTGCTAGCGTGACACATCGAAGCATTCCGAAGATTGCACTGCACGTGCCGACTACTGGGAACAACTTTGTTTTTTTCTCCTCTTTCAATGAACATTCACGATTGACTGAATGATTCATCGATCGATTGATTGAGTATTTCATAACTTTATTGCGTTCCCGCGCAACGCACCCCAGCACGCAGTCGGCGACTCCCGCTAGCCAATAATCATTTGCATATGGTTTAGTCCCTCTCTTTTATACATTGTGCAATGTTCAGTATTATTTATTTAAATATTTTTCAAACATTTTTATGTTCTACATTATAGAGCCCTCTCGTTGTATGCGTCAGTTTTCCTGGGCGGAAAAACAATACTTCACTTCAAACGAGAGGGCCGATGGCGCTCAAGGTGGGCGACGTTCAGGATCCCGTGCTGACAGCGTGACCGCGTTCACCGGACGTCTTGAGGTTTGAGCGTTCCACCTCTCGACGTTTGGTCCAGCGATCGGCGGTATTGCTGACTTGCGCCCACACTCCCATACCACGCTGTAGAGTGTGCTCCTCGCAGAAGAGAATAGGGGCACCGCGAGGGCATCTGAAGTTCAACACTGTTTCTCCTCCGAAGTTGCTAATTTGGGTGGCTAAGCTCTTCTATCTGATCTGTAGTAGCTAAGAACGCCTGTAAGTCTCTTCAGATTCTTCAACAAACAAATTTGGTACATTTTGGAGCATCGTTAGGTTAATTTAAAGATGAAACACGGTCGCGTAAAAAATAAACACCATGTTTTGCCCGGAGATATTGCCGTGAGTTCAACGCATCTCATCGATCGAAGCCGAGTCTGGTCTGAGACACTATGACAGTGCCGAACGTGAGCTCGTCAATACAATGACATTGGTATGCCGGCGTCGTGCAGTCTGAATATAGTCCTCTTAAACCTTCGTCACACACGCGTTCCCTATTGTTCCGCTTCAGTCACATGCCTTGATACACTGACTATTTATTCGATGCGGATTAAGGAAAATGAAGTTTACTCGTCTAGACGTCTGCCTGGGCGGGATGCCTTCAAGGGCGCAATGCCTTGCATTGTACGTTCAGCGACACTCCCCTTTGCACACGCACAGTCGCGGGAGCTACGGGAAGTTCCGTTTTGCCGGCGAAAAATCTTCGCTATATTCAGCACCATAATGCCAGCAGTGTCATGCACTGCAAGGAGCCGTCTAGACACACCCGCTACGACACCGTTCTTCCTCTCCTGCAGCCTTTAAAGACCGGCCATCTGTGGTGCTGCAATAAGTAGTGACGTCTTGACACGACAGTGACGAGGGGGTGATTTTAAGGCACGCCCATCACTGGTAATGCAGAAGGATGACACGCTACCCGGCCAGTGCTGGTTGCAGAACTTAACGGGCAGGTATGTCGTAATTGAGCGACACTGCACGACAGCACAACTATCGGAGAGGACGAGGCGCTAGTCACACGCACGTTCTAGTCGCAGCAGCGTCTCCACGCGCTTTGCTTCCTTGGCTGTGGAGGTTCGTGTTTTTCTCTTATTCGCGCGCACCGCTTGTCTCGGCCATCAAGGCCGTAGGCAGTTGCGGCTGGACCGGAGGCGTTATAGGGCAGCATTGGATAACGACGCCAAGCAGCCACCGCGACGGGGGCCTCGGGCCAGAGAAGGGGGTGCAAGGGACGTCGGCGAGAGCACCCGTGGCATGCGATAGGAAACCAGTTCCACGAGTGCGTCTGGCCGGCCGGATGGCTTCTTGCCGGCCACCGGGCGCGTATTAGCCGCACCTTGAATATGCTTGGTGTCCGCACGCATCGCCACGGCGGCATCATTCCGGTTTCGATGGTCGACACCGGTGCGTCGTCCCTCGAATAACCAAGTGTACGCCACGTCCCCCCATTTCTAAGCACACGTGCAAACTGCCGTCTCGAACAGACCGGCATTAGCAGCTCCTCCGTTCAAGCTGCGTATTGCGTAATAATGAACGTTACCGTCACGCCGCCAATAGAGCACCCGATAAAGGACGTCGAGGTTGGCCTGGTCTTGGCACGGCGCGGAGTTTCTGTAAGTGACTCCGCGAGAAAGGAGGTGCGGTCGTGGCTTGTTCCGAGCCTGCGGTGCGCGCTGGAGTAGTCGTAACCGTTGTTCCGGTTGCGTGGCCATTGGTTCTCCTCCCGCGTGCGTACTCGGGTACGGTCCTCGTAGGGGGACCCATCATTACGTATCTGCTTTCGTCAAAGAAAGACCTTTAGCCCCATTTTCTCCCTATACGCGTGTCTGTGCTATACCCTGCTCGGGGAATTCGTATGTCGGCTGTCTACTTGCATCCAGGCCCCTGTAAAAAAAGAAAACAAGTGCACCGTTAGTGTTAATTTTATTTTTTTGACACTTACGTGGTAATTTTTTTGTTTTTTAAGAGAGGGTTGTTGCTGCTTATTTATGAAGAGCTCGTTGGATAACACACGCCCGCGTAATTATCTCATAATCACCAGCACGCAACCTAATTGGTTTGACGTAATACAAAGCTCCATTAACGACATCATCAGAACTTGAGCTTGTTACTTTTGACGTGTGCGTGGAAGCACTTGACAGAATGGCTTCGCTTATGAAATGCACGCATAGCCTGAACATTATTTTGGGCATGCGGTAATTGCTCGCGTGCGGGAAAACTTAAACAAAACGTCGTTAAGGTTACCGATCCAGAGCAGAAAGCGATGTGCAGGTTTCTCGCATGGAACGGAACGAAATTCTCCCTTATCGCAGAATGATCAAGGAGTGCAAGAAAGGTTTCGTGTAAGCTAACTCACTTGTACGAACGGAAAAAGGAAGGCAAAATAACAACAACAAAGTTTTACCTGTGTTGCTACAAGACGTGAGGTCCGCACAAAGAGGTTGCCCTTTCCGGGGTAACAACTCGCTAAGGGCACTTGCGCATTGTTTTCTCACGGACCGCCCTCGGAACAGAGGTCGGCGGGGTGACCACTCGGAAAGTGCGGCAATACGCTCCAGCCAGCCACTGTACATTTGCAGTCTGGAAGATACAACGGGGTTCGCCCCAAGGCAAGCCTTCGTGTTGAGAGGAAAAGAAATTACGCTCTGCAAAAATTACAGCTTTTGAGCGGCTGAAGGCTTTCGGTACGGCCATATGCGGAAGGAAACAATGGCCACCAAAAGCTTTGTCCATGCGCTATGTGAGTGGTAGCGATCAAGCCTTGACCTCTGCCGTGTTGTGGGAAGCGATGGCAGGAACAGTCAGGCCCTAAATCGCAGCTTTGCAACTGGATAACTGCCATGAATATTGATGGGAATGCTTTTTATTTTGATGAAAAATATCTAACGTTATCGATATGGTCATAACACCATATAGGTCGGCAAACTCGTTAATTAGTCGAGTCTCCCGAACTCACTCAGAGTTGGATTGGGCCGTGCGTCTTAGTTTGAGTGAGCCCGAGTAGGTAATATTTTGGCGAGTTTGAGTGAGTTCAGTGCAGAAAAAAAAAATTGAGTCCGAGCGAATTCCACCCTTTTATTTTTGCCGACCCGTGGTCTTATCGATTCATCTTCAGCATCACTATCAGCTTATACCGGGCCAGGTTTACACTCACGTCAAACCACACGTATTTCAACGCACTATCGTTGATACGCTACTTCAATATTTATTGATCAGAAGCACGAGGTAGCCTTGACTTTTCGCCGCAAACTCCAATTTCTTGATCTGCTTCTTTTATAGAAAGCTCTTTACTGCCCCTTATCATTTGTACTTGAAGGCACCGCTTATGTGGCGTCAAATAGCATTGGCAGAATCAATTTCTCACTCAAGTGGAGGCTCAGTCATATTTAGTTCGGCTCAGTAATATGTTGACGAGTTGCAGTGTGTCCGGTTGCGAAAAAGTTCACTGAGTCTAAGGCTGAATGAGCTTCGCTTAATTTTCTTTTTTGCCGACGTATGAACATGACACTACTCAAGATTCAGTGACGTGGTGTGCTAATGGGCTTGTATATGGCGGCGCACTTCACAAGTGTGGCGCCACATATTACGCATGTTGGCGAAGTAGCATCAATCCTAAACATGGGGCTATGGATTCAAACTGTGACGTCACACCTAACTACTGATTTCCGACGAAACTGCAGTTCACATAAATCATTCTATCGTAACATATTTCTGCAAGAAAAAAAAACAGCCATCCTCAATGCTGGGCATAATGCTAGCACAAGCAAGGTCTATTATTCGAAATGGTCGCGAAAGTTCGGGGGAAAAGCGGTTCACAAGCTATTGCCAGCCACATCAGCCTGAGGAGCTATGGGAGCGGCGTTGGTGCGTGACTCTGTATGGAGGTAAACACTAATAGTGAAAAACAATTTTTTTCCAAAGGCGAAGCAATCATTATGCTTTACAAATGACACTTCTTTCCCCAACACTATTATGTAGGTGTAATGATCAGAGAATTTGTCAGTTTTTTTTGTTATTGTGAGCATTTTTTTCCAGCGCCCTCAGCCCGCGCCACTATTACTCTGCAGTGCAGCCTTTGCACTCCATGGAAAGGCACGCTCGTAAAATTCGTCTGAACTGCGGAAGATGACACGAACGCCGAATAAAGCTTCCAAGATTAACTTTCCTTGTAAAGCCGAGGCAAACTGAATGGTAGTACACTTAAACATCGCAGTCGTGTGATATGCCGTTATTTGATAAGCTGGAGTTGACTTGAAGCACCTCGTGGAGGACTCGCTGGCGATCGCCCTAGCGCGATTCCTCATCAGGAACCTGTGAAAAGTAATTTGAGATCGCATTTTGCCCTAGTGCCAACAAAATTATGTCACTTGTTTACCAGCAGTTGTGTCACGTCCGCTTTATTTTTTGTTCCGCCGGGAGTGTTTCCTCCGCACACAGATGGCGCTAACCCCCACGATCAGCTGATCAGCCGCCATTTTTCGAGCTTCTGTGGAGCTTACACTACCAGTTATATCTAGCTTAGCGCAAGTTCGGCCAATGTCGAATCAGTTCGAAGGAACTGTTTCGTCCTGCTCTGAATCCACGCCGTAGCTTTACCAGTGTTTAGATGGGTTTTTAGCTCTCGTGCACGCGCACGCACAAACGCGCGCACACAGACACGCGCAATGACGAATGTGTACGTCAGCAGTTACATTTTTTTTGCCATTTTCCTCCTTTAATTGCGTACGCTTATGACTTACTGCTAATTTATAGCTCTTTCAATGGTGTGCACAGTGGTCTCGTTGGACTCGGCACGAGTTGGCGCCGTTGGGGGCCGAAGCGAATTCCAGAGGCCCCGAAATCAAAGAGACCGCACGCAGCACAGCGCCAAACGACGAAAGAGTTTAGCAAACTGGTTCACTTGGAGGCCAACGCTCTTCCACGGCTTGCTTGCGGGCGTGCGGCTTCTCGGCCCGCCCTCCTCGGATCGTACGGTTCAAGCGACGACGTTTGCTGCTCTCTTCTGGTTTACGACACGGCAAACTTGCTCGTAAACGTTCTGAACTATGATCCCTATACTGTGTTCCGCCACTGTGGCTCAGCGTCCGGTGTTTTCTCCGCAGAACGCAATTTCGTGGGTTTGGTCGCGGCGGCCGCATTCTCTCGGAACCTGTATATGCAAAAGAGGCATGTGGAGTGCGTTGGTGTAATGTGGCATAGTCGGGTCATTAACCTGAAACAATGCAGTGATTGAGCAAGGAAGGCAGCCGGATTGGTTCATTCTAAATCGATTCACCCGTCCACCACCGAATCCACAGCGGTGCACGTGCTTGACCACTGGTCCGAAGCTCGCGAGATCCAGTCCTTGAAGCATCGGCCACACTTCGATGCAGGTCAGAGGCCTCCGTGCTTAAGTGCATGCATTGAGACAACTTAAGTGCTTGAAATTTCGGGAGCTCTTTACTATAGCTTCTGTGATAAACATGTCGTTGCGTTGGGACATAAAACTCGGCTGTTTACAATAATCATTCCCTTACGTTGTCTGCAGGTTTACCGTATTCCGCTGCCTTACTGTTATTTGCACATATTCGCCCTTGTGTAGCAACTTCATGGCGAAAAGCGACTCTCTGCGGTATGTAAAAGGGCTGAAGAAGCGTTCTTCTGATCCTTGAATGCCGTTGCACATCACGATGGTTGCCTTATCAGACTTATTTCGCAAGTTTTGAAGTAATGCGGTATTTTTGTACCTTTGGCACGCTCATGGGCTATGTTGACATGATATTGGGAAGCGTGCGATCAAAGCCATTATTTCGGCGAAAGCGATGGTTCTCGACTGTTGATTTTGGTTGAATATAGGAAAGGCCAGCAGGAAAATATTGTCAGCATCTTCTTTAGTTTCATTTGTGCATTCAAAAATGCATTATTAAAGCCTCTGGTTAGCATTGGGGCTTCGTTTTATGGTTTGCTTAATTTTAGCTTTTCTAGTTATTTGAAGCACAGCGCCCAATTATATCCACATAGCACATCCACCGATTTAGTTAATCAGCCCTTGAAATATTGTACATCAAGGTGCAGACGTACTGAAGGAGGTATAATTCTTTGAACGTCCGAAATTTTATTTCTGAATGGCGACAGTCCTGGTAGCCTCGTAGGGCAAGTGAACTGAAAATTGCATCAACACAGATCCTAGAACAGCATGCAGGAATTATCAATTGGGTCGCATACTAAACAGGCATTGGATATCCGGAATAAAGTGGGAACTGCTCCAAAAATTTCTACGTCTTCTAAAGTCCCTGAACGTCAATTTTCGGCGAATAACTGAGTGGTGCATGCCGCTGACCGAAATCCCATTCTCCGGGTTATCCCACCAGGTCCACGAGCCTATAGTCGACCCGCATGAAAGCATGCCGAGAAAATATAGACATTATTATGCACTACGAGCTTGGTGGAAGAACTTATCTACTCCCGCACCACAAGCTCCTTCTTTCCCGATACCCTCCGAGATACTTCCTCCTGATATCATTTTGCAAGCTACGTATCTTGCAAACTACCTATGAGCAAATGCCAGTTCTCATCCGCAAGAAATATCATATAATATTGGGAAACATTTATTAATATATTTACAGTGAGAGGTGAAGATAGGGTGAGTCGGAAGGGCTCGCCTTGCACAAACACTATTTCAGGGGTCCCTAGTCTGGGATACATGTCTGCGGCGATGGTCCGGGCTCTGGCCATCAATGCCTGTTGGGCTTGGAGGTCGTAGCAGCCAAGCAGGGCAACTTGACAGTTTTCTCCTGTGGAGGGTAAAGGGGGGGGGGTAGGATTAGAGGGGCATGTTCACACAGGGCTATGCGTATCGGAAGACTTTTCCGCACAGTGCGGGCACGCGCCCAGGAAGTCTGAATTGAAACGCTTCAGTACTGACGGGCACAGTATACAGAATTAGTGAAAAGACGCCTCCTCCCAGGTGAGGCGTTTACAGAGGCCACTGGAAGCAATGATATCCCTAAATGTGAACCACCGATCACTGGACCACACGTTGAACTGACACGCTCTCGCCTCGAAGACTAGCGACATCCGAACCATGCTCTGTGTGAGCTCAGGCACACGGTATCCTCGACTAGACACGACGCAAACCTTGAATGACCATGCCGTCGCTTCGCTTTCTTTTGAACAAAGTTTATTTTCTTGTTTCGACGAAGCTTGCACGCATGTCGTTGGTATACTATGTAATTACTTTATTTATACGTAAACATGCTTTTCAAGGGACTAATTAGCTTCATTTCTTTCGAACCCCCCGTTGAGGAACGTTTTGTTTGTGAACATCATTTACTAGTATTTTTACTGAAGTTAAAGGAAATTATTTCGTTGAAAAATTACTCTTTTACAATACGGACGTCACCACGGTTATCGCGAACAGACGTTTGGTAAGCGAGAAGACGCTCGAGCATTGATTGATTGATTGATTGATTGATTGATTTATATTGGGCTTTAACGTCCCAAAACCACCATACGATTAAAATTTTATTCAGTCAATGTTACCAAAACAGCAAAACTATTGTGAAACATATGACGTCACGAGTGAAAATTCAGACACGAGATTTGAAAATGAGACCTTCACGTCAATTTTCTCATCTATGAGTAGTAATAGTTATCAGTTTGCCGAGTTAAAATAATTCGTCTAAACCAATTAACTGTTTCGATTTAGTGTCCCTTTAATGCGGATTTCACAACAGAAGGGTTTTGGTCAAATCTTTCTTATCATGATGTTAACGTGCTTTGATGTAGTAGATCTCGTCCAAACCCTGAAGACTAGTGACGTCGGGGCCATGCTGTCAGCCCAGGCCCACGGAATCGTGGACTAGGGACGCGAATATGTGTTCTAGCGCGACTGGCACCCATCAGGCAGCGTCCAGGAACGTACATAATTTAGGCTACGAGATCGTAGGCACATCAACATTTCTGGTGCACTCGCACCCTCGGTAACATTAACATTGCTTGTTGGAGTGTCCTGAATCCGGAACGCACCATAAGATTTTTTTAATGAAATAAAACTAAATATGGTCCACATTCAAACTTAAGCGGCATTTTGTTTTGAGATATTCAGGAAAGAGGTGTTTTGGCTTCTCTCATTGTATCGGGTTTTAGTGTGGATAATGAAATATGTGGGTCGGTGTAATTTCGATAACGCACATGTTTCTGGTGCATATGCCGGGCGATGAACTTCAGACTGCAATGCGCTTGAGCTGCGGGGCTTGTGCAGAAAGAGAAAAAAATTAAAGAAATATATTTTCTTGACCAGGCTGCTTAGGCCCGGACAGGGGCAATTACCCAAATCCAAATATCTCCAATTTTCAGCTCCACTCACCAGTTTTAACTGGTCAGGATTTCTCAGCGAACGCTACAACGCCGAATTTATAAACCTGCATCCCAGGAGCACTTCTCACCCTCCCTCTCAACTTCATGTCGCAGAAACGGGCTGCACCATCGTGGTTGCCCTGTCATTTGTGCCGTGCGTAACCAAGAAGCGGCACAGAAAACATACTACATGCACATATACTATACACTATACGCGCAATCAGCGGCCGTGACGGTACAGTATACTCAAGGATCAAAATACTAAACCATTTTTTTTCTATGTGTGTTAGTATAACGACTGCGGTGCGCAATTGCCCGAGATACGTCATGTGATGACGAGCCTGGTGTTCAAGGATAATGTTTGCTCGGACTTGCGCGTTCGAGTCGAAATTACGCCGACACGTCCTGAACTGAAGACGGTGGAAAGAGCAGTATGTGCGTCACTTAGCCCAAAGTTGTTTTGTTTCAATGCGTTCTCATCAGTACGGCGCTTTCGTTTCCAGCGTGGCTGCAGTGCGGGTGCTTAAAACAGTCAACATTGACCCTGGCGGCCACGCTTGCAACGACATGACACGGTTATCACGAGCAATTGCTCGCATGCCTCCTAACTTTCGTTACGAGGCATGTTAGGAGGCAGTTAAGAGAAAGTTAGGAGGCATGTCCCTATCGGAAAAACATCACAGCATATCCACGAAGTGCATGATGAGGAGTGAAGCTAAACGTCCATCCGTCCGTGCGTCTGTCCATCTAGTGAACGCTAGTGAATCTAGTGAAGTACCGCCATTTCGCATCTTTTCACCATATATTCATCCTATGGAAGTACCGCCATCCACCGGACATTTCAAGTAATAAACGAGAAGTGGCACGGCCGGACTAGAGGAGCGGCATGCGCGTACTTTACGGCGTGTGCTTCGTGTGTAGTTCCCACCTTTCACCACCGCTAGTTCATGGCACTGCAACCAAACTCTCGCTAAACCTTGCTAAAACCAAAGTGGTTACGCCAAGCGAGTTTAACGTGGCAACCATTTCTGTTCAGATAGTGCTCAAAGTGCGTCCCTCTGATACTAGATTTTTTTTTTGTAAGCTTCAAATGGAAGGTATATTTTATTGGAGATTAAGTCACCAATACTCGTCCCTGTAGCTTCTTTTGTCAGATACAACTATCTGTTTATTCATGGTTAACGTGCGCTGGTTTTCTCCTCAATTCAAAAGGGTACGCGCGTACCACTCCTCTATTCCGTCGATGGAGGTGGCTACCTACTATTACGACTACTACTCCATACATTGCGGACGCAAGACCCACGGCTTAAGGAGTTTCGTCCCTAAAATGGGGACGTCTTACCTACAATGTTTCTTTCCCTTGTACCAGGAACGGGACGCGCTCGGAAGCGCAACACTTCTCTTGCTGCAGGCAACGATGGACATCGCGTGTGAACTGTAACAGCGATAATCGGCAGAAATTAAGTGTGGCGAAGTGAAATGAGAAGTTACTCTGGTAAAAGATGAGACTGCCATGTCTGAAGCGGCTGACAAGTCCACCATCAGGAGATTTGTTGCTCTCCTGATGGTGGTCAGCCGCTTCAGCCGCTGATGGTGGACACCCGCCGAGGTCGGGTTTATGCAAGCATGCGCAGAAGTTAGGTAGCCGCAACCAAGATTCATGGAAGCTTCGCTTGAACATAATGTCGCGTTTCAATCTCGTAGCACTGTACATGGCTTCCGCATGTCTCTTGCGAGGTCAGCTCTCCGCCTCAAATCGGCCCCTCGCGAGCGCCTAAGTGGCTGCTGGCACGGACACCATGGTAGAACTTTTCGGCGGCGCCTTAACTGGAGCGAGGCGTCAGCGGCGCGACAAGGCGGCGGCTGCTCGAGCCAACACCCAAGGCGTCTTCGTCACCGCGGCGCGCTTCCTCTGCGCGCGCTTTGAGCGCTCGAGAGAGAACGCAGCCCACGCCCGTGCTTCCCGTCGCGAACGTAGCGCGTCGCGAAGCACTCGCCGAGTCACACTGAGTGTGCGCCGAGTCTGCTAGTATGACGTTTAAAAGCCGCAAAGTACACACATTTGGGAGTGATGGGTGTACAGAATAATGTAGAACATGAATTTCTCCTATCCGAATTAAGGATCACTTTCAGGAAATATTTGTCTTTAAATCCATCAGTTGGCGCTGCTTGTGTATTATTAGTTTATGTAGATCATATAAGCTCGTAGTTGTCATGGTAGCTACTTTACTGCAAACGTGATTTCGCTTCGACAGTAACTTTTGAAGATGATGTCATCGTGGGCCTCAACCAGCTCTCGTGCAGCAGGGCATGGTGATGTTCGATGAGGCTGGACTGCTTCGACTATTTTGTTCACCCGCACTTTGGCAACCCTGTGTATACGTAACGTTGACTCTGGAATTGCCAGTGCTGGTTGGCTTTGAACAATTTTTGCTTTGTGGCAGCATTTTTTATCGGCGGTCAGCGCAGCCATTCACAAAGCTGCTATAACAGCCGAAATGCATCTATTGAATTCTGATACTATCAGTAGTCGGCCAACTTTTCATACCGAGAATTCTGCGTGTGGTGAGCTCGGATGTGTATTTGGCATTTGAAAAAATCTAAATGCGTAGAGACAAAAGTTGCGCTTCACGTCAGCCCCTAAATGTTTACAATGTTTACCTCGGCATCATATAGTCCAACGCCCGCGTGGTCTTCCTTAAAAACCCTCGAGGCTCATCTCCTTCGTTTGTGTCTCGGCACATGTACTCCGGCAACGTCCCCAGCGAACTCGCCATATTGAGCTGATACCTAAAGATGAACCAGCCGGCACGCATTGCTCGGTGAAACGCGCTCGTGACGTCATTCGTCGAAAGACTGTAAAGGGAGCTACGAACACGCTCCATGTGCCTACGACAGGCTCGGCTCAAAGCAGTGTAACGTCGCCATGCTGAAGGCCGCAACTGCAGTCACGGTCTGCGGCGTTCCGTTAAGGTCCTCGCAATGTATACGGGGCGTTGGCTGGCTCGTTCACTGATGTAAAAGTAAAAGACGTGTACACTGCTGCTAGACGAATGCTCGAGGGAGGAAGAAGTAGAAGAGTTGAAGTCGTAGGAAAATGGAGGGGGGGAGCAAAGATGGAGGGTGTGGTTTCCGTGGAGGAAGAAGAGCGGCGACGCTGCAAATGAGGGGCGGTTCAACAAACCGTCAGCGGGGGCAAGACTCCAACCGGATTCCGAGCCTGCAGCTAGTCGACACCGGTCGGCGCAACTTCTGGCGCAAGACGCACGCGCCATCCTTAGGTGCTGCCGCTTCGGCGGCGCTTTCCGGCTTAACCACATTCCAGGCCGAATCAGTCTCTCTTTCCACCGTTTCCTCCTCATCCTCGTCGTCTACTTGTTCTTTCTCGCTGCCGTCTAAAAAGGAAAAAGGTCATGCAGCGTCGATAGCCGCTTGGGAGAAGCAAAATCACGCAATACGCGGGTCCGAAAAAAGCAAGAAAAAAAATCGAGTGTCTGCGAGGCGATGGCGGAACCTTTCGCTGGCCATAAACCCTTTTCCTGTTGGCGCGAGTCTGGCCCTGAAAGCGTGATTGGTTCGGGCGGTATTACAAGAATATAAAGGCATGAGAATATGGAAGGAAAAAGGACGACGATAAAAGGAAGAGAAGGACGACTCGTGCTGTGTGTTCATGAAGCTTCACCGGGGCGTTCTCCGCCACGCTGGCAATCGACCCCCGCCCGCCCGCTTTTCTTTTTTTTCCCTTCGGGCGTCGTATATGCGAATAACTACATTCACGTAGTCACTGCGCCTTGCTTTCTTTTTTTCTTTCCTGTACATGGCTCGGTTCGCTTTATGCGTGGCCCTTGGTAATTTCCCCGCTCCTTCGGAGTGCGTGCGCATTTCAAACGGCGTAATTTGTTTGCGAGCACCGCGTGCATGTTCGCGAGGTATTCGCTTATACTTCTTTCTTCTGGGTTTCTTTTTCTTTCTTGTTTCTATGTGTGTCTTCTGTGCGGCGGCCGGTGGCTGCCGCCCCTTCATTCCACGTCATTGGAACGTCTCATCGTGACGCACGATGGCCACCACTTTAACGATGTAGCAACCCTTCCTCCTTGCTAACGGGGCGATATCTTCGCTTCATGGCTTGCTGCGCCAAACCACAGATGGTCAGCCTCCTTTTACCTCGAAAAGGTGGCGGTGTGACAGTCTAACTAGTAGACGTTGTGGCGGGGTAGAAATTAATCAATTTTAATTGGATAATAAAAAGTGGGACCATTTTTCTCGCACTATGAAATTAGAATTTCAAAGTGCTGAAAACGCCATTTTTACACCAATGAGACGATTTGTACGTGAGAAAACGCACAAGGAAGAAATGCAAGGGGCGACGCCCCCTTGAACTTTCCGCACCACCTCGCCATGACGTCACAGACACCCTCGCCCCTGGCAGAGGGTGTCTGCCAGGGGCGATGTAAGTGTTAGTCGGTAGGGATTGTTGAAGTGTTGTTCTTAGGGACGTAAATTCTTGTCGTAAAAACATTCAAACTTTATTAAGCCACGTTGGCTAGTATACGCAAACGCTTTGAAATTTGGGACGTAACAATGACAAATGTGTCAGCCCAAAATTCAAGCACGAAAGTTTGACCTTATGTCCTCTGCTAATAATTATCACTATCATATCATGGCGGAATTGATGACTGTGAGAATAAGCAATCCACTTAAACTGTTTTGAATTAATGGATAAACTTTATTTAAAGTCCAGCCGTTTCCTTAGAGCAAGGCGAAGGGAAGAGGGGATTATTTCCTGTCCCGTTCCACACTCCATCTATCGTGTTTAATTGAGTTTCTTCAAGACTATCGAAACATACGCTGTTGAGGACACTAATTTTGCAATTTTGTCTCTTGAGCAACATTTTGATGACGAAAAAGCTGGCATCCATCAGTCTGTTACGTCGAACTGTGTATAACACACCAAGCATTGCGTGCTTGCACTTCGTATTGTTTTCTCTTTCGTATAAGCTGTGTCAGAGTAGCGTGTATGAAATTTTGTATTAGAAACCTATGACGAAATTTTGTGTTATAGAAAATAGACATTAAAAAACAATTTAATGTTACTTAGCGAGTTTTTGCAATAAAGCAGATTAAATCTATTGTCATGCTAATACAAAACATTTCCAACACGGTGCTTTCATTCGATGACGGGACACGACGGGGATCGTGACCGATGGCCTTCATATTTCAAGGTGACGTAAAAAAACGGTTTTCTGCGATCGTGAAAGAAGCACTGACCCTCGCTCATTCGGGTTTGATACCATGGAGCACTCTTGCAGAGACAATAATTGATTATAAACTTTGCGAAAAATACTGCATCATCCGAAGATGCGCATGTGCATTGACTAGTCAAGATGTACATTTTTTGGGCTGGTTGGTTTATATTCACCGTAAAACAGTGCCGGAGAAAATAAGAGACCATTCGAGGAGAAGGACACGCCTTGTGTATCCATACTTCTAGTCTGGTCTGCTGTTTTCCGCGGCGCTGTTTTACTGCAGTGCATAGACTACACTTCCGTCTTCGTATAGACCAGCCTTCTCTTTGCAGCGTACAGCGTGGCAACGTATTCCAGCGTCTATCAGCAGGTAAATGTGTCCTGTTTATAGCGTAAACACGTAAACCCATTAATAAGTGGTTTCTGCTCGCCAAGCGTGCAGTATAATTATGATTTTTTTAACCACTTGGAGGTGACTGCATCGACTCGGCCGTGGTTATGTCATATTTTACACAGATCCCGCCTTATCTGACCCCTCATGATACATCTTCAACAAATAATGTTTTGCCTGCTTTGCTCAAACAAATGCTTCGCCTTAACGTATACACTACAGCAAGTCGTGGGATCTCCTAAATTTATTTCTATATAACGAAGTCAAGCATGCTGTGTATCCGCGTTTCACTGGTAATATTCAAGTAACGTACATTTAAGTGAGGAATGTGTACATCATCAGAATATAATTATTTACATTCATGTATTAAAATGACCTGTGTTAAGACGAACACTAAATGAACAAGATATAAACTTTGAAAGATTTTTCCGCAACACCGTTTTCACTCAGCCAACGGCAAAAGAGTTGATTATTCATGCAAAAAAAAAAAGACTATGCATTTCTGTTATTAGCGAGAAATATTGAAAAGAAATGCATTTCATAAAGTAAATATAAAATATACATCGCCTAGAAAGAGTGGCTACTCCGAAGCCGTAGAGATATTTTCCAATATAAGTTAGCATAGATTTTCGTTTACTCTATTTTATATTTGCAATAAACGAAAACTACCTTCATTTCTTCTCAATATTAATTCGTGGAAGCGAATGTGTAAGCTATTATTCCCAGATATCGATCCGCACATGCAAAACTGTATGAAAGGAATTTAGGTACACACTTTTCACCGGTTTCCCCAAAATCGACGCAGATCTGATCAAGACCGACGAGTCGCTAACGGCAATGCCAAGCACTCTTGAACCATGAGTGCGTAATATGAAGCCGATCGACGTCCAAATCCAGGATGAATAATCGAGACACCAACGTATGGAATGACGTTACGGCTTCAATGAAAACTATGTATTGGGTTTTACGATAAAGAACGTGAGGAAACAGCCACGTTACTCCACGTATATGGAGATTCAACGTTCTGCACGCATCATACATTGACAATACAGGGATGCCGCGTTTATGACTCATCAGAGGGCACCAAGGGCCGACTTGAATTGCATTTTTCAGGGGTCATCGTGCATGAGCAGGATACATGAATTTCTTCGGCGACCCGTTACAATCAATGCAACGTAAAAACGTACGTGTGCAGGGAGACATATCTTCGCCAACGCTGCAGGAGAACTTTTGACGCGTTGTTTTCTGCCATTGCTGTGTGGTTCCGACTGAAATTATTACTTTTCCTCTAGCGGCATTAATTTTGCCCACTCCGTGGAATTTCTAGATGGACGTGCTGCGACATGATGTTAAATTTTAAAGTAGTACTGACACACAACCTTGAAGGCGAGATAACTTGCGGGATATATTTTTGAGGACAGTAGTAGTAGTAGCAGTAGTAGTAGAAACTTTATTGTACTAGAGGAAATTAGGAAGAAGGTGGGTGGTTTCCCTAGTTCAGGGCCCCCTTGGCATTTCGGCTCCCTGGGCCTGATCGAGCAGAGCAACTTGGCTCTCTCGATCATTGCTCGCAAGCCAAACCTTCCAATGCCTCTCAGATGGGTTTCTCCCTAATAAAGGTGAATTAATTTCGGGTGGCCTCAGTCTATACGTCCCGTTATGTGGGTAAGAAATGGCCGCTCCCAACACCACGGACATGTGTCCGGGTACTGCGTTGGGTTGATTTTGCTGAGAATTAGTAGATCAAGGTGCGTTTTTTTTTGTTTGTAACCGGCGCCAGTCTCTAACGTGCCTGATATCAAGTTTGGGTTGTGGTGGGATGAATTATTTTCTTTCTTTTCTTCGTGTCTCAACAATGTCGAGCGGGCTGCCTGGAGGTTCTTCGAGAGTTGCTATCGAGGACACACACGCATCATCTACGAAATATCAACGCATATAGTATAGCCTAGCTTATTAACTCAATTTCAAAGTGCGTGTACCGGCACCACACTCGTAATGCCCCTATGCTTTTCGTGTCATAGTTTCCTAAATATACACTAGAGGAAACTCTGGCACTAGTGTCTATGGGAGCTGCAACGCATGGCGCTTCAGCGATCATGTGAATTATGAGTATGACATGGATTTACCTAGTCTTCCTGCTTTACGTTCGTTCTGGGCTCGCGTGGCTTGACGCTGCCTTGTCACGAAAAAACAATCAACAAGTGTTCGTCAGTTACGCTTCACCACCTTAATCTTTTAGGCTTACCACTTCAAATCGGGTCATGAAGTGAAAAAAAAAAAGGTTTGTTCTTTCCTTCGAAACAAAACCAAAACGCGGCAACATACGAAGTCACAAGTGCCTTCGCCGCGCGCAAGCACGAAGACTAGGCAAATTCGTGTACTGCCCATAATTCCGATGGTGGCTGAACGGTCACAACGCCAGAGTCCTTTCTAGTTAATTTCAGGAAACTCTAGGAAACTCTTTTAGCAAACCAAACGACACCTGCGTCACGAGATTGTGTTGGCTGTCACGATGCTCGCGATGTATTATAGAAATGCTGATGTATTAAAATGGTGAAAGGCTGATGTATTATAGGAATCTCGGCAGCGCATTTTTTATTTTAAAAAAACGTGGTGCTCATGCGCAAGCAGTTTTTTTCCTTCATACAAACAACTTTGTTCATAAAGAAAACGCCCTGGGTCCCGCTAGAGTCACCAGGTCCCGCCTCACTCACCCTCGCTCACTGGATTTCGTGCTGAACGGTTGTGTCGCCCGCGACCTCCTCGGCTCCAGCGTAGCTCTCGCCGGTCGGCCCACCGTCCGCGAACTCCTTCGACCATGTTCCCACCTTCTTCTTTCCTCTCAAACTTTAATTCTCCCTCTATCCCTTTTAGTCCCCCTCTTAACCCATTCCTTGCGAGCTACTGCTGAGGTGTCGCACTTAGCTGCACACTGTTGTGGAGCTCACTATTCTCTTTTCTCCTAATTTAAATCCCATTACCCCCCCCCCCCGGCCGCCTCATCCAGTGTACAAGGAAACCCGAACTGCGACTTGGTGGTATAAAAGGT